>NC_089174.1:59086306-59827019 GCF_009819655.1 Sylvia atricapilla
TGTTGAATCTAAGCAACAGTTTGAAAAAAAAAGTGGTAGGATTAAGTTTTAAGGAGTTTACAAGATTAGTTCAGGTTCATCAAAAATATGAAATTCTAATTCCACAAACTTGCTCCTTTCCTTAAGGCTTTGAGAATTTTTCTGACAGCATTGTAACTATATCAAGTGACAGGATACAAAGGAAGAGTGGGGGCTTTTTATCTCCTGCAGAGGTGTTAATAGGAAAGAAGATGATGTTCTTCTGCTTTATTTAAGCATAAATATGAAAAGGAAATCTGAACATTCTAAAGACTTTATGGTGTCTTTAGACACCATAAAAAACTAAAGGTTTTGCTGTTTTACATAAAATAAAATTATGATCATCTGTTGCAGATTATATTCCAAAATGTAGATTTGAAAAGTTGTCCAGTATAATGACAAAATTAAAACAAACAAACAAACAAGTAAAAAAACAAAAACAAAACCAAAAACAAATAAAGAAGAAAAAAACTGTAATCCAGATTACTTCGATTCTTTTTCTCTTGTGTAGAGATTTTACCTGGTCATTTACTAACAGCTGAGCCATCTATCTGACAATTCCTTTTTCTTTGTATTTTAAATCTCTCCTAACGTTCCCACAGAAATGTAGTTTGGTGCACAAACTAAATTAGAGAATGCCAAATATGTAATATGATAAGGGTATTGGTATTGGTACTGCTTGAGACCATCAAAACAGGAGAAAAATTTAAATCCTATGTCTATACCCTTCTTTTCTTCTGTGTGGAACTTGACCATGTCTTACAAGTTTTTCTTGCTCCACCTCCAAGGAAGTAACTGAAGAGAATACATTTCTTATGGAAAAAGTTAGTGGTTAAGGAAATTTACAAGGGCTAAACAGATTTAAATCCTCTTGGAAATCTCTTGCAGCTGTTTATGGTTTGTAGCAGATAAATTTCACTTCTGGTATGTTTTATTTAAAAATATTTTTTAGAATATCTCCTGATCTTTGCTCCCTAATTTTTCAGATTTCTGACACTGCTGGGAAAGTGTATGATGTACAGTCATAGCAACAGCAACAAAATAACACCAGTACACATTAAAAAGTCAGAACCAAAATGAGGATGATTGATGACTGTGAAAGAAACTTAGACGACCATATATTGACTTTAAAAAGAAAGTTTAAGTGGTTTTATTGAATAGTTGCTTAAAAAATAGGCTAACACTTCAGGCAACTAACTTCTTAAAAGTATGTTTGAACTTCAGTTCCATGTATTTTCAAAATTTCTTTGGTATTTGTATATTGGAGCACAGATTCTCCTAGCTGTCATTCTCTTCTATGATAATATCTCACTTTATGCAGTGAGGTCTCATCAAAAATATTTTAATAAATTGCAAAATCTTCTTAGAGTTGGAGATTACATATAAGAAAAATATTTATTTTCTCTATGTAACAGGAAATTTTTATATACTTTTTCTTCTAATCAAACTTGTGAACCTGTTTCTGTGAAATATTTGCTAACCAATGTCAAATGTCTGTCTTTCTGTACTCTTCTCTGAAAATCCTTTCCTTTCTCTCTTTTGTAACAGGAGTTGGAATTGACAAAGTTGAGGTAGGAAACTCATTTTATTCCTGGGTAATTTAACTAATTTACTAAAGCCAAGGGAGTTAAAGCTTTATGATGTTATTCTTGTGATTTGTGTCTAGTAGTTATTCATTATGGCAACTTCAGAACCTGCTTTTTTTACATAGATTCACAATAAAACTGAGTTTATCAGGACGCATATATAGAAATCAACATTTTCTTCTGTAATTATATCTCACAGAATTGGAAGCACGCATTCAACGAAATATTTATATGTTAACAAGCTCAGTTGTTTAGTGAAATAGGAGGAAAAAATAAAAGCTTTTTAATATATCCTCTCAGATGTAAATTTTTAAGTTCAGTATTTTGGTGATAATTTACTGCTTTTTATTTGGCTAAATTAAATATTTTTTTAATAAATGACTCATTAAAAGGAAAAGAATATTCTTAATATCCAACCTCAGTTGCAAATCTTGGGGTTTTCAGAATGTGTCCTTATTTTTGTGGAAAAATGCAATCTATATTACCATCTGTAGAATGGCAAAGGTTTAGGATAGATTTAAGCATAGTGATAAAAACTTCATTTTAAGTGTAAACACTAGAGAGAAGATAGCCAGGGGCACTTAAATATGACATAATTTCACATTTCTATGCACAAAAGACTATTTTTTCATTATTCTGGAAATTATTCTTACTAGATTTTTTGTTGTTGTTATTTCTACCCTCTACCCCAAGCTCCTACTCTTTTTTTATTGGAATATGAGGCATGCATATTTTATAGTTTTATTATTTCCTAATAAAGGAGATTTGTTTGTACACTACCATAATTGTTCTTGAGCAATGAAATAGATAATCCCACAAACACCAACTGATACAATTTCCTCTGGCATGGTGGTGGTCATCTAAAGCATTTTCTTGTACTTAAGTGCTGAATATTTAACTGTATACGTACATGCACATACACACACACACACACATACACACATATATATATATTTGAAATAGAGAGAGAACCTACAGAATCTGTTTTCACCTAGATAGGCATAGAAGGGTGAGAGCATATAGAAGCTTACACTTACACATTGCTGCACAATGTTTAAGCTAATGTCCCGGAGTTCCTTTCAGCAGTGTCTCCACCCTAATGATACACTCTGTTTTTAGATCTGATAGTTCCTCTGCTCCAGCATCTGAAAAGAGGCTTCAGGGCCTATGCTGAGTGGTTGTTTGAAGAGAAGCTATCTAGAAAGAATAATAAATTTATGTTTGGAAATTAAAGAAGTCATAAGAAATAGAAAGGAAAGGGCAAATAACTGTCTGTAGGACCTCGTATCTGTAAAAAATTCCCTTTGGTTAAGAATTACTGTTGTTCACTCTCTTACTGAAAAATCAAAGAGGAAGCAAATGATAGAGCAGAGAGCAGGGTTTAACACTTTGCCTAAGTAATAAATTTAACTCTTAATTAAAACCTTCAGGAGAGGGCAGATTTAGCTTAAAAATTACATTATGAAAATTAATGTATTCATATTTTGAGGATCAGGACCTCTGTTTGGGATAGGAATTAATCCATTAGTTATGATGAAATATCAGCATACACATTCTATACATAACTATATATATGTATCTATTTTTATCTCTCAGATTCCTTAACCTTTTAACCATAATAAAAGCTATTAACTAATTCAAATAGTCTTTCTGGTTCTTCATCCTGCAGATATCATTAATGTTATCATTCTCAAAAAATACATTTCCAGACAGTCTGGGCAGGTGTGTGACTGAAAAAGGTCAAAGCGAAATACCAGCATACTTAACAAACATACTTCTGTACTCTGTCACAAAAATCCTTTTGGTTGCGTAGCAACAGCCTTTTTAATTACTACTTGCAATCTAGATTTTAATAATTTAATTAGTATTTTTCTTCATTAAATTGTTTCATCCAATAAATTTAATGTATTCAATTAATTCCTTATTTTAAACGGTCCTTTTAACCTCCCTTCTTTGTCCTTCCAGCATCTTTGGCTATGTAACTAAAAATCTCATTAATTTCATATCAAAAATCACAATCAAAAGGACTCAGTCTTATGCAATAAGCAAAGAGACATTTTAGATAGCCTTGGTAGCTGAGCTTATTCCGGCTAAGGTAAGCATTTGTGAAGTCAGTCTGCCTTCCTAAAACTAAGGCTTTCAGAGGCTTTCAGAGCCTTTGAGAGGCAAAACTTCTGTGGCATGTTTAGAGTGGCCTGCTTTTAGCAGGAGTGATGTTAGTGCATTTGAAACTGCTAATCTCATACTGTTTAATCTTCGGTAACCAGAAATACAGTTCCTTATGACAAATCCACAGCTATTGGTCTGTTTTAAGACATTGCTGAGAGGCTGAAGCCTACAAGAACCAAGTACTGTGAGAATAATTATGTGAGGGGGAGGGAGATATTATCTAAACAGCTGCAGAATGCATCCACATTTACTCTAAGGAGCTATAGCAGACTCACAGTGCAAGTCAAAGCTGACAGCAGAGCAAAGGTGGTATCACTACTAGTAGTCAAGGTTTACATGCAAAGAGGGCAAAAATACATGGTGGCAGACATCAAAACACTCAGCCCATGTTTACTGGGTATGAGGGGAAAATATAAAGGAAACATTCCCTTCTAAACAGTTTTATTAGCAGCAGGAACTTCTGTAACAGCAGGCATCAAGAAATTTTTACTTGGCAGGAGTATCTATGTGATTTCTGCTTTTTATGTGTCTATGTCTGCCTAAATTCTGAGATATCATCTGTTAAAGACATTAGATTTTAATGCTCTTCAAAATTTTAGAAGCATTTATGTTTTCATTATCTGTTTATATTTTGAAGAAATACGCTTTCATCTCATATTTCCTCAAATTGAAATTTAATCAAAATTCAAATTTGTATACGATAGACTTTGATATCTGAGTATCTGAAACAGACATTGTTTCTATTAGACATGTAAGTGGTTTATGAAAGTGTTCTGATAATATTTAGCACTTCAAGTATTATTTACTGAAATATAAGAAGATATTGTTTGATGGGTAGATTTGCAAATCTAAAAAAACTCTTTCCCAGTTCAAAAATAAATAGTTTTACTTTCATGATTCTTAAGAACTCAAATTTGTACCAAAGTGCTTTCTTTCACTACCTGAGGTATTAATCTAACATCCTTTTAATTCTTGCTATGTTTAAAATCTTTACAATGTTTGTGTCTGTTTCTTCACCATCCAGTCTTAAATTTGCAACTCCTGCTTTCCCATCCACACTATATTTTCATAACAATTTTGAGATTATCATGCATCATTTTAAGACATTTCACAGGTGATTTGTTAAAACAAAACCACCAAAGAAGACAACCTTAGCCTTGTGGGTAAAACATAAAAAAATTAAACTCCTTGGTTCATTATCTCTCTCATTACAACATGTTTCTCTAAATAGGATTAATAGAGTACCTACCACAGGTTTTCTGCACTGATTGCACATGAATTTGTGGATGCTAATATTCAAGGACATTAAAACAAAAATAAAAGAAATTAGATGCTTTCAAATAAGTGATACTTTAATGTTTGGTCCCATAAAATAAAATAAACATTGCAAAAAATTAAGCCTATAAACATCAGGAAGATGGATAAGCTGACAAACCATTCTGCATATCTCTGCTTAATAATATTATATTTCATTTCCCATGCTAAGAAAACAGCCATTACCCAAAGCAGCCACTCGTAAACAGCCATTGTGAACAGATTGCATCCTTGTTGGTGGTATGATAATTGAAATAAGTTTACCAGTCTTTTATGAGGAAATACCAGATGTATAAAATACCTATTAATCAACTCACTCAGTTTTTCAAACATCAGTTTTAATACCGACTGCTATCAAAAAATAAATGGAATAAGAGGAAAAATATCAAAGAATTAGCAAAATGGCTCAGCAACATTGCTTTCTTGCAGTGGTGGAGGTAAAAAAGAAAGCACCCTAGGCTGAAAGAATTCTATCTTTTGGGCTTTGTTCATGGACACTGATTTCGCTCTTTATACCTGTCTGCTTTTGAGTCTCTGTAATGCCTCTCTTATAAGCCTGCTTAAAAGCAGCTTTGTGAATAATAGCAGAAAGGGACAGCTGCCTTTCCGTCCCTCATGTATTTGTTGCTCTTCTATAATAATTGTAAATATAATTCTTGATGTCTAATTTGGCATTTGTGCAATAGGCTTCAAAGGCATTACCTGTCATACAGTAAGGTGAGCTAATGCAAACAGTTCCTCTTCCTGGATAAGTTTAGATTTTTCATTTTCTTTTTTGTATGTTTGTTTGTTTGTTTGTAGCAGGGCAGAAGTGGTTTTGTTTGTTTATTATTATTAAATGCTTTATAAACTAGTACTTTGAAGGTATCACAAAAACATTAAAGAACAAATTACATGTATGAAAGAGTGATGAACTTGAGATTGTGGTGGTTTAGCACGAATGTGTAAAGTTTTTCTTTTTCCTAAGGAAGTTCTAGCATAGATTGTGATTGACAGCTTGGCTGACGAATGGGAGTGTTTCTACATCTCTGGAAACACAGTCTTGAATCATAAATCTCAAGTGACTCGTCTTTTCCTTTTGCACCCAGCAGGGAGGTAACATCATCTCATGAGTCAGGATTTGGGCTGGTCCCCCCGGGGCCAGGGCTGTCAGACCCTGGAGAGGGCCCTGCCTGTGGGAGAGCAGCTGAGGCTGGCTGTGTCCCCTCTGTCCCCTCCCGGCTCCTCCGATGGGGAGAGGAGGAGGACTGCAGACCAGCAGTCTGGCCCTGCGCCAGGACCACGGTGGCTGTGCTCTGGGCCTTGGTTGCCAGAGCCGCTGGTCCAAAGGAGGAGAGACTTTTTAAGAACTTTTCTCCAGAGCTCCAGGGAGCTGATCCAAGTTTGAGTCGCTTTAGATCTGACCAGGGGTGGAGGAGGTTTCATCCATCAGCGTTCCCGAGCAGCTCCCTCTCCCCCTTCCTCCCCCACCATCACCTGTGGCCTTGAAGTTCCGGGATTCTACTAGAGAGAAAAAAAACTCTGGGCAAAGACTTTAACCCTTTTCCCTCCTCCATGGAAGACAGAGTTATTTGAAATGTAGAGAGACAAAGTCAGTGAAAGAACTGAGAAAAGACTATTGGAAGATGAGACGGAGGAAGTGGACATTTCTGACTGGACTTCTCTGGATGTGAATTATGGGGAAATGGACTGTTTTTGTAATATCCTAATGCTGCTTGGGGGAATGCAAGTTCTAGCCAAAGAGTTGTGTGAATTGATATACATGAGTTTTAATTGAGAATTTTGATTAGAATATGTCCCTGGCTCCTGGGAAAAACAAGGAGATCTCTATTTCTTTTGAGATAGAGGCAAATTTAGAGATGGAAGAGAATCCCTGTTTTGTACTAGAAAAGCATTCTTAAAACAATACCCCAAACATGTGGAAGCCCATAAACAGCTTGGAAAACTGCTATATGGGTGAGACTGCACAGAATCTGCAAAAATTCCAGGTGGTTGTGGATCTGTGAAAGCCACCAGACCTTTTCTTGTGTCGTGTTCTCCATAACCCTAGAGAGGCTCCTCTCCCAAGGTGATGTAGTATCGTGTTTAGATAGTGGTGACTGACTGAAAATCATAGTTTTCTCTCTGTGGTGAGTGGGAAAGTGAAGAGTTGGGGGGGGGAGGGGAAGGTGTTTGAATGTCTCTTTTTTTTTTTTCTTTTTTCTTTAGTGTATATTAATAAAATCTATCTGGTTTTACTTTTAAGTTGTGCCTGTTTTGCCTTTTTCTCCCAAAGTCCTATCTCCCAGTTGATAAACAAAATTTGGCGAATGTGAAACCACAACAGAGATTCAACCCCAAATTTATTTTTTTATTTGTTTCCTTCCTTCTTTCTTTCTTTCTTTCTTTCTTTCTTTCTTTGTTTTTTATGTAGAAGAGAGATAAAAGTGCCCTGCAAAGTTTTTGTGTTCTCATTGCAAAACTCATCTCTTCTCAGTCATGCATTGTTTCTCTTCACAAACACTGCTGTCTATGCAGAAAATGTAGTTAGCTGGTAAAATAAGTAATAGAAAAAGATGGATTAATCAGCTGCTGTTACTTAGGTAATGACTGCAGCCAAAAGTGCTATAACATTCACCAGTTGCTTCATTACTCTTTATGAGTTGTAGGAAACCTGCACCACATTGACCTTTGGTCAGAGACTACAAATACCTAGTCTTTCCACATTGCTTGGAGTGCTAAGAGCATTTTGGAACAGGCAACTCAGTGGAGTGACGAAATTACGTTTCCGTCTCCAGTAAAGCCAGTTTAGTTGGCCTTTTTCAGCCAGTTAGTAAGTAAATAGGACTGGTTTGGCAAAAGGAGACAAAAAAATGAAGATTTGTTGGCATTGAAGAGGAACTGACTTCACCTCTAGGTTTGTTTTTGCCTCAGTTGCATTCTTAGAGCATATCTCCTGGTTATTTTTAGTGAAAAGACTACAATTCCTCCACCTTAGCAGTATGGCATGCAAAAGCATCAGTATGATATTTCAAATAAAGATAACCACAGCTGAGAACTTTTACTAGACTTTTACTTACATGCCAATGGGATAATAACATAGTTGTGGGCAAGTAAAGCTATGAAAACATCAGTTAACATCTCAGTTACTACTTTTACTTAGAAAAATATTATGCCACAGGAACCTTTGAAAAGAGCACACAAATATGTCACTGAGTTTGATTATGAATTGTAATCAATCTATAACTGAATTTGAACACCTTTATTTTAAGAAATCTATATGTATAAAAAGCAAACTATCCGCAGCGTGACTGATACCTTGAATTCAGCGAAAAAAGAGGGAGCATATTTCAATCAAATACTCTTCTGGCAGATGAACACTGAAGAGGGAAAATATATCCACATTTAGCTAACTAATTAACCAATTGAGGCACTGGCATTGACCAAGGATGTGAAAGGACAAGGATGTAACTTTTGATAAACCTGCTCAGTCGCAATAAAGATTAGCTCTGTAAGACTCCTGGCACTGAAATCAATACTAATCTGTTACTAAGGAACAGCTCATCCAGTCAGAAGTTACATGGAAAGCTGGTTGCCTGTCCTTAAGCCATATGCAGAAACCTACGACATGTATAGTTGTTTGTAGAGCTAGAGATACATAACTTTTAAATATCGTGGTACCTAACATAAATTATTTTGGCATGCAATTTCTGAAGTTTATGAAATGAAAAGGAAATGGGGGGCTGCCAAGTTCAGTGAGTTGGACACTGATTATTTTAGACACTTTGAATATTGCCATTAAGAAGAGAGTCTGTCTCACATTTGTATGAACATTCACAATATTATTGCCTGTGTAGGTTCACCAACTCCCTGAATGAGTACAGTTAAACATATATTTAAACATGAACAGGAACAGAATTTATTTTTCTCACCACTCAAGACTATATAGATTATAGTAGTTTGCCCCATCCATCTTGGTTTCATTCACATTGTGGAACTGCTCTTGACAGCTCCTCAGAGAACCAGAGCCCAGACCAGTAGGCAGCTGAGGCAATCACTGGTGGAGCCCTGATCAGAGAAATCTTCCGGGGTGAGATTGTTGTGCTGCTTTCAATAAGAAAAGCTGCTTTCACATCCAGCTAGGGTCCTCACCAGATTCTTGGCACACAAAACCTCCTTACTTATCTTCCATCTTAATCTCTTTATTCTACTTAATACATAATTTTATAACAGTAGGAATTTAAAACCATAAAAATTTCAGGAGCATTTTTTGGCAAAATGAAAGACATCTTGGATAAGAAAGTGAAGAGATGGGATATTACAGTTATAACCGATACTGTTTGAGTGATATCAAGTAATTTACTGACCTCTTTCCTCTTATAATAATATCACTTTTGTTCCCTAAGTGACTTTACTTTGGCTCACCGATATTCTAGAGCCATTCTGCTGAATAGTTTGTGCAGCCATTGAAAAATATAATCCTTGCAATGAATTAAATGAAAAACTAACCAGAAAAGCAGTACGTATTACAAGCATAATTGCTGGCTTGAAAGTGTATCCTGGGGTTTCAGATGATGTCATAATCGCTACAGCAAATTTAATAGTATTGTTGCCTGGAAGCTAAGCCATTATACTATGTTTAATTTCACTAAGATGTAAATTACATGGTTCAGTGTTGCATAGTACTGGCTACTGCCATTGTATATTCTTGTTCTAGCAGCTGTCAGGAATCCTAATATTTAAGGGGATTTTATTTGGTTGTTAGTCTACAGCTTTTATAGATTCTTAGAAAATAATAATTTTCCCCTCCCTTATTTGCTTTTAAGTCCATCCCATTTTTCATTCATCTTTCTTCCAAAAATAATAAAAGAATTATAGGTTGACTCTTTGAAGAAATCACTAAGTATTCAGCCCTTGGAGAAGAGAAAAGCAATATGGCTTGAGAGTGACATCTTGCCTGTTATTACATTTGATTTTAGTAAGCCTTCCAGTCAAAAAGAAGATGCTTTCCTTACAGATTAATAATATACTTATGTGTTTATATTCCATCTTCTATGGTAATTGCCAGAATGAAACTTGAGGAGACATTCTGTATTATCACTTGACTTTTACCAGAAAAAATACAAATAAAATTTTCTCCTGATAAGTAGATCAAAACTTCTGTTGGAATCTGAAATTTACTGCTGAATTAAATAGGAAAATAGCCTAGTTGACATCCATAAAGTATAATAGATGAATATATCTTTAATATTCCAACACATTTTCTACCAGCAAAAACTAATGCAGTAATCAACTATTAGCACCTCAACATGAGCTTTAATATCGATGATTTATTGCCAACCTATTGCAAGTACTGTGATATACAGCAATGAAAATGCTATGAGGGGCTTATTGTTCGTTCTTTCAAATGTTGGTAAATTAAAAAATTCTTATCCTTGCACATCTATATATTTTTCTGTCTGCATTTGTCTGTGGGTGGATAATTTACCTATCTACGATGCTTGCCAATTCCATGCTTCTGACAACATAATTGATTTTAGGCAGGCTTATGCTTATATGGGAAATCGGTAGAAACTTTAGGTTAGCTTTTAAAAGCAAGTATTGTTACAAAGGGATGATTCACAACAGAGATATGCTTGAGAAGACATAAAATAAATCAACAGAAGCTGGTGTCAGTTATAATCCACACACAATTTAAGATAATCTAATTTTTTAAAAAAATTTAAATTCAAATATGAATATTACAGTGGCTCACATCTACAAAAATATGCTCATATTTGCTACTGTCAGTAGCCTTTGTCCATATAGGAAACCCATTGACTAGATGTTGATTCTGGCTGTATTTATTTGCCTATTGTAATTGTGATCTACTGGCACAACTTCCCATCTTTATATCACAGCTGTGGTTTAGCAGTCATTCGGTGGCTCTGTGAGAGAAGGCATACTTCTGTCAGTGTTCTGATTCATTTCTGTGATTACCAGTCAATTTAAAACAGAAAAGAACGCATTATATCAGAAAAATATTCTAAAAATGGCCATTTGAAATTGTATTAATTTGTCTTTGAAATTATCTATGCTTGAAACTTGCAATCAAGTCTTGGAATAATTCAGCAGGGTTTTATCACATATTTGAACAAAAGCATTAATGTTCTGTTTTGGGACCAGTATTAAGGTATTTTTTTTAGGCTATATGCTTTTAGAAGCTGCTTTAGGTAGTACGAAAAATAAAGGCCTTACAACTTTAACTAAGGCCTCTCAAAAAAAAAAATGTAACCAGCCCTAAGCAATACTTTCTTCTCATCTTCACTTCTGTAATTTCTAAATTTTAATGAGTCTACAGAGAAAAAGAGTCTAAAATGCCAATTTACTCTCAATTTCTATTCCTTCTCTTTATTCTATAGCAGCCTACTTGAAGGTAGAGAGGAGCTGTGGGGAAAAAGCAATGAAAGCTTATTCCATTGCCTGCAGAAGAGCTAAAAAAGGGAGTACAAGCTAATTTTAAATGAGATAAATATACATCCACAGTCATTGACAAAGAAAGCAATAAGAATTAAGAAATTATTTTCTCTGTATGATTTGCCATGATAGACATCACTTGGAAAAGTACAATGGGCAAAAGCTTGCTATCTCAGTTTGGTACCTCAGCTCCATAATAGTGATGTAGGGCAGCCGGAGACACCAGCTTCAGGATTCAGAGCATTAGAAATCCTTCCTATCTGCTCCTCCCATGACAAGGGAAGGGAAAGGTGGGAATTAAAATGTACATGGCAAATGGTTGTCTAGAGCTCTTATAATGCATTTAATCATTATACTATAGTAATATCGAGAGACTACAGTTTGCTTTTGAATGCTATGGCAGAAATTAAGTGAGAATGGTACTAATCTCTGAAACACAGTGGACTGTGAAATTTGTTGTGTTAGAGAAACTGTTTCTACACTGCAAATGGATGGCAAACACCACTTCAAAACTTTCCTGCTCACCCTTTCATTTGAAAAAAAAAAAAAACTTGCAAAATAGGAGGAAAAGAAATGTAATGCAGTCATGGAAGATTTTCCTCTCATTGCATGTTTTTCATTTGTGTGCTTTGGTACTGTTGAGAGTAATTTTAATCTAAATAAGACGTCTGATATTCCACTTATCAGAATTTTAAGAGGTGTGATTACTTAGAGCTTCATGCTCAGTGAGTATGGTATTCTAAAAATAAGTATCAGTGTAAAGCAAGGAAGTATCAGGATAGCTGAAATCAGCTTTTTGCTTTTTTTTTTTTTTTTCTCGCAGTAGGAAATCATTTAGAACTTTGAAAGGAAAAAGTAGGTGCAGTGGAGGTAACATTCTGTTTAGCTCCAGATTTTAAAAAAATTGTGAATCACTGATGCTTCTGCTTTACAGAATGAAGAAAATACTGGAATGTAGAAAATTATTTGAAAGACATATCAGTTACTGTGAAATGCTCAGGTGCAGTTAGCTTTTTCTCTTTCAAAACTAAATTTACAGAAACTGTAATTACATGGTGAGCATATATATTTTTCCCACTTCACTGAAAACTGTATGTACATTTTTCACTATTCATATGTATCCTGTCTTCTGAAATCTAATCTCCTAACAAAAACTTTAAAAGAATAAAAAAATGAACAACCGTGGGCATAAACTAGCACCCCATACCCATGCACTGCTACCTTCTGCTCTGAAATAAGAATCATGTGGACTATGTATAAATTCCAAAACCTGGTTTATGTTTCACTGAGTTGCATGGTTGACATGCAAAGTCCACAAAAAATTTAAATTTAGCCCAAGACTCTTCCCTACCTCAAAGCTGAATCAATGGATTTTGTCTGATTTTCCATTGTTTTTTACTGGAATAAAGATCTCCAAACTGTAAACTTATCAACATAATATTCTGACATTTTGAAATATACTTAAAACACATGACACATAAAATACAGTTAAATAGTAGATGATAATGGCACACCACTGTGGATTAATGATTTTTTTATTTCACCATTCCATATTTCAGTGGCACATGCAGAAATGTTGTTTATTTTTTTCTTTCAGTAAAATTATATTTGGATAGCATACTTTATTCATATAAACAGGTGTATATATATATATATATATATATATATATATATATGTAAGTACAACTGGGCAACTAACCTCTAGTCTTTTATTCTTAAAATGTCTCCCTTCACATTCATATTACTTTGCATAGCTGAAGTGTTGAGGAATACGTGAATACGTGAAATTTGTTATTATTTGGAAAATGAAATTCAAAGTAACTTCTTTACAATAAAGGATTTTAAAAACTGCCAAACTTTGCAAGCATAAGCCCAATCACAAGCCCTATGTTTTGTGTTTGCATTGCTAATTTATCCTCATCTTATTGAAAATTCTGGAATTTTGCACATCCTTTTTAGGCTATTTCAGTATCACATTGCATTCTGTCAATGTCTCATTTGAGCCTAATGTTTTATTCAATATCACATGCATAGCACTATATAAAAGTAATGATTCTAAAAGATGAGCAAAGCTAAAACATTTTTTGAAATTTACTATGGATTTTTTTTATCTTTATTTCATAACTTTCATAAAACAAATTGATATACTAGTTCTATTTTTACTCTGACTAGTTTAATTTCTATTTTTTTTAAGCAACTTATACCTCTGGATAAGTTTTGTGAAAGTATGCTAAGTCAGTCAGAAAAATGTCTAATTCCATCACTGCATCCCAAAATAGCCAGTTGTTGTTAATATCAAAAGCATCTATAAGTTTTCCATGGGAAACATTTAAAAAATTATTAAATGAATAGGATGTTTATTAGGCCAAAAACATTATGAAAATTAATAGTGACCAAAATGTTTTTGATAGGTGATGTAAATTGAGAGACTAAAAGAGTTACAGAAGATGTTAATGATGCTTATAGAAAATTTAAGAATTAATATTGTTCACTGAAATATTTCAGGTTTTCTTCATCTTTTCCATATTGATTTAAAAAAGCAAAGAATGAAATTGTGTTAGAAAAATATCTGATTTATTCTCTGTTTCTTGTACCGATTCTCCCCATCTCTTCCCCTTTCATTATGGTGTCCTTTGCCTACTAAACCAGAGAAAGGTTTGTTGTTGGACATGGTTTGTATCTGAGTTTGTTATTACTATTTAGGTTACATAAGAACATCAAAAAAACCATACTGAAGCAGAAGTATACTCTGTTCAGTGCAATGCTTTTTCCTCTGGTAGTGACAATAGTAGTTTATTCCATGCATTCATAGTCACAGAATCATAGAACAGTTTGTGTTAGACCTCTGAAGATTGTCTAGTCCATCACCCTGTCACAGACAGGAACACCTCCCACTAGACCATGTTACTCAGCAACCCATCCAGCCTTACCTGGAACTCTTCCAAGGATGGGGCATCCACAACTTCTCTGGGCAATCTGTTCCAGTGCCTCACCATTCTCACAGTAAAGTTCTTCTTTATGCCCAGTCTAAACTTACCTTCTTTCAGTTTAAAACTGTTACTCCTTGAAGTGCTGTTACTACAGGCTTTGGAAAAAGACTTTCTCCATTATTTTTGTAATCCCTTTCTATACAGAACACTTGGGTCTTCTGGAAGCATTATTTCCTCCAGGCTGAACAACCCCCAACTCTAAAAACATATTTTCATAGCAGAATTATTCCAGCCCTCTGAGTCTTGTTGTGGCCCTCCTCTGAACCTGCACAGAACTAGAGGCAGCACTTCATCTTGGCTGGTTGAGCTTCATGAAGTTCTCATGGACCCACTGATCCAGCCTGTCAGGATCACTCTGGAAAGTACTACTTTCCTCTGGCAAATCAACTAGCTTGGCAGCTTGGTGTCATCCTCAAAGTTGCTTATTCATTCCTACTGTCTATTTCATTTAAGATGATCTCAAATAGCACTGTCACCCATATGGATCACTGAGAGACAGCACTCTTCACTGGTTTCCACTTGGACATTGAGGCATTTCCTACAATTATTTAAAAGATTTCTTCCAACAAGCTTTTTATCAATCTAACAATCCTTCTCTCAAACCCATCTCCCCAACAGAATGTTGAATGGGAACCTTTGCAAAAGCCTTACAAAAGTTTAAGTACACTGTATCAGCTGCTGTTCCTTTGTTCGTTGATGCGTTACTCCTCTGTAGATGGTCACTAAATCAGTCAGGCATGATCTGCCCTTTGTGAAGCATGTTGACTGTCTATAATCACCTTACTATCTTCCATATGTTTAGACATTTCTTCCAAGACAGTCAGCAAAATCACCTTACTGGGAATGGTCTGGTTAGTAATTACCAGGGCCCTCCTCTTCACCCTTTTTAAAAATTGATACGTGTCTCTTTTTCCAGTCTCTAAGGATTTCTCTGACTGCACTTCCTTTCAAATATGATAGAGAGCAGCTTAGGACCTTTGTGTTGCAGTTCCCTCATGATTCTGGGATGCATCTGATCTTGGGGTACATTCCTTGCCTAATTCCCAGCACCCACACACAGAATTAAGGATGTTAGAAGACATGTTCCTGACTATTCTCTAGTTTACCATTTACCACTTTGTCTTAAGTTTGTTTCACTGTATTGTGAATCTGTGGATACTATTTATCTCAGTAAACTTCTGTGGCAACAAATTTCTGAAGTTTATCACTGTTTTTATAATAATATGTTTTAAAATTACCTCTTCCTCTCTCAAACTGACCTCTCCCTCCTCTTGCCCTCTTACTAGCAAGTAACTGTTTTATTTATCTTGTGTTTCACCATCTTGTTTTAGTCTATAGCCAATTTCTGTCTTTGCCTTTTCAACAGTAGACCTGCAGTCATTTTAGTCTCACTTCTGTAACTCTATCATCACTTTCATTCTAATGCTCTGCACTTTTTCTAACTCCATGTAAATGCAGAGAACACAGTTTCATAGTCACAATAAGAAAATATCAGGATTTTATATAATGCCAAAATTACAGACTCTGTCCTGTTCTTATTACACCTCCTGATTGTGATGAACATTTTTTTGACTTTTGTGAATGTGACTATACAGAATTTATAGATTTCAGAAAGCTGTCAATGATTATTCCAAGACATTTCTACTGACTTGCAACTGTCATTCCAAAACAAGCATCCTGTAAGTACAGTTTTGATTATTTTTTCTCTAGACATGAATCTATACTGAAATCTATAATCATTTTGCTTAACCTTGTGAAGTCCAATGTGTTGAGTACCTTTTGGCAGCAGTAAGGCATCTGGCTACCCAAGGCATCTCAGTTCCAATGGCCTCCAAAACCTTAGAGATCATGGAAGGACATTAATCAAAATTTATTCCCACTACGAAATCACTGGCATTCCCCAGAATATTATATGCTATCAGTGTTCTCCAACCTGTGCAACCTGATAGACCACTAAATCCTCTGCTTTGAAATTAATCCCTGACTTGTTAAAGTCTATAAAAGGCAGAATTCCTCCAGCTTAAAACAATTCAGTTTCTCAAAAGATATTCATCTGGCAACAACAACAAAAAAATCCAGGGTTTTAAAAATCTGAATGTGTCTTGATCACTGGATAGCCAGCCTTTACACACATACTGGTTAACAACTTCCCAAACCTCTATTAAGGCATTGTAACAGCCATTCCCATTTTAGAAACTGTGCTGACTCTTTATCACCAGACTGCATTCACTGTACAATCAATCACCCATACAACCTTTTCCTTTACTACAGACCCTTTGATGGGCTGAATCAGAACTGTTTGTTTCTACTTCCCTGGTGCTATATAGAGCCCTTCTGGCAGATGCAAGTGATTTCAGTTTTCATTTAGCATCCTCTAACAAGTGGCTTTTGCAACAAGTAATTTACACTCCTTAGTAAGGAACCTGACAATTTCACATGTGAGTTCGTTCTAGTTTCTTAAGTTAATGCCATCCTATTCCAGCATCCAACTCCTCTGTTTGGTCTAATTCATCTATGGCTTTCCTCCCAAAGACTGGGACATATAGGGAAATCTTACCAAAGTTTTCACAAGTCATGTCTGGTAGAAAGAATGACCTGAGCTTCTTCTCTATTTTATTACCAGTGTTCATTAACCCTTTTACACAGTTTTCATAAGGCAGTAGACATATATATATATATTTGTATCTATTATTTCAGTTAAGAGGATGGACATTCTTGATGGTCCTGAGGCCTTTACAAAATATAAAAGAAATATTATCAAAAAGTTTGCATTTAAAAAGAAAGAGAGGGAGGGGAGTGAGAAACAGGGGAGGGAAAACATAGCTGTATTTTTTAAATAATTCTGTGTTCCTTCCATTCCATTAATTCCTTAAATTATTTCTTCATTCATTTTCCCATGACACATTCATCACTTTCAAAAAGCCAGAGTCCAAATGAACCAGATGTGCTGAATGTGCAAATAACTGAAAAATAGGTTTGTTTCCCTGGTAACCAGATTAAAACCTTCAAAACAGCTCCACCTCCTGCTCAGCTTCCCTATCCTTTTTAGCAGTTCAGTAATAGCAAATCAAGACACTCATAGCCAGATTGTGCCCTCCACTTACATGAGCAGGGGGTAACAAATTTAGGCAGGATTCAGAAAGGAGAGACTTCCATTTCAGATTTTCAGTTTTATTCTCTGTAAATCTGTAAGTCTTCTGTAATAGCAGCACATGGAATGGGTAGGATAGGCATTTTTGCAGATGGTGTCAGAAAACAGCTGCTTTTCACACTGTTCCTTGGCAATCCCATGGTTAACTGTGTAGAATATCTACTAGAAGGCCACTCCAATTAGCACTCATTTATCTAGAATCCTTTCCCCGGAATTTTACATTGCTGTTGCAAGGCATTTTGAAATTCAGATGAGAATTAAATGACTAACCAGAAAATTCACCTACCATCATCTGCTAGCTCTTCTCCCACATATTCTGTATTGTTCTGCAGATGCCAGAGGTAGGAATGAAGGCAAAGCCCTTTCCTTGACTGCATCCTGCCTCTTTCCATGATTCTCAGAAGTTTATGTGATTGAGTGGCCCTGGTCCTTGCCAAATAAAACTCCTAGTACAGTTCCCCTGGTACAATTACTGGAAGATTTTAGCATAACTTTGACCCTTTGTGCTCCATCACATAGGACCAATGTGACAGAAATAATACAGCCCCAGTGGATGCATTACATGAAGTGGTTCTGTAATCAAGAACCCTTTCCTTAATACAATGATCTTTTCTGACCTTGCAAATCTTGTAATTTACAAACCAATAGTACTGCAGTGTAACTAGAGAAATGTTGCAGTTACAAGAAAATTCAGTAAAAATTTTCATCACATTGTGAAACAATCATGACTTACCCTTAGAATGAGAAGAGGAGACCCTTTGATGCATTGCTCCTGTTTTTATTCCTCATCTGATCAGGGAGAGGTGGAATAAATCACACTGCTTCTACTCAGACTAGAATAAATTTCTAAAGGGAGAGCTGAGTGAAGAACACTTATTAAAAATTGTTAACTGAAATGAACACAAGACAAAAATACAACAGAAGTATCTTGCCCTGTTATTGAGATGCTGCTATCTGGATTAGTCTGTATTTGCTGAGTTTCTAATTAGTTTTCATTTTATTAACATACTAATGTTAATATGATGCATTACTTTCAGTTGTGCAGGCATAAAGCCAGATTTTAGGAAACTGGACTTCCAGAAAACAAAAGTAAGGAATCAATGAATAAGTAATTTACAAAACTACTCAGCCTAACTCTACACCACAGAGACAGAGTTTATAATCCCCTTTTTTTTTCAGTATGTCACTATAATTAACAATGTGCATATGATTGGCATTAGCAATGATTTCCTCTGGAAGCTGAAACTTAGTTTTTTTATTCTGATCTTCCTTCTGGTAGAAACAAATATTTTACCAGACTGTTTCAGCAAAGGTTTATCCTTCGAATACAAACACAAGACAGTGTATGTGATACAGCATAGGATGAATGAAATGCAGAGACTTCATTTCTCCCATCCCTTTAAAAACACATAAACACCTACAAAAATACATACTTTGTAGAGAGTAAGTTCTGGTTCATTAGAATGTAAAGCACCTCATTTAGTTGATAGTAGTAATATTGCTTGGACTTAGGGAACATTCTTATTGATTCATGAATATTCCAAGGGGATAAATTAATCTTTTTTGAGCCATACAGCTCGGATGAAACTGCAGTTTAACATGCTAAAGTGCAAAATCCATCTTCTTCTTGTATAAAAGAACTTCCTATAATAAAGACTCTTCGCAATAGTAATAAGGCATCTCTGTAGGGAATGTTTATTACAGAGTGTTTGCATTTTGAGATAGACATTTTGTCATGTATTACACAACTATCTAAGGATACGCGTGTATGGCAATATACTTCCATTGAACTATATAGGTTAATTATTACTTGGGATTTTGTGTCTATACATTTATCCAAGGATAGGCAATGCATTTATTAAGCTTCATAATCTTCATGACTTTTATGATGTTTCACATCTTCTGTCAGTGTACACAAAAACTGAGTAGATGGTCTACCCCACACACTAGGGTAGATAGGCTGGTAGATCAATCGTTGGGTAGACAGAATTCAGTACATGTAGAAAAACTGAGCTGTAGCTATCAGAACATTTACAGAGAAATCTGAACCTTGTAGGAGACATAAACACATATCATCTCTGGATAGCCCAGAGCTCTGAGGACTAGACAGTTTCACCGAGTTGTTCACAGTGCTCACCTATTCCTGTGTTCCAGCACAGAGATCTGTCCCTCCTGGTTCTCAGTGATCTAGCAAGCTCAAGTGACTCATATGAAACAGTACCTTTATTCTGGTTCTGTATCCTGACTGCAGCTAGCCTCTAATAACACCTGTGTTTTGCAGACAGATGCTTTGTTCCATGGGTGAGCAATCTCTGAGATTCTAGGTTTGCCAGTTGTAAAGCACTTGCACAAAGCTTTCTATATGAAATTTTATGTAGCAATTTGAACAGTCAGCCTGTGCATGTTATGATCTCTCCAACATGATACCACTTTATGCCCATACTTGGCCCTAATACTATTCAATCTTCATAATTTTACTAGTAAACTATCCATGAAGGATATACACTTAAATTTGAATATTGCTGTGTGAAATAAATTGTGTATGAAGGCTCAAAATAAAATCATAAAAATGTTTCAAGTTTTGTAGGTAGAAAACTGTATACCTGCTTATTCAATTTTCATGTTTCAAGAACATGGCAGTTTCTTCTTTTCTCCCTCTCTTTCTTTTCTTTCTCTTTCTTTCTTTCTCTCTTTCTCTCTTTCTCTCTTTCTCTCTTTCTCTCTTTCTCTCTTTCTCTCTTTCTCTCTCTTTCTTTCATTCTTTCTTTCTTTCTTTGTTTTTTCTTTCTTTCTCTCCCTCTCTTTCTTTCTATCTCTTTCTTTCTTCCCTCCCTTCCTTCCCTTCCTTTCGTTCCTTTCTCCTTTTCTCCCTTTCTTCCTCTCTAACTTTAGCAGTTCATTATGGTTTATGTTAGAAATTGAGAGTTTTGTCTCTTATCTGCTTGCCTTTGGCAGCAGAGCCTCAAATTGTGCATGCCATGAATATTTAATGTGATGTTTACATAGAATACGAAGGAAATAGAGAGCAGATGTATATAAATGTCACCAGCAAGAAAAAGACCAATTACAGTAAAAACAAAAAAAGTGCTGAGTATTAGCAGAAGGTCTATGTGAAATATGTGCATTATGGCAAGGTTAGCTGGCTTTCTATTTAACAATATTGATAGCACTGTGTAACTACTCAAGTTTCCAGAACAAAAGTTGAAATAACTGTCTTTATATATCAGTTTATAAGCAGACCAAATTTTTGCAGATGCTGGCATAGTTTTACAAGTAGGAGGGAATTTTTGGGCCACAGTCACTTGAATAGTTTCCCTTAATTCCCACTGGAAATGATGTCCTTAAAATGCTGAAGTCAAAAACAAAAATGCACATCTTTAAAAAACACTAGAGGGAAGATACAGGGAATAGTAAATCAGCCTCATCTCAATCCACAGAAGTATCATGGAGCAAGTTCTGAGGGCTTTCTTCACCTTTAAGAAGAGCTGTCTAACTACCAAAGAGAGGACTTGCAGAAGATGGAGACAAACTCTTCTCAGATATGTGAAAAGAAAAAAAAGGCAGCAGACAGTTTGGAATATAGGAATTTTTTTTTAACAGACACTGCTCACACACTCAAACAGGTTAATCCAATATTGGAAAAGGCTGATCACAAGATTTTTTTGACATTTCCATCTCCATATATATATTTAAAATTTGACTTCCCAAGGAGCCTGAGATCCTAAACATCCTTCTATTATTCAGCTTCCTGTAGCATTCATTGTATTATTCTGTAATTCTAGGACTTCCATAGGATATTGAAATGTTACAAACTAGAAGGTTATTTGACTCTCTTGTGTAGAATACAATGTAAAACTTCTGAAACTTGATTTAAGAAATTTTAAAATATGTTTGCCTTATTAGAAGTATTAAACCTATAAAATTGAGCTTCTCTAATAACAAACATAGTTTCTTATACTAAGCATAATAATGAGTACAAAGTGATTTGAGAACATGGAAAAAACACCTAAGTAGCCCTAGTGCTCCCTTGCTAAATGTTTTATAAATTGCTGAAAAATAGAATGATAAATTGTTTGAGAGTTAGCAGAATAAGATGGAATTGTGTGCAATAGCACTGAGCAAGGTAATTCAATGAAGTGCTTTCCACATTTATCATTGTTGTGTTCCCAGACTCCTACACCAAGTCACTTTGGCTCAATAATTTACTTTATTGCTAGAGACTTTATTGATCATATTTCATGCTGTACTAACCTAGCACTCTGTGTTTTGTCCTACTGTCATGTGTTGTCTTACTGTATAGATTCAGAACTGCTAAGGGTCACAGTACTAAACATTGTGGAGATACATATGATCCCTGCAAGACTGACATCCCAAAGAGGCAGTCTCTGGAAATGTTTGATAATACATGGGTGGTTTGGAGAAGCTTCTCTCACCACTCAGTATTGATTACTGTCCTACACCATGCATATTCTAAGGCTTTGTCTGCAGGAGAAAGAGAATGGGGAGGCATTAACAGGGAGAAATATACATCAGGGACTATGGTATTGACTTGCATGTAATTCTAGCACATGCAATTGCACCTAATTAGAGAAAATTGCATTAGAGGCCACAAATAATGTACCTCAGTACACGGGGACAAAGACACCTTAGAGCCTATCTCCAGAAAAAATTATGCCTGTTACCCTTCTAACAGGCATACAACATCATTTATCTTAGTGATTTCCGTTTTGTAAATTTTTTCCTTCCCTTTGCAAATGCACTGTCTTTTACACTGCTCATTTCCTGGACCACTTCCATACAACTCTGCAGTTGTATGTGCAGGTGATATTTTAATACTTGCAGTGTGGTATTTTATCTCATTTCAGGGATCTCACAGCTTCACAGCCTTTTGGCACTTTCCTACTTTTGTCTTCTATAAATATCCACATTTCTTAAAACTTCAAACACCCTTTTATCAAATGGGTGTTAGTCTAACCTGGAAAGAATGTTTGAAACTTCAAAAGACATTTCTCTATTACACTGATAAAGAGAGTGACCTAGAGAAATAATTTTCCAGGTGTTTATTTAACTGGTCAAATGAGAATGTTTCAGAAGCAGAATTTATTCAGTTCATTTTGTGCAGGAGTTATCAGATTTATAGACCAACAGTGAGTATTTTTAGAATAAGAAAAAGTGGAGAGCAAAGAGATGGAAGGATGGTCTTTGAAATAAGGTGTAACATGTTGTTTATAGAGTTTGTTTTAAGGTATGGAATATTACCACAGAAAACTTGAAATATTTAGAAAAGAGAAAATAATTTCTTTCTGTATGATGACAACTTATTGCTTAAAAAAAACCCCAAACATATAATGAATACTTTAAATGCATTTTACTTCTCAGGGAGTTTATATTCAGAATTTCCTGACAAAAACATTAATTAGAACAAATTCTGGAGAGTTAGGTGAATCACATATTCAGAAAGAAATCGTCACACAGATATACTGCTTGGAAAAGAATGCACTGGCACTTGTTTACAAAACATGACACTTTGGTCCATGAAAATCATAACACTACAAAACTTAAGCATTGAACTTAAAATTAATAGAATATATTCAGATTTAAGAACCCTTAGGTTTTTTCCCAAATTTTATCTGTCTTCACAATAAATGTCATCTATGGTTTTCAGATATGACATATATAGCTTCTTCTATGACTCTCGCATCCTTTAATGCTGTGCTTAGTTCTTAAATATCCTGTACACATCTAGATAACTACTATATTTGACATCAAGATTTTTTCATTTCTTCCACCCAATTATAAAACCCATTCAGAAATTTTTCTGAGCATTATACATTTATCTATATCTTCATGAGTAGACACATTTCATCTGCATGCATTTCTGAAGCAGTAGGAAAAGAAACAATTTTCCACATAACTAAGGAAAATATAGGGGCTGTTTTAATGATTTGTTATCAGTATTGTTCTACCAATGCAATCAGATCAAGATGACATATCTTTCACACTGAAGTTACAAAATGTAACCCTTCAGATCTAATACCTTTATTTTTGATGGCGTTAATAAGTTACAGAGATTATTATGACAATATCTTCTTTAACAGAAAACAATCTTTCCCTGAAATTGTTTTAACAATCAAAAGGAAAAAAACTGTTCCACTGTGATTCTTCCAAGCCACTGTACTAGAACAAATTCAACCCATTCTAATTGGGTGATATCAGGCAGCAGAAAAAAAGCAATTTGTTGTGAAATTTGTTTTTGCGTTTTGCTGTTAGAAGCCCAGCCTTCAACTCATTCACAGCTCTCCGTTGGACCTTATCAAAGAACATGCTGGCTGGAGGGCATCAGCAGCACTGATCACTCAAAGGGAAACAGAACAGCTGTGTTCCTGACAGCTGGAGCAAGCATGACGTCCATCAGCAAATAACGGGAATATCTAAAACTGTTCTTCTTAGCAGGGTGCCTGCAAATCCAGTTACGTTGCAAATTAGAGTTTTCAGCCACCATCAATTTCAACCATTATTTTTTTTAGTAGATGATAAACATTTCTTTATACATCTTCTTTTTTTTTTTTTTGTCATTCTGTTATCCATCATCCATAAAGTAGCTTTAGTTAAGAATTACAAGAGGATTAGCCATTTCAGAGCTCAAATTCTAAGAATTCTCCTATGCAGATGCATTTCAGAAGTTCACACTGCAAAAATACACAGAAATCTCACATAAGAAATACATATTCATATGATATTTTTAAACATAAAAAGAGCCACTAATAAGGTGCATGACATGCTCCTGAATTCTCTCTGCATTTTTTTTTAATCCTGATACTGACACCTGAGCTTGAAAAGCTGTGTATTTATCATTATCAATTTACAAAATTCAAAGTATATCTTTTTTTTTTGTTGAGAAGTCAAGAATATACTAACCCAGCGCTACTTATCTAAGAAAGTAACCCATATCATGGACTCTTATTTTGGAATGTTCACTAGATAGGAAGATTAAATGAAATTTAAAAAGAAGAGTAGTAGTGGATATTTGATGTTCTCAATTCTGACCACTTGCACACTTCCTGTTTTCCCCTTTGAACTGTAATTAGAATTCATTTTAATGGCTTTTCAGAGCATTTGTTCCTTTTGTGAGAGCAGTTTGGTAGCTAGATAACCTGTTGTTCTATTAAAGCACACATGATTGCTTAAATCAAAGAAGCTGATAGCTCATTTAGCTTTACTTCCGTTTCTTGCTTTTACATAGTTCAGTTTTCAAAATATCTGTAACTTATTATTTAAGGCATTATTATTACCCAAGGTGGATTGTACCATTTCAGATGTAGCTTTAACAAAATTAATCCAAACTGTGAAGTTCAAAAGTTTTAAATCATTGCCTTATAGTCAAGAAACTACAAGCATGCTGGGCACTGTCTTATTTATTCAGGATAGATGTTGCTTTTGAATAAGGAGATGTTATATCTGGTACAATCAGTTGTAAGCTGGACTGTGTGTCTCTATATGAACATGAATAACAAGGATACATCTCACAAGTTGTGTTCAGACTCCCAGCCTTCCAGTGTGCCTTTCACAGATTCTTTGCATGATGTAGACTCCCTGTTGTCAATATGAACATAGCTCTTCAAATATGTCCCACTCAGAAGAAAAAAGTCTTAAGTTTTAGTTATGTCCAATTTCTCAGTAACATCATACTCCTACACACACTTCTACTCAGCAAAATGCCTAAATGCTGTGACTAAATTTTTGCTCAGAGAAAATAAAATAGTAATGCATTAATGAATGACTCTTCCTTCAGTTACTAAATTTGCATTTGCAATCAAGCTATTAAAAAAGTGACAATTAAATGATCAATATTGAAAAATCTAAAGAATAATAATAAAAAAGAAAAATAATTAATCAAATTCTGTGAGTCTGCAAATACCTTATCTTGACATGTTTCCATAATAGCATGATATTAAGAAAATTCATGTCAAAATCATTCAGAGTGCTGACTTGCTGCACAAAGCTGTGAATTAACATATAGGTAACTAGACTAACCTGTCTGAACATATCATTTTTATTGTTATGCAAAGTAAAAATTATGATGCCTTCAGGTGAAATCTAAATATCAGGTCTTCACCAGAGGGACTACTCATTTATGCATGTGTTGTGCATTTTTCCATGGATGTTAAGAATAATGTCTTTTGCCTATACAAGGACAGACTGTGGTCTTTTCTTACCAGGGTGGGCAGGAGAACTTTCCCTGGTCTATCAGTAGGCCACTACGTAAAAACTGAGAGCAGTTTGATTTGAGACTCATACACTGCAGCTTTTAAACTAAAAACCACAAGAGGGATAGGGGGATAGAGGGATCAGAAAAATGTAGGACTTTACAATTCCCAGAGTGTTTTTTTCTCACTTTCAAGAGATATGACAGCACACTGTTTTGTACAGATGTCTCCCAAAAATTGTCTAAATTGCCTCTTGGTGCGGTGCTGCACTGTGCTGGACCTAGCTCAGAGCTATGACTAAATGCAGTAATCTAGCTTTTACAGCTGCGGTATGACAGACAGGGAGAGATGATGCCTTAATTAACTGTGTTTACTTATGTACAAGACATGAAAACAAAGATTGAAATAATTTGGAAACAACAAGAATAACTGCTTCTACCTGGTCCTTTTCAGCTAAAACAGGGCAATCCATGGGATTCAAGATTTCCTTTTAAATAAATGATTTATAATCTCAGTAATTCTTGTTTACTGTAGGCAAAACAGCAGATTAGTAATGTGTTAAATATGAGTTATTAAATTCCCATTAGACTAAATTACATCCTCAGAGATATAGAAAACTACTCCAAATTAATTTGTGTCTTTCAATAACTGTATTTCATCCATTTTTAAAAACACTATTATTTTTAAGATTTGTGCTACAGCAGCTTGCTTGGTCTTTAAAATAAAACCAAGACTATTAGGTCAGATTATAGGCCCTATCCTCTTTAGCAAACCTTTGTTGCAAATGTAAATAGGAAAATAAAGTGCTCTTTTAAGAGTCTTTTTCATGCAGAACAAGATCCAGTTAATTTTGAGGTTCTTTGGCAGAAGTCTAACATGAAATATTTTTTACGTCACCTATATCCATTTATTCATTACTGGTTAGGTGATAGTCTAGCACTCAACAGTAATATTTTTCTAATGATGTTCTCACTATTTTTAAATTGCATATTGCTTAGAAAGGAAGCATTGTTTCCAGACATCTTCCAAAGCCTATTTTAAAGCCTTAACACTGTGAAGAAAATATGCACTTTTTATTCCTTGCTGCCCGTTCTAAATGTCACGGAATGAGCTGAAAACCTTATTGTAGTAAATATTGCCATTTTTCTTCAACTTGGATAGTCTTGACTTCATTTTACTGGGCTATGAAACTACTTCCCTTAAAGTTCTTCATAGAAACAATAACCTTTGGGATGATGATAAGCTGTTTCCTTCTTTGAAGAGGTCTGAAATCTGGGGTATGATTTCACAGAGGAGTAGTTCCATGGTATTGGTTCTCCAACAGTTAAAAAATATAGAGACATAATACATACTAGAGATTAATATTCAGAGGAAACACTAGAGAATATGTATATGTATATATGTATAAGTATACATGTATGTGTATGTATATGTATGCATGTGCTGAAAAATATCTGCAGTTTATCAGGAGCACCCTATTTAAACAGGTCTACTGAATAATTTTTTTTACAGTAAAATGCATTTCTTACAGAGCTCTTGCTGGAAGTCGTTGGTGGCATCTATTGAAACTTATTTTTCCATTTAAGCCACACACTTTAAAATCCTTACATGCAATGTGTGACATACTTTTTCCAGTACTTTGTATTTTTTAAAGTATTTATGTACCTTTGTAACATCTAAAGCAAAATACATAAGTCAAAAATTTGCTTTTATTCATTAAAGTTAGCAAGATTATCTAAACCATGAAGCCTTTACAGTTTTGGGTTTTTTTCTTAAAGAGTAAAGACCATACACTTGGTTAGTCGTATTTTATTCTGATTTCTCAGCAAATGCTGAAACGTACTTAAGATGTCTTGGTGGATGAGAGCAAGACTAATGATAAAACATAGCCCTCTGTATTTTAAATAATCCTACAGAATGAAGTGCCAAATTTTTTAACTATCTAATTGCATTGTTTTACTTGAAGAACCTAAGTAATACAGCAATATTAATCTCTAATGGTATTAGGTTTTTTAGATCATCACCATCATTTTGCAGAGCACTAATTAAATTTGAATGTCTTTACAGAAGAGCTTTGCTGAAGATAAATCATAAACCAAACAAGGGGGGGTTGGAAAGACACTGAAAATCTTCCAGTTGCCTAATGTCCTTAGTCTCTGCACTCTACTTATAAATTACACTTTGCATTATACTTAGTAATCCTCAGCATATAGTTTGTTCCATTTTCATGGTTCTAAATGCATGTAAATGCCATAAGTAATGTGTTCTTTGGGCTGCATTTCTTGACTTAAGAAAAACTAACTTGCATGCTTTCATAGTCCACATCTTTTGCCACCTTTGGTAGTACAGGACACATATCTCCAATGCAATTTTTCTCTTAATTTTCCTTTTGGTTTTGTAAACAAAAAGTCAAACTTTCACCATCCCATCAGGGCTCCATTTTCTACACTCAGAATGCATAATTTTGCTTCTTCTTACACAGCTTTTAATGGACATAGCTTTTAATGGACACAGAATACTGCTTAAACATTGTCTGTTCAATGCCCTGTGCCATGGGCAGGGACATGTTCCACTCAATAGATTGCTTAAAAAAATCAATCCAGCCTGACCTTGACTACTTCCAGGGAAAGGACATCTACAGCTTCTCTGGGAAATCTGTTCTAGCACCTCACCACCCTCACAGTAGAGAATTTCTCTCTAGTATCGGAGCTTAATGTGTTCTCTTTCAACTTAAAGCTATTCCCCATTACTACATGCTCTTCTAAAATGTCCTTTTGTGATCTTTCTGTAGGTCTCTTCATATACTGGAAACCTGCCATAAGGCCCTCCAGAATTTTCTCCAGCTGAATAACCCAAACATTTTCAGACTGGCTTCATCAGAGGTGCTCCTGCTCTCTGATCTTTATGACTCTCTTCTGGAATCATTAGCTAAGAAACAAATTTTACTTCTGGGTCCAGTCAAATGCATTTCAAAAGACAAACAATTTTAGACATAACCACCGTGGTCTCTGTAAAATCATTCCTATTTCCTATCTCTCCTGGACACATTTGGTCCTTGCTATTTGTCTTTTTCTGCAATAGACAAGACTCCATCTTTCATTTTATTGCTATATGCATGGCAGAGTGATGGGGAGGCAGATTTCCTCACAAAAATGATGCTTTGATGCTATCAGGGCTCTTTCCAGGATAAAATATTTCAGTTGTAAGATCACCCTATGCTTTTCTTTCTTTTCTCTAACAAACTGCTACTATTTCTAAAATTTTTAGTTTTCCCAATATCTTAGATCAGTTTACGTATGGTATAAGAACTAGGATACATGGCACTCCATATTGAAAAATAGGGTGCTATTGAACTATAGCACTTTTTAATCGCTGTATAATCTGCTTAGCTACCATGTATGAATGAGATAAATTGAGGGTTGAACTTCTTTCCAGCCTGCAAAACCATAACAATTTGTCTCTTGCAGACATACAAGCACTAAAAATGAAAAATGAGGAGATACACGAATCTCAATTCTCCACTTGTATAGTACATGCCTATTGCTCCCTGGAGGAATTTGCATCCCAGTGGAGAACAGAGTGGGAAAGTTTCTGTGAAGAGTACCCTCCTTTATTCTCAGTGTCACCATTCCACATTTCACACAGTACTTTATGAAATGACAACAAGAAGCAGTCTATGAATTAAAGGAGGTATTAAACTGTAGTTTCTGGAAATGCTCTTTTCAGGATCTTTTTTTTAACACAACAATAATAAGCAAAGGACACCCATATGTATCCTACAGACCCAACTTTGAGGCAAAAATTGGTGGTTTTTGATGGTTTTTAACACTGCCAGTCACAATCAAAATTAACTAGCATTATTTTATATATTAATATAATCATTTAGATTTAATTTTTATATAGTGTGAAATAAGTAAGATTTAAATATTAATGTCTAAATTTATTTCTTAGAAATCCATGTTGATTTGCCTTGAGTATGTATCTTTCACATTGCAGCACCCTCTGTGAAACTGTTGATGAGCCTGATTTTCTCTTTACTCTTTACCCACTCTGTATGCAACAAATTACAAGCAGGCTACCAAAAATACTGCACCAGACAAGAAGAACTAGGCTGTGGTGTACAAAGACAATAAAAGAGAAGGTTGATAGATATTATAGAGAAGGTATTAGAGTTAAGAATTAAATCACTGTAGCACTGGCTTTCTGGAAAGTCACTGAGACACCAAACACCACTAGCCTTGCGAGAGTACTCACAAGGAAAGTACTTGTCCTGGTTTCAGCCACAGACATTTTCTGCAGTAGCTGTGTTGGGGCAGAGCTTGGAGAATGTGGGCATGGCCAGGACCCTGATATTATTGGAGATCATCTCATGTCATTGCCAAGGGCAAGGGACTCTCTCACTCACTTTTGGGGTAGAAGACATGTGCTCTCCAGCTGGGAAAAAGTGGCAGCAGTCAGATTGGTTTGGGCTCTGCAATGAGCAATTTTGCATGTGAATCATTCTCTTTTTTTGTACACTATTTAAGTTAACATTGTTGCTGTTACTGTTAATTTTCTTATCCCATTACTGCTTCCAGTAAATCGTTCTTAACGTGATTTTCACGTTTTTGTGATTCCGATTCCCAACTCCATCCACAGAGCAGGAAGTGGGAGGGGGAGGCGGGGGGTGGGGGGCAAATGAGCTGTGTCTGGTTTGGGAGAGTTTTGTGGGAAGGGGACACTAAATTGGGTAGTACCATTCCTAAATTATGACGGCATTCCACCTACACACAGATACAGGATTTCATTTTTGTGTTTGGGTATCAAAAATTCACTTACAGAAAGGAGAGTGTGAAAGTATCTATATTCCTTCTATGATCCTAAGATATTTGAAGCTATTTTATCTGCTAAAGTGCTTGACTTCTGTGCTTTGACTGTGCCTAACATATCAGCATGCCAAAAATTGCATTACATATTTATTTATCTGCTTGTTTAGGTACCTAAATACCTTTTGAAAATATGACCTCATGAACTGCACAACTATTAGGCTTTCACTGTCTGCTACTACTCCCAAATCATGTGAAAGAGAGGGCAGATTACTACAAATCCTAGGAAGTCCTATGGGAACATTAAATGACTTGAGTCAGGTTATTAAATGAATGTACAGTAAGTGCTCACTGCTCCTGGTTTTCATTTGGGAAAATCTTTTGTCATTATCTTTGTCACTCAGCAGCTGGAACCTCACAGCCTTGAAAATGTCCTCACATTTTGAAAAAACAGTCAACCATGTTGTACTTTACTGAATACTGGCATTGTACAAGTTTAATCAGGTTTATACACATCTGGCCTCTTCAATACAGCCTGTCTGAGGAAAATATGCATTCTGTCACTTCCTATTGATAAGGAGATAAATAGAAACAGGACAAATCCACTGGATATCCATGCTCAAGCATTAGGCTAAAGAAAAAAATAAATCCCTGCAGCATTTAATTTCCAGATTTTTTTCTATTGATAATACAATCTCAACTAGAAATCATATAAGCAAATACTGCTCTTTTCAGTTAGATTATTATTGGACATGTTCCTTAGAAAAAAATCATATATTTGAGGGTGTAAAAGTATTCTCCTATTTTAACAATTGAAGTTTTCAACTTTGGGATGCCACTGGACACCCCCAAAACTGTCCCTTTTCCCAATACGAAGGCCTAGCACTGCAGCCTCTCTTTGCATGGCTCAGGCTTCTGCCCCACCTTGGTGACTTCTGCTGATTTAATTCTGGTTTATTTATATTTTTCTCGCATCAGAAGCACAAAAATGAAGACTGTACCTACATGTGATACAGCAAGCACTGAATAAAGGGTAATTCCTCTGTACTGTACCCCAGTTCACGCCACCTCAGGTGCTGCTATCCCTGCTGGCTGTGGAGCAGCTGGCTCCTGCCCAGTTTGCTGTCTAGCAGAGTGCTGGGCCATCTCCAAAAATCTGCTTCCCATCCCAATAGGGCTGTTGCTGCAGGACTTTAGTTTTAGAGCTGGCCTCTGAGCTGAATTTCACTTCCAGCATTTTCCTTCCATCTATCCAGGTCAACAGAAGGAAGCCTGGCTCTCAAGCATGTAAAATGTTTCCCCCTTGCTGTTATGAGCAAACCTAATGAGTGTGGTCTGCATTCTCTCCTCCAGGTTACTGAGAGAGATGCTCAATAGAACAAGTCCCAGGGTGGACCTTGCACTACATCACTTAACTGACATCCTCCAGGCACAGTACAGCCCAGTTGACTGTGTCCCTGTGAGCCCTACCACTCAACTGGTTGTTTACTGGTTGTCATCACATCCAGATTCTGATCTCCTAACTTGTATCTAATTTGCTGCCATCAAGGCAAATGACATCTATGTCCAGGGGCAGTGAGGTTAAAAATCCATATTGAATCCATCTTGTCCTTTTTAAGTCTGAAAATGTGGTTCCAAAAAGTAAAGACAACCCAAGTTTACGGTATTTCCGTTTGATCTCTTTGAACTTCATACAAAGTGCATATAATATTTCAGTTTGTAAAGTCATTGGAGCTCCTACTTGAGTCTGCTTGACGTATAAGAAGTGACAGAGAATGGCCTTGCCAAAGATACCACCTCAATTGTGTCTTAACAGATCGTCTTGGTATGAGACAATTTGAAGGGGGGAACACTCTAAAATGAGATACCTCCCCTTTTAACCAGTTTAACTGGTTTAACCCCAAGTTTAACCAAATCCTTTCCACCAGTAAAGAAAGGGTTAGAACTATATATATATGGTTTTTTTTTTTAAATGACAATTAAAAAGAAAAAAAGAAATAGCAACAAGCAAAGAATAATAGTAATAATCACTACTTTCAAAGTTGCTGAAACCTCAGTGACTCCCCAGGACCACAGAGAAACTCAGAACAGCAGAGTAACATCTCACAAAGACGACATCTTCCACAGACAACCGCAGGCAGACAAAAGGGGAAAGGTAGACAAACCGCTCTCAGCTCAACCTTCCTCCTAGAACATAAAAACAGAAGGTGGCTTCTTACAAAGCATTTTTAGTGGCATATGGGAATTGTCACCTGTGTGGGAATAGAGCTGCCACTCACTGCTGCCTCCTGCCACCTGCTGGATTCCTCTGGTGTTGGTGCTGCTGCCTTAGGTCCATACTCCAATGTGAGGGGGGAAAAATTGGACTCTCAAGCACTAATACTTGGTACCCTGACCCCAGACTTGCTCTGACTCTGCACTGTCAATACGTTTTGCAAAATTCACTCTGCAACAATTTTTGATGCAACTTCTTGGTTCATACAGTTGACAGTGGAGCCAAGAGGGAAAAGAGAGCCCTGCATGCGTAACCTGACTTTAAAAAGACCAGCACCTGCTTGTCCCTGTGATTAATTTCTGGATACAGGGTCTAAAAGAGACAGTAACAATATTTGGGCACACATGGATATGGAATACAATAACATTTTACAGGGTTACAGGTTATCAGACAGAGACCAAATAGATCTGTGAAATTCTCTCAAGTAATTCCCAAATCAGCCTCATCCACTGTTAGCCATTTCTCACTTTGAACACTTCTAATTAAGCATGGTGGTTTGGAATACCCTGCTGGTGAAGTCTAACCAAAAGAAGGAAAGACACAGAATACCTCAGCCTCAGCTGTCTCCTGTCAGTAAATTACCTCTCTCATTCAGCACATCCTTGTTCAGTCCTTTTCTGCAATTGTAGAATTTCTTATTGGCCTTAATGTTACTGTGATATTTTTCAATCTAGTTGGACTTTAGTCTTCCTTACACGAAACCTTTATATCTGCATTGTTTCAAAACTCCTCCTTTCTAGACTTTCCCTTCTAACTCCTCTATGCTGTCTTTTTGACTTGGAGCTTTGTCATGAGTTCCCTGCTTAGCCAACCTAGCTTTCCAGTATGTCTGCTTGTCTCTCTAGTTACCATGGTAGACTGTTCTGACACTTGGTGGTGCTGTCCTTAAATGCCTGCCAGCTTTCCTAAGTAACTTTACTTTTCACTGCTATCTACTCTCGATGCCCAGTTACCAAATCTGCCAAATTCTACTTTGGTAATGAGACAAAAGAGACAAATTCGCTTATTTGAAGTCCTGTACTTTGTTACTCTTTATTCATTTGTTTCCAGATCTTGCACTCTCTGGTAATACAAACACTACGGGTAAAATACCATTGATTGTCACATGTGCAGCATTTTCCTCCCTGAGAGAGGACAGCAGATCCAACTGTTCCCCTGGAGGATTCATTCAATGTTTTTTCACAATGTTACACCCAGTACCCTTCAGAAATCTTGACTGCTTGTGTCCTGTTATTTGCCCTTTAACCAGACATCAGGGAGCATAAAGCCTTTGTGAGAAGGAGTGTTTGTGACACAGTTATTTCAGGAAGGCAACGTCCATGCTGCCGCCCTGATGAATGGTCGGTAGCATGCTCCTTCCACAGTGGAGTGTGGCAAACCTATTACTGAGCCTTGAATCCTAAACTCTCAGTGAGCCTGCTGTCTGTACCATACATGAGCTGCACACATCTCAGCGGTCACTTTAGATCAAAAGTAGCTCCCATCCTTGTCTTCATCTCCTATCTTTCCAGAAAAATTCACATCTACCCATTGCCTGCTCTGTGGAACTTAGACATCACGTCTGCCATTGCAACTTTGCCAGTGATTTCTGGTTGCACATACATTTCTCAAACCTCCTGCTTTATTTTCCAGGATGAGAGCATTTATGTAGATGCACTTAAGTGTCCCTTGGCCTTGTTTCATCAGTCCTGAGGCCTCCTTTGTTCCCACCATCCTCAGCTCTTCACCATCCAGGCCCTCTGCTCTTGTTTTCGTTTGATTTTGAATCATAAGCTCTCTCCCTTGTCTCACCAGTCTCACCTCTCTTTCCTCACATTGTCTAGTCTGTAGGTAAGAGTGCTCTTCCCTATTTTAGCTGGTGGATTCTGTCTTCCTTTAAGTTCTTGACCTTTAGAAAGGGTCCCAAAGTAATGTCCTGGGGCACATCCCTGTTGTTGCTTAGTATGGACCTGTTGCATCCAGAGGTCAACAGACCATTATTCACAAAATCCAGTAGGATGACAGCTTCATCGCAGAGGTGCTAAGGCAACTGACTAGGAAAGATGTCCTTCTGGATTTGCTGTTTATTAACAGAGGGGGCTTCTTGAGTGGTGTAGAGATTGGTGGCTATCTTTGCCACAGTGACCATGAGGCAATCAAGTGTAAAATCTCTGTTAACAGGAGACAAAGTGACAGAAAAGCCTCAGTTCTGGACACAAGGAGAGAAGAATTCAGGCTGCTCAGGGAACCAATGGGTAAGGTTCCCTGGGAAAATGCTTTTGGATATGCTAGTGTCCATCAGTGCTAGTCACTATTTAAACTCCACCTCCAAAAGTCACAGCATCAGGCAATTCCAAACCATTGGAAGTCAAGCAGACAAGGCAGAAGCCTAGCTTGGCTGAACAGGGATCTCTTTTTGAAGACAAGACAAAAAAGAAGGTGTATACCCAGTAGAAGCAAAGTCAGGTGAATGTGACAAGAATATAGAGGTGCTGCTCACCACTGTAGGGAGAAAATTCATGCGAACAAACCTCAGCTGGGATTGAAGATGGGCAGAACTGTGGAGGATAACACAAGGAAAGTGTTTAAATATATTAAAGCAAAATGCATTGCAGAAGTTAGATCAACCCATTACAGGATGAAGATTATCACCTCATAAACAGGGAAGGGGTCACAGCACCAACCAGGAAGAATTCAAGGAGTTTTTGTATCATGCTATCAGGTACATGGTGTTATTTTTGGAATTGTCTTGTGCAGAGCCAGGGGTTGAATTTTGATGATCATTGTGGGTCCCTTCCAGTTCAGGATATTCTATGATTCTGTAACTCTGCTTGTGGCACCAGGCTACGCCAATGCATGAGTCCCTGCCTGGCACCAGCCAGAAAACATCTAGTTGCTCTGTTGGCAAGAGCTGGCTGCAAACTAAATCTGAAATGCACTTTTATTGGGAGGAGCACTTGTCAGAGATGAAGTGCTAGAGCTTGCACAGAGCAAAACTGTGACCCTTTTCAGGCAGCCTATTGTCCCTAGAGAAATTTCTAGACTATTCCAGAAGCAGAGCCGAAGCCAGAGACTGGTGCACAAACTCACCCCTCTGCTTGCTGAGCTCTTTGGATGTTACTTTTAAGTTAAGTGGAACCACCATTTATGCAACCATATTTTTTCTAGGTTCTGAGGCTTAAACTACATAGCAGCTGAGAAGAAAATCAGAACATTCAGAGTATGTTACTACTATGTGAAAATGAAAAAATTAGATGCAATTCCATTGTGTGTTGCTTAGTTGAGTCAGCTGCACATTACTGTACAGTCTTGTGGAAGAGAAACATTTGATTTTCTTCCTTTTTGAGTAGCAGAAGCAAAAATAGGCAGAAACGTGAGATGTCATCTCTTCCTGTTCAAGCACAGCAATTTTTTGAAGCAGAACACACAGAATAAAGTAGCTGTGATTATTTTTTTTCCTGTCCACTGTGTTCCTGTGAGTACACATGCAAGTATAGGAAGAAAAAATGTTTTGTCTTGGGTCACACATGAATTTAAAGAGAGATTTAGATGAATGAGCTTTTATTTGAGACAAATGCTATAGAATTTGAATAGAGAAAACTTGCATGGAGAACTGCAAAGCTCCCAGAGACCAAGCATAAGACTAGTCAGAACACTAAGAGAATCCAAGTTGGAGAGAATCTTTGTTTTGTTCTTTTTACATTTAGGTAGAACAAGGACAGAAGTAATCACTGTAATGTGATTTTGACTAAGGTTAGAAAAGCTGTCCATCCACAGAGAATATCTTCCCTGATTTTGTATCTCATTCCTTGGTGGAAAATTGATGTCATTGAACACAGCACAGACAAAGTGTGTGGGTCCATTCTTTTTTTCATCATGAAATCTAACTTGGTAGATTGTGTAGAGAGGCTGTTTTCCAGTGAGAATATACAGCTGAGCTTCCCTTATTTTATTACGGCTAGTTATATTCTATATGTATGTTTGAGAAATGTGCCCAAAGACAGTATTAAAGCACTTCTGACCATGGGGCAGGAAACCTTAATGTTTTATGAATGGAATGATGAAAGAGTGTCTTTATATATCTGAAATTATATTCACTTGAAAACTCTTGTAGTGCTGGTATCATCTGGAATAATTACAATGATGACTTCCCTATCCAATTAACCTCTTTTAAAACATTTTACTAGCGATTGTGGGTCATCTCAATGGGGACAAAATTGTCACACACACAGCAGAGTGAAAACATGGAGTCACAGTGGCACAAGTTGCAGATTCAATCAGAAAATCACTGCTAGAAGTACTTCAAACTCCCTGTGCCAGGAAAGAAAGTCTCCATTAGCATAATTATGAATTTTGTTTCACAAGCTGAAACTTTCAGGAGAATCAAGATAGATATAAGATGGGGAATGGTGATATTTAAGAGTTTTGTGGAATTTAATAAGAAACATCAAGTAGTTGATTCTTCAGTTGCTCTGCTGACTTATTCACACAAATACACACAATTATTTGTGAGCAAAATGAGGTACTGGCTACAAAAGTTTGAAATTCAGCATCTGGTTTTGCTTAACACTTTTCACTGGCATGGTCCTGTCTGGAACATTTATACATTAACTTTGAAAAATATTTAACATTAGTCATACTTACCTAGATTTTTTTTTAATAGTGCCACATGGAACTATGGTTAAGTGCTTTAAAATTCACTGATGTGTTAAATAGTTCTTATAATTGTCAATATCTGAAAAGCTTTTTAGGTTTAGTAAAGAACTTTTTACTTTTCTGAGGACTCTCCTTATTTCACTCTAGAGTCAGTGTCCATGAATAAAAAATATCATCAGTAAAACCTGACATAATTCTCACTACAAAAAAGTTGCTATTTAGTATCTTAGGTAACTTTCTTTCTAACGTTCTACAAGGAGAAATAGATGTTGCATAATTACTTAATAAGTATGATATTTATTTGCTATGGGCTTGTTATTACTGGGTGCTCTAAATTACTGTTTATATCAAGACTAATTTTGATGTTATCCAGAAAGTAATTTCTTTGCAAGTCTGGTCAGTCCAGGTGCCTAACTTCAGTAAGCAAAATCATTTAGGCTCTGTGTTTTAATATCTTTTGTTATATGAATTAATCATATTTGGAAAAAGGACAAGTTTCTCAGGTTCATGAGTTATCTTATTCTAATCCTTGTTGTCCAATGTTGTTTTCTACATAAGTTGTAATCTTGTCTTGGCTCAAGCAGAAGAAAATTACAGGGTATCTTTTTTCCACTCAAATTCTGGCAGGTGTAAATTGTACTTTCTCTTGACAGATCCTTAAGTCAAGTGCCTCTGTGCTCACTAGGAAAATCTCACATGCAGTGTGAATTAGGCAGAGTTTGGGTGATATAAGTCTGTCAAGGAGCCCTCCAGCTGCCCAAGGCAGCACTGGTGGAAGAGAAAGGTCACAGGGTGTGAATGTCAGGCAGGCAGGGCAAGGAGAGAGTCATCTACTAAGGAAGCGCTCTACTAAGACCTCCTTGCAGAAGAACAGTACTGCTGATACAGGACCCTTACTGGCACCCCACTGATGAAGACAGAGGAATTCTTCTTTTAAAAACCCTTCTGTAAAGCGTAATCACTGGGACCAATTTTGTCCTTCCTAAGGCTGTTTTCTGGGGTTTTTCAGCCTTCTACAGAAAGTATGTTGGTTTTGACCCATGTATTGGGAAAAACTGAATCCCCTTGTCTCTCAGTTACTGATCTACAGGCACTTTCAGAACAAAAAAAAAATCCAGCCCCACATTTGCATTTGTTATCCGTCTATTCTCAGTAGACTTAAAATATGACAGTAGAGAAGAAGCAGTAGCATCAGGACATCATGAGAAGGATTATTGAAATATTGTCAAGATATTAACATTTCACAAACCTTTCAACTCCTAATCAGACTCCACTTTCCAGCTTTCCTGCTTAATAAAAGAGAGGTTTGAACACTAATCCATTGATAATGAAAACCGGATGCCCATTTAATCCTTTACTGCCTCTACGTGTTCTCCCTGCCTCCTGTCAGAATCTATGCAAGCACCAACCTTGTTTAGAGAATTGAAAAACGTATCTGGGACAAAACTTTCCCTTTAAATCTGGACTTCAAATGACATCTCAAACGTTTTTGTATGTTGCCTTCCATAGAGTGTTATTTTGTGGGGCTACCTTCTCTACCCTTGTTGAGAACACAGCACATATTTGTTATCTGTTATGGGGCAGGGGGGGGAAAGACACATTGAATAGACTTTTGAGGTTTTAATTTTCAGTAATCTGAACAGGATGAAGGTAAAGCAATATTTGTGGCTGGGAATAATTATTTATTTACATCTCACTAAAGTTCCCCCCTAGAATGCTATGGTTGGGTCATATGCCTTTAAATATGCAGGCGAAACAGAATTGAATTGAAAATTCTGTTGACAGGTAAATGTGAATCATCTCTTTTCATTCAAAGAAAATAATCAGGCTCTTTTCAAATAATATAAAATGCAAAATGATTGCCTTTTGGGGAGGAGGCAGGCTTATCAGCATCTCTTCTATAGAAAATGATTTCCATTTTGTAGCTAAAGGAACATATGCTGCAGCTTATCTTCTCACTTGACTGCAGTTTTAGATATTTATTAACAGTTGATTTCCTGTAGATGTTGGTTTTTCCTGTTTCTCTTCTCTCATCTCACCAATCAATTATTTTCCTGAAAATGACATCTGCCCTTCTTTTTTATTCTCATTTCTGTAAAGAAGATTATTTTATTACTGGTTTCAAGAAGCATTTGTAATGAGTAGTACAGCCCTGGTTTTATTCATGATTTATAACAGTCTGTATCTGAGGCTTCATTTTATCCTTTACCCAACTTTCCCTTGGTGATTTTTATCAAAGTCCATGAGCCTGGGACTGTGTAGTCATTGCAGTAGAGTATAGAAATGATGAATTATGTCTTCAAGGAAAAACTTAGTATTCATTACAGATTTACATGGAGTAAAAGCAATGCAGACTAAAAGACAGTTGTATACAGCATCTTCAAGAAGACTGCTACAAAACTAGGGGCCTGCTGCATATTAGCTTGAGCTAGGAGCATAGCCAGGAGCACTAATGTTCTGCATCTATGGCTGGCAAAATCAAGAGTCTTGTAAGCTCTTCCTCCTCTTGCAGCTAGTCTTTCAAAGATTATATATTAAAAAAAAAAAAAACCTTTCCCCCATTCTTGCTTCAGATGTATCAGCTTGCAATTTTCATAGTCTCATATCTTTCAGTTCTCTGTTTTAGCCTTTGATGTATGTTGGGTTTGCACTGCTCTTTTTTAATGTGACTCATCTTGGAGGAACAGGAAAGAGTGGCTTATAATTTGCTCCCCTTTTTAGGATAATAAGACATGTTAGAGAAGGTATCTTCTTTGATCGCAAATTGATAAAGCATTTTAAAGCCTTGGCTTGCTACTTAAAATGCCATTCTCCACACAAAAAGCACAAGAAGTTGCATCATAAAAAATGTTGCTCCTGAAGGCAGTGCTAGATCTCAGATGATTTGCTTTTATGAGAACTGATCACATGAAATATTCCTGCTTTTCTGTATTACTATTTTGCTTATATCTTCAAGCTGATATTTGAAAGTTTCTAATGCATAGTTGCCCAAGATTATTTTTGTCAAAACACCACTGCTTGTTTATCTGTGAAACAAGTCGGTGAGAAAAGTGAGTGATCTAAGAAAAATATTTGTTCTTGTAGGTTTATAAAAAGTCATTACAAACATGTAAATTATACATATTGTGTCAATATGTGATGTGAAAATAGGTAGAAAAATGATTTCATGGCTGCTATTTGTGTAGGAAAAAAAAAAAGTCTAAGAAATCTTCTATTGGTTACTAAAAAAAGGAGAGAAATTATAATCCTGACATGTCTATTTCAAAAACTGAAACCAAAGCTTGGATATTCATTAATTTTCTTGAAAATTTGAAACAGAATTATTTCAGCTGAGCTAAGATGGAAGAGCCCTGTGATAGTAAATGTTCACAGAACAGCAAGAGTATGAGGGGCTCATTCCTTCACCAGTGTCAGTAACACAAGGATGATGCAGAATGAAGCACAGTCAGGTTTCCAGCCTTTTAGCCCTCCTCATTGCAAGCATCACACAAAACAGACCCACTCATATGAATGCATATTTAGCCCTAGTACATATAAGAAACCACTCCTGAACCTTGTCAAAGAAATCCATATCAAACCTGTATCTTTCAAATGGTTAAGTTATAATTTTCACTAGACAGGTGCAGAACTAGAGGGAAGGAGCAGGTAAATGGTGGAGTAGGCTGAATGGCTGTAGTAAAGAAATATTTTGATCTTATCAGAATTATTAGTACAAAACTAAGAGACAGATGAAGTCTCATGTTTGTTAATAATACTTTCAACTGCTTAAGTTTAATAGGGGAAACAAAAAAAAACAACCCAAAACTCAGCAATATTTGGAGCACACAGTGTTAACTGCTCACTAGTTAGAACACTAACCAGGCTGAAATGAACAGTGCAAGGAATCATATAAATTAAGCAAGTATTAATTCAGTTCTCTGGTCTTATGAACTGCAAAAAATTCACAGTTCTTTAATTATTATTTTGGTCTTTAAATATGTATCATAAATATTTAGTAGTTTATAAATATTTTCTTTAATTATTTGTTAATGTTTTATTGCAACAGATTGTATGTTGACATACTATAATCTGAATTTCCAAAATAGCTATTGGAAGGGCTTTCAGAAACAAATTGGTAGTTGTGAATCTCCTTTTGCCCGAAGATATTTTAAAGAGGATATGAAGGATAAGGTAGTCTGTACAATTCTTTCCCAAGCTGTTGCTGAATTTTTATAAAAATATGGAAGTTTCTAAAATTATTATCTATTTAGTACTATCAGCTATCTCATATTTTTGTGTTTGTAAACTGTTTTCTGTCTTTTCTGTATTTATTGTCAGGCATGCTTAGAAAAGCAATGAGCCTGATACCACTCCATCATGTATTTAAACATACTAGAGTGCTAGGTAAACAAAGACTGACTAAAGTCATCAGAAAATAATGTAAAAATAGAGTGCAAACTGATGTTGTAATGTTTGAAACCAACTGGAAAACTAAACCCTGCTCAAGCTGTTGCTTTTCCCCCGCCCATTTGATAATAGAGAAATACTAGGAAAGGTTCTAAGTTGGACTCACAAAGTACTGGAAATCACAATACTCACAGCAGTGTTATTAACAAAAAACAAAACAAAACAAAATCAAAAACAAACAAACAAACCCCCCAAAACCAAAACAAAACCCCACAAAACAAAAAAACATTGTATGCAAAAAAGAGGATCTTTTACCCATATTATGGTGTTCATCACTGAATCTTGTCCCCACCAACCAGAATAGAAAAAAATCCCCCAAACAATGAAGAAAGTGGGACAGAAACCAAACCCCTCAGAACTTAGATCATGTGTGCTGTGGACCACTCTTTGGACCACTGTGATTGGCCGTGTTCGGCAATGTTAGTGCAGCTGCTTCTGCTGCAGCTGGCATTTTTGGGTTCCACTGCTACTCTCCTGGTGCACTGTCTCTCTCCTAAAGCCAAGCAGCAGTCAGGAGTCATTGTGGGAAGGCTCCCCAGTGTGGCACATCAGTGTTTGGGGCTCTCCAGGGCCAGCACAGGACACTCTCCTGCTGCAGCTCTCCCAGAGCGGTGCCAAGGGGCAACCCAGTCCTGACCTCAGCACCTCACACATTCCAGGGTGACACAGGCAAACTCTCATTTCTAGCCAAAACCATACCCCAAGCAGTGATGTGGACAGTATGGAACCAAATAACGCTTGAAAATCCACCCCACTTTTCCTCTGTACCCAGGACAGATGGACAAAACCTAAAGTCCCCACCTGTTTTAGATGAGTTCTTATCGTAAACTGTCAAATGTTTAATTTTTCTTACAATCAATTAATATATTTTAGTTTTAATGTTTTCTGCAACTTTTGTTGCTTCAGGGATTAAAAGAAAAGTACCACTTTTGTTCCATGAAAATATTAGAGATGTAGTAATAGAGGAAATGGCCTTCACTTATACTAGGTGTAAAAAAACAGGGAAAAGACAAAATATTTGAAATATATGGGGTAAAAAGACTAATATGGCAGTTTTATACATATATCAAGAAAAGCAATTTATTTTATGAGCACTTTCTCTGTGAAGCAAAGCAGTTACTACACTTAGTTTAAACATTCTATAACTAAAATAGATTCAGTGAGGAATCAAGCATTAAAATAACTTTGTTGGCTATAAGTGACAGGAACTGTCAAATTAAGTTTTCTTAGGTTTTCACTTACTCCTCATCATCTGGAAAGAATGGACTTCCTAGAAAAGTAACACATCTTGTGGTTTATATTTCTAGTATATACAAACCTTAGCATTTCCTGAACTTTTTCTCACTATCTGCATGTAAGTACTGTACATGGTATGAAGAACAAATAAACTTTTTCTTTTGGCTGGTTATGTACTGGGAAAATCCTTATGCTCTGTAGAATCTCAGTTTTCTGAAACCACAACTGCTGTGTTGACTCTTGGCAGAAAATGAAGAACTTCAATAATCTATCCCAGAAACTCGCTTGCTCAGAATTTTCTATGTCATGTCAATATTCACACGTGTCCTGAGCCATTCATTTGCATGTGACTACTTGGCGATGAACATTTCTATGGATGTATCTTCACGTCTCTGGTTTTAAGGATCTATGCTCCATTTTGTAAGATCATCAAAAATAGGTTTGTGCAAAAAATTTCCTATAAACATCCAGCTGTATGCACTGGTCTTCTTCAGTGTAAATAGACCACAGAGAGCCAGTCAAGGAAAGCCCTACAAGAAGTGAATCTAATCTCCCTTAACAGAGGTCTGTGTCAAACCCATTTCTTGACAAAGCCCTTATACCATTTCCTTCTGCATGATCTGGGCGTTATCAGCTACTTCACAGGACAAGAGTGAGATTAAAGATATGTACAGGAAGACTTTGTAGATACGATAGCTAAGGAGAAAGTTTTTGACTCTCTATATATGACCCTAGTCTGTTCCTTTGCCTAAGAAGTGGCATTTTAATTTAATTTTGTCGTTATCTTTCCATGAGTTGTCTGAAATATGTTCCATTCCACTCTGTCTCAATTTGTTGAACGCCAGAAATTTTATTCCATGAAATGTTCTTTACTCTTCTTCATTTTCTGTATTTTCATACAGAAAATAAAAGTACTTATTTTCTTTTCTCTTATCTAAGTATGTATCTCCCTACTGCAAATAAGAAGTTAAAAGTTGAGACAAACCAGGCGAGAATAGATATCTTCTGGATTAGGGAAAACAGAAAGCAATGAGATTTAAAAAAAGAGTTAAATCTTTCAAGAGAAGCAGCAGATGCTTATAGACATCAAGGTTGGTTGAATTTAGTTGGCATTTATTAGCTCTGGGCAGTAGCCTCAACTATAACTATTTTTTTTATACTTTTAGAACAACAGTGACTGTTGGTAATGAGTGAATAAACCAAGGAAAGATATCACTAAATAGATAAAAAAAATATTTTCGAGTGTTTTAAATCCTGTTAACCAACAGTAAGGGAATTACTGAATTTAATGCATTGGAATTACTCCAGTTAATGCATTGGTCGCATCTTGGTACTCTGATCTGAATAACACATTGTTATATGGTCCTGGCTGAACACTTTGTCCCTCCCACCTCTACATAAGCAAGGTAATTTCCAGGCTGATGTATCTGCATTGTACAGCTTGTGCTATTAAATATTCTTTGTGCCCTGTGGGTGTACTTTGTTTCTTCAGGTTTTTTTAGCAAGCAGCAGATATATATATTGTGCAGAGTTCAGTTTGTTAAGGTAGGCAACTAATGCTGTTTCCAGTGCACTAAAATATGTAAGCACTCATGTATGACTGGAAGATATAATGAGTACAGGGAACCATCCCCCTTCATAAGGTCAGTTGGAGGGTAGGTAAGACAGTCAAACAGACATCTAAGTGTAGGCAAACAACTCCTGTCCATCTGTTCTTCAGTCTCATAAAAACTCTGATTGCCTGATGTGATCCATGGGATTCCTGACATTGGTTGATTTAGTGCTTTGGATATCCTCTATTTGTAGCTGCCTTCTAGTGCATGAGATAGTGAATATAAGCAGATAGAAAGATGTCATAATTCTGAAAGCAATTAAGTAATTTTCAGCACTACCTTAGATCATTTGTCTTCACTGCTTCTTTTCCCTTAGAAACAGAAGAAAAATGCCCTTATACATTGTTGGAAATGTGGGGGAAGGGAAAAAGCAGACACATAGACCAAAAAGGCAGCAAAACCTTTCTCTTTATCTTCACCAGTAAGATTCATGGTAAAAGTGGTGTCCAATAATGTTGCCTTCACTAAACATAGCCTTGAAATTTTGCATCCTGTGGTTTACTAAACCTTAGTATTAACTGTTAACAATTATGGTGATTTAAATATAAAATTGGATAATTTGCCTGCACTGAGTTACAGTTTAGTTGCTGGCTTTGCCCAAGAGAGCTGGCTTCAGGGTTGAGTTCTTCAATTTCTCTAAATTTCTGCAAATTAACAAGTCCAAGGTAGTAAATGTTTAGTGTTTTGGACAATAACATTATGATTAATTTCCTTTTTTGCACTCATTTATTACACAAAATCACAGGGACATCTCATTCAAACCCCGCATCACTGACAGGAGCACCTTCCACTAGGCCAAGTTGTTCAAAGCCCCATCCATCCTAGCCTTGAACACTTCCAGGGACAGGGCACCCACAGTTTATCAAAGAAACATGTTCCAGTGGCTCACCACCTTCAAAGGAAAGAATTTCTGCCCTATATCTAATCTAAATCTACCTTCCATTGGTCTGCAAATGGCTACCTCTCATCCTATCACTAAAATACCTGATAAAGAATCTCTCCTCATCTCCTTGTAGGCCCCTGTTAGATACTGGAAGGCGCTATATGGACTCCCCAGAGCTTTCCCTTCTCCAGGCTTGTGATGGGTGGACACTGGCCTAACATCAGTGCACCTATGAAAATCATTTATTCATTTTCCTCTGCTATGATTAAGCAGAGGAGGGGAAAGAAAACTGAGGGGCAGAGATAAGGATTAGAAGAGAAACTCTTAAAGGGCAAAATAGGATTAAAACTTTAAAGGGTATTTTAAAAAAATCATCATCAGAATTACATATATTAACAGAAAGAGGATAATGAGAATTAAAAATAAACCTTTAGAACACCTTTCCCCCCCACCTCTTCTTTCCTTCCCACTGACAGTGGAGGAAGACAGAACATAGGATTTTTAGTCAGTTTGTCACTTCTAAAAATCTTTCTTCAGTTCACTTAGGCAGAGAAGTCTCTTTTGCTATGACATGGGGTCTTTCCTATGGGAGACAGTTCTCTGTGAACTTCTCCAATGTGATCTTAATTTTCAAGGCTAACAGTCTGCCTGGAACCTGTTTGCAACATGAATCCCACCCATGGCTTGCAGCCTTCCCACAACTGCTTTTTGTTAGCAAATTAGTTACAGGGTGCAGTTTCTAAGGATGAGCTGTTCTAGTATAAAAGCAAGGGTTGTCTCTCTCTCTCTCTCTTTTCAAATCTCTCACCAGATTACAGCTTTTCATCATCCATATGCTCCAATGCGAGCACCTTTTTCTCATGAGCTGTGGCTGACTGCTGCATCCCCTCATGCATTACATGAATTACAGGGAAACAGTTTGTTGTATTCTAGCTCTCACCCCAGCTTGCAGAAGAATGTCAGCTCCAATGCCCAGAGCACCTCTTCCTCCCCCTCCCTCCTTTTCACTGACTTTAGTGTCACCATGTTGTTCTCCTCACATGTCTTTGCCTTTTCTTTTTCTCTCACTCAGGACTCAGAATTGTTGCTCATAGGTTCATTTGTTCTCAAGCTCTATCAACTGAAATAGTTTTAATGCAGTTCTGCAGCACTGAAATGTTATCTTGTCCAGGGTCCTCAATCAGAGAATTGCTTGCCTTGCTTCTCCTCTATTGGGCACGTGATCTCCACTGGCATGGCCCAAGTCACACTGGCTGCCAGCTCCACTCCCCACCTTTTCTTCACATGGAGCACAAAAGCAAGAAAAGCCACTTTTGTCTTTTTGTCCTCAGCATGGCTGACTAAAAGGGAGCAGGTAAATAATGTCCATTGTGAGCCATGACAAGACAACTGAGGCCTTGAGGCGCCGCCCCAGACACATGGTTGCTCATGGTTGCTGGGATGGCCCTGGCACCATGGCCCAGCAGCCGTGCGAGGACGGGGCCAGCGGTCCCCTCCAGGAAGGGGCCCCAGCCCCGCCGGTCCCCTGACTCCGAGAGCAGGGAGCAAGAGAGCTTTCCAAGTTTTTTTGTTCTTAAATATTTTATCATAGAGGCATTTCCAGCCTTTCAAATTGAGTTAGCAGTGTGCCAATTCTCAGAGCTAGCCCGCAACTGGTTTTTCCAGGCAGAAGAAGCTGCTAGCAGCACCTCAGAGAGAATCACCTTCATGGCTGACTTTTGCCCTCTTCACCAAAAGTCAATTATTGCAAAACCTGCACAAGGCTACACAACCCCAACTCTCTTAGTCTGTTCTCATAAGAAAGGTTCAATATCATACCCTACTAAACTTCTGTGTGTTTGAAGGATTTCATAAGAATTAGAACTTTTTATGGCTTTTCTGTAATGGTAAATCTCAGCAAAACAATATTACTGATTTATGGATAAAGATACCAGCTCTAATGAACTTTATCAGGCCTGGATTTTGAAAACAAATGCCAAACATTAAAACTACTACTTTTTCCTATAATTTTTTTTTTTTTTATTTTAGAAAAAATTACTCATCCCATGATGAGATATATACAAAACTATATCAGTTTCCACTAACAGACAAATATGTCTCTTAAGGGCAAAATAGAAGGCTAAACATGTCTCCAGACACATTCTCTTACATGTTATTTGAAAGATATGAAGATGAAATGGTGACAATATCAATTAACTTGCTTTCTTATTTAGTCAAAAATCTGAACAACAATCGACTTTTTTTCTCTCTTCAATGTTAATTTTGAAAATGCCTAATGCTCTTGAAAATTAGGCATTCGAGGTTGTGCAAATTTCTTCAGGCAGCAGTGTGAATAAGACTCACGACCTGCCTTTGCTTTTCTAATTTTAATTTTCATTTGATATGACAAAACTGATTGCATTAATTTCTTAAACTAGTTTCAAACAGTGTCTATTTTACTATTTTCCTTTTCTTCACCATTCTGCAACTCCATCACTGTCGCTGCCAGCATCTAGTTGAGCGGAGCAGCAATAAATCCTTGTCAGCAGGGAGACCAGGGCTAGCTAGTATGCTCCCATCAACCAGACTCACTAACATTGGTGATCAAGAAGCAGGAATGACAAAGGAAGCTTGAAAAGCAAAGACCTTAATAGCAAGACAATTAAATAAACCATACATATAGAGCTCCTTCAAAGACTTGGAACTGAGGAAAACATGACATATAGAAATTATCTGAGGGTAAGAACCAACAAGCAATGAGAACTAGAAACATTACCATATACGGAGTATGTTACCAAGCAATCATTACCCAGAGTTCAGAACATTGCCTTATAAGGAACCGCTGTGTTAGCATAACTATACCCATGGTCCTGTTCTCCTTGCCATAAAAAACTAGATATTTCCTTTCTTAACATCCTGCTTCCCAATGCCTTAAGTTGATGCCTTCGTTGTTAACGAAGGGTAGCTCGCCATCCATCCCAACCAGTTGAACTTCCACATCTCCCCGTTTCTGTTTAACAACAAACACTGACTTTAAAGACTTCTTTAAAATCCTAAATGGACAACCCACCAAACACAGGAACGATGTTAATACAAGGATAATAACGACAAAAATTAACAATCCCATTTAATTAAAGACAACAACCAACTTTGGATAGATCCAAACTTTTGAATAGTCCATTAAACCTGTCCTTCTTATCTTTAACTTGAAGTTTCTTGACTCCATCCTTGAGGATCTTAATGCTTCAGTGGATTGACTCACTGTGGTTGGATAGGTTCATGCAGCATGTCTTGGCAGCCACGTCCTTGTGCCAGCAGCAGGAAACCAATAGCAGCCCTATTTTGTAGTGTAGCATGCCTGATACTGTCAACATCTGTTAGTAGCCTACTCAGTGTGAGAGACATAGCACTGGTTTGTTTACTTAGCCAACACCCTAATCTATCCAATTGTTTTAATGTTTTTGTTGCAGCGACCCAAGGTACCAATACTGAGGCTGCAGTTCTTTTTCCGTCGTTCAAATGAGTGGTTTCCACTTTGCAATCAGATTAGAATTGATGGATAACTTTTCCACCTAATCTTTTCATCATGAATCATTGTAATATCAGGTGTTGTAAAAGTAAGTCTCCCCAAGCAACATAGTCCACCTTTGATGTGTGATAGGATTGCTGACCAGGCTCTGTCCCCACCAATTGAACTCCCTATTATTTATGTGTTTCATTTTAGTCTCATCCCACATTATGGATTGCCTTCTCTCTTTGAATTTAAACTTGATACAATAATCCATTTTTACAGAGCCAAGGAGGTCTAATTCCTGTGGCTCTAGTGGTGCTTGGGGGAGGTCAAGGGTCCAGTAATCCCAAATGTCTACCAGGTTGTGAATCCATTCATTTTTGGGACTATCGCCTCACACAGAACAGATGGTATGCCCAATTATTGGCCATACATCTGCTGGTAATCCAACTAAACAGGTGGAACAGGGGCTGTCTGGGCTGGCTACTGACAGGCACAAGGTTTCTTGATTTGTGATGCTAGCTAGAGTTACTCAAACGTTCTGCTTTGGCTGTGGAACCATTCAACCATCAGCAAGGGGCAGAGTTTCAAATATGCCAAATGCAGTCAGCAAGAGTCTTTTGAAAGCCATATCTTGGAAAATAACCTGTAAACAAAATAAATCTACAACAGAAAATTAAACTGTGATAGGCTGTAGGATATCATTCAAAATTCAGTAGCTAGAAGTACTTTTTCCAACCTGTAAAATTCTGGAGAAAAAGTAGTCTGTTTCTTGCTTGAGCAGCTGAAATTAGACTATCACCAACAACATACTAATTATATCTCACATATTCTTTTTTTATCAGATAATCATTCAAAAAATTTTGGTTTCCCAGTCACTTAACCACGGTAGTAAAAATGGGGAGCTGTTTGTTGTCTTTCATGAGAGATTAAGTTTTGGCCTTCAGCCACTCAGTCTGAGCCAGCACTAATAAAATTCCCAACTGGAAGAAGACAATCAATTAATCAATACCATAATCTGAAACTGACCACAGCACTAACACTCATAGCTATTAGACTTACTGACTGACACCTTTTAGGATTAATGAGGTAGCAAGAGCAGACAAACTAAAGATTCATTTAAAGACATTTTTGTTCCAAGATCAAGCTGCCTACTCTATTTTGTAATTTTTAAACTTAGATATATCATTGAGAAACAGTAATGTAAATATGGAGTATTGAAAATAGAAATTTGCTCTACCACTGATTGATTAGAAGTACTCATAGATCTCCTCCAGAGGTTATTGGTTTAAAGTGAGCTAATTCTATCCTAGCGTCCATATTCTCTCATTACAAAATATAAAAATATAAACTCCATGTTAAAGAAAAATGGCATTTCCATTTTAACTTGCACATTGGTTTGATTTGCCTTTTTTTTTTTTTTTTTTTTTTTTTTTTTTTTTTTTTTTTTTTTTTTTTTTTTTTTTAAATCCAGTTGAAACCTCATGGTTTCAGTATTTGCTGCCCAAAAACATTACAGATGATTTATCCCAGGGCTGTTAACACCGACCATTTTTGAAAAAAACTTTACTGTATTTTTTGAAAAAATTGTACTCCAGGTAATCTTTTAAAATATATCTTTTGGTTAGAATTTCAGTAGACCAATTGTGGCTCCATTGATGACAATAAAATTAGATAGAATCATAGACTAATAGATTCTGAGATTTACAAGTATTATTGAGTCCAATTCCTCTCTGTGCACAGGAACACCTCCAGAGTGTGCATCATGTGCCTGACAGCACTGTACAAGCACACCTTGAACTCTGCCAGGCTGGTGCTGTGACCACTTCCCTGGGGAGCCTCTTCCAGTGCCAACCCACTGTCTGGGTGAAGAACCTTCTCCCGACACCCAGGCTAAACCTCCCCTAACGTTAATTCAGGCCATTCCCAGGTCATTCAGGGTCGTGTCACTGGGCATTGCAGAGAAGAGACCAATGCCTGCCCCTTCTCTTCCCCTTGTGAAAAAGCTGTGGACTGTGACAGGTTCCCCCCTCAGTCTTTTCTCCAGGCTGAAAAAGCCAAGTGACCTCAGCTTCTCTTCATATGGCTTACCCTTTAGATCTTTCATTGTCTTCATAGCGCTCCTTTGTACACTTTCCAATAGTTTTATATCTCTCTTGTATTGTAGCACCCTGAACTGCCCCCAGCACTGGAGGTGAGGCTGCCCCAGCTCAGAGCAGAGCAGGACAATCCTCTCCCTTGCCTGGCTGTCAATGCTGGGCCTGATGCCCCCCAGGACAGGGTTGGCCCTCCTGGCTGCCAGGGCACCACTAGCTCATTTTCAACTTTCCATTGCCCAGGGTCTCCAGGTCCCTTTCCACAGCACTACTCTCCAGCCTCTCATTCCTCAGCCCATACACACATCCAGGCTTGTCCTTCCCAGCTGCAGAATTCAGCAACTGTCTTTGTTAAACTTCAAATGGTTGGTGAAGCCCTCTGATTTGTTTACTTCTTTATCAAATACATTTTTACCAAAGCAGAAGTATTTTAGCAAGTATTTTACAATAATCAAGGTATCAGTTTCATTTTGAGAATTTTTATTCTTGTTTTCTTTTAGCATAAAAGGAATACAAGATCTGTAGGGTTTTACATATGAGAGTGGAGTAAGGATGTCTCAGTCCTTACTGACAGGGTAATCAAGCTCACATAAATTCTCACTGACAAAAAAGCTGTTTGCATCCTGCTGACTTGTTATCATGCTTTTATTACACAGAAATTGGTTACCTTATCAGTAGCTTTCATGGTGCTGTGCATGCAGTTGCTTCTGCAACTGTTCATGTCTCAGCTCTCAGCTTTAAGCTCAGAACTAGGAGCCAATGCCTGGAAAGCACTGTCCCAGTTAAAAGCAATTCTTTTCTGGTAAACTAAGCTAAACTGTAATTTCCAAATATCTTAGTTTAATCATATTACTTGATGAAAACACTATGCAACAGCAATGGTAGACCAACTTGATCTACAAAGCGTTCTCTTTTATAAACATATAATAAATTTCAGAATGCTACCCTAATAGGGCATGAAAATGATTGGTCTCCGAAAGAAATCAGTCTTTCTAAACACCTGAATTCCCATATCAGTGAAACCAGATATTTAAAAAACATTAAGCTCTAACAGCTCCAGTTAGTTCTTTCTAACTTTCGTCCAGCATCCAAGAATGGAAAGAACTCAAAGAAATATGTAGATGATCTCTCTGTTAAAGACATTATGTGGCTCCTGTCTATCTTTGGTGTCTAATAGCCTTCTAAATATATACATATATCAAATTTTACATGAAACATTGGCCATGTAGCAGATTAAACAAAGAGACTGCCTTCTGGTTTAAATTGATTCTTGTATGAAGAGCTTGTTTCACTATATTCTCTTACATACACTTGATTCTGGTGCATATAGAATGGCAGAGATGTTTATTTAGGGTATTACAGGTGAAATGGTCTCAGTTTTAAGAATCAAAAAAAGTCCCTGAGTACTTTAAAAACAATTAAATTAAAAAGAACTGAAAAAAAGAGTAGAGGAATAGGTGTTTTCAGTTGAGTGATTATTCTTAACTTTCCACCTCCCACTGCTGATCAACCATGTTTAAGATTTTCTTTTTCTGAATATTCATTTTTAATTTTATCTTTATTAATATTATCTTAATCAAAACCCAAAACAGAAGGAGAGATGGAAAAAGAAGGGAAATGTCCACCCAGGGAACATGGCTCATTAACCCATATACTGTTAGTTTGGATATAGTGTAGGTTGATTGGTATATATCAGGCACTTAGTTACACAGTTAGTTTCAATTTATGAACCCCTGGCCTTTCTTTCTTTCTTTATTCTCTCTATCTCTATATGTATAAATACTATGTATGTAGGAATATATTTACCTATGCATACATATTAATCACAGTTACATGCTAACTGACATAGTAATTTGTGATAGCTACAGCAAAAGCAATATATAGAATATGCATACAGAGAAACAACGTCAGTACTTCCCCAGCACCAGCACTTAGTGAGCACCTGTTCTATCTTGGGGCTGGTGGGAGAGCCCTATCTACAGAATCTCCCTCCTTCAGGCTGCACTTCACTCAAATCACTTATTTTTGTTTTGGTCATACTGACTCTTGCAATTCTTCTTATGTTCCCCTTTCTCCTCTTCATACACCAATAGCTGGCTCATATTCCATGATTTCTCTCCTTTGATGGCCAGCACTGGGCCACTGTTGATTCGTTTGTAGCCTAGGGCCTCTTATATAATGTTGTTCCTGGCTTTTCAAGATCCACTAGGACCCATTTTTATTCCAGAATAAGAGCACATTCTATAGAGAACGACTACATACTATCATTGTTTTTAATACCTATGCATATGTGTGTTCCAGAAGTGTTTTTAACAGTGTATATTACATAAACATATGCATATCACTGAAACTTAGACAAACTTATCCCATTATTCTTCAGTATCATGAAAGTATTAGGCAAAGATTGTTTAGGTATTAAAATTAGAAAGATACTGGAGCTAAGTTTTCTTCAGTTTTAGTCTCAATTTAAGCTTTTTGACCACTGAAGGGAGCTCTTCTGACTTTGCATAACCTAATGCATATTTGCAAAGAAAAACAGTAGTAAATTTTAGTAAAACTTATTGATGTTGTTAGGTAAACCATTCCATCTGCAGACAGAAATATTTCATATACATATCCTGTATATTGTCACATATCCTGAACAGATTTTTTTGTTGAGATTTATGGTCTGATTTAGAAAATTGTTAAAGGCTTATATTTTAGCCTATGCTTTAATGCAGCTGATGTTTTCACTTTGGAAATAAGAAAGTGGTTTTGTAATAAATGGCTGTAATTGCTCTGACTATTATTAGTTGGTAGAACAGTAGTAAAGTATTCTTTAATTTATCATTGTACTGCAAGCAGTCACTATGAAGACCCAATTGTTACCGGTAAGAAGTGGAAAAATCTGCTGCTCTGTATCATGACCATTGACCAGTTCCCTGGATACACTTAGGTACACCTGACTAAAGCTTTCATTGGAAAATGGATTGCTTCAAGTAACTCAGAAGGCCTAATATATAGTCCACCTCATTTATTTTTCAAAGATAGTGGAGCCAGTCATCCCAGGAAAGTGGCAACATTTTTCTCTCTCCACACAGGGAGAAAAAAACTTATTAGCTGGCTCTGCTAGTACTGTACTGAATATAAACAGCCTACTTTTCCTTCATCCAGAAGGCAGAGTAGGGAAAACCTATGGCCTAGTTTATTATATCTATCCTGTTGTCTCATGATCTTTTCCCTCCAAAATGTGTTGGCTTACTGAAGACGAAGATATACCTATTACCATAAAGCTGGAACAATTTGAAAGAACTGGGAGAAATTGGACAGACACAGGCATAGCATAGAAAAAGGTCTTGATATAATATTTATGTTAGCATACCTTATTAATATATTGTTATAGTCTGGGAATTTTTTAAAATTATAATTATATAGAATTAAAATCATATTTATTTTATCCATTACTTTAATATTATGCAATTAAAACAACCATTATAATTATTACTATTTTAAGAAAATCTCTTCTTTAGTTCTTATTTTCTTCTCAACCCTGAAGAATATGCATGCAGAACACCCCATTGTATTACACAGAACATGTGCTCTTCATTCATACTATCTCCTCTCAGTGGAATTTGCCTTTACAAATTGACCCAGAAAAATGTGGAATTGCATTTACTGTGCCTTATTGACTTCTTAAATATGTTGGTATATGATTAAAATGAATTTGGCTGTGGTAGTTTGGTTTGGTTTGGCATGGTTTTCTTTGCTTTTGTTTTTTTCTGAATCTGAAACTTATTTTGGATTCATTCATTAGAAAAGCAGTAATGTGTAAGGAAGGATTTTCAAAACATATGCTATTAGTGATGCACTTTGTCTTCAGCTTGAGCTCTGATGACACCTCTCATTTTCTCTTTGCGGGACAAAAGCAGAAGAAATTACACACCATAACTGACTGACATTGTAATTGAAATTCAATAAACAATTCTGCTTGCAATACATAGACAGGAATAGACTCTGGCTCACTCACTTTTAACTATGCTGATGTTTTGTCAGGCTAATCACAGTTGCTTTTAGAAATGAAGACCAGCTCACAATAGAAGTCCAAGGACACAGTTCTGTCAGATATGATACTATAGTCACCAAAGAGACTGTTCACTATACAAATACACTTTAAAACAGTCTTTTACTCCTGTTGAGTATTGGGGCTATTCCACCAAATCAGGGATTTTACTGTATACATATTTCTGAGTATGTTTTGTTAAAATTATGACTGTATGGGTAGGCTTCTGTGAAGAGCTTGGAGAAAATAGTGTTATGTTGCAGCTGGTCCAGCAGCTGCTGTATATGCTTATCTCAAGAGCCTATATTTTCAAGTACGTATTTTCAATGGTGTTTTGTAAAAAATCATTTTCTCACTAGTTTTAATACCTTATTAAAGGTACTAAAATACATTAGCACTTTCAAATCCATTATCACGCAGTGTTTTTCAAAAATTTTGGAGAATACTTGAAATGTAAAATAAATAGTGATCTTACTACAGATGTTCTTAGCCATTCATTCTCCCATGTCACATATGCCATAGTGACATACTCTATACTGTAAGGAAAATAATATGAGACAGATGGTTTCCACTGCTGAACTAGAAGCTGAATCTTCTAGGTACTTTTTAAATTAATTCTACATTTTGATGTCTTTCTACTTTATCTCTGCTATTAAAATCCTTCTGTCCCTATAACCAATGAAATGTCTAAGTCACACACTTTCAGCTGCACATTGAAAAAAAATTAAGAAATGTAAATCTCAATGGAAATAATGTCAATGAAATAGCATTTTGGATGTTCTTTCTCCCGTAAAAACAAAAATGCAGATTAAAGTTATACCTGAACTGATATGATTTCTTACTTCTAAAAAGCACCTATTCTTGTTTTAATTTCCATACCTATTTTGAAAAAACACAAAGGTACAAACAAAGTACAAGTATACCTTTCACCAATTTAATTTCTCAATAAATAATTTAATTTTATTTCTTCTTATAAATGATATTCATAAAGCTAATACTGACTTAGGAAACAAGCTAATACCGTATGGAATGGGGAATTAAACGCTACCCTTTTCTAATGATTTAAAAAAATGGGAGTGTCCAGGCAGGAAACATGATCTTCCAATATAAATAACCACTTAGGGGGAAAAACTGAGAGGCTGCTAGACAGTTAGGGAGAGTCCCAAAAAAAGGGTCACAAAAAGATCTTACATGCAGATTTTTTTTGTATTTGCTTCCTTTATAGAGGTTTTGAGAGTCAATAATTTCCTAGAGAGAGTACTATTGATGCATGCTTTGCACTGCATTGTTGTCAAGTGCTTTAGAAATATTTGAGTTTTAGAATGGTGGATTTTTTTCTGAGTTTCAGAACGGAGGCTTTTTTTTCTGGATTGTTTTCTGATTTGGCATCCTTGGTGTAAAACTGAGTATAGAAGAGATAATTTGTGGGTTTGTTGGTTTATTTTATGATTCAATTAGACCTTGTGCATGAGTAGTAATTCAGAGGATGTCAGCAATGATGTCTTGAAAAGCAGTTAAAAAAAAAAAAAAGTTTTGGTATCTTTTCCTATTAAAAAAGCAAAGGTGATTAGATGGAATGAAAATATTAGAAATGTAACTTGACCAGAATACCAGGAGAAGAGAGAATATTTTCCTACAAAAGAAGGGGAAAAAACATCACCTGTCATTTTGTACTTATGTTTCCACAATAAAAAAACTCACGGGACTTCTTCCTCTCTTTTATGCACAAAAGTATCTTTGTAGGCCAATGGGCTTCCTGTAAAAAATCCAGAAATTATCTCAGTTAATATCTGACCATTAGACAGAAACGGTTGCATCAATATTATTACATTCAATATTACACCAAGTCACCTCTTCCTACAGAATGGAAAGAAAAAATATTAAAATAACTGTATTGTAATTTGGCAATGTTTTGGGTGAGTGAAGCTGGAGGGACTCGGATTTATTTTGATTTTATTAAAAAGCAGAGGAAAATACAATACAATCATATATATTAAAGTATTGATACTTTTATCCTTTATTTTTTATTGTTAAGCTTGTAATCATAAGAAATGTTGAAGAAGTTTTTGTAAGATATTTCAAAAATAAAGTTATTTTGGTAATTATTTTAATGTTGATTTACGCTAACACATACAATTATGTAGCTATCACAACTAGTGTCCTTGTGTACCCCAGCAGTTCTTCCACTCCAAAGATATTGCTACAAGCTCTTCAGAACTATAGAAAAGGGTAATAAAAAGTAATCATTGATAATTTTTACAAGTTCTGAAGTTTGATGGCCTGTGGATGCTTACCTTGAAAATCTTTGCCTGAGGTATTCCTATAAACTTTTCTTGAAAAGGAACTCAGTCTTGCCAAGTTCTTAGTCCTTGCATGCCTGGTGTTCCATTATTCCCACTCTACACCTGAGTATTGAAAACCATTGACATTGTGAAGGGCAGGGTCTCTTAAGCAGCCATATCACTGATTTTGTGAAAACTTTATGTCCCCTGGACACAAGGCCATATGTAAAGTGTATAACTCACTAAAGCAAAACAAAATAAGAAAAGCTGAAACGCAAACAATCAGTTGTTCTTCTCCACAATCAAGCACTATTGTAGAGCTGAAGTACCAATCTGATGAATGTCCATCATCACAGATGGGCTAAATCCTGATCAAATCTATGCCTAATGAAATTCCTCATTATGTAAATATTCTTTATTTTTAAGTGTATTTCTCTGGTGTTTTTATTTATTTATTTATTTAGAGAAAATAATACATGCAATACATACACTTCTGTGGATGATTATGCACTAGCAAGGCATGCTGAGTCTACTGTAATTACTAAGGATGCCCTTGGTGTTTTAATATAAAGAACTCTAAAATATGCAATCTGTAGTTCAGTGTAGTTCTTTCTCAGATTTTTTTCTTTTAAATAAATTCAGTAATAAAATTCTATGATATTTTAATGGGCATATAATAGTAAAGTACACACACTGAATATGATTCATATGTCCTTACCAAAATGAGTTTCCCTCCTGTGGTTTCTTCCTTGTTCTTTCTCTCTTCCCTTTAAACTAACAGCATAATGATATGACTATTGTGGAAGATGAGACTGTAACACATGCCTGTCCAAAGGTTGTGTCATTCATCAGTAAAGTGCATAAAAATGTCAGAGAGTCTCAATAAAATTTTACTTTGGGATGACAGAATGTGTATTGCACTACATGAGTTGAGCTTTGGCTTCTAGTAATTTTTTCAGATCACAAATATTACTGGTATAGCGAATTCTTTTTATCCTGAAGGATCACAATGGATATGTAGATGATTACATATAAAGTATCATCTACATATCCATTGTGCAATGCAGGAGTTATTTTAACAACACAGTTGCACATTTTGGAAAAGAAAAGAGAAAATATCATAGAAATTGAAGTCACCAAACAAATTTGGAGAAACCATAGACAATTTCCTTTTATTCATTACAAAAACAGATATGTTTCCTTTTAATGATATTTAGAAAATGGCAAGAATATCAGGTTTCACCCATCTCAGAAAGTTCAGAACAGTGAAAAAGATTCTTTCATGCAAAACACTGAGAGGAATATAGATATAGTATTTGGCTCAAGAGGCAAAGAGTTAATTAAATTAATAGCATTCTGCATATGCTAATCTCCAGAAGTCTTAATGAAAATAATAAAAATATTTTTTTAGGTATCGCTTGTTTCTCATTAAAGTACTCCTGCTGAGTAGCTTACATCTACATTATCGGACCTCTCACTTTTGGCCAACACAAGTTATCAAGTAACATTTTATTAGTCACTAACATACCTTTGAAGCTTTCATAAGAGAAATAATGTCTTAGTATGAGACATTAACCTGTACAGCACTAGGCATCATTTAGTATTTTGAACTTAGATGCTGAAGAAACAAAAACCTGCAGAATTCATGAAAGTTTGAGTATTCTGAATGCGTATACCTTTTGTTCTTTCATCCTTCAAGATTTCTGTGTTATAAAGTCTGTTTTGCATATCAGCATTTATCTAAACAGCAGATAAGGAAACATTGATTTTAAGTCTCAAAAGCCTGAAACATGAAACTTGTTGAACCAAAAAGTTTTAATTAATTAATTAATTTTTTAAATTAGTAAAATTACTCAGTTCCATAATGCTCAGATGAAAACAAGATCAGGTTTGAAGAAATCCTTGAAGATATTGTTTGTCATGTGGGAAAGTCCATATTTCTGGCTTGGATTGCCAGGAGCTGAGTCAAGTGAGAGTGAAAATGGTCATAGGGAAATTCTTCTTTCACAACAGGAAACAGTTGCACAGATGAGAAATCTCAATTAACCCTTACATGTACTTTCTGATGGCATTAGTATGCTTTACTTAGTATTTAAATAGAAAATTTAGTATGCTTTTTTTACAATATTCTGTCACAATACTGGAGGAAAAAAATGACAAAAACCAACCAACCAAACAAAACAAATAAAAACAAAAACAAGACAAACAAAACAAATAAAAAATCCCCCACAAAACAAAACCAAAACCAAACCAAAAAAAGCCAAACCAAAACCAAAAACAAACACCAAAAGAAAAAGGGAAAGGGAAGCATCTTTTGGAGGGGAGTGTTAAGGACAGAGTTTGACCGAGCATATTTCAGAAGATGTTTACCTATTTAAAGCATGTTTTCTCTACAGTCAAGAAACCAAAATTAAGACGTTAGAACATATATATATATATACTCCTGAGAATACATATCTGAGAATATATACCTGAGAATAAACTAACGTGTTCACGTGTTCAGCAGGTTTCAGTTACTTACAGATGATGTGAAAGTATTTGTGTGCCTAAAGAGTATTCTTCTCCCATGAAAACTGCCTGATTGTCTTTTGTTGTCACAACTGATAAGGCAGTTCTTTGTGCTTGCACATACACTTTAGTTATAAAAATGATGAATTTTTACCAACTGAATGATGGCTAGAAATAATCTCTGTCCACTGATTTTTGCAGCATTTAGAGGGAAAGTGAAGGGACATTTTAATATAGGAAAATATTTTATCCAAATTTCATTAACATAAATAGATTTTCTATAAAATATATTGAATTATATTATTTTTATAATTATTAAAATTTCTTATCAATTCTAACAGTGACATTGAAGGGTTAATTCTTTTACATTGCAATGCAATGATTCTGTGAGTTATGACTTCAAAATTTATTCAGTTTGCACAAGGATATGATTTTAGGTGTTGAAATCATTCTTTTTTTATGCTTTTAGAAATATGTTGGTCAGTGCCATCTATTTCAGTAGGTAACACTGTATTTGTAAACAGCTCCCTGTGGCTGTATGCACAATATAAAGGTGTGAGCATGTGTGACCATGTTCACTTGCACATATGTTCTCTCTCTACTTACACTGTAATGAAAACCTGTAGCCCAAATGTGCTCATAAAAATGATTAGAGAATGGAAAATATCCTCATCAACTGGAAAGAATATCTCTAAATTGGCTGCCAGCTGTACATAATATGTATAAGAGGAGCAAGATGTGCTACAGTTTTTTTAGCTTTAAGATACCATATTGATGGCAACAACTAATTTTTTTTGGTGCAACAAGATACTCAGTAAATTTCCAATGAACCAGTAACATCACTTATACACACACACACACACATATATTTATATATGTATATATATATATATATAAAATCCATCCCTTTCAGTTTACTGCTCACCAGTGTTGATGTTGACAGCAGTCTTTAGCTTCACTGCAATTGTATTTTTAAAGTGATAGATTTCACTAGCAGTGCTATTACAACCACAAAATGATAGGGATAATTTTAAATGCGATGAAATGATTTTCTTATCTTGTTTAATGACAATGTTGCCTATGCAGTGTGCCAAATTACCATCAAGGGATATTTTAAATCACTTCAATAAATCTTAAAATGATTTTCAGATATCACTTAAAGCTTTCCAGTTGACATAACAAATGAACCATTTCAGATTTCATTGAAAGCTCTTCAGTATATGTCATCAGTCTCTTTTGGAAGACTTTCAAAATGTGACAAATTGCAGTAAATCATTTTGAGACACCCCAGCAGCATTTATACAATTCTAAAGTATTATGAGAGCTTTGTAAATCATTGTAGATTGCATATCAACTTGTGGTTTTGTCACATAAAAGGAGCAACAAAAAAAAATCTATCTCAGTGAAAGAAATATTCCCTTTTCCATCATATCATTTTGTTTAACAGTTTTCTATGTTGACATATTATGAATCTACAATGATGAGAAGAGCTAGTTTCAAAATGAGTTTGTTCAAAATTTGTATGGAATGATGTGATATCAGAGTCCTCATGAAAGAACTGACCACATTATTATTGCCTACAGAATAATGCTGGCAGTCTTGGACTAGCTATGGTCAAGATGTGGAAAATGCTTCTTTAAATTACATAGCTAGTAAAAGTTATTAAAAAAGCATTTAGAATGATGAAAAATAAAAATTCCTGTGATTTGTATTTTTCTAACTGTACAACATATGCAATATAGACTGAGGAGTATTTTTTCACCTTGAGAATTTTTTAAAAAGATGCACTAAATATATTACAAAATGTGATCTTATTATTTGTACTATGCTTGCAAAATAAAAATACAATAAAGTATAAAAAATAACAAACCTAGGATTACCACTCAAATTATTGTGCTGACATTCACTAAAATTGCTCACTTTAAAAAAAAAAAGTTTTCTAGGTCTATTTTTATTTCATCATCTGCCCACAATTGAATATCTATGTTTCTCTTTTCTTGAACTGAAAGTCTGATTCAAAGGTCAAAACTGACTGAATCTTATTCATGTCACTTCACTGATGGCAGTGCTAATTAAGAACCAATTGTGAATATTTTTTTCTGAAAACTTTATGGGTGTCTATGGAAACAGATAATACTTCCTCCAGACTCCAAAGAGTCTCAACAGATAGGGAAATATGAATATTGAAAGCCATTAGCAAAGACATAATACTAGAACCTAGACAAAACAAAATAACAGACATATTTATATAACCATTTCCTGATCAGAGAAGCCTGATGGTGTAATAATACTATAATATGGATTGAATGCTCAAACAACCACAGAACAGAAAAGCAACTACAATATCATGTGTGATAGACAAGATTTTTTTGCACAGTTCTACCAGTGTATTTAATTTCTGACCTGTGAAGCTTTGCTTTTCTGGTCCTAGGACTCTCAGGAGCACAGATTATCAGTCATGATATATCAGTCACATATCACAAAATCAGAAATGTATTCTGATTTTGTGATATAGATAAATGTTCTTAATAAATTAAGAACCAAACTCACTGCATGTGTGACCTAGTAAAAATGTCAACACAAATTGCTAGTGGAGAAAAGCAAAAGCACTGAACCACCGAACCACCATGACATCTACTTTTATAATGTCTGGTGTTGTATTTTTAATTAAATTTCCTCTTTTGCTAATCTCTGTTAGCAAAATCTGGGAAGCTATGTCTGCCAGCGTTCTTAACAGGACGTATCAGAAGTAAGAATGAGTATGAGAAGGAAAAAGGCTCACAAATTTTTTCTATGACTCAGACACTGACTCTTGCCTCTTAAAGAGAAAAATGATTCTCCAGGTTACTTTATCAACATAGATACCTTGCTATCCTATATGAATGGAATATTCTCTGACATCTACAATTAAAAAAAAAAATATTGAATTCAACTTCCATCAGGGTGTTTCATTAGGCTAGAGAAGAGTTATATATTTGCTCTCTACATGATACTTCATGTTCTTTCCTACATTGCACCATAAAAAACTATGAGAGAAGGGTAACCACCACACCAAGAGCTGCTTTAAACATCTCCTGGTAGTGTAATCACGTGGGAGTGGGGAAGGTGTGAGCAAATGATCTTGCATTAAAAGATCCATCAAACTTGTGTGAAAAAATAGGAACATGAAACTGCTGTAAGGAAATCAATTTTATTGTTCCAGTAAGGTGATGGAACAATAAGTAAAAAATCTGTGATGACAGGTTTATTTAAACAAGCAGTAAGTTTCAGCATAGACCATATCCATACATTTTACTTCCATTCATTACACATACTTGCCCTCTGCTTTTCCTTACAATGATCAGTATATCCCTTGTCTCTGTGTCCTGGTTTGGAATAAATTAGGGAAGAACCTCCAAAAGGAGTCCCCTAAACCAAACCTCCAGCACCCGTTCTCCCCCAGGCCTGGGTTCGGGAAGGAAAATACCTCGGAGGAAAAGTGGAAAAACCAGTTTATTGACAAAAATACACTCCCCAACACCGAATAGTGGGAAACGGGTTACTGTGATGATGAGGAGGGTGCTGACGTGTCTCTGGCAGGCCCGGGACTTCCCCAACTTCTCAGGTCAGGTCAGGTCTGGAGCCAGTTCAAACCTTTGTTGGGGGGGGGGTGGGGAGGTGGTGTAAAGAAGGAAGGAGGGAAAAAAAACCAAACAGAAGCGGGGGGGGGGGGGGGGGGGGGGGCGGGGGGAAGAAACGGCGGCAGGGACAGACAGAGAGCAAAGCAAAGCAAAGCGAAGCGAAGAAGGCAAAGGCAGCCAAGCTAGCAAAAGCAAGAACCGAAACAGGGGGAAAAAAAAAAAAAGAAAGAACTGCAGGCACCCGCCCAAGAGGGCGGGATTCAGCTGCGAGACATAACAATGTATCCAAGATATGGGATGGATATATGGGATAGGAGGCAGGTCAACCCAGAACACTCTGAAAATAGTTTATCCAGAAATTCTGTCCTCTCTGTTGTAATTTCTTCTGTGGTTTCTTTTAAGGTTTCTACTGTTAGACACCCTCAGGTAGAACCATTTGATAAAAAAAAAAAAAAAAAAAAAAAAGAGAGAGAGAGAAAAGAAACTCTCAAAATTTTCATCCCTCCTTTATAAAGACAAATCATCTGAATTCTTCAAAGCAATCTGAGTTTTTCAGCTTTTTCTCCTGTCTTGGAAATAAACTTCTGAAGTAGCTTTTCTGTGGGAATGGGGATTTTGCCAGGATTCTCTGTTTAAGCTTACCTGAATTCACAAAATATATCCCATACTACACAGGTATGTGAAAGACCAAGTAATATAATATTACAGTGACCACAGGCTGAATTAGTATATTTTTAAAATAATTGAAAAAGACTAAAAGGGCAAATTTATTCCCCAGAATAACTATGTTTAAAACCCTAAATTAACTTTGTGCAGAAGTAAAGACACAGAGTTAAAATCCACAATATTGTTTGCAATGAGTTGTGAATATGAGTCAGGGCAGAAAACAGACATACCTGACAGATTGTATGAAAAAGCAAAGAAGTTTCAACTGAGTCCTGAGAAAATGCATTCTCTAAAGATGCTCCCATTCTGTGTAGAAAGCACTGGGACATATGAATGCTGAGAGAAAATGCAGAGGATAATAGTAAAAATATTGTGGAAAGCATGGTAGCACTAATTATCAGAAATACACTTCCTAAGATTTTATCTAGAGAAGGATAATTGCTTGACATGAAGCATCAAGGTTTTGCCTAGTTTTTGGTCTTCATGTACAGTTACAAAAGAGACATTCCTAGAAATATGGTCTTCTTTTTTTTTTTTTTTTCCTGTGGCTTTTTACTAAGCCTATGCCATTCCTTAAGAAACTTAAAATGAAACATAATATTTGCCCAGTATGGTTAGCCAGAAGAATTTGCACAATTTGTAGAACATTGTTGTATGAATTTGCACAATTTGTAGAACATTGTTGCATGAAAAGTTAAAACTCTGTTGCTCTTCTCATTCCTTTTAAGAAACTACTATTTCTTTGCACGCCCCAAAGTACATGGAAAATTCCAGGAAGTGTCAAGTTACATGGCTTGAATCTATTACCTATGCCATGTTAATTTTAAAAGCATGTGATACATTGCACCAACTTGAATTAGACACAACTAAGAATACCTCATTAATTAAGATCTTAGTCTTCATTGTTCTGTTAACTCTAATGTATTAACTTGTCCTGAATGCTCAATTATCTTCTACCAAATTATAAACAAACCACTTTTAAACAACCAATCAAACAAACAAATGGGACTATACCTCTTCCTAAAGTAGTTCTCAGAAAGAAAGATGAATTTACAATGTCCATAAAATATTTAAAAATGAAAAAAATTCTTTAATTTTTGACAAACCTGAGGTTTGAAATAGAAACCTGGTATGTGGCAAGAGTCTATGAAGGAATCATAGCTGTATTTTCTGCTATCTGTTTTACTGATCTCCTCCAGCTCCTGAAAACACATTTTCCTCTTATTTTGGAGAATCAAATACACTTGCTAACAAAATTTTTCTGTTTCTTACCTGAATTGAGTATGATTTAGGATGTTGACACAACTTCAAAAACCAAAGCACTCATATGCTTGTAAGCTTGATTTTGTCTCAGAAAATTAGCAGTTTTAAGGAAAATACTTTATTTTTTTATGTTTTCTTATTTTCTTATCCCTTAGCAATAACAGTTAGTGAAAGCTTTCTTAACTTGGAGTCTCAGCATAGTCTCATCTATCATATCCACTCTTCAGCTCTGAGTCTACAATGTTTCATCATAATCTAACTCACAAAACTCTAAGCTTGAAGCTGTCAACACTAACTCTGGATGAAACCATCCAACCAGTTCCTTGTCCGTCTAATAATCCATCCGTCCATCAAATGCATATGTCTCCAAATTAATGGCAAGAATGTTGTGGGGGACTGAATTAAAGGCCTTATAGAAATCCAAGAAGCAGCACCCCACCTGCAGTGATGCTTCCAGCTCTGGAGACCCTAGCAGAGGAAAGACATTGACTTGTTGGAGTAAGTCCATAGGAGGACCACAAAGATGATTAAAAGGACGGAGCAACTCTCCTGTGAGGAAGAGCTAGAAGAATTGAGGTTGCTCAGCCTGGAAAAAGAAAGTCTTTAAAGTGACCTAACTAAATTATGTACTTGGAATAAATTCTATATTATAAGGATGTGAAGCACTGTACCAGGTTGCCCAGAGAAGCCGTGGATGCCCCATCCCTGGAAGTGTTCCCTGAAAGGCTAGGTTGAATGTGATTTTGATATACCTGGTCGAAAGAAAGGTTCCTTGCCTACAGCAAGGGTTTGGATCTAGATGGTCTTTAACATGCCTTCCAACCAAGCCATTTCATGTTTCTATTACATCAGTTACACTTTCCTTTTCCTCTGATGCAGTCAGTCCATCACAGAAGACTGCTACATTAGTAGTGATTTGCCATTAGTTAAGCTAGTTGCTGTCTCTTGTCACCTTTATATCTTCCATATGTTTCATCATGTTTTCTGGAAATCTTACACCATGATCTTGCCAGTCATGGAGATGAGGATGACTGGTCAGTAGTTCCTAGGCTTCTTATTTTTACCCTTTGTAGAAATGGCTGCAATATATCCTATCTCCAGTCACTGGACACTTCAGCCATCAGACTTCTGAAATATGATGACTTGGCAACTGCAGCTGGCTCTTCCACCAGGACCCGGAAATATATCTTTTTGGCTCCCATGGACTCAGGTTCTTCAAGTGACCTCAAATCTGATCTGCTCTTATGGTAAAAGGGATTTCATTCTACCAGTCCTTGCCTTGAAGTTCAGTGGCTTGAAAGATGTGGGAAGGATGATAACAATAACTGAGGCAAAAGAACTTTAGGAGAACCTCAGCCTAATCCATATATCAGGAAAGTGGTTTCATTAATCTTTGTTTTCTAATAAACAAATCTTTGTAAGCCCTTCTTTCTATTCTTCACATCCCCTGCCAAATGTGCCTTACCTTTTCTGATCCCATCCCTTTAAAGCCATGCAGAATACTCTGTATTCTTTCCAGTATACACATCTCTGGTTCAATTGCCTGTATTTCCTTCTCATGCTTCCGCTTGACCTTAAGAAGATAAATAAAGGAGATACTTATTTAGTCATTCTGACCTCCTGCATTCCTTACCTGTCTGCTAAAACAATGGAAATCTTTTGTGCTTTATGAAAAGAAAATCCTTTATGACCTTGCAGGACTGGTATGCTCTTTTACTCCTGAAGACTGTTTCCTGAGGGTCCTGTACTGTAATTTCCTAATAACTGAAAGTTCACGGTCTTAAAATTCAAGGTCTTTACTCTTATCTGGCCTATATATCACAAAATTCTGAGTTGCACCTGGACATGATTACTGAAGGTGAGGCTGCTTCTATTCTTGACCTCTCTAATTATTCTGTCCAGGTTGGTAAACTTCCCTGGTTTGACTGTCTGTCTTCTGAATTAAGAAATTATTCTCAATGCACTCCAAGATTTTGCAGCAGTTGTCATTATGACTGAAGGCCCTCAGCAGGACTGCAGCCTGGCTGTGTGATGCTTCCCATAGCTGAATTAAGAACGCTTTATCAGCATTCTCCTGTTGGGCACACAGTCTTATGGTAAACACCAACTTTAAGGTTTACTTTGCTGCTTGGCCCTAAATTTACTCATGAGACCTCAGTCTATTCATCACTGTTTTCCAAAGACAGCTCTCCGCAATCAACCCAAACTTTTATGTAGAGGGCAACCATCTTCACACTTTCTTCTTTGCCTGTTCCTTATAAGCAATTTACAGCCATTGATTCCAGTGCTGCAGTCATGTGATTCATCTCACTGGGTTCCAGTGACAGAGTTTTGATCACAGCTTTGTAGCAGCGTAACGGCTTCCAACTCGCATTTCGTGTTACCCATGATACATGCACTAAAGAAGCAGTTCAGCCGTTCTACCAACCCTGCCATCTTTTTAGAGGAATAAGCCCTAATTTCTTTGGGACATTTCACAGGGTTTTCTCTGTTGGTTTCTAAGGCATCAGTGGCTCTTGAACTTTTTATTCCGTCACTAAATCTAGTTTAAATTTCTCCTTGTAAATCTAGCAAGCTTGTCAGTGAGATCCTCCACTGAAGCTGGTGAATTCCATCATCTCCCAACAAACCCATCTTCTCAAAGGTAAAACTGTGATCATAGAAGACAAAACCTTAGTTTTGGCACCAGACACTCAGCCAGGCATCCACATGCTTAATTTTTCTTTTTCTTCTTGAACTGTTTCCTCCGACTGGGGGAAAAGAAGAGAATATGTGCTCCTGATTCTTTTCACTTTTTGCCAAGAGACATACAGTCTTTTTTGATAGTTTGTAGCTGAGACTCTAAATAATAGGAAGCTGGACAGAGAGCAACGACGCGTCTAAACCAACATGGCTACCATGAAGTTCTCCTTTATTCTCTATCAGACTGTGGGTTATATAGGTTCCCAGCATAGTTTACCATGACAGGCCATACAAAGAATGCAAACAAGCACTATTTATCTTATTCTTAAGGTGGCTGAACTGTTCGTGCCACAACACCATACCTAAAAGCCCACTATTCCCTGGGTCTGCCTTAACATGAATTTCCACCTGCGCCACAGTGGCCTGCAGGTCCTGTGGGCCCCAGAGGCCCACAGGCCTTGCAGGCCACAGGGCTCAGTCTGAAATTGCTCAACCCTCAATCCAAATATAAATCATGTCCTCACTCTCTAAGAAACTCTGCAACATTAGTTCCTAACCCTGTAGCCATTACTGTAGTTTCACTGTTCTGTGTCCTATGTGGAATGGTAAGAACAGACGATATCCTGTAGGGTTCACAGTACTGCCGTGATGTCACTAATGCAAGCTCCTGAGAGGCAGTAAACATCTCTAAAGAAATTATCTGGACAGAAAACTATTTATTTAGTGCCTCTCAGTAAGGAATCTCCAAATACTAATACCTTGCAAGCTTTTACGGTGGCACTGTCAATATCATGATGATTTTTGCTTTTTTCATATATATCCTCAGTGCCCTCAGCATGCAAATTTGCAATTCTTTAAGTCTGACAACTTAACACAGTCCTAATATTCTGTTAGGTCAAGAAACCAAATATCTTAAAGGCCTCGCAGCTGTAGGCCAGAAGGCCCCATCCTATCCTGAAAAACCAATGTCCTCTCTAAAATGCATCCTGTAAATCAAGATTAGGCCCATCCAGGGGAGAATTCCTTGGGACAGGAGAATATCATGCTATTCAATCAAGCCTCTTATTGGAGCATCTTTTTTAAATATGTGAGTTTTTAAGGGCTATGAAATTATATATGTGATCTACTGTGCTTGTGCATTTTGGCGAATTCCACCTTGGTGTAGTAGGGCATCATAAAAGATCCTTATTAAATACCAACGTAAAAACTCATTATCCCTTAACTGTGTCTAGCTCTCAATTTCTAGGACCAAAGAAAAGGCATCACTGGTTCCACACACTGATGTGGGGTTGGAATAAATTTGCACTGTCTTCTTCTCCTGGATTTTGTCTGTTATTCACATGATCTTCATCCTCCGAATTCAGTGTTGTATCTTATGCAGGGGAACTTGGCACTGCATAAGGGAAGGTTCTTTCTTTTGCTCCAAGCAGAGACAAGGGTCCAATCTCTTTATTGTGGGTTACTTAATTTAGTCACCCTGAGGCTGAATCCAGACTTACATTCCTCTACTGCAGCATTAAGGCAGAGCATTGCTCAGACTGGGACATTGCACAAAACCATCTACTGATCTCCTGATCATACAGTAAGTGAATGGAAAATCCTTTCGTATCTTATATATAGTTTTCTGACTGTATATATTAGAATAAAAAAGCTATTTTCCCCTATTTTTTTTCTCATTAAAATGTTATTTTGATCAAATATAGAACAATTAATCTGAAAGACAAAGCACTTGCAACAGTGGTGTCATTGTCACTTTCTGCAATATGAGCATTGACTTCTTGCCACAGTCAATTACTTACAATACAACACTAGATGAAGTAGTGAAATCTGAAAATATGCCTCCAGGCATCAAAACACCAGGGGATTAATACTAATGTTTCATTTAGATGCAAGAAATGAAATGTTGTGTTGCTCAGTTTCACAGAGGAGTAGAGAAAGAAAGAAATCTATTTTGCTGCATACATTAAAAAAAAGAAAATAAATTTTCGGACCTGAAAATATTACCCACAGCCTTTTACATTCATATCAAAAAATACTCCCACATCAAACTCAAGTCTCAGGTTAAATACTAGAAGCTTTATCATATATTTTTATGGAGGAACACACCCTCCCCCTACCACCACCACCACTGTATTTTTTCTCTAAGTGTGTATTGCAGCCTTTGTCCCCCTTTCCAGGCTTTGTAAAACATACTGTAATGTCACCAGTTACCACATATCCCTTTTAATCCCTCTTGCAACAGAAGAAATATGAGCAAGATAAGAGAAATACTTTGTTTTAGAAAGTTTTAAATAGGTTAAAACATATAAAAGCTCTTTTGTCCCATGCTTATAAAAACTCTTCACTAGCTTATTCCTGAAGGGACTGGAAAGTAGACTACATGACTTTTTTTAGCTAATGCTCTTTAGCCATGCCTTTTTCTGATATGGCAGTCAGATTATGGCCTTTAATACAACATTACAATAATTCTGTGCTCTCATTTTAGCTGCTAGATCCAGAAAATGCACAGCTAATCATACTTTCCTGCCTAGCAGGATCTGGAATTGTGGTTTTATTCTGGCCAAAGACCAACAAACAAGACTGTCAAGTCCATTCCTTTGGAAAAGAGTAGAAAGTTAAACTAAAAAATTCCATCTCAATTTCTGGTTTTGTTTGTTTTGTTCCGGTTAGAACAGAATAATATACGTTACTCACAAGGAATAAACATGATTACTATAATCTCTGTTATCAGGCAGATCAAAGCCTAAATCATGAGGCTTTTAAAGACCTCTTTACCTCAAAAGGATGCTCTCCATAATTTTCTGAACTTTTAAATTCTTGTTTACTCACTGTTGGTTTTTCTACCTTCTCAGAAGCTTGGGAAAAAGCATCCCCCACCTCAGCCACGTTTGCCAATTTCAGACTTTTCTATTTGGCAAGCATTGATCTTTTTCTATTTGAATGGTCCTAAAATTGACACTGCTGTTTTATTTGACAACAATGCACATTTCTATTTCCTGGTGCGCAGAAAGCCTTATTATACAAAAACACTTCTGATCAACAGCGTGACATTTGCAGAGTGGGCTGCACGAATGAAAGGGTGCCTTTTGCTCATTTGTCAATTGCAGCACAGAAAGGCCAAAAGAGGGAGCACACCACATTTTAATGTGGTCTTATAAAAATAAATAACTTGTCCAAACGCTTTTGTCTTGAATTATCTTAAAATAATAGCTAGAAAATAATTTAATGGAAATAACATCCTGTATTAAATGCAATTAAGTTTGTTACAGTTCATCATTATGGCCTACCCATATACAAGGACAAAACATTTAGTGGACTTCTGTAAAACTATTCTTTCAACCAGGAAACTAGAAAGTAAATTTTACTTGAATATTTTTTTGTAATGATAAGGTAAGATTAAAACAAATACCTAAAGATGGTTGTCAGCATTCCTGATTTTCTAGTATCATCTTTTTCCCTTAAGGGGAAAAAATGTAGAATTTAAATTCTGCAATACATGAAATGTTAATCTTACATTAAGTTAAGTACAAAGAAAAATCACTGAAGCATTTAAAATCAAACATTTCAGTAATTAAACAAGAGAATCACGGCTCTGTTTCCTTTCTGATATTGTTTGTTTTTTATTAATACAGGGAGGATTTAGCACATCATGAAGATTAACTTTATATGAGAAACTGATGAAAACTCAATGGTTTTTTTTTTTTGATGTTTGGAATATCTTACAGTTACTCTGCAATAAAACATTAAACAAATTTCAATAGTACATAATGCAAAGTGTACTCTTAAACTAAGCTGGGATTTTCAAAATTATCTGAATCAGTTAGGCCTGAAAAGGCCAATTTTCTTTATAAATTTAATTTCCGATTTTTACAGTCATTTACCATGCACTTTCTGTAGAAAGGTCATCCTTTATTTCTGCCACAAGTTCTGAAAAGATATATGATATCTCAAAGCTTAAACAATTTATTTTTAAAGATTTATGTATGTAATTTTCAGTCACACAAATGGAAATCTTTTTGTTAAATATTCTAAGCTTTTTGTAAAAGATGCTGGATTCTAGAAGCTCCCTAAATTCACTGTAGGTTAAATTTATTAATTTTATAAAAGGGTGTGTTTTTTGATTCTAAGGTACTTTTTAATCTACTCTTGGATATAAAAATACTTAGCAATCTGTTTAGCAAAGAAAGTTACTTTTTGTTGCCTCAAATTTTTTCACTTCTGTACAAAGGCGTCAATATACAAATCATTGAGAAATATCCAGTGAAACTACTTGTTTTGCATGCATGTGAATGAAACCTAATGTAGACACTCTTCTGAGAGTCATTTAGAATGCCAACAAGAAAAAAGTTAATGGCAAACAATATAACTCATAAATAGAAGACCAGGATGCAGAACCATTTAGCCCATGTTCCACATAATCAGGGTATTCATTAGTATTCTGATTACTGTCCTGAGTCCATTCACTGTCATCAGTCACTGAGTATTTTGAAAGAGATTGTCCTGTGAAGTCAAGGGGGAAAGACTTCGTAAAAAGATGCTCTAGCTCCCATGATTTTCTTCATGGCTGAACGAACTGACAAGTGAATAAATGAACCGGAGGATGGTAATTCTGGTTTGGTTTTGAATGTTTGCCCTCCACTTTGGATTTGAATTAAACATCCTGGAAGTTATTAATAATAAAAAATAATTAAGTCTAATAAGAATTAGACTCTGTGAGATTACTCTGTACATTCTCTAGCTTGAATATATTAGATATGTGACAACATAAATTTCTTTTTCTTCCCATTATCCCAGTGAAATTTTTTTTGTTCCAGGTCTCTTTCTCTTGGATGGCCATTACCTGAACTACCTGCATGATCATTAGACTGAGCTTTTACAATAGGATCCTGAGAAGGCCAAATAATACCAATAGCACTTATCACATAAAATATGGATTGTAGTCTTCATTTTGTGAGAGCATGTTCAAATCCGTACACACATTATTTCCTAGTTGCACAGCTCCTCTGAAATTGTCTCTTTTCTGTTCTTTGGAAATACTCTTGATGCTACATTATAGGCTCCATTACTCATAATTTATAAAGTCCTTAGTTGATAATGTCCCCCAATTCTATATAACATTCAATCCTCAATACAGAAATTTTACATAGCTGTTCCTTCAGCCTGAACACCTGCGGGAAAAAAAAAAAAAACAAAAAAAAAAAAACCAAACCCAAACCCCCCCCCAAAACCCAACAACAACAAAAAAGGGAACATTACAAAAACATGAAGTGTGTATATCAGTGCTTCAGAGTAGCTAAAGCTAACTGAGATATACCCGGAAGAATCTCCTGCTTTAGCACAGAAATTTTTATGACTTAAATGATCATAATTTTTTTAGGGGTTTTTTTCAGTAATAAATATGGTAATAGACTGCTGTATAAGCTCAGATGGATTTTTCCAAGCAGCTAAACTTTTTTAGGAGTTAGAAAGCTCTTAAAGCTTAACATATGAAAATTAGATTTTTGTATCTGGTATTGTGTATATATATATATGCATATATATATGTGTATATTTGTATTTCATCTTTCATAATTTGAAATTCTGTATTTGTATGCTAGAGAAACAGAGAAACGTTCTCCATTTCTTGTGTGTATATAGTTTCACATTTTCTCTATCAAGCTAACACATCTGAAATTTTTACAACTGAAAGTGAAATTTTTTAATTATTAAAAACTGTGCTCAATAGAGAAAAGAAAATGTACCTTCTTGCAAGGTACTTGACAAAGAAGTGGTTCAGAGCAAGTTGTAGAAGCTCTTTTATTTGATATTTGACTAAATGTAAATAGCAACTAAGATAATGTTCCCAACGATTTTGTTTGTAGTTGACTTTTTGCTCAAGAAAGTAAATTCCTGAACAAACGTAACATCAAATAATTTGCTCCTCATCATCATCCTGGATACACGTATCTATACAGATTCAAATAATGTATTAAAAGTACTTCTGGGATCACTACTGTGATTTTTGTGAAATTTACAAATTAATGCTTTCAAATACAATTTCTTAAATCAGGATCCCACAGAGCCTCTGCATATCAGCCTTCAGGTTTCTGGTGTTGAACTGATTGCATGAAGGACCTGGCCCAATAATATAAACAGCACATTGAGAATTTAAAAAAAAAGAAATAGACAACTGTATTAGACTTCTGGCAAAGGACACCTTCACATGAATATGTGTAATTGCATTATCAGTCAAAACAAAGTTATTACTTTGAGAATTTTTTGGAAAGAAGCATGTTAATTTCTATGAGCAAATTAAAAATACTGTTTCTTTTATGGAAACTCTTCTTTGTATATGATCAAACTCTTTTATGTCCAAGATGAGGAAGATTAATTAGGAAGACAACTTTAAAATACAGTGCTTTTTTTCTTCCATTCTTCTATTTTTTCTTTCGTTCTCCCAGAATATACTACAATGACAGAAGTAAAGTCTGGCTGCAAGTCATAACTGTCCTTCGTTTTGAAAGCAGAAATTCTACTGCAGTCACCTTTTTAGAGTAGAAAAAAGAAATAGCAGAGTTGTAAGTAACATTATGCAACAACCATAAACTGATATTTGCAGTGCAGTACAGCAAAGTACAGAAAATAACATTTCCATGGTTTTCTGCCATCAAAATAAGGCTGAGGTCCAGCTAAATCTACCAATAAGTACCACAGCTTAAAAGCCAGAAAAAATAATTTAAATATAATCTAATACCAATTTTTATCCATGTTATATACTCTCAGAAGCCCTATCATAAGTAAACAGATAAGTCTGGTTTACATGAAAATTTTGAAAAGCAAACCCATGTTTTTTTCATTCATATTTACTAAAAATAATTTTATCATCAATTTTCTCATCTTGCTTGTTAAGCACATATGGAGTCCACTGATTTTATCAATATGTACTATTATGAGCATTGCAAGAGAAAAAAAGGAGCAGTAAATTAACTCAAGAGTACCTTATTAAAGCCATGTTGTCTATGTATCTGAAAAATTAAAAAAATCCACTAATATAAAACTGTTCAGCTAAAAGTAGAACAAAAATTTTAGGAAAGTTTCTGGTTGTTTTGCAATTTTTTTTAATATACTGTTTTGAAATTATGGGACCCAGACAAAATGATAGTACAGGAAGTAAAAAATTTAAATATATTTATGAAAGCCATGGTCATCAAGCATATTTAAGATATAGCCCTCATAAATTACTGGGAAGAGTGGGAGAGAAACAGAAAAACTGATGATATTTCATTCAAACTGCCATTAATAGAATTCAAATAAACAAACATTGAAAATGAGCAAATTAATATTCTAGATGGGGCTGTTTCCTGAGCACAATTTCTTATATATTTACAATGCTAATGGCTAGATACATATTTCAATGTTGCTTAGGTGCCCTAGGCATTCTGTGCGAAATTGGTGTGTTTGAACTCGAATATTTCCTCTATGGAATAATATAGATCAACCATGACAGAGTAATACATACAAAGAAGAATGTATTTAAAAATATATCCTCCAGACTTCTAAGGGAAGGTCTTCAAGGAATCCTTATTCTAATACTGTGTAAAACACTAATAACAATTTAACACTAATGTATTGAATCTGAAGGCTACTATCTACATTTATTAAGGCCTACGGGCACAGACATACAGCACCTAGGTTGAAAAAACTGTTTTATTTTATTTGAAACTCCAAAAGGATTTTTTATACCTTTCATTTTAACACTACAAATCCACAAGAAAAATTTTCAACCACACAACTTAATAAGCTTATTCTTCACATGCCTTTCCCATTTGTAGGTGTGCTAGCCACATTAAAAGACTAGCCCAAACGGACTTGTTTAACAGACTTAATTAAGCCTTCAGTGTCACCAGAATGGTAAATTCTTCTAAATTAAATTTTCATTTCAAACACAAGAAATAATAAAAATGTTATGTCAGATTTGCAAAGGATTTCATTAGTTTTGTGTCTTCATCTAAGAAAAAGCTGTCAATACAAACTGTAGCTCTTCCGCCATTAAGGAATCTTTGTGTTAACAGAGCAAGACTGCATCTTTAGACAGTCCAGGGTTCTTGTCAATAAAATCTAATGGAGAATTAAAAAAACTTGGGAGTCTTTTACCAAAAGTGCAGGCTATTTTGATGGCTAAGTCCAATCAATGATAATGGGGATGTGCTGTTTAAATTCTCTGTGCATGAGTTCTACTAAAAGACACCATGAAATATAAATACCTGGGTAACAATGAACAAAAAATAGCAGAAGACTATTTCAGAGTTCATTAAGTGCAAGATTATGTGCTTTTTCATTCTCCAGCTTCTGTGAGAAACAGTTAAAGCAAAGTAATAACAGTAATAGTTCTTTGATTCTGTATTTTGTTTCTGAAAAAAAAAATTGCTACATTTTGGGACTGTTAACACTCATTCATCCCATAAGTTTTTTCTCTGTTTCTCTGAATTTGTTTTGTCCCTAAAGTAGGAATTAAGTGACTACACTGACATCTGTAGAGAATCATCTCTTAGGGACTGGAAAGTTTTGCCTACCCCTTTCAAGATAGTGGGAGAAAAAGGGCAGCAAATTATGTTCTAGTACAAATTTTGTTATGACAGTGACTAGTAATAATTAAAATTCTTTTCCCCTGATTTTGGCATTTAACTATGCAGTGAAAACATAAATTTTGTGGTTTTATTTCATTAAACATACTGGCTTTTTAGGTTTTCCTGCATGCATTAATGAACACCGTATTTGGCTATTGACCACAGTTAGCTCTTTCACTAGAAGAATATTTGTATTGGAACATAAAATTAGTTGGGAAGAATAACAGAATTAGCATACTGAGAAAGGAGAGAGAGGAGGTGCCCACAAGGGTGAGCTGTGGTTGTGGATTAAACCCAGGGGGCAGCTGAGCAGCTACTCTTTCAGTAGCTCCTCTACATCCAGTGGAATAGAGATAAAGTCAAGGAAGTATAAAACCAAGAAAGCTTATGGATCAAGATTAGTAATAATAAATATTACGATAAATATTAATAATAGATAATGTTTATTCTTTAATAAGTGTAGGATAAGTGGAAGATTAAAAAAAAGACAAAATATGCATAGGCACTCCCAGATCCCATGGACTGACTGATGCTCAGTCAGTTCCTGAGCAAAAGATGGCTAGCCCTGGTAAAATCTTCTCTTTCCCCCTTATTGATGAACATTCTATTGTAAAGCTTGGAATATCTTTTTGGTTATTTTGGTTATTTTATATCATATGCTCAGTTCCCTCCCAAACTGTTGTGCAATCTATGCAGTGTGGGGACAGAGAAATCCTTGATGCTCTGCAAATGCTGTTCAGCAAAAGCTAGAAAATTAGTGTATTATCAGTACTAGTTAAATTAAAAATTCTAATACATAAGAGATGCTTTGAAATAAAATGGAAAAATCGACTTTGTCACAATCAGGCCAAATACAGCTAGAGAGTTTATATAGGCCCTTTAAAAATTAACTCATTTTCTGAAAGCCCCAGATAGAAGAATCATAAAATTAGGGAGAAACCATCAGGTTTTATGTTTTCTTTTTTACCCCTACTATATATATCTATGGGTATTCCAAAACAGCAACAGCAAAAAAAGCCATAATGGCACCTACTTAACAATGGAATTTAGTAAAAATAGTATTAGTAGAAAACATATATATGCCAACATTAGAAGGCAAGAGAAAAGAAACTATCATGATATATTTCAAAAAGTCTCATGACTAGTTTTAAGTTAGCTCCTCGATATTTTGATGCATATCTCATTATCTTCAAAATTTTGAGAGTAACTTGAAGAGCTTTTCTCTCAAAAAAAAAAAATGGAACAAATTGCTCTATTAATTTTAGTTTACCCCAAATTTTCAGCATTTATACAGCCACACTAGAATGCAAGAAGGTTGGTTGGAAGTATTTTTCAATGTGCTATATGGCATTCTCTTCCAGTAAAATAATCCATAAACTTCAATTTAGACCATTTTATACTACGGTAGTTCGGAACTCTAAGAACCAGCCAGATGCAGCTTCCAGAAGCTGACATGAAAACTGTTAAATCTAAGATGTTTTAGAATACAGAAATCAGGAGTATAATCAGACTTACTATTGCTACCACCATAGCACAAATCCATATTTTTATTTAAATATGCTAATGTACGGAGACATGAAATTTCACTGAAGCACTATATGCTGTGCAGGTAAAAATCTACATAGAAATTAGAACTCAAACACTTTTTACATAAATTTGCAATTAAAAAATATTTCTAAAGTTGAATAAAAGGTTAATTTGCCTTAAAATAAAACTTTTCAGCAATGTAAAATATTAGTTACACCTATAAGAATCTACTTTGGAAAAGAAAAAAAAAGAGAGGGGAAACATAATAAATCACTGTGTCTCAGTAATTTACAGGTCTTTGTGATCACAGTTGCATCTAATCTGTGCATATAATTTAGAGGCACAGGATCATTTTTCTCATGTATCACTGAACTAATAAAAGAAGAAAACCTTTTTTCCAAGCAAGGAGGGATATCGGTAAATTTTATTATTAGTATTCTTAATAATAGTGAAACAAAATACACATACTTCCATGATATGTTGACTCTCCAAAACCTTTTATGAATCTTAACATTTTATATAATTTTCCAGAACCAGGTAATCACTATAATGTTACCATACTTTGGAAAATGCATGCACAGTGTCTGCATAAGATTTAATACTCTAAATGGCTTATTAACTCCCATCTCCAGCTGAGGCACATTTATGTTTTAAAATAAATAATGATAATTCGTGCTTGTTTTACTGCCAATAGAAGATTCTTCTGCCATGCTGTGGAAAGAAGCACTCCTATAATATAGAAAAGTAAACTCCAAACTCCAACCTTATGGAAATGCACTTTATCTATTTATTGAGGAAACTAAATCATTATTAACTTCTTTACTTTTCGTATGATTAATATATCATTGGAGCATTTTTTAAGCAGTTCTCAATAGTCAGTGTGTTAGACACATGGCCCTGTATACCTCTACTTTAAGTATGTTTCCAGGACAGTCCAAATAAGGTAAATTGTTACTGATCATGATTTCAGACTTAAACCAAACACAATTCAGGAAGGACACTCTAGATCATGAACATTTAACACTTTGTATATCTGTAAGAAAGAAATGTCCAAGAGAAAACATACTCTTAATATCCAGGGTACTAATTTCACTTATGAGAAATAGACTTAAAAATTCACTTATGAGAAACTAGAATAATGGTCTGTACAAAAGAGCATGTAGTTGTGTCTTTTATGAGTAAAAATTCCAAAGTTAGGACTTTATATTTCCATATTTTGCTGATCCATAATTTTCCTACATGAAATTCATACTTACTGTTTTTAATCTATGAAGACAAGGGGCATCAACATAACAGGCAGGAGACCTTTGTTGTTGAACTAACATATGCATCCGTGCTCCTCTGGATTCCAGGTCCTGTAGGGCTGTCTAAGCCCTACTCCTGGATTGTTCAACTGGCTGTGTTGTAGTGTCTTCTCAGGGAAATGGTGAAATGAGCTACCCACAACACTGACTGTGGCTTAGTGCATTTGGAGGCTATCACAAAATCCTACTTTTCAGCAGTTTTAACACGTATTTTTTCCCAGTGCTGATGTTCTCAAGCTGGGCCTTGTACCAGCAGATATGTCCATGAAACTCCAAATCTGTAAGTCCAGGCACATTTTCTAAGACACTGAGTGAGAAGAGTCTCTTGACTGTTCCATATGGCCTGTCCTGCATGCCCAGATGCCATCAGAAAATTGGCAGGGTGTGAGGGTGTGATGGGGTGGCTAGTGGGGGATGGCGTGTGTGTAATGTTTTTTCTAACAGCACATCATTACAGGGGAGGAGGAAGAAGGAAATTATATGGTGGATGGGCATTAGGGTAGCATGTGACATATGAAGACTGCTGGGATATATTACTGTCCTGCTGTAAAAGAATATATGCACTGGACAGTCAGTATGTATTAAAGTGCAAAGAGGCAGCATTCAAAAGCAAACTGTCCTTTAAAATTTTTCTGCTGAAGAAAATCCCATCACTACCCAGCCTAAAATGCAAACTAATATCCTGAAAGAAGACTGAAAGGGAGAAATTTTTGTCTCTAATGCAAAGATAAATTGATGTAACAGATTAGGCAGAGTCAATCTTTTTTCAGTGATTCTGATTTAAAAAAAAAAACAACATAAGGGAAAGACAAGACATCTCTTTAACAGAACTATATGCAGAAACTAATGTGAACATAGAAATCATTGCAAAGTCAGTTCTTACTGCTTCAAGACACCCCATTTTCTGATTTTATTTAATTAAATATTAGCAACTCAAATTAAAGACACAAAAAACAGTCAAAATATGTATTTAGTACATGCAAACTTCATGGCCCAAAAGAGACAAGTGGAAAAGGCTCTACCCTTTTACCTCATGTGGTTTAGTCTTTAACTCAGACAAGTGAAAATGTCGGTAACTTCATACATCATGAACCAGTTAATATTGCCATACTTACAGTTGAAAAGCAGTAGTACTCAAATGTATGAAGCCACTTTGCTACCCCTTTTGCTTTTATTTCACAGATTTCTACTTATTTCTGTGAAAAGACATGTATCATAGGTATGACATTGTATGATACCTACAAACTATGTGTGCTATTGCTATGTTATGGTAGGGGCCCATTTTAATGTACAGGTTAGAAGGCTGAATGGCTAGCTTGCAAATGACTGTTTTTATGTGGTGGGTTGACCCTGGCTGGCTGCCAGGTGACCACCAAAGCCTCTCAGATTTCCCCCTTCAACTGGATAGGGGAGACAAAATGTAATAAAAGGCTTGTAATAAAAGGCAATATAAGGACAGAGAGAGAAAACTCAGACGCAAAATAGACTCAGCTTGTGGAAATCAGTTTAATTTAAATTCAGAGTATGATAAAGAGAAATAAAACCAAATTTTGAAAACGTCTTCCCCCACCTCTTTCTTCTTCATGGGCTCAACTTCACTCCCAAATACTCTACCTTCTTCCCTCACTGGCACAGGGGAATGTAAAAGGCCGGTTGTCAGTTCATCACATTGTCTCTGACACTTCTTTCTCCTCACACTCTTTCTGTGGTCTAGCAGCAGATCCCTCCCATGGGAGATAATCCTCCATGAAATTCCCCTTCCCACAGACTGCACTTCTTGAACTGGTCCACTGTGGGTCCCTTCCACAGGATGCAGTCTTTCAGAAAAAGGCTGCACCAGCATTGGTCTCCTGCAGAGTTGAAAGTGCTGTCAGCAAATGTGCTCTAACATGGATTCCTGTCTCCATGAATTCAAAACCCCTGCCAATTGTCTGCTCCAGTGGAGGCAACCCACAGGGTCACTGCCTGTTTCAGGCATCCCCCTGCTCCAGCATGGAGCCCACAGGATGGAGGTAGATATGTTCCCCACCATGCACCTCCTGGGCTGCAGACACACACCTTCCCTCCTCACAGGTTTCAGGGGAATCTCTGCTCAGGTGCCTGGAGCACTTGCTCCTCCTCTTTCTCCACTGACCTTGGTGTCTGCAGAGGTACTTCCCTCACAATCCCACTCCTCTGTTTTGGAGACATTTGCTCTTGTGCAGCAGCATTTCTCCCCTTCTCAAATCTTTTATCTCTGCAGCACTATGTATATATCTGATGAGCCCAGCCCTGGTCAGCAGCAAGTACATCTTGGAGACAGCTGGCACTAGCTTTATTGCATATGAATAAAACTTCTAGCCTTGTAGGTCCAGTAAAATCTTGCCACACCAAAACAGTACAGAACATTTGAAATATAGAGTACATGTGCTGTATAATCAGATTTCATATAAAAATCTTAGACTCTCCAAGTGAACACTTAATCCTTTATTTTGTTGATCTCTCTGTTTATTGTCTGAAATCATTATGTGTGACATATGACTTAAAAATTTACAAAAGGTCATTTTACCTACAGTGTAACAAATTTACTAGTATCTATTCAGCACCCTTCATTCCACTGAGGCTTGGTGAGGACTAAAATTTTCCACACTTTGCAGGATTCTTCCTGTACATATTCATCACACTCAAGTTTTGTAGAAGTTAAGCAAGACGATTTTTTTTTATATGCTACAGTACTATGCTGCAGGCTTTTCAAATTGGTTATAGCACTTCTCAAAGTAAATTTTGTTGTTTCCAACGTGGCTACTCAAAATAGGAAATGCTTGCAGAATTGGGCATTTAGTTTATATTTTCATTTTTCTTTGTCTCAAACAGGAAAAACAAGCTGCAGACAATCCAATTAGGTAACAGCAGCAACACATAATATGAAGTATAAGTCAGACTGCCTAAAGTTAGTAAATACAAGGTAAAAAGAGATACATTTCCAAGAACAGACACCTAAGAGTGGTATGGTAAAGGAAGCAGTAGTTTAAATAGAACTAAACTGAGGAATTGCCATATAGACATACAGCACTCACTTAAGAGAAAAAGCTCCTAAATACTAGTGTAAGCAGCTCTCTAGCACATACACCACCAACCACACCTCATGACAAGAAAGATCTTTGAGAGGTATGTCACATGTGACTAGCAGCTGTGTTGCTTTTGCAGGAAGATTACCAGGAAGATTCTGAATTTGATGTGAGATTTGTGGCTGCAGGAAACAGAGAACATGGCTGGTGGAGATGTGGGTTGTGAGGGAATTTAGAGATAACCAAGATGCAGGATTTAAGGTGCAGGAGTGTTACTTGGTAGAAGTGTGCTACAAGGATCATCCTTATTCTGTATTGCATTCTACTAAAGGGGGGTGATATTCTCTTATATTCTCTTATAACACATCAATAATAAGTGTTGTTTTAAAAAGCAAGGAGAAAGAGCTTTGAAAGACAAAAAAGTGACTTTTTCCTTCTTCACATGTATCTTTTTCAATAAAAAACAAATACTCTTATTTACAGTACAACCAACACACTAAAGTTCGAAATCAACAATAAAAAATATTAATTGAAAACATCTTGGCAGCAGTACTAAACAATACTTCTGTGTTGAGCTTGCTTGTCAGTACCTAAAAACTTGTCAGAACAAGAGCCCAAGCACCTACTACCACAGCAGAACCTAAATCCAGCACATGCATATTTTTAACTACAGTATTTTAATTTGTTTACACTTAAAATATGATCTATCTTTATTCACAATATTAAGGAAAATATTTGTAATACTGTAAAAGAACAGTATTAACAGCTAGGATCTATTTAGTGTGGTTTAAATGTAAGTACACTGTTAGTTAAGTATGGGTTAGGAGGCAAATATGAAAGTTCAGTATTCTCCCACGGATTTGTTTTTGCTCAGGATAGAGCATTTTGTAAATGTTACTAAGCCTCTTCCCTTGTGTAAGTATATTGATTGCATATGTGTAGCTCTTTATCTCTTTTGCAAATAAATCTCATATACAGCAGATATAGGAAATGCAAAAGACCATCTGGGCATCATTGACCCACTCTTCTCAAATCTGGCAGACAGTTTAGCATACAATTTATTTTTTCAGGATATATGGTGCACTATCCTGATATCTCAGAAAACATGCTATGGGGAATTATGGTTTTTTTAGTATGTCAGTACAGAATTTCATTACAATTGTCTTCCTGGATGAGCTGTTGTGTCCAAGCTTGGGTTTTTCACCTTTGGATTTTCAAAGCCTCAGAAAAAAAAAAATCCTCAACAATAAAGGTGTTTGGTGATAAAAGCTTGAAACTGGAGACACACAAAAAATGAATATTTAATACCCTGTACAATCAATCATTTGGTCTGGGAGGAAATGTGATTATGTTTGTATTACATGACTGCATTCAGATTTAGCCTAAATGTATACAATTTCCCCATTTGCTAAAGGTTTAGAAAGAAGCATAAAGATAATTTAGCCATGTTTATGTCTCCCCTATTTTTTAACCTGCTGCTTTGGTTCCATAGGTTATGAGTATAATAATAGACACTAACTTTCTACTCAATATCAGCCAAAATTTAGACAAAGTTCAGGAAAATCTAAATTAAAGCATATTCTATTGGATGCGTTTCACTTGGAAGAAACTTAAAAATAATCCTCAGCTACAAAATGTTTCAAGCTGACGGAATATTCTTTTCGTTGAAATGGAAACAAAATAATTTTGAAATAGAACAACTTGTGAAAAAAAAATGCACTATGTGTACAATTACCTCAAAACATAATTACGTCTAGAACAAGAAAGGTGTTCTGTTCTGTTCTTACCTGGGATTATCACACTGCTAGTTCACTGTCAGAAATATATGCCAAGCAGACAAGTCATAAGGCTGGGACAGATTTTCCTTTGTGTCTTGACTGTTAAAACAACCTGCTTTCAGCAGAGAAATCCTTTCTGTCCATAACAGTAAGTTGAAAATTCCACCAAGATAGAGGGAGACTGAGGTAAGTGAATCTGGCTTTTGCACAATGCAATAAGAAATGCAGGGGCTCTTCTCAATACTAAATCTAGGAAGGCTCTCAGGTTGGTTTAATTCATACTGATACCTGTGTTATTCAAGTTCTGTCTACTACAGTTCCTTTTTGAAGAATACATTGGCCTAGATGCTGAGATGTTGTGGTAATATCATTGTACCAGAAGATGGAATAGAGTCATGATAGGACTTTCTTAGCCAAGTGTGGGACAAATAGCTTATCCTAGTTTGTGAGTACTGCTGCTATCATGACAATTTTCAACATGAGAACTGTTATCTCTGCAAGGAGCAATGAATTTGGTTTTAAGATTTCTTGGAAATATAGTCCACCTATATATGGTTATTTACCTAAGGAATTAAGGGTGATGAAAAAGTGCAACTCAATTATCACCATCACAGCTGTTATAGACACATTAACTCTGGATAGTAAGAAATTCACTTCTAGCTGATTGGATGTCCTGGATTTGGGTGGGATAGAATTACTTTCTTTTCAGCAGCTGTTATAGTGCTGTGCTTTGGATTCAGAATAAGAATAGTGTTGTTAATGCACTGATGTTTTGGGTTTTTGTTAATCATGTTTTTCCCAAATCAGGGAATTTTCCTGTGTTATGCTCTGCCACTGAGGAGGTGAGCAAAATAAATTGGGAGGCAGCACAGCTAGGACAGGTGACCAGAAGGATATTTCACACCATAGAATGTCATGGCCAGTATATAAACAGTTACTTAGAAGAGGTTGCTCTGTGTTTGGGAATGGGGGTTCTGGCACGGGTCAGTCAGGGATGAGCAATTGTATTGTGTGTCACTTGTTTGTCCCTTATTATTATCATCACTATTATTATTCACAATTTTTACTGTATTTTGCTTCATTTTTAATTATTAAATTGTTCTTATTTCAACATAAAAGTTTTGATTCTCCTCCTCATTCCGCTGAAGTAGGGGAAGGGGGAGAGAGTGGGGGGATAAGTGAGCAGCCTCATATCTAATATGTACTTAGATTTCAGCTGGGCTTAAAACTACAGCACTTGAATAGTCAAACTTTTCTCTGTACATCTGTTTCCTTTTATGCATTTAATCTTCTCTCCCTGAATATCATGCAAAGTATCTTGTTTTCTGGCAAGGGAAGTTCTGTTTTGGCCTAATTATATTATTTTATGATATAAAATTGTGCCAGAGTTGCAAACGACTGACCAGAAAAAAAAAAATAAATCTAGTAAGTTATGGATGAAATCTGACATAAATTTACTTTTACTATAGTGTTGGAAATTATTAAGAGCAACAATCTCAGTCACATTTTATCTATTGCAATTTAAAAGATGATCCATGTAGACATTTTAACTTTACAAACAGAATTTCCTCTCACATAGCATTCTTCCTAGGAGGAGAAAAATAGTGTTAAGAAGTTGTAAGACAATAATTTTTTTTCCAGAGAGTTTTATTGTGTTAGTGGCTCCATTGGTTTTGCAGTAATAAAACCTCAATACATTAATTTTTTTATTATACATAAATTTAATAGTAAAAAGGAGGTTAATACTAGAGGACATTTCAGAGCAGTAATACCTCAGCTGGTTTTAATTCTTATTTGATAAGATAGAGTTACAAAACACACCTTTTGAGATGAACTAGAGGAAAAGTAATTTCTATAATCATGGTCAAAATGCAACCTATGTCGTGATTGAAAATCCTGATAGTCTCACATATTTGATTATTAAATCACAGCATTTTATAACCTGTGGGAAGCCTGGAAACCTTCAGTCTTATTCAGTATTGCTTTGCACACAGCACAGTTGCAGAAATCCTGTGTAGGAAAGGTACAATACTTCAAAGTCATAGTTCTTGAATGTCTTCTGACATGTTTTCTGACTTGGCTTGTCCTTTTGCAAGGACATTTCTCTACAACATGCAGAACAATAAGTTCTTTTAGATGTTATTTGCATAGTTACAAAAACAACTTCAAGTAAACAAGTCAAAATATATTGTCCGTCCCTCATCCAAGACAAAACCCACTTCTGAGTAGTTCTATAAGGTAGTTCTATAAAGACAAAAGAGAAAACTGCTTTTAATGCACATTTAACTGAATATATGACAGATCATGGACTCGCAGAATGGTTTGGACTGGAAGGGATCTTTAAAATTATCTAATTCCAGTTCTTCTGCCATGGACAGAAAACCTTCCACTAGGACAGGCTGCTCAGAGCCACAACCAGCCTCACCTTGAACACTTGCAGGGATGGGGAATCCACAACTTCTCTGTTTCGACAACCTTTTGTAGTGCCTCACTGGCCTCACAGTAAAGAATTTCTTGCTAGTATCTAATATTAGCAATGTCCTCTTTCAGTTTAAAGTGATTCCTTCTTAATCTAATCACTACAAGTCCTTGTAATAAGTTCCTCTCCAGCTTTCTTGAAGCCCCCTTCAGATACTGGAAGGTCTTCTAAGGTCTCCCAGGAATATTTTCCTTTTCAGGCTGAACAACCTCCAAGGTCTATCAGCCTGAATTAATAGGAGAGGTGCTTGAGCACTGATAATCTTTGTGGTTCTCTGGACTCAGTCCAGCAGGTCCAGATCTTTCTTATGCTGGGGCCCCCATAGTTGGAAGCAGTACAGCAGGTGGGATCTTCATCTTCTCCATGCCTATCTTGAACAATAAGTGAATTTAAAAGAGATGTGACTCCACCGTGGGCACAAAATTCAGACTTTCAGAAAAGATTTTGGAGGAAGGTGACACTGAGGGTAGTGCTTATTCTGTTGAGGATATCCATCCAGACAGTGGTTTCAAAATTAGTCCAGAAAGAAAGAAAGGATGTTTAATTTCTGTAGTTATTTATCTCAATGTGACGACTCACAAGGTACAGTGATGACACCAACAAGAGCAAGCAGACTCTGCTTATCAGCCTAAGAGAGAAAACAAGTACTGAAAACAAATGCACCACTCCAAAAAAAGAAATCTGTGGAAGAATGTCAGGTGTCTAAATCTCTATGAGAGATTTTGATAGTTGCTCTCGCAATGTCTCAGCAAATGAAAGAAAGGAAGTAAGTTTAGGCTTGCCTCCTAAGGCCTTCTTAAGAAAGTATGACATATGGCCATTCTGGGATCTGGCCACAGACAACAGTCCCCTGCAAGATCTAGGCAACATTTCAATTTCCAGGACAGCCCACTGAGCTGGGGGAGGGCTCTGCACTGAAATTCTAAGATAGGCCTTGCAGAATGCCTCCTTGTTAAAAATCTGTTCTCTGCTTCATTTGAGATTCGACATGGTAACTAGCAGCTCACTCACTGTTTCAGGAGAATTTAGCCAGGAAGTTTAATTAATACAATTCCTTTAGGGAACAATAATGGAATGTTTTTATCCCTTGAAACATTGTATTAAATATATTGCCTGTGCTAGTTAATAAAATGAGTTAGTCAGCCTGAATGACTCGCTGTTAAACTAGAAAAATGCCCAGTGCTTAAAAAGGTAAAATACAAATATTATTTTTAAAAGGTGATGAAATGAAGCAAGATGCATGAAATGAAATGCAAGAAATCAGACTGCAGAATATTCTGCTTCTATTTTCTAATTGAAATTAATATGTCATTTTCTCATCGGTTCATTTTCCTAAAATGGAATACTTTGTACTGCACAGAGATGACACAAGTCCAAGTCCCAGCTGGAGAGTCAAATCTCTGCTTCAGAATCCAGGTCCTGGCAATTCTTACCGAGGTTTCTGTTTCAGTGCAATTTCCTCTGGATTTTATTTCAGTATATTTTTAGGGAATTGGTCCTATATTTCAAATCAGATGAAGAAAACTTAAAGGAAGAGAAATTTTTTGGTAAGGGATTTGACTGGCAAGGCTATTTGTCTCATCCTGTATTGTCTCAAATTCTTTAAATGTATGTATATTAACTGAAAACATTCTTTGTTTAAAAGAAGAGTTTTATTCACAGATTTAAATAAAAGGCTTGACTTAGCTACATAAGAACCTTAAAGGAATATTAAAAAAAAAAACACTCAAAGAGTTTGCTAAATAAATACAAAAGACACAAAATTTTTCTGGGGTGAAGAGGTTAAAGATGTAGTTTGCTGCAGTCATTAAAATGTTCAATGTTTCATGTAGTTTCACTCATGTTCCCACTAGTATTAGGTGGGAACAGACATGTTTGGAATGGGTTATCATGATTTTTTCCTTTGGCTTTGTGTATTTCTTCTTCATTTTCTTAACTTTCATACCACTGAGAAAGCACAAATATATCAAACTGGTTTTTTCCTTCTATATTCCTATTTTAGTACAAAAGACAGTAACAGTTAAAATCTGGTCTTTTGATTTTTCTTAATCCCTCACAACATATTTCTGAACTTTCCTGAAGGTGTTTGGTCTTAGGTTTATTTGGTCTCAAGTTTCTTCTGTCATTAAAATCTTCATCTTAAAATGAAGGAATTGGGATGAACAGAAAAATGAATTAACTTTCACTTTGATTTCTTCTGTCTCAAAGAGTATAATTATTTTTTTAAATTTTTATTCCTCTGAGAAAATGAGATTTTTTTGCTCTCTGATAGTGGTAGCAATTAGTAAAAAAAAAAAATTATGACTGACTGCAGTTGTAGTAACTTCTATGTAACTAACAGAGTTACACAGAATTTTCCAGTTCAGCATCTCTAAGCCACATATTCCTTAGGCTAAGTTCTCTGAGCAAGTATCTAACTTTTCCAGGTTTTGTTCACATTTAGGCAGTCACGGCCAAGATTTTTCAAATCTGTGTTTTACCTTGTTCACTAAGTAGAACTAAACTTATTCCATGAGAAGCTGGAAAAAAAAAATTAGTTTTCCAAATAAGCCACATAACATGTCTGTGATCGCCAGCACCAAGGCACATTTCAGACATCTGAGACGAGGAAAAACTTTGAGGAGAAACAGTCTAAATCAATTCTAGTAAGGTATCTTTACCTTCACTGCTTTATTAATGCACACCCAGTTGTTTCCTTTTAATGTCCAGACTTATTTTTTTCTTATTTTGAGAATGGCTTATAAAGTCACCTTTAAGAATACCACTTTACTCCATTTTCAGATTGCAGGAAAGTGTCTACTAGAAGGTCAGAAAAGCAAAGAGTACTCCAGAATGGTTCTTGAAGGTATGAAAAGAGACAAACAGGTGACCATTATGTCATTTTCTGCTTCAATAGTGGCCTCTATCCACTTTTTCCCAAAATCTCTTGTAAAGGACTGGCTAAACAAATGGAGGCGGGATCACGCCTGTGCCTTATACATACTTAACCCTCTTCTAGAAGGTAGCAGCAAATTAAAATTTCACTCCTCTGCAACCTTTTCCATGATATATAGTATCATGCATTGGTGTGTATTTATTTTCTGTTAAGTAGAATCTTTCTGCTACCTTTTGGTCTAGAGTACCTAGCACGTGAACAGTAGCTCCTACAGAAAGCAGTACTAACCAGAAGTTACAGCCTTCTGCTGTCCCATGCCAACACAAATTGTGCACTTTCAAAGAGCTGTGGAAATATGAATGCATATCACTGTTACAACAGCACATTACCAAGGCTAAATTTCCAAGGCACCTGTCTGAACCCAGTATTTCTTAGTATCCCTTGCCTTTCACTCATGAATTCTATTGCCAAAATTGAGTTGTAGTCATATTTGGGAGCAGATGGTCAAACCCACTGCTGTGTCCAAGTAGGCTGGTGGGCATAGTTATCTGATGTGTTTAGAGATATGATAGCAAGCCAAGAATCTCTCTTTATTCACCACCTAGGGATACACTCTCAAGTAAAGAGAGATCCCCCTCTGAGAAGAGTAGTTGCCAGATTTCAAAACATTTGCTGAATGTTTTTAGAATTGTATTTGTCCCTGCAAATAATACTGCTAAATAGCCACATTTTCACAGCTACTTTTTAAAGTGAATTTGTAAACAGATGCTAAGTGTAAATATGTAAGCTCCACATCAGCACCATGTTGTATTTTGAGTATTTACATGTTTTGCTTAAGAAGAGACACTGCAACTCATGTTCCATGATGTAATTGGACATCTGCTTGTTAGGCCAGCTGACTCAATTAATTCTAAAGGTTGATCTTGGTAGGGAAGAGGAAACTACCATTGGTGATTTCCTGATGTACTTATCCAAATGGGTATTCCCAATTTCTGTCTAACATAAGGCCAAATTAAAATTTCATTTTCTGACACATGGTGCATTATTTTTTGCAATGCTTTGAAGACTCATAAATGTTGCCATCTCTCGATCTAATTAATTCAGACCAGAGTGTTTGATCTCAACTTGTCCAGTCAACAGGATAAATGGTACTTACCTATTTCTATCTGCAGAAATTATGCACTGCAACATGCTAAACCTTACTTTCATTACTCAACATGCAATTCTGTTGTTCAAAACTGTACACTCTTAGTTTGAAAGACATGGCTCAGTACTACAGAAGGAAGTCTTGCTATGTAAATATCACTCTGTAAATGCTCTCTGAAAATATATCACCTTTGAGGAAACAGTGGTTTCAATTAATCAGATATAGTGATGCTGAGAAGTAATTCAGCTACAAAGAAGTTCCTTAAGACTTTAAAATCAAATCTGATTATGAGAATTTTCAGACAGCTTAGTACTGAAATTCTCTCTTCTAAAAATCAGCTTTATCTAAGACTGTCTAAGGTAAGATCAGGACACAATTGGAAGTGATATAATCAATTAAATGGCTTAAAGCTGCTTTAGAGGTTTATTCACAATACAGGGAAAACCCATTGATTGCAATTAGATTTAGAATTAGTCAGCAAATTTTGTTCAACATAAGAAGACACCTAAGTATACCCATCTCTTGCAGGTCAGCAAGAACACTTGAAGAAAAGAACTTGTAACAAGGCTGATGACTCAGCACACTATAGTCTATAGATCCATGCCACTTCTGTGGGCCCTTATAACATGGAGCAGTGAAAATCAGTTTCAGTTCCTGAAAGAAGCACATGCATGTGAAAGTTACATTCTATGTGCAGCTTTTCAAAAGCAAAAATCATCATGAATATGCAATAGCCCACTTTGGCTTTCAGCCCAATCTCACCACACATGACAAAACTATGTGGAAAAGTGTACAGTACTGTCTTCAGTACCAAGTCACATGCTTTGCTTTTCTTGTGGTCTATCAGAGCATGGTTCACAAAGTTCCAGAGCCAATTAAACTATATTACATGTGTAATTATCATTATCATCAGATGTGCAGTATTATTTATATATAAACATGTGCGGTATTAGTGACTTTTGGTAACTAAGAAGCACCACCAGTATTACTGCGACAACACAAAGAAGTTATTTGAGCATTATGTGGGCTGCTTTGTAATACCACCTATAAGTTATCCCATCAGCTAAATATTATATACTTCCACGAATTCTAAAGAAGGAACATACAGATCCAAGAAAGATTCAGATCAGGTTTTGCTGGAAAATCTCAGCTTAAGACCTCTACCTACATGATTTAGTGGAAAAACCTCTACAAATTCCAGTGAAGATCATTCTCTTTCACAAATATGTAAGCAGGAAAACTCATTCATTACATGACAAAATCTGTTAAAGGAGTTGTATTTTGGAATAAGGAAAAAAACCCAGTTCCAGGTTGAAGACTTTACTTGAGTCTTTGGCTTTATATATAGGTAGAGTATCAAAAAGTTGTAACGAAATATATGGGTTCAGACCTCATCCTGCATTACCCGCTACATGTAACAGACTACATGCACTTCCTACAACTAAAAACAGCCCTCTGACAGCGGGTTTCCAAACTGGTATAGAGGGACATTAGCTATTTCTTGTAATTGCTTAGGTTGGAAGACTTCTAAGATCATTGATGCTGGCTGTTAACACAGCATTACCAAATCCATCACTAAACCATGTCCTTAAGTGCCACATCTACACATCTTTTAAATACCTTGTGGGCTGACAATTCAGTCACTTCTCTGGCCAGCTTGCCTGAGTGCTCAAACACCTTTCAAAGAAGAAATTTCCCCTAATATCAAATCTAAGCATCCCCTGGCAGAATTTGAGGCCTTTACTTTTCCCATCGTCTTATAAAACATTTTCTCTGCCCTTACACTCTTATAACAAGACTCCCACCAGAGCATCTGCCTTATCAACACTTCCTCTGACTCTTACTCATAAGAACTTGTCCTCATCATCACCATCATTAAGATCTACAAAATCAAGACACTCCCTAACATACCGGGTTATTCCACCATCTCTCCTTTGCCTGTCTCTTCTGACATCCATTGCAGCACTTGGGATTTGTGAGACATTCCATTGTGTTTCCATGATGACAACTACGTCATAGTATTTATGATCCACAACGGCTTCCACCTTCTTGTTTGCTGCTTATGCTGAGTGTGTTAGTGTACATGAATTTTAGTTGGGATGTTCAACATTTTTGGGGAAAGAAGCTCTAATTTTTATGTGACCTTGCATCTTTTAAACAGTTTCTGGTATCAAATTTGAAAGTTTTCCCTCCTTTTTAGGTAAAATGGCAGAAGGTAGTTCATAAATTTTCCATTTCCCTAAAACACATTTCCTTAAATAGCATTTCCTGGAAAGCCAGCAGCATATTGGCCCAGTCTAGAAATTCAGGAATGAGCAATCTTGTTATAAGTAATTTTGCCATGAGCAGTATATACCTTTTCATTTAGAAAAAGGTGACAATTTTCAAGTACAGTAAAAAGAACTGGCCTTCCATGCCTACAAATACTGCAAATATGTGCCGCATTTTTTAAGAGTAAAAAGAATGAAGGGGGAATTGCCTTGCTGTGGTTGTGAGACAAACAGGTAATTACAGTGAAAAAACATTTTACGACTAAACATTAAATGTTGTTGATGTCATCCTGTTGCAGCAGGTTTTTTCCTGAATGTATTTGGTTGATATAAAAATGCATTTGATATTGGGAATACTATTTTTCAATTAATAGAAAAAATTAATGTCCCAAGGATTAGGGGCAAAAAAGATAATTCATTTTGCAAAAAAAAGAGTTTTGCCTTAAAATATCTAAGAAGTCATTTTTACTCTCTGTGCTGTTTTTTTGAATGAAACAGGTACCTTTTAAACTGGGAATTACTGCAGTAGATCATTATGTTTCTGAAAAAATATTTTAAATTATTGCTTCCATAAAATATTCAATTCAAACACACTTTCACCTGTTACAAAAATGTACCCTATCAGACAGGTTTTGATAAAAGACTACGCTATTTCTGCTTCAAACACTGGTGAGATACCTATATTATCTGCTCTGCCAATGCTCTGAGACATGATTATTAATGCTTACAAAATAAAACATTACAGCAATACAAAGAATTATAGTATTGAAATGTGAACACAGGCAGTGTGAAAATTTCTTTATTATTAAAATATCAGTTCCATTTTTAAAACTGAGTTGAAATATTCATGTCATAAAATAGAGAAGTACAGGTAAAGAAAACTTTTAATCAGATGTATATGGAATTTCTGATTCCTATAAACAGACATTTGAAGGAAGGTATGTTTACGTAAATCAGGAACATCTCTGATTAGATTTAGAAATAAATCCAAAAGTTAATTCATGAAATTTGCATTTCTAAACTCTTTAATTTCTTCAGGTCATCTCAAGTGCGTAACCAAATATTTTATCCAAATTATTCAAACAGTATTTTCATCAACTCTCATGCCAATTAAATGCAAGAGGAAAGAAAAAAAAGTTGTTGCTGCCTTACTATTAGTTTTCTAGATGTTCAACATTGCTAATCTGTAGTAGAATGTGTTCTTTGAATCCTGCATGACTCAAACTTTCTGTATCTGGATCATTCATGAACCTAATCAAGTTGTACCCAAAACTGTGCCTCTGAAGACCTCCTTCATACTTATCTTTCCTTTCCCGCAATTAAATGTGGACTCCTCATATTTCATGGTGTTTGCAACCTTACTCCCTCCTCCATAAATCTTCATGGTTGTTCTTCCTTCACAAACTTAGAGATATCCCCAAACCACAAAACTAACAGGAAGCATATATGCAATAAATTTCTTCCAACTTTCATTTACTTTTTTTTTTGGTCATCTTCTCAAGAATTAAAAGCAACTGATAGTGAGTCCTTGGAAAGCATACATTCAGGATTTGTTTTTAATGCCTCATGGGCAATCTTATTACTATGGTGAGTAAGAGCAGAATAACGCCAGCATGAGTACTCCTGCATTTTTACTATACATTTACACCATAGACCCCTCAATTTCATGATTTCTGTCATATCCTATGTGCTATGGTATGCTGCAATTCATTTGTGTAACACTGTCACGTAATTTTTACTATTAATATAGGAACCAGAAATAATAAAGATTAACAGGGAAGTTAACAGATTTTTTGAAGGTCTCAAACTATAGTATGGAATTTCCAAAAAAGTTCCAGAAATCTTTTCTGTTTTCATAATATATTTCACTAACAATTTCTGTGAAAATTAGTTGAACTATTGTTTTCAGTAATCCAATATTCGGTTCTTTGGCAGTGTAGACCTAGACCGAGCTTCAGTGTCAAGAGAAAGTCTTGGTTTAGACTCACGGCTATGCATTTTCCTAAAATTTTACCAGTATACACACAAATGGTCAGTCTCTGAGTACTTAAATAACAGTCATTGAGTATTCATGGCACTCATTTTAGACATTTACTTAAGAATGTTTGGGAAAATTTCCTTTGTTTAATACAAACACAGTAGCTGATTAGAGATAAGGACATAGATGGATAGATAGATGAATAGATAGATACAGACATATAGTTATTAATTTCAGGGTAGAATCATGCTTAGTCATTTTTTAGACTCAAAGAAGGCATTTAGAGCTTTAGGTGTTAGGTATTTTCTAGTTAATTTACTTGCAACTAGGTTTCAGCCCTCGAGGCACAACTGTTGATTTCAGGGATTAATGACAAGATGACAGCTTTTAGGATATATTGCAGGGCTTTTCTTATGCAGGGCTTTTCTTATACAGGGCTTTATTTCAACTAACCATCCCCCTTTAGACATAATGCTGTATACTTCTTAAATGTTTCATTTAGAACACAGATTATGGAGTTTTACAGTGCAGAAGTATAATTTCTTAAACTTTAGTTGTAAAAGAAGAAAGACATTTATAAAACACTACAGAAAATGCTACTGTTACTTGAATTTCCTTTGGTGGAAAATTAATATATTTGGAATTTTCTTCTTCGTCCTTCTGAATTTGGTTACAGTAATAATAAAATTAACACAGGAATTAATTTAAAAACTAAGAAACTCTCAGACCCACAATTGAGAGATTATTAAGTTTTAAGACAAGAAAATGCAAAAATAATTTTTTTAAAAATCCCATCGAGTAACAATAAAAGAAAAAATTTATTTGTCGTTTACTCACAATTCTGTATTACCATACCTCTGGGGAGAAGTAAAGGGGAAATAAATAGTATTGCATCCCTGTATTCACAGAAAACTTCCTGATGCAAGATGAGCTTTAAAAGAAACACCTTGATTTAGGTTCTGACAAGCTGGCATCTCTGAATTAAGAAAATTGCATTATAAACTCTGAAAAATCGACATAAGCAAAGAAATAACCATGCTAATTCAGACAAGGACTTAATTGTGAATAAATAAAATATTGAAAGATAGATAAGCTGGAATTTCAAAATGGACTGATATGAAATATATTGCTTACTTGTCAAGGCCTTTTCTGAACAATAATACCCTTATAAAACTCCTTTAAATGGGAATTCTGCCTATAATATAAAAACACAGAAAAAAAATACAAAAAAATTTTGAATGAAAAATTCTGAAACAACCGAAGAACTGCAAAGCATTGACTTTATAGAAAAGGAGAGAGAAACACTGTGATATGATATGTTATGCATAGTATTCTCATTTTTCAATATTGTATATTAGCTTTTAACCTTTTCTGTATATTTATTTCATTAGCCCCAAAACTACTAACTGGTCTTTCTGTAGACATGATGCATGTTCCCTTCATCTCCTTCCCATCATTGACAGAGATGCTGAACAGGTGCTCTTTCTCTCTCCTAACTTTATCTTGATCGCTTTCCTTGTTTCTTATTTTTGCATGTACATGTAAAAGATATCACACTTCAAAGAATGTTTGATCACTTTATCTTTCTACAGTTCTCTTCATTCTTCCATTTATTTTTCCTCTTTCACTTTTTCCTTTTCTTCAGTTTTTTCCTTTTCTCTTTTTCCTTCACTTTTTTAAGTCTCTCCCTTCTAAGTTTCCCTCTCTAAACTTGTTTTCATTTTCCTCCCTTTACTACTTCCTTTCACATGCCTTTAGTTTCATTATTTCTTCTATTTTCTTTCTCCCTCATTTTCTATTCCCTCTTCTATGTACATACAATCTCTGTTCTCTTCTTCCACTGAAAATTTATTTTCTGGAATTCATTGATCTCTGAAAATTTATGTAAAACTCTGAAATCAAGCGAGAATCTTCATTTCCACTCATTGGTTTGGGTAAGGCCTTATCTCTTAAAAAATGCTACAAAGGACACAATCATTTGTTTAGAGGTGAGAGCAGGGATCATTCAGTCTGGAATTTAGGCAGCGAGGCACGTCATGATGTGACCACTCCTTTGCACTTTAATTCTCCCTGTGCTTTCTTTGCTCAAGAATTCTCTTGACAGCTCATGGTTTGTTCCTAGTCACAGAAAGGAGTTGTCTTGTAGAGAAAAAATGTTAGAAGCACAACTTGCTTAGGTTTTTACTTGTAAATAAGAAATTTCATTATCATTTCAATCACAATAGGCCTATAGTTCCACTCAAGCCACGAAAATAGCACTTGAGGTATGACAAGTCTGACATTAGAAGAATTTCCTGTGCAACCAGACTAAACATCTGATACTTAGTTTTCTCCTGGAATATGTTTGCAGAACTTGTGTCAGAAAACTGTGTTTAGACCAGGTCTTCTCACATTTTTTTCTGAATAGCTGCTCTACACCAGACAAAATTCACAAAATCCAGATGACATGTAGTTGGGAAAGCATCTTTAAAGGAATTATGGAATGCAAGTTATACGTGAAATTCATGGAGGGCCAAGCTCCATTGTATGACATATCTGCCATGCAGTACTGTGAAAGCTGGTATAGATTTTCAAAATGATGAATCCATTACAAGAAAAGCCAAATTACCAACCTGGATATCAAACTTTTAGTATCACAGAATCACAGAACGTGTCAGGCTGGCAGGGGCCAGGCCACAGTGGGTCATCTGGTCCAGCCTCCCTGCTCAAGCAGAGCCTTCCCAGAGCACATGGCAGAGGATTTCTCCATGCTGTTTTTGAACCTCCCCAGTAAGGGAAACTCCACAGCCTCTCTGGGCAATCACTTAGTCACCCACACAGTAAAGAAGTTCTTCCTCATGTTCAGGAAATTCTCGAGTGTGTATATCCAAAATGAGTGCACAAACAATTTGTCTGAGAAATTAGTCTGAATCATATTCCTCCCTAAAAGTGAAAGCTTCCCTTGCATTATGTTTATGGTCTGCACTGAAACAATGAATAAAAATTATCTGCTAGTGGCAGCTGAGTATCTCTGATGAATTCTCAAGAACCTATTTTTAGATCAAATCACTTTATGGTAATTAAAGAGATACAAGGTGGCAGTTGTTTTTACTCACTGACCAAAGTTTGAAATTGGTTACCTGTTGCCTAGTTCATATTTCATCCTTGCTTCCATTACATCCCATCCTTTCCTCTTTTTCCCAGAGATGACAATTAAAGAATAAGTGCTTTGTTTTGTTATCAGGATGATACACAGACCCCAGCCACAGCTTTTACTGCCATGTCCAGAAGTTAACAAAACCTTTTTTGCAATATATTCCCCTTATAGCACAATTGCTATGTAACTGTTGATTCAAGTTTTAATTGCCTGATAAATTGAGTGCAAAATCCTATGGTAAAAAAAGGAAACCAGAGAAAAAGAGGATGGTTCTCTGGCAAGTCAACATAAAAACAGTTTTCTCCTTACACATAGAAATCATTTGCATATATTTGAGCACAGGGACGTGCAGTTATAGATGACACCAGGTTGTAAAGTCAAAAAAACAGGAAATCAGTTCTTTACAATTCTTTTATTATGGCGTTTTTTATTATGCTAGTCATTTTCACTACTCACAGAAATTAGAAAACAATAGTTGCTGCTTATGTCATTACTGTGACTGTGCCAATTTCATTAATATCCTACTGCAAAAAGTATATTTTTAGTTGTTTTTATTGAAAACTATTCAGTAATTTAAATTAAAACACAGTGTTGGGAGGATATTATATGCATAGATATTGCCTATAAAAAGGTTTGCTTGGAAAGTCAGTTAAATTTTAGATATGACATTCAACATAAAATATTATAAAAAAAGCTTCAAATCCATATGATCTGCAAAATGCTGCATGTTTTTGTAACAAGTCCTGTTTTGTATTATAAATATAATATTGCAAAATAAATAGTAAGTTTAACACAGCTATTTGATAGCTGTGTTAAACTTACTATTTCTTTTGTAAAACCAGAAGAGTCTTCTTTTTATGCATTACATTTTTTTCTCTTACTTCTATTTTTTCCTTTGGGTCTAAAAATGTTGATTTGGTGGGACTTTGTCTTGATTATAAGAACTCTAAACTCTGGCTCCACGTGCTACGTAGAAGATACTGTTCCATATGTATGATGATTAATAAAACATACCATGATAAATCATCATTGTGATAATATATGCATATTTTTCATGTGTATGGAAATGCATTTGATATGCATATGTTTGAAAGGTAGGTATTTGTCTTGTCACAACTCAGTGGTTTACTGTGTACCAAAAGAATGAAGAAACGACCATATAAATATTATTATAGTATTTTCAGGAAAGAAAACACTAATGTCTCCAGCATTGTCTCCATGATATCCTCTTGTTATCCTTCTAGAACATAACAGGGCTCCTCTATCACTACCTTGAAAGCAGGCAGACCAGATAAAAGGGAGGGATAAATTTCAGATGTTATATGTTGAAGATAGAGGACACAGCTGGAAGATCATTTCCTGTGATGGCGTATCTTATTTTCCTTAAGATCTCCCATATAAATATCATTACTCCATCCTGTTTCCATACTCTCAGTAAAACATTCATAAGAATGGAACAACTTCTCTGAATCTTCCCTGTAAACATAATGCCTTACCTGGTTCTTTATGAGTAATAAAGGTAGTTGTGAGTAAGATAAGGAAAAAACCTTAGAATTTATACATCATATTTATCCCTCACAGGACATTATGTAAGAACTTGTAAACTCAAAGTATATTAAAATTTTAAAATGTTACTTGTAAAGTTTATCAGTACAGCTATTTAGGTTTGTTTTAATGACTAGTTTCAAGGGATAGCCAAAGAAAAAAGCAAAAAAACTTGAAAAACAATTGCGCGAAGAAGAAAGTCACAAAATAGAAAGAAGTTTCCACACTTCCACATGCACCTCAATTCCAGAAAACATGGAAAACCATACTGGCCTGTCTATCTAGAAGATCTAGTAAACTTTTATAAGAAATTATGAGATTTTCCTAATTAGCTTAGAACTTGTGGCAGTACATATTGATTTTGACTGCCTGGATGAATTTTCTTAGGCATTCTCAGAGTTATCTGAATGAACGGATAGGCTTTATTATCTTTTAGTATCCCATCATCCAAGCCTTGCCAGTAAACAAACAAAACAAATACAAAGGTTTTTATTTTATTAGTGGCTTTTGCTTGCCAACTTTTTTATTAAATAGTAGTTCTGTTTCTTCCTCTGATCAGCAAATTCTAAAATTATACTAAAACTTACATATGAATTTTATTAGATATATATATATACACAATAGTAAGTTATTTCTTTCCTTACAGAAATAATAAAATTATCCATAAAATAAGATTATTTCAGATGTTTTATCATTGCACTGTATCTGTTGGGATCTCTGGTACTTTTCTTTAGCAGACTTCTGAATTCATTGCAATATTGTTATTAATAGTTCTTATATTGCAATGCTACTGTTGCACAATAAACAACCACTCCAACAAGTTACTGCAGAACTTTTAGTTTGAATTAGGCCTCCTGTTCTTTTACATTTCACAAAGGAATAATGTATGATGGCACACAGATTAAAGACAGAGAAACAAAGCAGGAATGCTCTGTGTAATTCTGCTTATTTTTCTCATGCTAAGTTACAAGTCTTTTGAGTTTAAACCAGCACTTCTCCCTCACCCATGACCTGGCTAGTGATCTCTAAAAGTCAAAACAGAAGGTAAAATAGAATTTCTCTTTGGGAACATCCTTTCTTAGAGCAAAAGAAATAGTTATGGATTTATGACTGAACTCTATTAACTAGAATATTAAGTAACAGTCACATATATCCAGACTCCAGACATAACCAGACTTTCAAGATGTTACTGAAGTGATCCAGTTTATTGGCAGTGAAGAAATCTTGGCATATGACACTGTAATTGTGACTTCTGTTTGGACACGTGTAACTCCCAAAGTCTCCAAAACAAGTACCTACTTCCTCCTAGCAATTCAAAAGTCTTTCTAGATTCTCCAGTCTCTTTAGTTGCCTATACCACTTCTGCACTCTGCTCAGACAATAGCTGTTTCCAAGAAAATTGGTGAGGAAAATTCTCAAGAATTAGGCCACTGTTTAAGCCCTACCAGATTTGTAGCATCTCTGGTCTTCAAAAATAGTGGCAGGTCAAACATAAGTAGTGATAGGGAAGAAGTCTGAGGTTTCACACACTATGCCTAAAATAACTCAGCAAGTTTTCTCTACCCAAATCAGCAGATAGCAGGGGCTAGACAACATCTCCACTTCAGAATTGTTACTTGGGAAAAACAAGCCAAGTTGAACAAGGAAGGTGACACCTTTTGTACAAAAGAGTACTGTCAACAAGATTGGTTTTTATCAATATAGGGATCACATGATAGACTCTCAAAAGAGAGCTATAATTTCTGTTATGTTCTTGATCTCTGCGAAGTCTTCAACTGTGAAGGATTTTGAGAGGAGATACCATTGCTGCTGTGTATGTTGCGAAGACCTGCTGTCTTTCTCTTTCTTACAGAAAAGAGCAAGGACTATGTGGCTCATCAGCAAGGCAGGACATTAATTAATACACCACTACCCCCAGTAGTGTCATTCCCTTCCATATTATAGGTATTTGTGTAGCTTCAAAGCTCTGGAGGGGGAGCTCAGATCCGTGTGAAGCTGAACCTCTCTCCCACTGCATCTCTATAAAGACCAGCTTTATCCCCCTCTCTGTCACTTTGGAGGCAGTGCCTCCTGGAAGCCATTGTAATTCATACAATGGTTACTTGGTGTTAATTATATATGTACATACTAATGGCCCTTGGAGAAAATATATAAATACTTCCATTCTATGTATTGAAAATGCACGTTTTATAACTTGTGAAAATATGATAGGGGCATGCATGGGATGTTGTGTGCTTCCCATTAAAAATGAGAACATTTTTGACAGATGCAATATGACAAAATGTATCAAGATAATTAATTTACATTCATTCCACAGAGGTGGAGGTTTTTTATAATTTCTCAGCATGACCTCTGTTTCATGCTCAACAGAACAATCAAAAAGGGATTAGTTTATAGACTGAAATCACTCAGAGCTTTATTTTTCCATATAAAACTTATCTAGTCTAAGTTTGTTTATACGCTGATTTATGGAAACCATAATAATTTCTTTTGCTTGACTCAAAGATTCTGATTCAATATTTCAGTGCAATCTTGTTATTTCCACAAGCTTTCTGATCAGCTGCTTTCCCCGCCTGCAACATACACTTCTTTATTTCACATAAATAAAACTGTTTCCAGGACCCAACAGCTGGCACTTGCTGACTGAAGGGATGAACAGAATGACTGTGTATTCATAGGATTACAGAACAAGCTGAGAAGAACAATTTATGCAGAGTTTTGTAAGTTTAGTGAGGCAGAAAATAGATTGGGGTCCAGAGAAGAAATGATGTGTCAGTCAAAGCTAAGCATACAGACACAAACTTTCACAATAGAAGAGCAGTCATGTGCTTTTTTAGCTTTTGTGACTTCAAGAGTTACTTCTTAGTTTGGGTAGAACAGCAAACAGATGTTTGTAAAGATCATACTCTTAAGTGACTTTTCATAAGTCTCTTTTAAAGCCTGGCAAAAGCAAGAATAAAGCTGCCTTGAAAGATGTAGAAGATGGTTAAACATCTTTTAGGAAGAGTCCTAAAGAGGGAGAAAATTGTGGCTGAAGACTGAACACTGTGACTTTGCCATTTACACATTACCCTTGTGTAAACTCTTTTCTCAAAATGTGTAATTTCACCAAATAGATGAAATAGATAGATTTTTCTGTAGCATTGTGTAGGTCGGTGCTCTGTACTCAATACTGACAAATGAAAGCTAGAATTATATGCATGTAATGCATTGGAGTTGCCTTTATCTGACAGGATACTGCAACTATTTCTAAAGTCCTCCTGTGGATATTCCTGTCTAATGGCTTCTGATGATTTCCTCTTTTTTTGTTTGATTTATAAACAAGGAGCTGCTCCCTGAAATGACTAAGATCTTACCAGCAAAATCAGCAATACTTCAAAATATTATTGCCAATACTATGCAAATTTCCAGAAAGGCATTAGACTGCAATTTAGCCAGCATTTTAAAAAGCTGCCTGTTACCTATGTGACACACACAACTAAAGCACCTGCTCATTTTCATTCAAAGTATCTATTTCATCATTTTACTTCAAGCATATTCTTAGTTGCTTTGAGATAATGGTTCTCAAATTTCAAAACATTTAAGGAGAAAGAATGGCTTCAAAGTATCTATTTTAAAGATATAGAAGCAATGATGGTATGTCTTTCCTAGTCTGAATTACACACTATCTGACTTCAGTCATATCCCCTCTGTAACAATTTTATAGATTACATTGAATGCCTGATTAAGATTTATATTCCATAGAACACAACGTTCATTTAATAACATCATCATTATTGTTCGGTACTTTACTGATATTTTTATGAGTTAGAGTTCATGTGCACAAAGAGTAAGAAAAGTCACTTCACTGTTATGTCGCAGATAAGAAATAATAGATCATCCAATTTTCCAAGACATGTTTCTCCTATCTTTTATCAGCACACTTCTATCAACATATTTAGATATTTGTGGCAGGTTAATATGGGCCATTTTCACCTGGCAACAGCCATCAGTCCTTAGCAACAGTATGTGTGTATTCAAACTACTTGTAACACTGAGCCAAAACGGAAGACCAGAAACCTCTGGATAATGTATGTCAGGAATTTTCATATATTATTTCACCTTGGCAACCATTTCATTTAATTCCCTAGCAACTCTGAATAGAAACTCAGTTTTGGGGTTTTTTTCCTGTTCAAAATTACCTCTTGAGAACAACTAAGATGATTCCCTTATTAACTTTAATGATATTCAGTGTTTCACTTATTCCTAGTTTAAGATAAATGGCAGAATTCAATATTGCACAGCAATGCTCTAGATCTATGCAGTATTTAACGGCTTAAAAGTCATGAAAATTAAGACAGTACAGCTGTAATTTAATGTTATTCTTCTAGTTCTTTATATATACTAGTATATATCTGCTATTTTGTGAATTTTTATTAGTACTATACATGTACAAAAATCATTGTGTTCATCCATCAAATTTCTTGTATCCTGTCAAAGCAAGACTTTATACTATTTTGATAATAAAGGCCTGCCTATTCTTTGACTGGAATATTTGAGGAGAAAATAATTTGTCCCTGAAGGGAGCAAAAAGATTCCACTGCTATTTTATCCCCATTCATATGTACTTCATATACTTATCCACTGGAAGGGAAGTATCAGCTAAGATCATAGTACATCTCTTATGACAAATATCCACTTTGGCTGTCGTTTGATTTGAGCAATAGTTCTGTAGTGTAGCAGATCTTGTGAAGAATACTGTCTGGCAGTGGCTCCTCTAGGTGTTAGCATACTGTATAAATTCTGCTTTCTGCGAGTATCTCACTATATTGAAATTGTTAAATTTCTTACTTTTCTGTTTAAAGAGACTTCTGGACTCCATCTTTGAATAATCAAAGGAATATTATTCCACTTTTCATTCTCAAGGAGATTAGTCGAGATTAAGTTAAAATGTATTAGAATATATCACAGAATTCATGCGACAAAAAGAAAGAAAAGGAAAGCAATGTGAATGATCGCAGAGTTTGCTAATTCTATCTGTATCTTCTGTTTTTCACTACCCCTTACCTTATTCAATTACAATAACAAACTATCTCTCCCCCCCTCTTCTCCTGCCTCACTTCCCCATGCCCCAATGGTTTAATAGGCAGCACTGGATATGAACTTTGTCCCTTTTGTCAATTTTTAGTGCTGAATGTTGTTTACACAGCCTTGCTAGTCTCCGTATGGGCTTTTAAGCAACAAAATAATTTTACATTCTCAGAGGAAGTTTGAGTTTTTAGAGATATAAGTAACTTGACCCACCAACTGAGTAACTTTTCTGATTGTTTTGCTGATCAGCCTTTAATTTTGTGACTTCAGACTAGCTCCCACACTAGGTAATATAATTCATCTTATTTCATCATGAAGTACTGATCCATTACAAATCTTAACTGCAAATGATCACCATTAATACAATATGCACGTGGTAAAGGTATGCAATTTTTTCTGCATATGTAATTTTTTCTACATATCATTTCTGCTGCAGCAACTACACACAGAGGACATTGCATTTTGTTGTCATGGGCATGTTTTGAAATTTCTTCACTTCCCATGGTGTATTTCCACTTAATTAACTCAATTTCAGCTTATTAAAAAAAAAGGTCGTCTGGATTAAAAAATAGCCTCAGAGCAATAATAAGCTAGAGCACAATGAAAAACAGTAACAACAACAAAACAAAAACAAACAAATAAAAACCCCCACCAACAATGAAACAAAACACTGAGCCAACTCAACACCTAGAAATGTCTTCTGTTTGAATAAGGAAATATATGACAAAATGTGTGAAATAAATTGTCTATTATCAATATTAATATCATTCAGTAACTCATATTCTCCCTGTGCTATTCTTTTTGAGGCAGAGGCATGGAAATTTTAACAGTGTATCTGACAAAAATGTGATTTCTAGAACGGCAGTTCTGTGTATATTTTTAGAGTGCTAATATACCTTGTTATATCCTAATGTCATGTTACTACATGAAGTTACATTTTTCAGATGAAACAGAAAGTACATATTTCATAGCAGCATGTAAAATTACACACACATATAAATATATTATCAGATTCATAAGCTTTAGATAATCAGTAGAACAGTTGAAAACATTGTGAAACCTAACATCAGGAATTCTTCATGAAGAAACAGAAGTCAGAGTCATTATATCTTATTACCACAGAATCTGATGGTACTTTTGGTTTTTTTTTTTTTGCAAGCCCTTTATATTTATTCTAGCTTCAGAATACTAAAACCAAAATTTTCCATATGGATTTTTTTAATGAGAAATGAGCAAAGGATACCATGTAATCCCTTCTTTGGCTGTAAAGACAAGTTAAGACACAATTAAATGGCATTTTATCTAAAGAAATGGACAAAAGTGCAAGTGCTGTAAAATGGCAGAGAAGTTCAAGCACCACTTAGAGAAATGAGAGGCCACGTTAAAAATTTAGTGTGACTAATTTATCTTTGAAGACAATGTTAGAAAGAAATTATACTGGATGAGTGACCAGTTTATTCCCTCTGGGAAAAACAGGTACAAAGAATTCAGGCTTTCATAATGAAACAATTGTAAAGCTACTATTTATACAGGGGTTTCTGGCATAGGTATGATTTTATTTTTTTTTAAATTAATTTCTGGTGCTGGTTAGGAAACTGATTCAAACCACATCTTAGGACTCAGGCAATATCATCCATTGCATTCAGTAAATTTGGAACTAAATCTATGACTTCTCTATGCTAACAGAAGAATGGTGAATATTGTAATTCATATTTTTAAAAGCATTTAATGAGTTTGCAAAGTCAAGATGAACCATTGAAATGCTGATATTATGAATATGGCGATGTCAAGACAGACTATTAAATCAGGATACAGAGATTTATTTATGTGTGTTTCTTCAGTCACAAATAACTTTGAAAGTTAGAAGAGGGTATTCAAAAATAGTTCTGAGATTTCTCTTCTAATAACCAGACTTGGGGAAGACCAAAACACTGGAAGTTAGTCAAAGAAAATAGCACAGTAAGAAAATGTAGAAGTAAGCAGAGATGATTGGAAACATATTTTTAAATGGAAAACATGGCAAATACATTTTTGGGAGAAAATGAACCAAAACAGTAATTTTTCATTAGGTGGAAAAGTCTTGACATGTCCTACACAAGATAGCAAAACAGATCATTGCTGTAAAATACTTGCAGACTGTATAGATTGTTCTATAACGCAATATATCTCAAGAGACTTAAGGTTTTACATGTCACTGATCAGACCTCAGCTAACACTTCTTAAATTATTTTTTTCTGGAGTGGATACACTTCCCTGCAAGGTGTGTTACTGTTGTTAATTATTTTATTGACTGAAGTTCATCCGTACGCAGAGGATCTGTCCAATACCCATGGAGAGAAATGAAAACTTTTTCCTGCAAACACTTAAGCATGTGCTTATTTTTGCATGAGTAAGGAGCTCTTTTCAATTTTAGCAGGCTTGTTGATGTGTATAGACTTCAGTGTTCATAAATGTTTCATCGCATCACTGTTGAGAAAGACTGTTCTAAATGAGTGGTGCATTTCTCTCCTACTAGCCCTCAGTGTAATTGTGCATTTGCTTTAAGTAAGCTGTTTCTTCTGCAGAAATACAAAAAAGTCAGTTGCCTGATTAGCTAATTAATACCTATTTTGAAAAATAAAAATATGATCCTACAGTCCTTACTTTTGTCTTAGAGGAAACATTTTACTGATAAGGAGACCAACAGGTAAGAGACGTAATACACTGAAAGCAGCAGAGCTGTAACTAAAAACTAACACTGGTACTAGACAGCAGACTTTGGTGCAGTGTTTCTGGGTAAGTTACTGCTTTCAGAGAAACTCCATATTTAGGCTTTTTCATTTATAAATATAATATAAATAATAAAGGTTCAGGGAATTTTTTTTGAATATTGGCTTTTCTGTGAAAGATTGTTGTTGAAAGACAAAGCAAGATGGAGCAAGAAAATTTGTTAGGAGGTCTGTTAAAGAGGACAGATACCTTGATACTGAAGACAGTTGTCTGGCTTCAAAAAAGGGGAAAAGATAAAGAAATAAAATAAAATAGTAAGTTTTTAAAAAATTCAGAAAGGAATGTAATGAAAACACCAGCCTGCTCTAAAGCCAACAAATAATTTCTAAGTGGTAGTTCCTCTGATAGAGAGAGGGAGGGAATTGTTGAAATATGAAATGAAAAGAAGAGAAAGCAGAGCCTGAAGAATGAGAAACAGAAACCATTACACCATTTACTGGAAGAACTTCATATCAAGTTGACATACAAAGAGCAAATTCAAAATTCTATCTCTTCAGCAGTGGAGGTCCCCAGGAACACTTGTACCAATGCTTTTATAATATTCTTAAAAATGGAAGACAGTAGCAGACAGACAATTTTTCATTTATCATAATTACATTTTATCTTTCAAGTACAATAGAAGTTGTACCCACTGTTTGATCACTAGATCCTTAATTTATTCAATGATAGCTTATGCAATTGACATTTCTAAAAATGTAATTTTTCTCTGAACTCATTTTGAAACATACTTGTTTTATTTATTGTTATGTTTTTGGAAATACATGTCCTAAACTGCCTTAGAGCGCAGTGACATTCCTTTGCTCAATATATTTAACACTCAGTTGGTCACTTGCATTCATTGCTTACTGAAGGAGCTAAATAATGTATTATTTATGTCTTTTACGCTGTCAGTAGAACTTCACTTTGACTATTCACATGTGAAAAATTATTCATTCATCTAAGTATTTTCAAAATTTTCCCTTTAGGTTAGGTGGAGGGAGGTATTTGGCAGGTTGACATTTTTGTCTCATTTGTTGAAATTACTGAGGAAAGAAGCACCAGGAGTAAGCCGCTGTCTTAGCTTTAAATGTGAACTACTGTTTATTACACATTTTGCTAAAAAGCACCTGGAAGCATGTGGCAAGAGGGTGGAAACTGCATTGAAATCCAGAGTCATGACGACATGACTCCTGAAAGATGATATACCAAAAAAAAAAAAAAAAAAGAAAAAAAATTTACTCAGATGTGGTGTTAACTTTTTATTCTTCTCATTTGTACAAATTCACAGTTTCCCCATTCCAAAGTGAGCTTTTTTCCCCTCTGGCAAACAATATTTTTGTGAAGAACAACTTTTACATATTCTATCTTTAAGGACACCTCGCAGTATCTTTTCATAAAATAAAAAAAGCAAACCCAAGTATAAAAGAATAAAATATATTGTAATAAATTGTTAGCTCCAGTTTAGATTATTGTTCCCTTGGGTATCTTCAAAAACACAGTAAAAGTACTGTGGATACATTAAATCAGACTATCTTCAAGATCTATGAACCAGAGCAAGATTCAGGGCCAGATTTAAATGAACAAACAGTGAAGGTGTTCTGTTGAGTTTGGCCTGGCACAGAAGCCTCCATCAAAAATAAAAGTACAAAGGTAAAAACAGGACAAAAAATGTGTTGATTGTTGCAGTGTCTCCTTGTGGGCCCTGAGGCATCTACTGCACAGAGAACAAATGCTTAGACTTGAATTGTCTTCCTTCCATTTTCACATCTCCTGCTGCAGTCCTGTAAGCTGAATGAAAATTAGCTTTAGCCAGATTTCTTCTGTTCATTCTTCTTCTTTGGCCAGCAATGTGGGCCCAACATGGGAAAAGTCAGCATGGTGCACATAGGATCTACCCTCTGCTGCCCAGCTATGGGAGAGGTTCCAGCACAAGGTCCAAGAGCATGATGTATATCTAAGCCAGCCCATCCTCCATTCCTGTAAGATGGGACAGTAGAGGTAGCCAGGGATGGCAGGAAGACTTGACTGGCTTGTGGTGGACATAAAAAGGCCTTTTGCAAAACCACAACATGTCAGTTTCACTTCTCTCCATAGGCTTTAACATAAGCTTTAACCAGGTTCCTATAACATTAATTTCTAGAATCTGAAATATGTGTGTTTGCCAAAGAAAATTATAACTGTTTGCTGGTTTTTATGTAAAATACATGAAATAGTTAAGTTTTTCAAAGAATTTGGTTGCTTCAGAAGTGCACTCAGGAAAATAACAGTTAAAGTAACAGTTCTCTCTACTCAGGTTCTTTTAAGACTGACTAAGAAAACACTAAAAATTTTGGTAGGAAATAGAGGATGAGTAAATCCTCTGCTGTTGAAAATATAACCAATGAATGATTTCCGAGAAACAGAAGCCCCCCATCTGTGCTATTTGCAAATTCATTGTCCTAGTTTTGCCATGACTGTTCATGGGGGTAAGGGATTCTCTCTCTGGAAGGGTGTGGCTTCCTGCCAAAACCCACCGTGGTGGCATCATCTGCCATTGTTCATTGTCACTAGGTCCATTGTGAGCATTTTTGCATGTGAATCACCCTCTCTTTTGTATACTTCTTTTACTAATGTTGTTGCTGCTCTTTATCTCACTGCTGTTTCTAGTAAACTGTTCTAATCTCAACCAATGATCTGCACTTTTAGGCTTCAAATTCTCAACCCCAAGCCAGAGCAAGAAGTGTGGGGGGAGAAGGGGAACAAGCAAGTGACGTCTGGTTTGGGAGAGTCTCAGTGGGAACACTGAACTGGGCAGTATCATTCCTAAACCACAACCCACATAAAAATCCTTTTCTGTTTCTCCACCATAAATAATAGTTCTGTGATTGGTTTTCAATTAAATAAGCAATAGAACATTGGTTTTAAATTCTTCAGCTGCACTTCAGAACACAAATTTAAGCTGAAGACAGTCTGCCACTGTCTTAACTTGACAAATCCTCCATCATGTTAGATCCCTTGGAAGCAAAACTGTCTTTATACGTCTTAGAGGGAGTGTCTCTAAGTTTTTTTATCACATTAGCTAAGTATTGAATTGGGTTCTTGTGTCTTCATTTTCTTAATTTGAAATTGAAAATATTTATTGATCACATGCAAAAATCTAAACACAGAGTACATGATTCAATAAATTCTATTTCTTTTTCTCTTCCCACAATGAAACTGAGAATCTATTTCAATGTACTGAAGACTGAGTCTATGTTTTTATAAGTCATAATTTGGAGGATTTGCCTTTTGTATCATATGGGTTTACTGTTATTTAGAATGAAACCTAAGAAAGTATGTTTAATTTTTAATTGTATACAACTCTTTTCCTGTTAGAGAATAAATATTAAATGTACACAATGTTCTCTTAACTTGGTTTCAAAATTCAAAATAAAAATTAAAACTTGTTTATGACAATTGTTAATGTAAATTCTCTAACTACTTAATTTATTATTTGTTTCACAAATGCCTTTTTTTTTTTTTCTTAGGTGAGAAATTCAGTGGACAGCAGAAAAATCTACAAAGGTTTAAAGTAAGATTTCAAATCTACTCACTGTCTAAGTCTTCTTTTTTTTTTCCTGTAAGGCCTACAAATTCTTTTGGTTTGGATTTCATGCTATAAGCCACACATATCTCTCTAATTAGTAATATTCATTAAATCTTGGAAAGCCTATCCTGTTTGAAATTCAAATTTCTCCTAATCAGGAAACAGAAAATAATGCTTGAATCAGTACACTATGTAATAAATACATAGATACCTCCTAAAATGCAGGAATAAGATCACAGCTGAGATCTTGCAGTGTTGGAGAAAAAGTCTGGTTGCTACAGCATGATTGCTAAATTGTGCTATGAATTAAATGGAAATTTAATGACTGCAATGAATGATTAGCAGCAGCAATGAAAAAGGGTACTAAGCACTTCTAGCCTTCTGTTTTGTGTACTATCTCACACTAGCCTTTGCACCATGAATAATATCTGTTAAGGCTGAGTAAGACCGCACAGAGATACACTGATTCTTTTAAATATTCTACAAGCTATTGCTATATGAGAAAGAGGTGCCAAACTTTTAATATTCTTTCTACCTACTTTGTATAAGATAATATGTTTGATAGGTATGTATGACCTGATCTCTCTCTTTTTTATGAGTAAGGTAGGGTATTTGCTGAAGTAGATCACTCCCTAGTGCGAAATTACTTATGACAAGTAAAGTATCACACAGAATTTGTGATTGTTTTATATGTGTATAGGAAGTTTGGAAATTTATAATACATTCTAAATACTATAAAATCTATCTACAGTCATGTATAGGAAATTTGGGGATGTTGGTCAGACTACAAAACCTCAGTTATTTCTGTTATCACGGGTAACCGTCAAGTATCACACCTTAACCTATTAAGTTTAAAACTATAACAGAAAAGCTAAAAAAGTTAGTGGGAACAATACCACATATTTACCTGGGGTTATTAAGCCATTTAGAGAAAAATTAATTATTTGTGGGGAAATACAGAAGAATCCTAAGATGATTCTGTGAATGAGTAATAGGCAGGTGAAATTCAGCATACAGGAAATGTGAATTTATACTCCTTGAGAAAAGTAGTCCTAATATCCCAAGCACTCCTAATTTGAAAGTGGTTTATTTTTATCTGAGTTAGACAGCTTATCTCAAAAGTAAATAAAACAACATGGCAAGATGAGAAGCACAACAAAAAAGGAGGACAAAAAATAGTAAGTCAGTTAATGTATGAGTAATGACTACATATCTAGCATGCTACAACCTGGAAGAGACACAAACAGAGGAAATCATACAGAATTTTAAAGAAACCATACCTGGTGTGTAAAAAGCAAGATAACTCAATCATTCATATTTTATTCAAGTACTAAAACTATAGTCTGAAAAACAGAAATAAAGTTCAGAATAAATGCAGTTTATAGAGAAAATATGAAACTTCTTGCAAAAAGTTATTTGGGATTCAAAATACACCACAGGCTCGAGGAAGAAAAAAACCCATAAAACTGTAAATATATTGATAATCCCTCTAGCTTCAGAAACTCCCTAAGGAGCAGTCATGTGGATACATGGCCAAGGGTAGTATTACTATATATTTGTGCTGTTCTTACATTTCCCAAAATTTCCTGTATTAGCTACTTGATACCCCGGGGGAGCTATTGTATTATAAAAGATCTTTGACCATTTTTGCTTTTATGGTACTGCTTACAGAAGATGATACCAATTGAAAAGAAACACAAAAATAAAGCTAAAATAAGTAAGTAAGTTACCAGATACATGCTTTACCCTTTCTCTAGCCTCCCTGTTTTTTGTGAAATTTTATGTTTTATTTCACTCACAATCTTGTGTTGACAGTGATAATACCAGAAGTCCAGAAAAAAACTTGTTGTTAGGTATAAAGTTCCAGCAAAATTCATCTTTCCTTTGGCAAATTATATTGCATAATCACAGCAAATACAAAGTATGTTGTGTACCAGCCTCAATGGAGGAAGATATTCTAAGCCACAAGAGACTTAGTGAAATTAAGCCAGAATTTTCTTCTCAGATATTCCTCACTAATATGTTTACAGACAATAATACAGTGTGGAAACATTACAGATAGTAAAGAAAACTGAACATACCAATTAAGAAATGTTATTATGTTTCTAAAAAACCCCTGGAATTTATGATTATGGGCAGATAAAAATGAAGATAACAGATTAACAGATTAGGCAATTTAAGTAAGACATACCTCTGTGTTCAAAATTGAACTGATGTAACATTTTTGAATAGAAAAATCACTATTTAAAGTCTTGTTTGATGAAAGTGTCTAAGAATTGGTGGGTTTTTTTAATCAGGATATTTTTTCATGGTTTTCTTTTTTTTCTTGGCTTTTTTTTTTTTTAACATGGAAGGAAGTAATATTAAAAAACACAGACAGAAAACAATGGTTAACATGGGAGAAGCTGTTATTCCCACAGTCACCAACACCTATCTTACTTATTTTTATTTTCCATATTGGCATTAGCAAGATAAGTTTCTGTTCCTTCTGGCTTTTATGTTGATAAGTGATTGATAGGCACACCTATCACGGTCCTCTTGGACAGGGGCTGCCCGAGGTCTCCCTTTTTCTGCAGAGGTGCTACAAAACAGCATCACCCTTGAACAGTACAAGGTATTATTGTGAAATATTCCCTCTATCTCTTTGTCTTTTATGTTTCAAGCCAGAAAGAAATAATAGAGACAAACACTGAAAGAGATTGTCTAGACCTAATTGACTAGCATATTTAAAGTGGGTTGTGGTTGCCTAGAAACATTTATAGCCTGTAACTGAAGCTTGATTATTAAATAGTCTGCAGGGCAATGTAGGACAACATGTTTTTACAAGAGCAAGATCCACAGTTAAAGATGGTTTGTAGCTTAATATTGAAGGGAAACATATTTACAAATATTTTTCTCCATTTTATTTTTAAGTCAAATTAAACAACATTATTGAAAAAAATTTAACAACGCTTATGTCAGTGCAGTAAACTGAAATTCAGTGTCATGACAACTTGCTATTTATTCTGCAAGGCCCTCTGTTAATTCCAGAAGTAGTTATTTCTACTTTGTGGCTCCTCTTGAGAGTAGGCAATTTATTTATTACAGTAAAGTGCATATTGTGTAGGAAGAATCTGATTTGGGAGATCAAAGGACACAGATGTGTAAAGTGCAGCAATCTTTGATTGCACAACAAGACTGCATAACAGTGTTATAACAAAAATCTGGAAGGGAAGGCATGATCAAAGCCTGAACTCTGTAGAGGGGAGGGCAAACAATATACCCTACAAACGTACTGATATTTCTAAATCAGAAGTCTTATGAAGAGTATATAACATAATCTAGGACCAACTGTATTTGTCCATTGAAATATCTTTATCTAATTATTTATTTTAAAAAAACCCTCATAAATAATGCTTTTGATGTCATTTGTTTTGGGATCCTCATGACAAAAAATGTTGTCTTTCTAAAGCATGTTTTAAGTTTCTTCACAAAGCACTACTAGAATGTCAGGGAATTTTTATTCCCACATAACACATTATTATTTTCCTTCTACACATGGAACCATTCATACATCTGTTGCAGCAATTAAGTTACTTAAAATACTGAGTCATGGATCTTATAAAAACTGACAGGTTTCTAGGAAATTTTTTTCTTTCCTGAATCCAAGCAAAATTACTACACAAATGGTAAAATGAGAGGAATTCTATCCTATCTGGTTGAAATCTAGATTTAGACTTAATCGAATTTTGTCAATAAAAACTATAAATCATAGGAGCACTACAGGAAGTCTGGTGTGTATGTGAATTAGCAAACAAAGACTGATTTTAAGAGGGATTGTTTTTTATTATGCAAATTATTGTGTTATTTCTAATTACAAAAGTTCTAATTGTTCCTGAGCAAATTAGTATCTATAAATACACACACACACAAAACATATATATAAAAAAGCAGAAGGAATGAGAGGTAAATAAGCAGCATAAATAATTAAAAAATCAGAAGTTTCAGCATGTAAAACACACATTACCAGGGTGTCAAGTAAATGTAATTCTTCTAGCCTTCTCAGTTATCTATCTTGAGAAGACATTACAAATGATGAAAAGTATTCAGTAGGTAACTGATGAAAACTAATCTCCTCTTGTTACTTCTGTCATCTACATAAAATAAAACACTGAAAACTGGAACTGAAAACTAATCTTTCTATTAAATCTTTCTATTAAATTAATTATTTGTTGCCATGTTCTATCAACAATATTCAGAAAAAACTGTATTACTCAAGACTGTAGTATGTCCTTAAGAAATATTAATAAAATAAATAACAAGCAAGGTTGATCTTATTTCCTGTAAATTAAATCATCTTTTTTTTTTTTAATTTTATAGTTTAGTGGAAATTCATTAAGTGAAACTGTTCTTGGAAAAAATATATTCAGGAACTTTATTTAGGAGATTTTCAGCTTAAAAGCTACATCTCCAGAGAGTGATAAAGGAAATGGGCATGACTTCTTCAACCTCAGTGAGTCATATGATCTTTTTGGCTTGAAAAAAAAAATATTTTTGAGAAAAGGTAAGCCATTGTTGCAACTCACTGAGACATAAACCTGTAATAAAATATTTAAGAATCTAGAATCAGTCTTATCATTGATATTATTTACTTACTACTTTCACATCCGAAACTACATTAAACAATCTCACAGATAAAATTGCTAGTATTTATTAGAGAAATTATTAAGTTCCCAACGTTACAGTACTGGGCTATCTAACAGTTACCAAAGAGAAAAAACTCTTCAAATAGCTTCTGTAATTTTATACCACATGTTCACGAAGCAGCAAGAGCTCTGTAAGGGATTTTTTTGCATATAAGGATGACATGCAAGATGACCTAAAAAACTGTGGAATGATGAGTAATCCCACCTGGACTTTGCCAGTCAGACAATTTTTTATTCTAGTTTTAATATAATTTAATATCATTAACACAGGTGTTAAAAAAGTTGGGAAAGCCAAAGAATTATATCACTCCCACTGAGATAAAAAGATTTGCAGGAGTTTCTAAGTGAATTATCTTTACATATAAAAACAGTACAAACATTTCTGTATAAAATATGTTGAAATTATGCACCTTTTAAAAGAATTCTTACGCTGTTGTTGTCTGCAATTTGCACTTGATTATTCTAGAATGAAATTACAAAAAACTTTTTATCAACTGCTAACATAAGAAGAACCTAATTATCACTACTGTCTTAAAATAATAAAATAAAATTTTGTTAACATGAAAGGACACAGTAGTTTATTCCCTAGGTCTTCAGCTATATTGTTACTGGAAATCCAGTGTTGAAAATGACTTCCTAAAAAGTAACACCGTCCTACAGAAAGGATATTAGTTGTCTCTTTCCTTGAAATTCACAGGAGGCTGTTTCATCTAGTAGAAACTGAGGAGGCAAGTACTTCAGACTGATATATTAAAAAGGAATGGCTTGTGATTTATCATGCTCAACATTGGTTGGAAAAGACCACTAAGTCAATTCAAATACGAATAACTACACAAGAATAAAAACAAACTGCAAGTTTTGTGCTTTCCCATGTTATTGATTAACCCATTAAACTATAATCCCTGTAGTGTAGTGCACAACCATTTACTCAACCCCTATTCATGTTTAAGTTTGCATAAAGGCACCAACAATTTGTTTCTTCAGTCATTTTAGCTCTCACTACTATGTTCTGAATATATGTCCACATAGCCAAGGGAGAGACTACGCCCCTTACCCACATTTAAATTCAATGTGAATCCTTCCTACTTGCATAGAAGTAGCACTGAATTAATGGTGGGATGAGAATTTCCCTATTTTTCCTTCAAGTAGGAAAGTGTAACTTTTATTGCAGTGAATACCTGGCTTTGAGTTCTACCATTTATTAACTGGATAAAAGCACTAAAGCAGACCTGGAGATACTTTCAATGGTTGTGAATTGAATTTATACTCCATTTAAGGATTCTTTCAGCACTGATGGTGTAATGACAAAACAAAATCCACAGTTTCCAGTACTTTGAACTAAACTGACATGTTCCTTTTTTGTTTACATGAGGCAAAATTAGCTGAAGCTGTGAATCTAAACATGTTTTGGGACTGATTCCATGCCAGTTTTATTAAACCTATAATTAATACACAATTCTCTTTTTTTGGATGGATTAAACTAGTAAGGACTAAAAACCAAATTATGGTCTAGACACCAGCAATTAGTGTTGCAAGTCCTGTTCTCTTGCTGTGGGCACTGTGTATCTTAATAACATGCCTAAAGTTTTAGTTTATTGTTTCCCCTAGCTGGATGCTGCTATTGGATTACTTTTTATCCTGCTGTAATCACATATATTAGTTCATCTGACTTTTTCTTAGCTATCAAACTAATTATTATTAGACTGCTTAATAATATAGTTAGTGCTGATTTTAGTATTTATTTATGCAGATTTCCATTCTTTTATTCTTCTTGTAACCATTTGTCCCAGTTTTGTAGGGGATAAAATATCCACTGAAGCACAATACAAGAGCAGTAAATTTAGGAGCCGTTCATCACTGAGTATTTCTTCATAACCATTTAACAGTGTCTGTTTGATGTTGGAAATAAAGATCATCAGCCCTATAATATGAAACCAAGGAACAAGAGAAGAAGACTTACTCACCCTTTTTAAGGTCTTACGTTTCTTCTGCACAAAAAATCTTCCATCTAATTCACTGAAGAAGAGGGCAAAGATCTATATATAATCATATGCAGAGTGTTCTGAAGTCCCATAAACACGAAAATGTTCATGTTGCTAATACGGAGCAGATTAAATGTTTTCAAAAGGAACAAGGAAGTATTTAAACTGTAAAAAGTGCCTTGTAAAGACTCAAATCTAAGAGGTAACTTTGATTTTTCACTTTGAATGTGTGAAAAATTGCATAAAGTGCTCCTACAGAGCACCAGCTAATTTTTACTGAAAAAAATTCACTACTATGATCCACTACTGGGCAATCTAATGCTCCCTTTCAGCTCATGAATCTCTACACACACATTCCATCCTTAAACATGTTTTGGATAGATCAAACATGCCCCCTTTTTTGGATTAGTTATCCTAGAGATGACATAACTCAGATTAAGCAACAATTCCTTCAGGGTGCAATTTTCTGTCAGTATTTTTTCTCCATTATGACAAAGATATGTGGACTAAAGAAAAGTAAGTAGATGTAAGTGTCAAAAAGTCTTTAATATATATAGGAAAGTGGAGAAATTATCTCTCTTCAGTTATACTAAAAGGTACTGGCTTGTTAAACTAATTAAAATAAGGGCTGAGAGGTTAATAAACCCTTTACACACACACTGAATAAATGCAATATTTATAAATGCATTTAGGGGATCAATAACACCCACAAAAATACAATTGACAAGATATAATCTTGATAGAAGGAGAAGCTAAGATTAACAGATCAAATTTGAACCAAGAAGAAAAATTCGTGGGTATTTGTGTTTTTCTTTACAATGGTCAGAGGTGCGAATAGTGAAGGGAAGGGAAAGGAAGGAACCAACACAGTTTCAAGACGGATTTTAACAAAACTTAACAAAACATACTTGCTGGTATGAAACTTGAGGAATTGGGTTTTTTGGCAGTCGGAGCAAAATGGAAGGCAGTTGGTTCTTTCATATCTAGCATCATTTCAGAATTAATTAACTAGAATTTTATGTGCTATACTGTGTTGATCTCACGCTCCTTAACTTCTTGTGAGGAGAGGTCAGAAATACACAAACCTCCGCATTCCTTGTGCTGCACATCTTGGCTTTGAGGCTCAGGGGTATTAGTCTTTTAGTAAATCAATGAGGAATGATGAATGCAGCAGTGATTTCATGATGCCATGGTTGTTCTCTTGGTGCCACTCAGGACCACATCCAGTTTAGTACTACTAAATGTTGGGAATACTGCCTGAAAATAAATTATGAACCACAGGAAAAAAAAAAAAAAAACTGACCAGATTTAATGCACATTTACAATCAGCTTATTCTACCACCTATGCCTTCCCCTTTCCTCCCTTTTTCCTGCTACCTTTGTTTTTAGAACATATACAGAAAAAGACAGACATATCCTTATCAGTGAAAACATGTATTTCTTCCTTTAATGGCAGTAAGACTAATATTTTTCTTCTGATGTACACAGAATTTCTTTTTCACTTGGTTTCTGTGAGTCATTCTAAAATGCAGGTTATGAATTGGTCTCTGAAGAAAAGTAGTCAAGCATTTGGTTCACTATATGTGACTTATTTTTAGACTCAAAATTAGCAAGATAGTATCATTCTCAGGTCTAATATCTGACTATCATTGTGATTTTATGTTTTAGCTAAAAGCTTTCTATTTACAGGAAAGTGAATGTCCATGGAAAACAAAAGAAACAATTCACAGCTATGATCAGAAGAAAGGCAGTCACTCATTTGTGAATAAAAACATGACCTTCAATTCCTAAACAATCACATCCTTAACATTAGCAATAGGAGAGCTTTACAAGCTCAGTATGGTTATCATCCACACAGAATTTGGAAGAATATATCTACAGTAGTATTGCACTATAAATTATGCATGTCTTCCTGTCATATGGAATACTCCCTGTGCTCTGACCTCCTATAATTATTGATGCTAGTATGTCAAAATACTTTCTTAAAATTAAAGAAATACTGTAGTTTGTACCGATTATTAAAAGACTGAATAAATACATCTGAGAGCAATGTGCCTATAATTACAATTACATACATAGGCACTAAACTTGCTTCTTCTTATTTTTTTTTTAATTTAACCTGGATCTCTAGTAGATTTTCTGTAAAATAGATTCCATAGAAGGAGTGTTCAACACTTTAAGCTTTTTTCCCCATATCCTGCATTATTTTTAAGGCATTTACCAATAAGAAATCTATATAATAGTTGATTCAGACCGTCTAGAATCTCAGAAAACCTAACATTACTGCAAGGATTTGAGGAAGGAATTTTAAGGATTAGTCTATGTTCAATGTCCCACTTTCATCACAGGTATTGCACCTCACATACACACATGTGATTAGAAAAAAGGATATAAGACGGTGGTAAAAACAGTCTTTTAAACATATAGAAGCTGAACCTTTAATTTATGCCAGTGTTGATATTAATGAATAAAAGCCTTGGATGTCAGTTTTGATTACAAAACACATCTTGAAAGAGGTAAAGTCATCTTCAAATAAATGGGCAATTACTTCACAGTGAACTCCCGCCGCCAATGGTGTCATGTTTACAGTGCCCAGTGGGTCACAGTGGCAGAGAAACCTGGCAAAAACATCCATCATGGGGCACAGGGCAGAGACATACTGGTGAACTTGCCCAGCTGTAGAAGTGGAATAGCATGTTCAGGCATCACTGTCTCTGAGCTGCTGAGCTCTGAAAAGTGCCAGGGCTTGTTAGCATACAGGCTGTGCCTTGCTAGCAGAGGCACACACTCTCTAGATAAGAGCTGGCTTCTGTGCACCTCCCATGCTCCCTGGTGCTGCTGTGGTCCCATTAGGATGGGTGAAGTGGATGCAGGTGTCTTGATTGCTACAGTGTGGGCTGTTCATTTCTTAGAGTAGAAAAGGTTCCTTGTCCGAGTGCTTAATAAATGCTGCACCGCATTTATTTCTACCACAGTAGAAATGATATCTCAACATTGCATTAAAACTGATCATTACCATTTGGTACATATACCAAATTAAATCAGCACTGAAACTGGAATAGTCTTAAATGATGTATAACTAATTTTTGAGCTATGAGTTTTTCCCACATGTCCAAACAGTTAAATAGTTTGTAGAACTAGATGGAATTTTAAAATTGCATAGCATTTGCTTATTCATATGTATGTGAATGATATTTCCTGCCTAAGCACTTTATTTTTTAAATTATAATTTCATTTTAAAAAACTATTTCCAGAATTACAATCTTTATCATATGTTTTTATTAAATTTGGTAATCCTTGTCAACGTAGTGTCTCATAACTGAGCTACAGAAAACAATTTCATCTCTTGAAGGAATTGCTTCCCTGATTATTCAGCACCAACTACTCTTAATTTTCAGGTATATATATTCCATCTTAGAATATGTCAACACACTATTTATTCGTAAGAGTATATATAATTGTCTTATTGCTACTAGTACCTCAAAATCCTTAATGAAACACAAGAATTTAGCACATTTGAAGAGCAAATATAAAATACATCCAATAATATTTTTCCCAAGCTAAATCAGGAACTCTGCTTCAAAGCATGTTTTTAAAATATTAATTCAAGCAGTATGTTGAGAAATATTTGAACATCATATTTGAAAGCAGAAAATCAAGACATGAGTAGAGTCTGCTGGACTCCAAGAGGTAAATTTTCTTTCTCAAAAATATTCTTGGACTTTCCTAACAATATTTTTACTAACAATTATCAGGTAGAGTATACCTAATGAAGATTCGGGTTTTTTTTTTTTTTTTTTTTTTTTTTTTTTTTTTTTTTTAGAAATTAGGACTGGTATATTTCTTAAACTGCTTTTGCTTGGAAGACTAGCTTGTTGTGATAGATAGAACTGTCTTGAGAAAGCCAGCGAGGGAGAAGAAAAATGGGTTTCTGAATTCTGCATTACATTTACTTATAGAGCTGATCTAACTACCAGAGAACTTTTCAATATTGTGTTTTATGTGTAGAACATTCCAACACTCAGTCTTCTAATTACCTCTGTGGAAATCAGAACATAGTAAGAAGTTTTAAGTCTACATCTACTGCCTGTTAAATACACATGCATGTGTGTATGTGTGCGTGTGTGTGCATATAGTGAGCTCTACTGTTTCTTTGTACTAGCAATAGGTACCGATGCTTTTTGTTGTTGCTGCTTCCTAATCTTTTCTGCTTCAAAATCAATGCCAAAGGCAAAGTGTGGTTCATATTGGATACTCAGATTTCATTTTAGGCATGAACTTTAGCTCCACTTTCTAGCTGGCCTTTAAAGGGCAAGATAAATACCCAAAAAGTGAAAAATGATGCATTTGTATTCCTTTAAAACAAACAGAATTACATGTTCTTAAAATCAAAGGTCATTTCTCCTTCTAACAGTCTTTCAGCTTTTTTACTTCTGGTTCCCTCAAAAAACAAGGAGTTCTATTCCATTAGTTACTCTTTCATTTGAGCTAATAATGTTGTGAGCCTTTATGTAGGACATATATTATTAAGACATTGAATTGTTTTAATTTTTCTGGGATTGACAAAATGAAAAATTTGCAGAATAAATAATTTTACGCCAATTTAAAAAGTTAATGCATTAACACCAGTAGAACATGGTGTTTTCCTTAAACCAAAAACTTTTTCTAATGAGTGACATTTTCTTCTCATATTTTTCTTCCAAGTTCCTTTCAATGAGAAAAAGGAGTACGAAAAAATAAACCCACACCACAAACAAACAGAAAACTCCACCAAGAACAAAGCTTTAGCATGGTATAACTACAACAATTTCAAAAGAATCAGCTGTGATATTCAGTCAGCACCACATATTCTAAACCCTACCACAGAATCATAGAAAAGCTTAGGGCTGAAAAGATATCTGTGATCATTCATTTCAACCATTAATCTAGCACTGCCAACCCCACCATTAAAACATACCCTTAAAAGTGTTACATCTACACATCGTGTAAGTATCTTGAGGGAAGGAGACTCAACTAGTTTCCTGGGCATCCTCTTCCAATATTTGACAATACTTTTTGTGAAGAATTTTTTCCTAATATACATAGTCTAAATCTCCCCTGACACAACTTGAGGCCATCTCCTCTTCTTCCATCACTCCTTTCTTGTGGGAAAAGACTGATCTCCACCTCACTACAACCTCCTTTCGGGTAGTTGTGAAGAGCAATAAGGGCCCTCCATAGTATCCTTTTCTCCAGGCTAAATTACCCCAGCCTCCTCAGCTACTCCTCATAGAACTTGTGCTCCACATCCTTCACCAGCTTCATAGTCTGTCTCTGGACATGCTCCCAGAAACTCAATGTTTTTCTTGTAGTAAGAAAATAGGACACAGCACTTGAAGTGCAGCCTCACTAGTGCCAACTACAAAGGAACAATCACTGCCCTGGCCCTCTAGGCCACAATATTCCCAGATATTGTGATGTTGTTGGATGTTGTTGGCCCTTTTTCCCAACTAGGCATAACCAGTCCAGGGTCAGCCACAGGTGACAAATATGCCCTGGTCTTTTCCCATCTGGCAAGTAACCAGCCACTTTGCCCCCAGCCTGTAGCACTCCTGGGATTGTTGTGAGCCACCGGCAGGACCCAGCACTTGGTCTTGTGGAATCTATTGAACATGGGGCCTTTCAGGATCAATGAAGGAGACTTGGTTACCCAGAACATAGAGAAGACCAAGGCACTCACCACCTTTTTTTACCAGTGTTCACCACCAAGTGTTCCAGAGATACCACTCTTATGCAGAAGGTGAAAGGAAGAAAATGCAAAAATGAAGAACCATCCACTGTAAGAGAAGACTGGGTTAGCAACCATTTATGGAACCTTAAGTTGCAAAGTCCATGGGACCTGAGGAGACACATCTATGGGTCCTGAAGAAACTGGCTGAGGAAGTGGCTACACCACTATGCATCGTATTTGAAAGGTCTTGGCACTGCAGTGAAATTCCCACTGACTGGAAAAGGAAAAATATAATACCAATTTAAAAAAGGACAATAAGGAAAACCCACAAAACTACAGGCCAGTCTCTCTCATCTCAGTGTCTGGCAAGATCATAGAAACCTTTTGGAAACTATGCTAAAGTACAAAAAAATGAGGACATGACTGAGCCAACAAGGTAAATCATACCTGACAAATTTGGTGGCCTTCTATGAGGATGTTGTGGCAATGGTGGACAAAGAAAGACTAACAAAAAGTAATCTACCTGAGCAATACATATCTTTTGACAGTGTTTCCTGTGCCAACCTTGTTTCTAAACTGGAGAGACATGCACTTGACAGGACTCCTTAGTGGATAAAAACATCAGCTGAATGATCACATTTGAAGAGTTTTAGTCAATGGCTTGCTATCCAGTTCGTGATTCCTCAGTGGTCTGTATTGGGACCAGCACTTTTTAACATCTTTGTTGCAACATGAATAATGGGACTCAGTGCACCCTCAAGCAAGTTTGTTGATGACACAAAGCTGTTTAGGGAGGTCAACACCAAGGGCTGGGCTGCCATCCAGAAGGACGCTGACAGAATTGAGAGATGGGTCTGTGTGACCCGCCAGGAAGTTCAAAAATGCCAAGTACAAGGTGCTGCACCTCAAGCAGGGAAATCCCAAGCACAAGTACAGGCTGGGCAGAATATGGATAAAGAGCAGCCCTAGGAGAAGGACTTAAAGTGTATTTCTTCACAGGAAGCTCAACATGAGCCAAGAGTGTGTGCTCAAATCCCAGAAAGCCAAGTACATCCTTGTCTCATTAGAAGAGCCACAACAAGCAAACTGAGAGTGGTGATTCTCCCTCTTTACACTGCTCTTGTGAGACCCTTCCAGGAGTACTGTGTCCAGCTCTGGCACCCCCAACACAAGAAAGACATTAGGTGTTGGAACAAGTTCAGAACAGAGGTACTAACTTGATCAAAGAGCTGGAACACCTCTCTTAAGAAGAAAGGTTGAGAGAGTTTGGGCTAATCAGCCTGCAGAAGAAAAGGCTCTGGGGACAACTTAAGAAGCTTTCCAGTACCTAAAGTGGGTTTACAAGTAAGGTGGACAGAACTTCCCACAAGAGCATGTAGTTACAGGACAAGAGGGAATGGCTTCAAGCTGAAAGAGAGTAGAGATTTATATTAGGCCATAAGAAAAAATCCTTTGACTGTGAGGATGGGAAGGAAACTGAAACAGAGTTGCTCAGAGAGGCTGTAGGCTCTCTGTCCCTGGAGGTGTTCAAGACCAGGCTGGATGGGGCTCTCAGTAAGCCAGTCTAGTGGAAACTGTCCCTGCCCATTGCAGAAATCTTAGAAGTGCATGATCTTAAAGGTCTCTTCCAACCATAACTTTTCTCTGACTCTATGATTCTAACTTCCAACAAATGGCCTTGGTCCCTTAATTCAGCCTTTTCAGACTCTTCTACAGACCCTTACAACTCTCTAAGCAGATCAATATTTCTAACCAGCTTGGTGATACCTGCAAACTGACTAAGGATCACTCAATCCTCTTGCCCAGATGATCAGTAAATTAAGACACTAAATGAACTGGCTCTGGTACTAAGCCAGTAACTGGTTAACTCCACTGGTGACCAGCCACCTACTGCATTCACTATTACTCTCCGGGCCAGCCATCAAGTCAATTTTTAGGCAGTAAAGATTACACCAAACTACGTGCAACCACTTTTTTTACATAATAATATTGTGAGAAAGCGTGTCAAAGGCTTCACTAAATTCCTGGCAGACTACATCCACAGCCTCTCCTTCATCCACAAGATGGGCCACCCTGTCTCAAAAGGAGATCATGTTGATCAAGCAGGGCCTGCCTTTCTCAAACCCCTGCTGGCTAGGCCTGATCCTCTTCTTGTCCTCTATATGCCACTTGACGGCACTTAGGATAATCTGTTTCATGATCTTACTTGTCACTGACAGAAGTCAGACTGACAAGCCTGTATCTCCCTGCATCCTCTTCTTGTAGATGAGCATCACATTTGCTAACTTCCTGTAAACTGTAAAATCATCTCAATTAGCTGGAACTGCTTTACTGAGTCTGTTCACACATGCCCAATACACCCAGTAAGACTGCGGCATGTTTAACAGAAACAAATTGCAGAGAATGTGTCCCAGACTTCAAAAGCTTTTCACTGTCTAGATAGAGGTAGAAAAAAATGACCATTTTGGAGTTACCAGTTTTAGCTGAAACCACACTTAAGGATTATAGCAGAAGCTGAAATAACAACAGTTATCATCTTGAATCCTTTAATCCTGCTTCTTTTTTTCTTATGTAGACAGTTACTTCTGTACAACATCTCACTATGCCCTGGTGCATAAGTTTTCATCAGTTCTCATTTCCCCCCGTTTCTTTTCCATTGATTTAATTCCTAGGAGTTTATTCAAACACTTCCATCCCAGAAATCTCTGAAAGGGATACATACTGATTCTTCTTTTAATTAAATTGGTAAATTTCTACCTTAAATACAGAGATTTAAAGTGTTTCCTATCATATTGTGTGTATTCATGCTTGTTAAGTACAGAGCTTTGCGTGTTCAAAATTCCTGTCAAACTACGTCCCCATCTACATTATAGCTATTTTGCTCCAAGTTTTCCTGCTCCAAACCTTGATAAAATGTAAACTCCCTAGAGAAGAGGAAGGCAGAGAGAAGAAAAGCTTTTATTACTAAAATAGTAAAACCAAAACTTAAGGATTTACTTCCTTTCTGCTAAACTTTGAAAAGGAAAAGAAGATTCTGTGTGCAACAAAAAATTTCAGTATTTCATTCTTTATCCCACTCCTCTAAACACTGACAAAAATATTAAAATACTCCTTCAGCAGATAGATAATCTAACAGTACCTTTGGTTCTGTGTTTATATGTGTCAAAATATTAATTGTAGTCAAATTATACTATAGTGCAAACTTTCGCATCATGTTGTCCCGTGTCGCTGTAAAATAGGTGGTCGGGGAGCATGTTTTTGATAGATTTTCCAGATGAGAACGAAGCGCAAATGCGACAATATTGTATATGAGAACCGCTTATTGATAAAGAAGCGTTCCTACCTAAGTGGGATAGAAAAGAGAGCACAGAAGGAAAAACAGAGACAGAGAAACAGAGGACAGGGACAGCGTTACCCCTGGACCCCTGGCGCTCTCTCAGCGCCAGCGAACCGCGATGCATCCGCGTGGCTCCTGCGGCGGCGGGGCGCGATTTGCAAACCGCAGCAGGCTGCGTGTCCCTGCTGTTGCCGAAGAGGCTGCGATGGCTACAGGCCTGCCGCCGGAGCAGCTGCGGACGGCCTGCCAGGGTCGGGCACGGCGGCTGCGGCGACGGCAGGCTGGGTGCCACGGGGCGGGCTGCAGCCGGGCAACGTGCGGGGAACATGGCGGTGGGCCGGGCGCACACAGTGCCCGCTCCGTGAGGGGTTCAGCGAAGCGCGGGTCGTGATCAGCTGCCTCCCGGGAACGGCGAAGAGGGGCAGGGAAGGAGAACCGCAGAGAGGAAAAGGCGGGAGTCGGAGAGGGGCCGACCAGACCCTGCAGGCGAACCCCCGCTCCCGCCAAGGAACCCAAAGAAAACGGCTCACGTAATGTCGTAGGCATCTGTTCCGTGTGCCAAGGCCGCTCCCACAGCCCGATTTCCCGGGCACCTGCCCCACCGGCAAGTGGGAGGGCGGTGTCCGACCGTGGAAGCTTTTTCTGCCCTGGTCAGCTGCTTGCCTAAGGCTCCCGGCCCGGACACAGGGCTCCCGGCGCGGGGACAGCCCCTGTCGGAATCCTTCACCTTAACGTAGGTTGAGGCATGAATAAAAATCAGATCGGTCACTCTCAAGTGCACAAAAAAACCAAACCAAAACAAAACCAAAACAACAACAACAACAACAACGACAACAACAACAACAACAAAAAAACACACCACCACACACACCGTATTTCTCTCATTATCTATCAGCAATTATATTAATGCTGAGATTTGTAGAAAATACTTCCACCATAGTTAAGTTAATCATCTCAATTACCTTTTGAATGTGGAAGTAAAACAAAGTCATAAATTCCCTCTAGTACATTTGTTTAGCCTGCTGAATTTGATATTTACAGACATACTACAATATGGGAACGTTATAGGTTCTATTTTCCTCCTTCTAAATACTATTAGAATAGATCTGACGCTAAACTATGGAGATTCAAGAGTAGAATAAAAATATACACCATTTTACTGATGCTGACGCACTCTTTTGAGGTGTTTTGTTCCCCAAACACCATTTAATTACAATAGAAAAAGTGCTTGAACAAGCTGTTGATCAGACCTATAGGAGCACATTTTCAGCAACACTTTAGGGTTTAGACATCATACATACTCTTTCCTTACTATTTTTTCTTGCAGATATAGATCAAGAAAATAACTGCAAAATCAAAATATTGTTCACTAAGAAATAATATAATTTCCTGTCATGATTTACTTAGAAATAGTAGTTCATTTTCTTTTGCAATTTCTGTAAATGTATGCCAATCACCTATATAATAACATTTCTGACAGAGTTGGTCGTTGGTTGTTGTCATTAGTTGTGTTCAGCAATTCTGAATCATACGAGCATAATGGCAGGCAACTGGAGAGATTGAAATACGAATTTGGTGGGCAGAGTCTGAGCAGGCTTCTGACCTACTGGTGGCCTTTATAGACATCTGGGAAAGATTCCTTTCAGTCTTGTCCTTCTCCATCTATACTGTTACATGTTAGGGACATTCTCTGAGTGAAAATCTCAGAGACCTAGGACCAGAGTGCCTTCCTATCAATTGTGCTGTGACATGAGGTAGAAGTGGTCGGACAGTGCAAGAGCACTGCTACTCTAAGCAGTGTAAAAGACAGTTTTGACTTAAGACCAGGAGACAAAACTGCATGTACTCTGTGGATAAAAAAGCTGGTGTATTTGATGAACTCTTAAAGTCCATTTTGAATTCTGTGCATTCTCTATTCTGAAAGTCTTTATTGTTGGTGGTTTATTCTAAAGATCCATAGTTGCTAGTTGGGCATTCTGTTATGAAGAAGAGTGCATTAAAGATTTTTTTGGGAGGGATAAACTGCCTTTTCAGTGAAGTAGGGAGATTTAAAAGGAACGCTGAATTTATTTTAATGCTTGCTAATGATTGGTTGTGTAGTACGTAATATATAATAATAGATTTGTGTTCTGTGTAAAGACAAAGGTATTGAGATCCTAAACTGATGTGGAAAAAGGAGAGGTTGTGTTATAGATAAGGGTGAAAAAGAGCAGTGTGCTCTTCACAGGGTAAATGTTTTTGTAGGTGGATGCAGAGGTGTGTGTATTAATACAATTTGTGGCAAGCAGGGTCTGTAAATGCCAACAATGTTATTTTTGTTTCTTCATGCATCTTCAGGAACCTGCAGCCATCTAATAATACTCCCTAAATACTTTCATCTTCCTGAGAGGTATCTTGTTGGAGTTTGGATCTGTCAAGCCAGTTAGTGATCTGGGACCTAGTTCAAATTTTGCTGTATGTTTTTACCATTTGATGAGTTGCTGTTTGCCACTGAAACACCAAGCTAGCACTCATTCTAGTGTTTGAGCAAACTGAATAATTTTCCACTTTACACTCCACAAAGTAGAATTTAATTTGAAGCAAGGTTTCTTCAGTTCTGATTGTGCATAAAATACTAATATGCATAAAATTACCATGGAGGAATTTGTGTTGCAATGCTAATGAATAATTATTTGAACCCTCTTAACACACTTTATTTAACTATAGAATTCCTCATTAATGACCAAAGAACTGCACAACTATGTCAACGTTTCATATTAGATTTTTTTTTGTTGTGCAGTTGGTGGTGATACTGTTTTATAAATTAATATACTAGACCAAATTATACATTTGGTCTTTTTAGACTATATAAAATATAAGTTTCTGACTCATTTAAGTTCTTGCTCTCCAGGGCATGAATTAACTACCTGTACAGAGAAATTAAGGCTTAAAGAACACAAGTGGTGCTAGAAAAGAGTTGAGTTGGTTTTTAAAGCATTTATCTTAAATACTTTCGTAAATAAATTTTGTAAAAATAAATGCAAATGGGTATATCCTCATGAATAGATGAGAGGTTTTTTGCATTTTTATAAAACATTCATTCTAACTAAAATAATCAAGAGAGGTAACTTTTTTCCCTGGCATTTCCATGGAGATTTTAAATAAATCTTAAACAAAATTTCTTAGAAAACTCATAAATTCTCTGTGTTTTAAACAAACATTCCTTCATCTCACACATAGTGAGGTAGAACAAAAACAGTTGTTGAAATCTTTATAGGGAAGGGAGAGGTTAGCGATTAGAAGAGCATCTTATTAAAAATTGCTATAGGTTTGCTATGAATAAACTGAAACTTTGACAAGATACCTTCATAAACTGCCCTGCACATAACAAAAAACTTATATTTAATACAGGACAACCAGATAAAAGAAGCTAGACATATTAATTACTAGACTTTACTACACTAATATTTACTTACTTAAAAAAAGGGTAAGACAGATGATTTTCTCTCTTTCAGTTTTTTTTCCCCCATGTATCAAATGTAACAAATAATTACTAATTGAATTAGAAATTGAAGATTACCCTGCTCCTTCTTTTTGTGTGTCCAAAATTATTTGCAAAAAGATACTTGCAAATTAGTCTCCCTTGCCTCTGGGGCAATCTTAAGAGATTGCACAAGGACTTAACTTCCAAATCACTGCACAGCTTCCAGCACAGAGGATAAAATATGTTGTGATTATGGTTCATATAGTTGGCTCTTGCATGCTGAGGGCCCACCTTTTAATTGCTGCTCTAAAGGATGCATAAAGGACTTAGTAATGAAATAGCAAACTAGTCTAGCATATAATGCTGTGGCCTGTATGTAATAATGAGAGTAGCAGCTGGCAGACAGTGCACCTGACATTAGGAATTAGAATATTTTGGCCTTCCTGTTTGGTCTGCTGTAGAACAAAACTTCGATGTAAAAGGAATTCTTCAACGCTTAAACACAAGCTTAGTGAGCAATTAAATGCAGACACTCTGCATGTCCATTCACACATATTTCACATATTTTGCATTGACATTGTTTCTTCAGTAAACTTATTTTTCACAGTACACTTTCTTTCACATGATGAAAGATATACTATTTTTGTATTCCTCATCAAATACATGAGCTGTTAACTTGATCTTTAACCCAGTAACAATTTCTTAGACATAAATATTTTCATTTTGGTTTATATAAATTGCCCTCCAAGATATGCCTTTCTAAAAAATAATCTTTTTCATTTACAAAGTATTGTTTTGCGAATGGAGTTTTATGGACATAAACTCATAATTGCTTATAAAACTTATTCATCATAGCATAGAAGAAGTAATTAAAGAACTGGGTGAAAAAATCCAGAAAAAATGGGCACAAAATTATAGTACTTGTTGAATACAGTTGCTTAGAAATTTGCATCAGAGGAGCAATTCTATTTTTGCATTTAAAATACTTCGGTGCAGTGTGATGCTAATAGGAGAAAAAGACAATTTTACAGGGTAAATATAAACAACATTTAAAGAGAAAAAACCCACACACCCACAGACACAAAAAACCAACAAAGAAAACAACAACAAACCCACAAACAAACAAACAAAAACACCATAGATGATAATTGTAAAACAAAAAAAATAAAGGTTTAATATTCTTTCCTATTTCAATATATGTAATTGCCATTGCCATTGGTTGGTAATGGAGAAGTTTATGGGACAGCATCAGTGCATTTCCCCCCTATAGCAGTATTATGAAAACAAAAACAACTTTGACCAAGAGATTTGGATTTAATGTAGTAATGTTCTGGGTCCATTGCAAATGTTGGTGTCCTTAACTATTTGTTTTAGTGACAGGTGTGGAATCATCATAAGATTCTGCTGCTTCACATAAAGTTGTTCTGTTCACACAGGTGTTGTAACACGCTATGTAGAAAGAGCCAATACATCCAGTAGCCAATCTAGATGGTAAAAATAAAATGATAGAATCTATAATAAAGATTCAAACTATAAGATCGTTTGGATTGGAAGGGACCTTTAAAGCGGCCTAGTTTGAAGGTCCCTGCCAACTTCCACTAGGTTAAGTTGCTCAGTTCCCCTTCAAAACTTGTCTTGAACACTTCCAGTGAATAGTTATCCACAACTTCTCTGGGCAAGTCTCTTGCAATCCTTACTGAAATAAATTCATGAAGTATATAATGGTGCATTTACTCAGTCTGTCAAAATCTCTCTGGATGTCATCCCTTCCTTCTAGCATACCACTGCACTGTTCAGCTTATTGATGTGGCAAGATGACCTGGGCTGGATGCTTACCAAATCATTCTACTAGTCCTGTCTTAGACAGAAAGGAATAGAGAAAATAAGGTGGAAAAAATCCTTCAGGCTCAAGAGAAAGAAATTTTAAAAAGGACAAGTAAAGGTCGTGCATGAGGAACCAAAGTAAACAAAATATTTTGTGTAAGTAGCCTCACATATGCACCCTCAGCCATGACCCCATCACTTCCTTTTCATCTTTTCATCTTAACTTTTATTGCTGAGCAGACATCATATAATATGGAGTATCACTTTAGTCACTTTGGTCACCAGCTGTACTGGATATGTCACTGCTAAAGATCCAGCCTACTGGAGTGTAGGAATGGAAGAGTGTTGGAGAGACATTGCTGATGCTGTGCAATGCTGTTCAGCAAGAGCCAAAACACTGGTGTCTTACTAGCACCTTTGTAGACACCATTACGAAGCACAGTGTTTCAAGGGCTGCTATGGTGAAAATTTACTTCATTTTAGCTGGATCCAATACTTCCACCTGCAAACTTGCTGAGGATGCACTACATTCCACTGTGCATTTCATTAATGAAGATATTGAACAGTGGTGACCCCGATAGAGACTCTTGATAAATTTCACTTGTTACTGATCTCCATTGGAACATTGAGCGATTGACTGCAGCTCTTCATATGCAAACACTCAGGTAATCCCTTTCTTATCCAAGAGTGCACCCATCTACAGTAAACCCACACAATTTCAATTTAGCAGCAAGAATGTTGGAGAGAGCCATATCACAGGCCTTATGGGAGTCAGAGTAAATTCCATCTGGTCCTTTTCTCATCCTTTTCCAGAGCAGATGCACCACTATGGAGGGCCATCAATTAATGAGGCACCATTTGCCTTTGGGGAAGCCACTTTCATGTTTTTCATATGCCTTGAGGTAGATTCTGGGGAACCTGCTCCATGACTTTACTAGGCCTGGGGTAAGACTGACAGATTGGTATCTGTCAGCAAACATCTGTGTTTGGCTCTGACTGCCTTTGTTGGTTTGGCCTCTAATTTTCACCCATACACTCTAGATCTCTGGTGGGCTGCTTTTCAGTGGCAAGGGGTTCTTTTTTTCATATAGAAATGGAAATCATCCAATCATCTTTTCAATCATAGAGAGCAACCCCCTCACCTTTCCATCCTTGTCCGTCATGGACAGAGAGGCCAGCCTCTTGCACCTGTCTGTCCTGAACAGTTTTTAATCATTCATTGAAGTGCTCCAATAATGTCATTCATCCCACCAAGTGTCAGTGATAGCAACCAGGCCATAGCTTTCCAGATGCACCACAGGATGCACCTATGTGATGTTCTGAAATGCATTGGAACCCTGCAGATCATTTCAAAGAAGGTAGAAGGATAACAAAACTGTTCTAAAACTAAGGAAATCCCATTTCCAAGATTTGTATTAGATCTTTAGCTTCACCAGTGACAGCCAACATATTCAAAAAGAATTTGGGTACCCCTTGAGTTCATTAGTACTTCTTGTTCAACTGCAGGAATGAAATGGTGGACCTAGACAAGGCAGCTCTGGAAGAGCCAGGTCACATAAGATTTCAGAAATACTCATTAACAGCTACATTTTTGTAGTTTACATCTATAGTGAACTTTTTCCTGAACTACTGATCTTTTTCCTGCTTTCATGGAAAAAGCTGATAAAGTGTCATGAGAGAGTGGTTAGGCCACTTTAAAAAATCACTATCAATAGTGTTGGCACAAAGCAGGTTTTAATATTAAATTGTGAAAGTGCAACTTTAACAGGGTTCAATCAGAAAGTTCACTCAGTTGCTTACTACAGAGTAGTGGTGGTTTTATAGCAGCAGGAAATTACACCTCGAAGAAGTCAATCCCATTTCTCCAAATCCCTCCAGTAAGAGAGGGACAAAGAAAGAGACTATGGATTGAGACAACAATTCTATGAAAGCAAAAAGCAATGGATTATGCCTGGCCTATATCTTTGGCAGAAGGTCACAGTGTTGATGAGTTTTCTTGTTTCTTTGCTTCTCTATTTATTTCTTAATCAGAAGACTTGGAGAGAATGATATGGAGTGGACACCATGTCAATGGTGACTTTGTCCTCTTCTAAAACCAGCTAATTTTTTCCTTTTCCTTTGTCTGTCAGCAAAGCTGTCTAAAAAGAAATCATTGCTTGCTTTCCAGCATTTTTCTCCTACTGAAGCAATTTCTTCTTCATAACATCCTTGCTTACTATTCAGAACAGAGAAATGCAGCCCATTTTTCTTCCTGGGCAACAGAAGCTTAAAAAAGTATGTACAGACACAGATGCAGTAGTTCTATAAAAGAACAATGCAACAATAATCAGGAAGGCAATTTTTAGTCAACAGATTAACAAAGTAAATGGCTTTTTTTTTTACTACAGTTCCCATGCACTACATCAATAAGCAGCAAGTACAAATAGTAATTTACTGTGTCTTTAAAAACAGACAAAGAACAAAACTATTGAAGTGGTAGGTTACCTCCCCTTGTATCTAAACCCCAGATGACAGAATCAGGGAAAAATACTGAGACAAAATGTAGACAGACTATCTTTTAACAGGTTAAAAAGGTGGAGAAAGACAGCAAAATAGAATAACTCAATAAAATAATTTGTGAATTTGTGAGATGCCAGGTTCTTGTTCTGATGCAACACAGTAAGCAGTGTTGTTTTAGACTCATCTCTCTGCCTGACACAAATACAAAGAGTATCCAAGCACTGCGGCCCAGAGCTCACTGTAACTGCCTTTTTGCTTGCCCTTGGCTTTTTTCTTTATATCCACTGCCTGCTTATTATTTCTTCCCACACAAAACATGCAGTCTTTGAAGAAGTAAATGCAGAGATTTATGGAGATGATCTGTCTAATATGCAGGAAAGTCTGTTTTCCTTGTTTTTAGATAATACACAGAATTCAGTAGGATAATAGCAACCTGGAGGGAAAAATACAGTTCATGGGGCAAGGACTGTCAGCAACCAGAAGCACAGTCAATTCCTTCTCTGCAGCTGCTGTGCCAGTTGCTGAAGGACACCTGGCACCAGTTGAGGATTCATGAGCCAGTGTCATGTTCCCTGCTCAAATTCATGAGCCAGGCCATAAAGGGGTAGTTGAGATTGCCAACCACTCCCAGCAGTGTGGTCTTTACACAGCAGTGCTGCCTGACAAATTCTAGAAACCGCGCTCTCTGACCACTTTTACCAGATAACAAGAATGATTAAGTTCCTGCAGTATTCCAGAGTGTCTTATAAAAGATGAAAGAGGCAGTGCTTCACTTTAATGCAGAACCCAGTTATGCTGGCAAGATAGGGGGCATGCAACAAATAAGCACATATGTGCTATGAGCAATCCTGTTGTGTGAGGCAATGTCTTGAGAGCTTGAGAACTAAGCGTCTTTATCAATGACACACAGGTGGCATGGATCACACACAATAGCCCAGGCAGGGCATACCTCCCAGAATGTGTTATGTTCTTTGAATTTTCCTCTACTGAACTGTGAGGTAAGGTAGTGGGAATTGAAAGTTGCTCACTTTGTATTTTTACCACTACTTCATTCTCCATACTCAGTAGATTATTGCTGGTTGTCTGGCCAATCAGAAATACAGGTAAGTTCCTTAACCCGGAATCATATCTAATGTTGAATGGGGAGTTAGTCCAACAGTTCAGTTCAACAGTTATAGCTGTGACTCTGCTAAGAAGCAGAATTGTGAATTGAATTCAGTTATCTGTGTGTGGACTTTCTACAGGAGGAGATTGAATAACAGCAGACATTCCACATTATGAAATAGGCAGGATAAATATATTGAAATTAAAGATTCTCAATTTCTGTAACAATAGAGGTTAATAAAGAAAAAAAAACTATTACAAACTATTTATTTTCTCTGTGAGAGTTATTTGGCTGATTTTTACATTATCCAGGAATCCCTTATTACCATACTTATAAATTTAACTGAAATATACAGAGTGGAAATACAGTTCATAAAAAGAGAAAGCTGAGGGAAAGTTAATGCAGACCTTTGGCTACAATAATATTCAAGAAACACAGACCTTTGGAATTTCCATCTCTAAGATTTTTTGTTCTGTTTTATTCTACAAGTTGCATGGATTAATGTTAATTTTGAATGTTAGGTTCAGTTAAAATTATTTCCCCTCCTTCCAGATTCGTACTTTGTTGATGCAGTGAATTATGTTTCTGCTTTAAAATAGTGAGTCTGTCTTTCAAATATTGTTTAACAGAGAGTATGCTGAAGTCTTTAGTTTTCAAGGCATTTTTTATGGCTCTCTTATGATCTCAATTAAGGTGAGTGATCTAAACTGAAATCTAGGGTAGAGAATATTGAGGTCTCTGAAGAATTAACTGCTACATTCCAGTTAAACATTTTCTTGTCTTCTTTGTTAGCTGTCCTAAAGGCAAATATCTTAGCCTAAACAGCTTGAACTTTCTTTTCACTCTTAATTGGCATCTTCAGAGATTGTTAAATATGGGTCTGTTCAATCTTCTCAGTTCAATCAGACCTTTGAAATTGTATTTTCTTTCACTATCAGTGGAGCCTGTCACGTGTACCATTATCTAGCATAGTTTCAGCTTACTACTTTATAGTAGCATGACCATTTCCACCATTTGATTTGGACAACAAAATTATGTATTAGAGGGATGTGCATTATGAAATAGCACATCAATTTAATGCCCCAGAAAACTTAGATTTCACAGTACCATGCCCTCAAAACAAAGTAAAGCCAACATTTGCAGAAGTAAAACCTTGACAATGCTTCAACTGCTGCAGAAAACTGCTGAGCATGTGGGAATTGAGTCCATATATAAATATTACATACCCCAAAACTCTGTGTAAACATCAGAAAGAATGTGACTTAAATTAACAAGATCGAGGAGTTTCATGATAAAAAAAGATGATCCCTAGCCCATGAACAGGACAGTGAGTTAAGGACAATCTTAAGGACAATCTTAAGGACACATGTGTTTTCAAAAATTTGGGCTGCGGGGTTTTTTGGTTCTTGGTTTCTTAGTTTGGGTTTGGTTTGGTTGGGGGGTTTTGTTGGTTTTTTTTAAGTCTGTCATATTCTTCATGGTACTTAAACATAGTTTAAAGTATTTAATTTCCTTAGTGGTTTCCTTAAAGTAAATCTTTCATGGAAGTCTCTACAAGTGTTGTATTATTTATCTGAAGCTAGTCTCCCAAACTGGTCATTCAGATGCATATGCAACTAGGCATACCTCTTAAACCTGACTTTTATAAAATCATAATACATTTCAATTCTTCTTTGCTCACTTCTTGAGTAAATAACCATGTACTTTAAAAGAACCGCACCAAGTTCTGTACTATTGATAAAAAGTGTGTATTAGGTATTTTTATGACATTGAGTCAGATGTTGGTAGAAAAATACTAGGTTTTAGCCTTAAAGACAACAGGGCTGAGATTGTAATTAATAATGGTTTTATAGAGCATATGTATTTTATATGTTCTTAACTATGAAAGGATGATTTCCCAAATATTATTTGAATCAGATCTTGCCATAGCATGGATTACTATTTAGGTAGATTTCATTCATAAAACTAAATGACCAGTTTTGCACATAACTGCTAACTAAAAAACTAGTAACTAAAGACATAGAAAATATGTCTTCAAAGACTCATATACAGATAGTATTCCACGGCTGAGCAAAGTATCCGTTATTTTCTTTTAGAGAAGTAGCTGTCTGCCTGCCCTAGTTCTCTGAATAGACTTGACTACTTTTCTTTATACATAATTACATTTGACATTAAAAGTATAACTTCCCATGGGAGAATGAGCTTCACATTTCAGCAGTCAGAGGAGACAGTATAAAGTAAATATGATTAACACTTTAGGGAAAAATCACAATCATATAAAGCTTTTGTTTCTCAGTCAGTCCTGCATACATTCTAATTAGCTTTGTTTTTTCCTGTAGGGCTCACTCCTGATTACACGGTGTCATAAATTTTTTTTTTCCTCGATTCAGTATTTGCACTAAGAAGTAGCTCTAGGAATTGCAAAGACTCATGTATATAATTTTTTATATATTTTGAAATGCTTGGTTTGATTTTTCTTTTTCTGATTTTTCCTTCCTATTAGCTGTTATCCCTCCTTTTTATGTGTTTTTCTGTTATGTGTTTTTCTGTTTTTCTGTTCTGTTATTTTTGAACATTTAATGACTGTTTTGTTACAAGATACAATACGTTTAAAAAAAAAAGATTAATTGCGGTTGAAACATTAATTCTGAAAACTTTTCTACCTCATTTAATGCATTTTTAAGGTAAACATAGCATGGACATTAGAGGATATACTGGTTTGGGGCAAATTTGGGAGGAAACCTCTGAATGAGGTCCCTCTAGAAAGCAAATTCAAGTTGCCCCTCCCCCAACTATTTCAGGGAAAGATTTCCTTGTTCTGTCTCTCTGCATTATCCACCATGTGCAACCTGGTCACTGAGCAAAGACAATCACACAGATGGGTTTGTCTGTACTCAAGGCAGAATTGATCCAAACTGTCTTCCCTTACAAACCTCTAACATGGGCCACTGGGACTTTGTCTCCGTCTGCTGTATGGAGGGGCTCAAATTGAGCAGGACCTGCTCAGTTGGTGGAGCCTTGGGTGTTAACTAACCAGGTGGCCTTTGCTAAATGCTGCTCCCAGTTTTTGGAAGATCCCCCACCCAATGCTTTCAAAGTGGTTTTTAACAGTCCATTGTATCTCTCCACCTTCCTGGCAGCTGGTGCATGGTAAGGGATATGGTACACCCACTCAATGCCATGTTCCCAGGTGTTAATAAGGCTGTTCTTAACATGAGTCCTGTTTCCTGACACAGTCCTCTCAGAGGTCCCATGCCTCCAAAGGACTTGCTTTTCAAGGCATAGGATGGTGTTATGGGCTGTAGCATGAGGCACAGGGTAGGCCTCCAGTCACCTAATGGTGGCTTCTGCCATTGTGAGTACGTAACGCTTACCTTGGCATGTCTGAGGTAGTGTAATATAATCAATCTGTCAGGCCTCCCCATACATATATTTGGACCACCGCCCACCATACCATAGGGGCTTCACCCACTTGGCCTGTTTGATTGCAGCACATGTGTCACAGTCATGGATAACCTGAGAAATACTGTCCATGGTTAAATCCACCCCTCGGACTCATGCTTACTTGTAGGTGGCATCTCTGCCCTGATGACTTGAGGCATCATAGGCCCATCGACCTAGGAACAGCTCTCCCTTGTGTTGCCAGTCTATCTGTGACACCTCTGTCTCTGCAGCCTGATCTACCCACTTATTATTTTGGTGCTGCTCATTAGCCTGACTCTTGAGGAGATGGGCATCTACAAGGCAGACTTTCACAGATAGTTCCTCTACCCTGGTAGCAATGTCTTTCCACTCTTCAGCAGCCCAAATTGGTTTTCCCATACTCTGCCTTTTAGCCTTTTTCCACTTCTTCAGCCATCCCTGTTGCACCAGCACACATGACTTCCGAGACTGGTCCAGCCAGGAATGTGAGTGGCAAAATAGAGGAACAGGTCAGTCAAGTCATCTGGAACAGAAGAACTTTAATGGTCAAAATAACAAACAAGGAGAAGCTGCATGAAGTATAGGATCGATGCTGAAGAACCTGGGAAAGGGGAAAACATAACAATATATAGGGTAGGTCTGAGGGTAAGCATCCAATCAGAAACACAAACTAGGAACATAACCATATTTGTAAAATATAACTAACCAATCATAAAAACATGACCTTATTTCGAATAACTTCATTAACATGTAAACTTCCATGAACCTTTACTACTCAGCAAAAATAGAAATGGGTTTCCCACGGCCATAGGTTTGTAGTTGGCCAAGTTCAGCTTGGCCAACTCCCACCTATCTACCCAGAGCATTGGCTGCCATCCATGAATCAGTGTAGAGGTAGAGCTTTGGCCACATCTCTCTTTCAGCAATATCCTCGGCTAGTTGAACAGCTTTGAGTTCAGTGAGTTGGCTTGATCAACATTCTCCTCTGTAGGAGCAGTAGCTTGTGTCATGTGTTGCTCAATAGAGCTGCTTTCCACTTTCAGTTCATCCCTACAATGCCACAGAAGCCATCAGTGAAAAGAGCATAGTGTGTTTCTTCTGCTTCTGGTTATATGGTGGTGCTTCTTCCACACGTGTCACTTGCTCTTGTTGGTCTTCATCAGTAAGACTAAAGTTTTCACCTGCAGGCCAATTTGTAATTATCTCTGAAATCACAAGGTGATTTGGGTTTCCGGTATAGGTGCACTGTGTGATGAGAGCAGTCCATTTGCTCCATGTGGCATCATTGGCATTGTGGGTAGAGGGAGCCTTTCCTTTAAACATCCACCCCAGCACTGGTAGTTGAGGTTCCAGGAGTAGTGGTGCTTCTGTGCTAGTTACCTCTGAGGCAGCTTGAACTCCTTCATAGGCAGCCAAGATCTCCTTCTCTGTGGGAGTGTAGTTGGCTTCAGACCCTCTGTAGGTTCATCTCCAAAATCCTAGTGGTCAACCTCGAGTCTCTCCAGGCACCTTTTGCCAAAGGCTCCAGGACAGACCATGGCTCCCAGCTGCAGAATAAAGCACATTCTTTACATCTGGTCCCATCCTGGCTGGGCCAAGGGCCACTGCATGAGCAATCTTCTGTTTGATCTGGGCAAAAGTGTGTTGCTGTTCAGGGCCCCAGTGGAAATCATTCTTCTTGCGGGTAACCAGGTAGAGAGGGCTCACAATCTGCCTGTACTCTGGAATGTGCATTCTCCAAAAGCCTATGGTGCCTAGGAAAGCTTGTGTCTCCTTCTTGCTGGTCGGTGGAGACATCGCTGTGATCTTGTTGATGACTTTGGTGGGAATCTGACACCGTCCATCCTGCCACTTTACTCCCAGGAACTGGATTTCTCGAGCAGGTGCTTTAACTTTGCGCTTCTTGATGACAAAATCAGCTTTCAGGAGAATTTGGATGATTTTCCCTCCTTCTTCAAACACTTCTGCAGCTGTGTTTCCCCACACAATGATGTCATCAATGTACTGCAGATGTTCTGGAGCCTCACCATTTTCCAGTGCAGCCTGGATCAGTCCATGGCAGATGGTGAGGCTGTGTTTCCACCCCTGGGGCAGTCGGTTCCAGGTGTACTGCACTCCCCTCCACATGAAGGCAAACTGAGGCCTGCATTCTGCAACCAGAGGAATGGAGAAAAAGGCATTGGCGATGTCAATAGTGGCATACCACCTTGCTGCCTTGGACTCCAGCTCATACTGGAGTTCCAGCATGTCCGGCACGGCAGCACTCAGCGATGGAGTCACTTCATTCAATGCCCTGTAGTCCACAGTCAACCTCCATTCTCCATCCGACTTGCGCACAGGCCAGATGGGGCTGTTGAAGGGTGAGTGGGTTTTGCAGACCACCCCTTGGCTCTCCAGCTCAAAAATCATCTTGTGGATGAGGATGACTGCATCTCAAGTTGCTCTGTACTGTTGGCGATGTATTTGTAAAAGTGGCAATTGGTACTGGTTGCTCTTTCCCCTTCAGGAGTCCTACTGCAGGTGGGTTCTCTGATATTCCAGGCAAGGTGTTCAGTTGCTTAATGCCCTCTGGAATAGCTGCCTCTACAACAGCTATTCCAAAAGCCCACCTGAGTCACTTTGGGTCTTTGAAATAACCACTTCGGGGAAGTCTATGCCCAAAATCCATGGGGCCTCTGGACCAGTCACAATAGGGTGTCTCTTCCGCTCATTTCCAGTCAGACTCACATCATCTTCCACCGAAGTAAAATCCTGTGATCCCCCTATAAGGCCAGCAATAGAAACAGATCCTGCTGCTACATGTCTTGATGGAATTAATGTGCACTGTGCACCAGTGTCAACCAAGGCCTCATATTTTTGTGGTTCTGATGTGCTGGGCCAATGAATCTACACAGTCCAAAAAACATGGTTTTCCCTGGCCTCTACCTGGCTAGAGGCAGGGCTCCTCTAAGCCTGGTTATCCTTCCTTTTTTGGGCATATGTCTTAGACGTTCCTTCAAGGGGGTCAGACATGTCATCATCATCATATCCGGCAGTTGGGCTGTGGGCTACTACAACTGCTTCTTTTTTGGTGGAACTTCCTCTCTGAGTCTTGCTGTCCTTCAGCTGAAGGACCTGTTGTGCCAGAGCACCAATAGGTTTTCCATCCCACCTCCTCATGTTTTCTTCACAGTCATGCAGGAAGAACTGCAGCTCAGCTCATGGGATGTACCTTCTCTCCCTATCTGGGGATGTCTGCATTTGGTGCCAGAACTCGTATTGCTGAGATTTGGAGAAAGCCCACTTTAATTTCCTCTTTAAGTTTCTTGTGGTTCTCCTTTATTTTATCTTCTAATTTCTACAGACATGTTTCCACAGCTGCCGTTCTTGTGCCTGTGTTGGGCCATGCATGGCATCTGCATATACTCGGAGCTTCTTTGTCATATCAAATATGGTCTTCTCCACGTCATCCCGCTTTGTTATTGCTAAAGCAGAAGCATATTCCTGTGGCCCAAGTCATACAAGTTTTTTACCATATCATGGATGTACATGGTACCAAGTCTGGGTTCTTAGTTGTTAGGTCATCTGAGAAGACAATCTCTGCCACTGCCACTTCTCTCAAGTGTTGAATCCCATGTTCTATGGTCTTCCACTGGGTTTGCTGCACACAGAAATCATCTGCACATGAATATCTTTGTGCCACATTTCCCAGGATCTGTGCCCAGAGACTGTGAGGGGTAGCCTCCCTCATCATTCCTTGGACAATAACTAGATCGTATGAAAGGGATCCTAAATGTCTCACTTCAATGTTGTCCAGAATTGTAGCCTCGCCTGCAGCATCCCAAAGACAGCCTATAAATTATAAATTCATCAGGTCGTTGAGTGTAATTCTTTCTTAGGCCATGAAGGTCCTTCAGGGAAAAGGACTCAGTAGTGACTTATGATCTTGTGTCAGTTGCTGGAGCTGGCTTTGAGGGTCCTTCCTCCAGATCATAAGTCCACTGGTTGATCAGTTTTGGTTTTGTGCTTCTTTCCTCCAGTAACTACTGCCAGTGGCTTAGGCTCACTGTATGGTTCAGCTGCTGGCTTAGGCTCGTCGTCTGGTTTCGCTACAACCTCAGTGACTGGGGTGTTGGCTGCAGCATGAGTGATGCAGTACCTGCTGATTTATCTCCCTGCCCCCCGCCTCTATCTGCCGCCCTACATCATCTAGCAGCATGCGATAAGCATGTGCCAGGGCCTAGCTTATTGCGATGATCCTTTTCTCCTTACAGTCGTCATGGCACTTCTCTTTCAGGTATTTCCCCACCTTATCTGGGTTCTGTGTTTGTTCATGAAGAGCGTCCCAAGCTATAGAGTCATAAAATTCCTTCAGCGTTTGGCCCATATCCTCCCATTCTCCACATCACTCAAGATTTTCCATGCCTGGGTCTACTCGTGGGTCAGGAGTCTCATCAGCTCCTGTAGACATACCAGCCTTTATTCTAGGCACACTGCAGACCATATAGAGGAAGCTTACCAGATAAAATATGAAGAAAGTTGTTTCTTTAACACTCGGGGGAACTGAACATTCTCCAAAAGTGATGTAACAGATTCAAAAAAGAAGAAGGAATGGAAAGGCGGAATATTCTCATACTCTGCTCCTCCTCTAACAAACTGGGTGCAGTTCCTAATAACCCCTCCAAAACATGCTACTGGAACTAGGACGCAGTGTAGGATGAAGAAACCATAAACCATTCATATCTTGAATGTACCTTTGTACACTCCCTATAAATCATTATCACTGAGCCCAGCACAACAGCTATTCTAATCTGTGTCCCTGTGCTGTAAAAACTATGTGTTAGGGAACAATACTGGAACTATCTCCAGGTAAGAAAATAAGCCTAGGGACCAGAAAGGTATAAAAACCTCAGAAAAGCCTAGGGACCAGAGACACATGAAGGCCTCCACCCTAAGAGACATTATGAATTCAAGCAACGTGGCTACTGACTGCTTTATCCCAATAGAGAGTAAGTACAACCAAAATGCAGTCAGTACAGGTTTTTTCCACTTTCTTGAGCCACATGTTCGGCACCAAAAAATGTATTTGTCCTGGTTTGGGGAAAATCTGGGAAGAAACCTCTGAATGAGGTCCCTCTTGAAAGAAAATTAAAGCAGCTCCTTCACCAACTGGTTTGGGGAAAGATTTCCTTGGATAAAAGTGGGAAAAACTGTTTATTTAACAAGCAAAGTACTCAAAAGGATTAAAAAATTAATAATATTAAATAATAAAACCTCTCCCTGTTCTGAAGAGAAGGCAAATTCAGAAAGTCCTTTTCATGGGGTGTAGCTGGACTCACTCAGTCTCTTATCAGTCCCTCTTGTGCTGGAATGCAGCATCCTGGGCTTCGGTGGGACACAGGTATGAACTCCTGGTGTTTTTCTGGTTTTTCAGTCCAGAGCAGGCTTATCAGTTCCAAGAAAAAGAAAAGTCACAGTCTGGGGAACTTCTCTACCTTAGCTAGCAAAAAAACCCAAAAAACCTAAAAACCAAAGGAGAGCTCTCTCCTGCATGTGCATGCTGCAGACAACACAGTCCATGAGAAGGATGCAGAGGAGCAAGTGCAGTTCCTGAACACAAACTGCACACTTCTCCTCACCTCTGCTCTCAGAACCAGCCATAAAGGTGCAGAACTTAATATCCAGCATAAACAGAACAGACAACTGGGGATACTAGCATCATAAAGTCACCCAGGACAGGAGGGTATTAATATTTTTTAAAAGAGTATGAGAAGTGACATCACATTGCCAAGGCTGGAATTTCGGGCATCTTCATCACAGATCTTTCTCAGCTGGTGTTTACTGATGATAATGTGATGTTGGTGACATCCCTTTAGCACCTATTATGGCTGGCTATTTAGGATATGCACAAGTACAGCAAAATCCTCAGACAAGCAAGACAGAGGTTTCAGGGAGGTTTCCTTTTTAAAAAGATGGCCACCGCTCATGAATCTTGAGGCAATCCCAACTGTGTGAGAAAGTAATAATAGACATTTATGTTCATCAATGCTCCCTTTCTCATTCTTTTCAATATGTCCTTTTCTTAGTTACCTGGTTCCTGTTTCTTATTACATTTCTCTCCTCTATGCACATCTTACATCCAGATCTCTCTACCAGAATCACTCATGACACCATCTTCCTTCTTTTCTATCAACTTTCAGTTCTAATTTCACTTTTTTTTCCACCACTGTCTCAGCCCTGTCAGGTCTGTCTTTCATTTCTCTACTTTGTCACTCATGTAGCCTGGATAAGAGACATTGAATTCTTCAGTGAGGCCTCTTTTCTGCCCTTTATACTGATACCCTGGACCAGCGCAAGTCCCATGGGTAGACTGTAAGTGGCTCATTTGGATAATTTGATTGAAGTTCTTTAAGTTGGTTCTGGTGATTGGTGACGATTGATCTTTCAGATGCTTACATTTTGCTTAATTATAGTCAGAGAGATGGTTCATCAAGAGGTTGGTTCCCTTGACAATATTTCACTTTTTCACTGAAAGACAGGCAAGATATAAGCAAACAGCAGTGGGTTTGGTGGGTTTGGGGGTTTTTTGTGGGTTTTTTTTTTTTTTTTTTTTTTTTTTTTTTGCTTTTTAGAAACAAATTAGAAAAATGTTTCTCTTAAAATTTTCTTTGTAAAATTTTCCATCAAACACAGGGAATGCTTAACTCCAAATAGTCAAAATTTAACCTATGTTTATTAAAGATCTAGTAAAACCATCCAACAGTGAGGCATCTTACATAGTTGTAGGCTAAACTGGTTAAGATTCAGACTGCTTCCTAATCTTGGACAACGTACAAAGATGAAGGAAGATACCTACAACATTTTCTGGCTTTTGCAAACAGATACAACATGGAAAGGCATAAATCAAAGAAAAAAATTCCACTACAAGTTGCTTCTCCAAAGCTGAAAAGACCATCTTTTTTAGGGATCGTAATCAGACAAAGTTATATTAGAACTTCATTTCTCCAGCACATTAATTTCTGTTACCACAGAAGTGTATGTCATAGATACAGTCTAACCTGGAAGACTGTGTCTTGACCAATCTGACATTGAAAAATGTAAGAATAGGAGATAGGTCCTTTTCTCCTGAAGAGGTACCATACTTCAGCAGTTTCAGCTTGCTTTAGGTATTCTGGTTGGTCTTCATCAGGAGGACATTAAAGAAAGCAGAAAGAAATCTCCAGAACCAGGTAAGAATTTCACAAGCTTGCATTTTATAAGTTTGTTTACCCTTCTAAGTTTTGTCTCCATTGTTCCTGACTGTAGTTGGTAACCTTAAAATTGCCTACATAGTTTTAAAACCATTTCTAAAGAAAAATATATTGCCATTAATCATACAATCATTATTAATGATTCAGATATTGTGATATTGCTAATGCTGCAAATAGATTCACTTTAATCAGGAAGTCAGAGCACAAAAATTTGATTCCGTGTCACAGACTTTCAGCTACACAAGTTCTGAGCACGATTACTGTGGTATGAAATCCATATGCATTTGTATTGTTTCCATGGCATAAAAAGAGTAATGAGCAAACTGAACAGAACATTTTTTAGTAACATATCAGTTATATAAAAATAAATGCTTACAGTTTCAAACTTGTATAAAAGCTTTTTAATGCCATTTTAGAAAAGGGCTGGAACATGATGCATCAGCTTTACTAAAGAGGATGGATAAAAGATGAAATAAAGATGAGACTCACCAGAAAATAGCTTTCCTGACCTCATCTGGCTTTTTTCTCTACCTGCAGAGCTGTATTTCCATGCTGTCCAGGATAATTGTTATAGAAAATTGACCAACTAGAAAAATCTTAAATATAAAAATACTGAGGTACTCTTCTGCTCTTTATGTGTGTGATGCACATAATTTTTTTCCTTACTCTAGAATATAAATATTTTAAAATGAGATTGTGGAGATAGATGCATAACTACATGGGACACAACGTACCTTAAATTTTCAATTTTCTTGCATCATTCATGAACTAAAAGCATGATGATGCAGTGATTCACAGTCCTATTTTAACAGCAGCAGTTAAAAATGCAAGTGAATGTTTGCAAGCTTAGGCTCAAGAAAATGCAAACCAATCTCATGTTATTATAGTAAAACACAGTATTATATTAAAATAGATAAAGTATTTTTCCTGTGTTAGACGGAATCTTAAAATAGATATGTTGTATTATATTTTATGAAGTGTAGTGAACAGAAATGAGAAAGATACAGTGAAAATCAGAAAAAGAACAAAATGTTTTTCCATTCATCAAAATCACAACATAACAGTAGTGATTTTGACCTTTTCAATGTATTGTCAAGCAATCTTTTATTATTTATGTCATTAGCAGGCATAAAAGAAGAAATTTTAATGATTTTTCTAATATCTGTATCATCAATGTTTCATGGTATAGTAAACTTTTAAAGTTGGGAAACTCTAGAATATTTTGATCATTCATTACTGTCTTGGTTAAAACCCAGTCAGATACCAAGCCCAATGCAGCTGCTCACTCACTCCTCCACCAGTGGGATCAGAGATAATCAGAAGAGTAATAAAAGCTAGAAAACCCATTGGTTGAAATAAAAACAGTTCAATAGGAAAAGCAAAAACCATTCACACAAGCAAAGCAAAACAATGAATTAATTTAGTGCTTCCCATGGGCAGGCAGGTGTTCAACCATCCACAGAAGAGCAGGGCCCCATCTTGCATGACAGTAACTTGAAAAGACAAATGCCATCACGGCAAATGTCCCCTCTTGCTCCTTTCCCCCCCGCTACTTTATCAACTGAGCATGATGCCATATGATCTGTAATATCCCTTGGGTCAGTTTGGGTCCTCTGTCCTGGCTCTGTCTCCTTCCAAACTCACAGGCGCCCCCAGTCTCCTCACCAGCATGGAGTATCAAAAATGGAGAAGGCCTTGGGCCTGTGCAAGTCCTGCTCAGCAATAACAAAAACATCTCTATACTATCAACCCTCTGTTCAGTGAAAATCCAAAACAGAGCCCAATAGCCACCACTGTGAAGAAAATTTACTCTACCCCAGCCAAAACCAGCACAGCTACCAGGAGACAGCTGAATCCTGTCCTTACCTACAAGATCATTGTAGTCTTAGTTTCAAGTGAAACATACATTTATCCTCTGGTACTTGTTTTAATTGTTTGCTTCATCTTTTCTAACTCTGTACAGAAATGCTATTTGTGGTCCATCATATCAGCTTTGCTCAACTCTTCTCATTAGGTACTCCACATAGTTCTTTTCATTAGCAGGAAGCACATAGACTCCAACCTTCCTCTTCCTCATCAATACCTGTTTTGTCCAAACAGGGAGATGGTTTCTGCATGGGTACTTAAGGATCCCTAAAGCATAGGGTTTATTGTATGTGTACACTCATGTCTCCTGATTATTTCCTCATAACAAGAGTGCAGTATGGCAGGTAGTTGCACAGAGGAAAAACAAAAATCAAGTAATCTGTTCTTAGCTGCCATTTTTTTAGACACACTCAAGAGAATCAACGGAATAGATGGATTTCTGTGATAGTGGTATCTGACAGCCAAGTATAAATTTCCTAGGGACTGGAAAAGCATTTAGTTGTTCACCTCTGCTGTATAATGCATGATCAGTATGTCCAGTATGGCAAGAGATGAGCTGAAATGACCCTAGCATAAGCAGTGACCAGAAGCAATTCACCTACTTCTCATTATTTCTTAACCCCTTTAGGATGTGGGGCAGGGGAGCAGAAGGAGGCAGCCAGGGGAGTGTTGGTGGATGGAATTTTTAGACAGCGGAACCCAGCTGAATAAATTGCATCTGCAAGCTGCAGATCACGTAGGGTGGCAGGTGACAACTATCTTACAGCATGAAACTTTTTTGAGAAGTATGCTACACGGCTTCTCTTGGAGGATTTTGAAGATCATGTACTGCTATTCTCCTCAGTCACAATCCCATCTCATGAACTATGTTGTCATCCCTTCATGTGACAAAAGTAGAGGCAAAAGGCTGTTCCGCCAGGCACTGTTTAGCCACAAATCAAAACTTTGTCCCTGGTTCATCAGTACAGTGAGGAAACATCCACTACTTGATGAGGCATTCATGCATAACTTGTCTAGGCATAACATTTGCCATGTTACTGTTCAGGGCTGACTAAAAGAGTAGTTGTGGAACCAGCTCAAAAGTGAACAGCAAGAAGTGGGCTGCAAAAGTAATCCACTGTTCCTACTGCAGTAAAAGTGTGAGCTAATATAAGTAGAGCAAGCTGCCAACCTCCATAGCTATGTATTTCCCTCCCCCTGGAATTTAAAAGAGATTTTTTTAATGCTCATTAATCTGCTAAAAATGTAAATGTGAATAGATTATAGGCTGCATAATAGAGGGGGAAAAAAAAGTTTATCTACTCCAGCAAAACTGGAAGGGAATTTTCTAATTTCAGGTTGCTAATTTGACACAATTGTTCTTCAAAATAGAGGTGACATTTCTACTAACTGATAAAAAACACTCCTGAGTTTCCAGGTCTGTAGATTCAATGACAGGAGGTGTTTATACTAGTTACCTTTAGGCACAGCAACAGTCACCAGCTACCCCTGTAAAGATTTTGAGCTAATTCTTGAAGTGAATAGACCTTGAGACACCTTGGAGGGAAAGGATGGAAGCTGGGAAAGCAGAGGGGTATGTCATGGATCCCTTTCACTTTTTGATTTAAAACTTTGTAAAATGCAAGTAATTCTCAGTTTTCTTGTCCACATTTTTTAGCAATTATGAAATACAACTATGTCTCATCCATCAGCTTCAAAAAATGTTGCCTCTGCGTGTGTAGAACATATGACGATATCCAGGAATCTAGTGCATAATTCTTAAAAAAGTATGAGCTAAAATTCAGACCTCTTTTGTGGTATATAAAGGCAATGTTTTTATGAGACAATACTAAAATATTTCCAGGACAAAGAAATATAGTGTGTGTTACTTAATTTAATTTGCAGTGCCGTCTCTGTTCTCACAGTGTCCCTCCCCAGTTTTCTCTGACATATGGATAACCTATTCCAACCAAAATATTCTTCTGTTTCAGCTGCCAAGGTATCCTATAATTACTGTTGAATTGCCCTTTTGTTCTGAGGTGCTTTTTATGGCTAATTCAGATATACCTCCATAAATAAAAAAAATTAAATACTTCTGCTGGCAGTTCTGCATATCTCTTGTCTATGGAGAACATGGAAATGTGCCACTACATGAAAACTAAGCTGAACTATGTCACAAAGCTTTTCCAGTTTCTTGTCAGGCTCTGAAGACCAAATAATGTTTAAAACACAGCAAATAATGTTTAAAACATCATCAATTTGCTTTCTTGCTATAGCTGAAAGAGAAAAGGAATACATGCTAAAAAATGAATAGACTTATTTAATGTATCATTCCTGAAATTATTAATGTAAAATACATGAATCCCAGGAGCAAATTCTATTCAAAGATACAAAGTAAAGTGCTCCTCTGGGAAAACCTTCCATTCAGTACAAATTTTTAGGTTTCTGCAGAGTTGTTTTGAGATGTACACATACTGAATGATCCTATATTCATTGACATGACAACATGCTTCTTAAGATGCCAAACCTAAAAAAACCATAAAAATAAATGGTCCATTTACAGGTTGATGATCATTGAGAGAAATGAGAACCTTTAAGGACCAGTTCACTGGATACATTCAGTAGGTTCCTTTTCAATGTGTCACACAGAAAAAAATAGAAATTGTAATTTCACAGTTTTCCTTCTCCTATTTCACTTTTCCTGATTTATTACGAAGACTGTACTTTATTTTTAAGCAGAGATTGTTGTGGATCAGCCCTTACAGTCGGCATAAGGATAAAAATAGAAATAGTGAAAGTTTAGCACTGAAAATATATCCCAAATTTTTAAAGTCTTTTTAGCCTACTAATATGTGCAAGCAGAAGCTTATCTTTGAGTGATATTATATAACAACTTCCAAGATGATTTAGGCATAAACTGTAGACTTCTAATTTTTAGTCAAAGAATACGAATGCAGTTATTAAAATACTTGTTGTTAATATATTAATCATGTTTATGGAGGTGTTTTAGTTATAGGAGATGGTGGTTCTTATAGCAACCCATGGTTCTTTAGTTTGCTTTTCTTTTTGCAGTAACTTTTAATGCAGAATTTATTTTCTGGGAAAGGTAAGTTTCATTTTTTGCCATATCTTTAAAAATTAATTTTAGATGTCCCCCAAAATTTTTGGATATTGTTTTATAAATACAGCATTAAGAAATGCACTTGGTTTTACAGATTTAGATGGAGTCATGAGGAAAAATGAACTTAAGGGTGCAATTAAGAATTTTCCTGAAATAAAGTTTCAACTGGCAGCCTTCACCAAAGAGAAATGTCCTTGTATAAGAGAGCTCAATGTCTCCATTTAATAAGACCCAGTCAATAAAACATGAATATAATAGCAAGACTAAATCTTTTGTTGATTTGAGCATGTATGTAATGTGATTCTCCTCATAAAGACTTTTTTTTTTCCATTTCTATAACTGCTTGTGTTGACAGTATCAGAGCTGATATTGCTAGTTAGAGTTTTTAAATGGACCAAAAATACTTAGAGGACAATATCATTTTCATAACCAGTTTGTGCACTGTGAAAGTTAAAGACGTACAAATACTAGGGTCACTGATTGTCATCTTTAAGTTTTTGCTAACCTGACCTTGTTTCAAAGCACAAACACAATTGATTTCTGTTAGCAGTACAACTGCTGTGTTACCCAGCTGAGGTGCTGTGAACCACCTCCTCACATTGTTTCTTGGCCATGCTATGAGGGCTGTGGTGCATTCTATTCTAGCTGTGCTTCCACCAACCAGATGACTGACACTATTTTCCTGTGCCATCTCCCATAATTTAATACCACATTCTGTCACCTGAAATGGTTCTACATTTAACTTTTGCTGTCATGGCAAGATTGTTCCTCATATCTGAGGCAACACATTTTTATGTTTCGTGTGATATCTCTCCGTAAATCCTATGCTGCAATCTGGTACAGACCAATGTGCTCTCAAATAGCACCAAAATAGTCGTAAGTGCATTTTGAAAATACAAGACCTTTAACCCACATAAGTATAGGAAAACAGGCCAAATGAAAATGTGCTTCCTCTATTTTGCTTCTTACCAATGCATTTGTCTGATGCTGTACTGCTTTGCATAGAGCTATGTCATTGCTCTAAGCAGTGCAGACTCACTAGCCTTTTCTAAAACATGCCAGGGCTGTACTCCAAAGGCTTGTGCAATGGTGAGACTGAAAATGTAGAAGAGACGATAACGACAATCAGCTGCATTTGAAAAATCCAATTTTATATCTCCATACATGGGGATTTTATCATATTCAGGAGAGACAATCTTATAAAATCAGGGTCATATCACACGATGTGGGAAACAGCAAAAGGGAGACAGTATGTGCATACAATACACTCTCTTCCAGTCTGTGGAAGAAGAGCACACTACTTTCATTTCAGATGTATTGTCTCATGGTGTTAAGGGATTTTGGATATTGACTGTTGCCAGGGAACCACCAATTCGAATACAATAGTGTTTCAAGGTCTAAAAAGTCTTTCAAAAAAAACCTCAAACAAACCCATAAAACAGTTTGATTCACTTCCCTGAAGCCTAACTTCTAATTTATATCTTAAATAAGAATTGTCAATGCCGTAGACATCCTCTCCAAACCTATATTTGCCTCTTTTTAATTTCAGAATTCTTATTGATCATTAGCCAGAAAACATTATGCATGCAATTTATAATTAATTTGTGAATAGGTACTGTCCAAAGACAATGCTGCTCTAAATTTGAAAATAGACCATGTCCATAGACATTGCTGTAATTGCCGAAAAGGGAAAATAAAACCCCACAAAACCACAAACCAAACCAAACCAGAAGTTGTAGGGGATTTACTGTGTCATCAGAATAAATAATTTATTTGGACAAATAACAAGCAAGGAAAATAATTACAAAAATTGAGAAAAACTAGGAGGTTAGGCAAAGTATGATAGGTTAATGCAGTAGCTCTGTTCGGCCTAACAGTATACACAAGACATAATTTCTGAGAGTATTTCTTCATACAAAAAAAAAAAAAATTACAGCGTGGAGGAAAAAAAATGGGACATGATTCCAGCCCACACATTTTGGGGGGTAGTGTCCATCTGAGCACTCAAAAGTTACTAATGAAAGACTTGGCCAATGGCAATCTTAAATCTTCCTAGAAGCTCCGTTTTGCCAATATAGATTACTATAGAGATTCTGACAAAGGATACTTTACATTTTCATCAAAATTACTATAATGGTGCCGTGAGACAGAAAAAAATCAGGTACAATTTTAATCCAGCAACATAAAAACAATGTGTGAAGGACCATAAGAAACACAGTTTCTTCTCTCCTTTTAACTAATTCTTCAAAATCTCTTATTTTTTTCAATTTAAAGATAAATTGACTACTTAAACTCCTTTGTGCAAAACGAAATCATCTGTTAGGAAGAACTCAAGTTAGCTGCTTTATTAACTGATGCAGGGCACTTTCAGAAATACCTATTATGATTAAAAATTATCCTAGAACACTCTTTGGCTTCAAAGGTAACCTGAAAACATTTAACTCTGTCTAAATGTCCTCACTACGATACGCCTACAAAAGTTCACACAGATCAAATGTTAACAGATCTCCACCTTCCTAACCCTTTGTTAATAAGTCTCTACTTCCCTTCTTGTGAGAGTTGAGGTGGAGTAGTTAGTACTTAGTTAAAGTCTAAGGTCTAAGGTTAGTTAAGGCATGAGAATTTAGTGTAAAAGAAGGCAAATAAATGAGTATCAGTGCATCAGTTCCAACAGACAAATAATAAAATTTTAAGCAGCATGTCAGTTTGGATATCACTTCATTATAACCTGTAACTATTATATTTTTCCTTTCCCAAACTCTTCAAGTGAAAAAAGTAATTTTTGAATGTAAAACATAAAAACTTTTGCACATTAAAAAAGAAATTGTATTAACAATAGCATTTTTAAAATTAACATTTCTCCTGTTGTAGAAAAAGTATTCATTAAGGATCTGATTGTGGAGAGTTTTCTTCAATGCAATAACTTTTCTTATTCACCTGAACCTATTACAGCTTCCTATATATTTTGTATTTTTTCCTTCAAATTAAAGGACCATGAAAAAATGCTAGAAGTGTTTGAAGGGAAATGATGCTTGGTCTTTTGATTACATGCCCCTGTGATGACTCTCTGACAGTGGCTTGTTCTAAAGCCTCTGAAGTCAAGTGGACTCTTGGCAGTGATTCCTCCTAGACTGTATCCCTATGGTGCATAGGTACACAACTGCAGTTCCTCAGAAAGAGATACATCAATTCTATCCAGAATACACCATCACATAGTTTTTTCTATTACAATCATGATTCTATTAAAATTAACATTTTGTTATGCTTATTCACTTTATCATGCTTATTCACTTTTCTTCTTCCAGTGAGGTGAATAAGGTTTTTAATTTTCTTGGGGGGTTGATTTTGTGTTGAAAATATGTATGATTACATATACATTTATTTATATAAATGTATGTGCTATGCCCTATTTACAGAAGCTACCTCAGAGAAGTTTTATTGCAACTGGTTTGCAAGGCAGTAGTATATATGTATATATATATCTATCGTTTTGGAGAGGGTTTTTTTTTCCATGGATCAAATGCAGGGCGTTGTGGTTTGAAAACAAACCAAGTGAGAGGCTCTAAGTCAGAAATAAAATTTAATGAGAAGAAAAGGAAAATAAAATAAAATAAAATAAAATAAAATAAAATAAAATAAAATAAAATAAATACAAAAAGAAAGAACCACTGTCAGAGTCAGAATACAACCTGATCAGGGTGATGGAAACAGTCCAGACGAGGTGTGTTCCTGAAGCAGTGATCTTGTAGAAAGGTCTGGTAGCTCCTGTCCTCTGGGAATCCAGTGGGCAAAGACTGCTTCTACTGTCCCAAATCCCAGCTTATAACCAGGTGAGAATGCTTGGCTCTTCCCTATGGGCGGAGCATCTCACAATGGGATGATGAGTCATGGAAGAGGGCCTTGATGGCTCATTAAGGAGAGATAACTCCCTCCGGGAGTTACCTCTGAGTCATGCACAAGGCATTGATGGGCCATTAACTGAAGATGGTGATAGAATACATCCTAAACTACAACCCAGGACACAGGGAGAGAGGGAAATTAAAAGACCACTGCTATTAGCTTGTGGTATTTATCAAAATATGCACATTGTAAAAATGAGGTAACTGATCAGATGCTTAGTTTTGTCAAGAAAATCGGAAACTGCTCTGTGTCAATTTCTCAGAACATTTTACAAATCTTTCTTTCCACAATCTTTATTATAAGTTTTATATATTTTATAATAAGCTTTTAAGCTGATTTTAGCATTTTACCAATTGACAAGGTCACTATATTTTCTGTTCTGGTGCTACAAATTTTCTGTTTGCATGCAGTTGTCTTTCCTCCTCTTATAAGTATTACATACTTTTTTCTCTAAGCCCATGAGCAGTATTAATTAGATAGAATTCTTGCAGAGTTCAAAACTTAATATGAAATCAGTGAAATTTTGTTTATTCTGATTTCCTGTGTATTAATAAAACATATTCTGTGGTTATTCCTATGATACTCTATTTCTTTTTGAGAAAATTCATGCAAGCTCTTTTGGAGAACTGGGTTTACTCACTTGGTGTTTTTGTCACACACACGGGACAAGAAAATTCTCTGTAAAAAGAAATGTGCTGCTCTCTGTGAGAAAAGCATACCTTTGTACATGTACCTGAACTCTTAGAAAACTAGTAAACAGTTCTTTCAAAATGTATTTTTGATGCATTGCTTGTACAGTGTTTTCAGTGACCATTCTACACTCTTTTGCCTTTTCTTTAAGCAGTTTATCTCAATGACCATTTTTTAAAATATTGCTGCATACTTGATAATGCAAATGAAAAAACAACAATTGCATAACTATTTTCTAGGTTTCAAATGTATCCAGAGGCCAGGTCACTGTATAGAAATGCTATACATCATTCAAATTATGATTTTTTTAAATTTTATTTTATTTTTTGGGTGGTGGGATTTGAGGTTCTGATATTGTGATTGTCTTTACTTGGAAAGGTTATGTTCACCAAAAACTGAAAATTGTGATGTTATGTTCATCCCGAGTGAGTAAATGACACAAATTTCTTAAATGTAGTCATTCACTTCTATTTTTATGGACAATATCCTTAACTCTGAGTTGACTAAATCTTCTGGATGGGCACAACAATGAATTTCTGACTCTTTGAGCTATCACCAAAGGCCAACCAATCCTTCATCTCAAAGGAAGATTGGCATATTCTAGAATAAGCAGTAATTAAAAACTAAAAACACCCCAAACTTTAATTTTTTTTCCTGTCAAACAGATGGCTTCAAAATTTAAGAGGAATAGATTTTTTAAAAGGTTAAAAAAAAAATTGTTTCTAATAGTGCTTTGAGACATACTTGGGTTTACTCACATACACTGGTGTAGAGGCTTTGAATTGCAATGACCATTTCAAAGGTCAATGACCAAAATCAAGGTCAAGATTTCAGCATTAGCGCTTTGTTCAGCTTTCTATACTCTAAAAGATAGACTATTTTGAGAAAAATAATCTATTCTCACAGTGTCCTCCAAGGTGGGCCAGGATGCTTTTTTACTTTCCCCACGTAAAAACTTACAAATTCCTGTTTCTGGAGAGGATTATCTACGTTTGAGGGAACATACCTGGGGCACTCAGGGAATCCAGATACTGTTGCCAGGCCTGTGCAAACTTTTCTACTCTTTTTCTCACCACATGCCCTATCTTTCTAAATTAGATAAAAGCAATTTAAAGACTTTTATTACAAGGTGAAAATGATCAAAGGGGAAGCCTTTGGAATGGTTGGAGGAAATTTTCTCCCTTTTTTTTTCTGCTTCCCTTTGAATTCAAACAATAAGCTATAATTCCTATTTAAAAATGTAGTATTATATTTCACATTCTTCTTGCTTTTTTGTGTACTACAATTCCCTACACTCTTGAAAATTCAATTCAGCCAGCTCTGGAACTGGTCCTGGACAGAGAGAGAGTCATAATCTGAGATGAAAGACTTTTTTTCTTCATTACTTTATTTTCCTATTTTCTTTATTTATCTGAAGTCAATATGTGTTCTCAGCATGTGTGCTTGTGTACAAAAGACAAAAGTTTTGTACAAAATAATAGAAGTTTCTCTTATTTTTTTTAGAAGTGCATAATGTGAAGGGTATTATGATCCCAGCTCCACATTTTCAGTTATGCACATGAGCGATAATATTTCAATATTTATAATTATTCACATTATTCATCTTCAGTCACTTGCACAAGGTGAATGTAATATGCTGTTTAGATATACATTCAATTTCACTCCTGGAAACAAAAAATTTTGAGCGTAGCTGAAGCTGTCATTCTGCCATACACACTGCCAAACACTGTAAATTCCCAAGTTACAGAGCTCCTGGAATTTCTTAATAGTTCTCTCTAACCAAAGCTTTTAAGTTTGTTGGTTGGCTTGCTTAGAGTGAACTGTTTAAAATCACTGTTATAATAAATACAGAGTATTTGTAAGTCCTATTACTTATTACATATTTCATTTCTATATTTTCTCTCTATTTTTTGGAATTACTTGCATGGATGAAATTTATTCTGTATGTATGAACTCCAGAAGTTAATAGTTTGCCCACACACCATTTTTTTTTATAGGATGAAACATCCCTAATCAGCATATGTCTCTGAAGAAGGTGTGAGGGTTTTTTCTCTTATGTTCAGAGGTCACTGTATGTTCTTGACACCACCATTTATCATTGGGTGACTGAGCATTTGTTCAAATGGGTCTTTCTGATTTAGCATCATTTAGCAGTAACAGTAACAAAAAGACTGGGTGTATCTAAACAATCAATTTCACTATGGCACGACCACTACAAAGGCCAGGAAAACCTGAACATAGTGAAGGATAAATTCAGATAAAGAGAATTTATCTGTTCCTGCCTACCTGAGTGTACCTTTTCTTATCTATCTCACACAAGCTATGTTTCCTACATAGTAATTTATCACAGTTCCTCTGTACAAAGCCATGCACATTATATTGCAAAACCATGAAGAAACTGCAAAAAGAGAAAAAAGTGGAAATAATTATTTTCTGCTTTGATGGGAAAAAACACATAATTCTGAAATAGTACCTTCAGGACATCTTGGGAATATGCAAATAATAAATCTGGACTCTCAGGAGTAGATATTTTGTTCAAACATTTCCTCAAACATTACTTATTGGGATTATACTTACAGCAACATCAGAATCAGAGATAATTTGGAAATTCTTAAAATCGAATATATCCTCTGCAGTTTTTTAGACAGTAAGAAAACTACTGAAAGTTCTCACAAAGGCATCCAAATCCTTTAATTGCCTACTTTCCAAATGCATTTGGCTTAAAAACTCTTTAGGATTTCTTAACACACCTTACAAAGATTAAGCACACTGTCTTTGCATATTAAATAATAAATTATTATTACTATCATGGCAAATGAGTGAACCAGACTGCCTGGACTTAAATCTCTATTAATTAGAATAGTGTAATAAGTATGCAAAGCACTGTAAATACTGAGCATTTTCTCAGCATTAGTCTAATACATTTTTAAGTGAATAAACTATTTGGCCATCATGGGCATATAAACGCCTCAAATAATATGCTAATCTTTAGTAATAAAGAAACCAAGAAAATGTTTTTGACTTGGAAACAGTCTTACTGTCTAGGTTAAAATTCATGTACAAAGAAAAAGGTCCAGAAAAGAGACAGAAATAATATCAAGAATACAAAGATACCTGTACCAAACAGTGACAGAAGCTTATCAGTACTCAGCGAATTTCAGTGTTGCTAAAGACTTGCTTAGGCATTCTTAGAATTCCTACCTATGTGACCAAGAGTAAAAAATACAACAATATCATTGTAAGCAATATGTTTGTAAGCAAATATCATTGCTCCAAATGATAAATTTATATTGATTTATTAAATAGAATTCTATTAATACCAAATTAAATTAAAAAGGAACTGTTGAAATATCTGCACATATGCTTCTGTCATATCTATCTATATCCATATCTATATCTATCTCTGTATCTATATCTATATCTATAATCTATATCTAATCTATATAAATCTCTATCTAGATTGATTTATGTCAACATCTAATGCATCTATCTTGCACATTGCAGTTGGAACCCCAAATCCCTATTTTTGAAACTAGGAAAAGGTATTTTTTAGAGCTGTTTTTACCACTTTTTATGAACAGTAAGATTTTCTCTGAGTCAGTGGCTCATACAGGAATTGCTATGCAATATTTTTTTTTTTTTTGGAGGAATAATTCAACATTTACTTTAATAGATTTAGAATTTTAATTTAAATATAATTTTTGTCAATTAATCACATCAGTGTTATTTTTCATTTGAAATGCAGTTTTCCCACTAACTATACAGAAGGCTCAGAATAAAGGTCTTCAAAGATAATAGTTCTGAATTGCTGTGAACATTTTAAACTTCTTAATATCCACTTCCTGTTTCTCATGAGTCTTACTGAAACTGTTGTATGCAGTCTCATGCACCAACATTTTACAGTAAAATCTAAAGAAGCAGTTAAAAAAGTAAAAATATAATAATATCAAGTACATAGGAAAGACTGTGTTGATATTCCTTGGTGCTGCAATAAATTCATGAGACAATTAAAGGGGCAAGTTGACTAACTTTTTGTAAGCACAAAGAAGCAAAACATTGATTAGTACAGCATGCAGATTGCAATGTCCACCTTTATTTTGCAAAATCCTTTGAATTATCAAAATTATCTTAATGTGATAACTTTTTACAAAATGATGAAACAGCTGGAGGATATCAAAATCTGTGATAAATTCACAGCAAACACTGAACAGTTGTCTGAAATGATCCTAAAAGAATCTCTATTCTCAGTGTACTCAGTGTAGTTCTCAGCAGCTACCACTGAGCTCCTCAAAGATGGTATAAAGAATCCACTTGAATTCCACCAGATGATAGTGATTTAAACATTCCGCTTCAAACATTTTGCATATCGTGTCGTGCTGCAGAAAATTGTCCCCATTGCTTCACCACTGGGAACAAGTAAGCAGTGTGCTAAGAAAGGTATATGACTTTCAAATCAACCTGAGTGTGATAAGGTTTTGAATGTTTCTTGCTACTGCAGCCTCCTGACATATGTCAGAATCCTCAAAAGACTGCAAGTTAATTGCTACTTCCTCCTTGGTATGGAAATGGGCCATTAGAGTCCATCCTGATTTGGAGCAAAGGAAAAAATCCCTATCAGCAGAAACGTTTAGTTCAGGCAGGTATTGGATAACTGGAATCTAAAAGAAGTTAATTAGGCAAACATTAGTTTAGAACTCCTATCACACATTCATTTTGTTTATCAGTACAATTTCACTTCTAGAATGTATGCAAATTATGCTGTTTCTGAAGATTTATAATCTAAAGTGGGTACTCAAATCATAACACTTAGGTGCTTAAGTTTTGTACCTAATGGAATATTATCCATGGATAAAGATTTTCAGCATTACTGTATTTACTCTGGTGAAAAATACAAGTTTACAAACATCAAAATATTTTTTCTGTTAGAATGTTTGACAAAACAGCTCATGTGAAAAAAAATTAAAATGCTGAGGATTTTTTAAAATTAATTACTCAAATTAATATTTAACCTTTATACTTCTTTGATCTCTATAAGTCTTTATAATTTTCATTTTTTAAATTAAATAATAATTTTGTAGCAAATATTTCATATCATACCAACAAATTCAGTTTTGATCTGTTTGCAGAGTTGGAGGATGAATTAAAATTCACCTTGCATTTGCTACAGTCCTCTTTTCTGAATTGCCAATGAACCAAGAAATCAGTTATTTGTTCAGGTCTATAATTGTGTAATGTATAATAATTTTATGAAAATGTCATCCCCCTAAAAAGATCTGCCTGCTGAGTCTGCTTAATTCTTAAAACAAAAGTGCTTGTAAAACCAAGAAAAGACAAATCTTCCTCCAAGCTGAAGAAAAAAGGGTCCTTAGGGTACATCTTATGTTATTCTGCCAAATGGAAAATATCATTGACTAAATTTTTATTCACTGTGGATGCCCACCTAGATGTGCAGGCTGACTGGAAATTATTTTTTATTTGCTCTGCTTTTATTTGCACTGTAGGAAGCAACTACATAAATTTTAGTCGAGACCATTCCTTTTTGCTCATGTAGATGGTGTTCCCATTGTTAGGATAGATTTATTCTGGTACACTGAGTGAAGAGTATTTTTTGTGATGGCTATGGCAAATACATACTAAGGAGATTCACCATAGTTTAGGACAAAAGTTTAGGACTTAGTCAATAAGTACAGGACTACTTTAATCATTCTTTTATATCCAATTCAAATTTTATTTTACATTTACTTAAATATGTGCATCCTACTCTGGTATTTTCAGTTTTTCAGATATAAGAGTGTGGAGTGCTTTCAGCCAGTCAGTGTAATCTCTGTACACAGTGGTTTGGTCAGTTCTGTCCCCGCTCAATGACCTTGGCCTTGTGGTTCCTTCCCCCTCTGTGTGTCCCCATGGGCTTCAGGTCAGTGCCCTCACCTGCCCTTTGCCTGCCCCCAGAGCCTCGACTTCAGGGGAGACAGGAGTGGGGTTCTCTCTCTCACCTCTCACCTCTCACCTCTCACCTCTCACCCCTCACCCCTCACCCTCTCTTCACCTTCTCCTCCCTCCCTGGCTTGGGGTGGGAGGAGGAAATAAAATGGACTCTCATGCTTAACAAAGAGACTTGGCTTGTCTGTTTCCCTGCTGGTGTCTGCACCTCCTTGGACACGATGAACACTGTTACCACAAGACGCAATGTAAGAGCACTCATGAACGTGAGTAATATGACAGTTAGAGTCTGATAGTCTGAAACTATTTCATTTTAAAAATGCATTATTACAATATTTGTTTCAGTTCCTTTAGTTTTAGACATTGTTGTGGTTTAAAAACAAACCAAGTAAGAGGCTCTAAGTCAGAAATAAAATTTAATGAGAAGAAAAGAAAAATAAAATAGAATAAAATAAAATAAATACAAAAAGAAAAACCAGTGTCAGAGTCAGAATACAACTTGATCAGGGTGATGGAAACAGTCCAGACGAGGTGGTCTTCTTGAAACAGAAATCTTGTAGAAAGGTCTGGTAGCTCCGGTCCTCTGGGAATCCAGTGGGAGAGGGCTGCTTCTACTGTCTCAAATCCCAGCTTATATCCAGGTGAGAATGCTTGGCTCTTTCCCATGGGCGGAGCATCTTACAATGGGATGATGAGTCATGGAAGAGAGCCTTAATGGCCCATTAAAGAGAGAGATAACGCCCGGAGGGAGTTATCTCTGAGTCATGCAAAAGGCATTGATGGGCCATTAACTGAAGATGGTGATAGAATACACCCTAAACTACAACCCAGGACAATCCACCCCTTATTCTATTACCATCTACAACATGCCTAAATCAATACATTCTTACAGATGAATGCATATATACATACAGAATGAAACCTTACACACTGCTCTCACTTAAAATTAAGTCTCCCTGTGGTACACAACGGGTTTCTCCATCTTTTTGCATTACTCACCAAGTGTAGCCAGGTTCTTGAGCAAAGATAATCCCATGGACGGGTCTGCCTTTGCCTGAAGTGGGATTAATCCAAACACTCTTTCCTAAAATGCCCTTCATGTGTACCACAGGTACTTTGTCTCCATCTACTGTGTGTAAGGGTTCAGACTGGGCAGGACTACTTCGATTGACAGACCCTCGGGTGTTAACTATCCATGTGGCTTTGGCTAAGTTTAGTTCTCAATTCTTGAAGGTTTCTCCACCAAGTGCCTTCAGGGCAGTTTTTAATAGTCCATTGCACCGTTCAACTTTCCCGGCAGCTGGTGTATGATAAGGAATGTGGTATATTCATTCAATACCATGTTCTCTAGCCCAGGTGTTTATAAGGTTGTTCTTGAAATGGGTCCCATTGTTCGACTCAATTCTCTTAGGGGTGCCGTGTCTCCACAGGATTTGTTTTTCAAGGCCCAGGATGGTGTTCCGGGCAGTGGCATGAGGCACAGGGTGGGTTTCCAGCCATTCAGTGGTGACTTCCACCATGGTCAGCACGTACCGCTTTCCTTGGCGTGTTTGGGGAAGGGTGATATAGTCAATTTGCCAGGCTTCCCCGTACTTGTACTTCAGCCATCGTCCACCATACCACAGAGGCTTCATTCGCTTGGCCTGTTTGATTGCAGCGCAGGTTTTATAGCTGTGGATGACCTGTGAGATGCTGTCTATAGTAAGGTTCACCCCTCGGTCACGGGCCCATCAATATGTTGCATCTCTTCCCTGATGACCAGAGGCATCATGGGCCTAACGAGCTAGGAATAATTCTCCCTTGTGCTGCCAATCTAGATCCACTTGTGATATTTTCACCTTGGCAGCTTTGTCTACCTGCTCGTTGTTGCGATGCTCCTCATTAGCCCGGCTTTTGGGTATATGCGCATCCACATGTCGAACCTTCACGGTCAGCCTTTCTATTCGGGCGGCGATGTCTTGCCAAATGTCAGCGGCCCAGATGGGTTTTCTTCTGCGCTGCCAATTGGTCTTTTTCCAGCGATTCAGCCATCTCCACAGAGCATTAGCTACCATCCATGAGTCAGTGTAGAGATAAAGCCTCGGCTACTTTTCTCGTTCAGCAATTTCCAAAGCCAGCTGGACAGCTTTAAGCTCTGCAACTTGACTCGATCCACCTTGTTCCTCGGTAGTTTGTGCAACTTGTCGTGTGGGGCTCCATGCTGCAGCTTTTTATTTCCGGTTAGCTCCTACAATTCGGCAGGAGCCATCAGTGAACAGAGCATATCGTCTTTCAGTTTCTGGTAGCTCATTATATGGTGGGGCTTCCTCAGCGCGTGTTACTTGCTTTTCTTCTTCTTCTTCTTCAGATGATAATCCAAAAGTTTCACCTTCCGGCCAGTTCGTTATAACTTTCAGAATCCCAGGGCGATTTGGGTTTCCAATGCGGGCGCGCTGTGTAATGAGGGCAATCTATTTGCTCCATGTGGTATCGGTGGCATGATGTGTGGAAGGAACCTTTCCCTTAAACATCCACCCCAGCACTGGCAGTCGGGGTGCCAAAAGCAGCTGTGTTTCAGTGCCAATCACTTCTGAGGCGGCTTGAACTCCTTCATAGGCAGCCAAGATCTCCTTCTCTGTGGGAGTGTAGTTGGCCTCAGAGCCTCTGTAACTTCTGCTCCAGAATCCCAATGGTCGGCCTCGAGTCTCCCCAGGCACCTTCTGCCAAAGGCTCCAAGACAAACCATTGTTTCCAGCTGCGGAGTAAAGCACATTCCTCACATCTGGTCCCGTCCTGACGGGGCCCAGGGCTACTGCATGAGCAATCTCTTGCTTGATCTGAACAAAAGCTTGTTGCTGTTCAGGCCCCCAGTGGAAATCATTCTTCTTGCGGGTCACCAAGTAGAGAGGGCTCACGATCTGACTGTACTCAGGAATGTGCATCTTCCAAAAGCCTATGGCACCTAGGAAAGCTTGTGTTTCCTTTTTGTTGGTAGGTGCGGACATGGCTGTGATTTTGTTGATTATCTCTGTGGGGATTTGGCGACGACCATCCTGCCATTTGACCCCCAAGAACTGGATTTCTTGAGCTGGTCCCTTAACCTTGCTTCTTTTAATGGCAAAACCAGCTTTCAGCAGAATTTGGATAATTTCTTCTCCTTTCTTGAAGACCTCCTCTGGTGTATTCCCCCATATGATGATGTCGTCAATGTACTGCAGATGCTCTGGAGCCTCACCCTTTTCCAGTGCAGCTTGGATCAGTCCATGGCAGATGGTGGGGCTGTGTTTCCACCCCTGGGGCAGTTGGTTCCAGGTGTACTGCACGCCCCTCCAGGTGAAGGCAAACTGAGGTCTGCACTCCGCTGCCAAAGGAATGGAGAAGAAGGCGTTGGCGATATCAATGGTTGCATACCACTTTGCTGCTTTGGACTCCAGCTTGTACTGAAGCTCTAACATGTCTGGCACAGCAGCGCTCAGTGGTGGCGTGACTTCATTTAGACCACGGTAATCCACCGTCAGTCTCCATTCTTCACTGGACTTACGCACCGGCCAAATCGGGCTGTTGAAAGGTGAACGGGCCTTACTGACCACCCCTTGGCTTTCCAGTTTGCGGATTATTTCATGTATGGGGATCACAGAGTCTCTGTCTGTGCGGTATTGCCGACGGTGTACTGTTGCTGTGGCAATTGGTACTTCTTGTTCTTCTACTTTCAGCAGTCCCACAGCAGAGGGGTCATCTGAGAGACCAGGCAAGGTATTCAATTGTCTGATGCCTTCTTTCATCACTGCGGCTATCCCAAAAGCCCAACGATATCCTTTTGGATCTTTGAAATATCCATTCTTGAGATAGTCTATGCCGAGGATGCATGGGGCCTCTGGGCCAGTTGCGATGGGGTGTTTCTGCCACTCCTTCCCAGTTAAACTCACTTCGGCCTCTAATACAGTCAGTTCCTGGGACCCTCCTGTTACTCCTGTAATAGAAATGGATTCTGTTCCTACATACCTTGATGGCATCATGGTACATTGGGCCCCAGTGTCAACCAATGCCGTATATCTTTGTGGGTCAGATGTGCCAGGCCATCGGATCCACACAGTCCAGTAGATCCGATTGTCCCTTTCCTCTTCCTGGCTAGAGGCAGGGCCCCCCTATTCCTGGTCATCGCATACATTGTTCTCTTCCTGTAAATGAGTTGCTGAGGTTCCTTCAAGAGGATCAGTCATATCATCATTCCTGTAGCGTCTGGAGTTCTGTGCACGAGAGACCGGAGCAACACTGATTCTAGATGAGCTTTTTGTTGTAGGCATTTCTCTTTTCAGTTCACGTACCCGGGCTGCTAAGGAGGAGGTAGGTTTTCCATCCCACTTCTTCATATTTTCTCCATGCTCCCGAAGAAAAGACCAAAGGTTACTTCGGGGTGTGTATCCTCTCTCCCTGGCTGGGGGACGCCTGCTCTTAATCGCAGAGACTCTCGTCGGCTCTGGTGAAATATCGTAAATTTCTTCCTTAAGTTCTTTTTTCAGTTTCTGATGGCCTTCTTCAATTAAGTTCCTGACTTGCTCAGCCAGTCTTGTTTCCACAGATGAGACATGGGCACGAACTGGGGCGGTGACAGTGTCCTCGTAAATCCTTAGTTTATTAGCCAGGACACCCACCTTGTCTTCACCTTCTCTTCATTGCAGTGTTGCCAGGTAACGTGAGTACATTTCTGGTCCAAGCCGTGCAAATCTCAACCACATCCGTGATGTGCACTGGACATCATCTGGGCTCTTAGGAAATCTCTCATCTTCTGCAAAAATGATCTCCAGCACAGCCAGTTCCCTTAGGCATCGGATACTTTGTTCTATTGTGTTCCATTTTCCTTGGTGCACTAGGAGGTCTTCTTTACAAAGGTATTTGTCTTTCATACTTGTTAGCAGTCGCTGCCAGAGGCTGAGAGTTTCTTGGGTTTTTCCAATTCCCTGGTCAATGACCACATCGCGGGACAGTGATCCCAGTTGCCTGGCCTCAGTTCCATCCAGAATGGTGTCATTGGCTGCAGCATCCCAGATGCGGAGCAGCCAGGTGAGGATGGACTCGTTGGTCTGGCGGGTGAATTCCCTTCGCAGGTCCCGCAGCTCACCCAGAGATAGAGAGCGGGTGATGATTTCTGTCTCTGTCTCTTCAGCTGAGTGCGAAGGTCCTGCTCCATCCTCGTCAGTCGCTATGCGGACTGATTTGCTCCTTGATTTCTTCTTCTGAGTGGTGGCAACTGCTACTGGTTTAGGCTGTTCCGGTTCAGTGACGGTTTGTGTGGAGATGCTGACAGCACTTTTGGTTCCTTTTTCCTCTGTGAGAGTCTGTGTAGTCGTTGATGTTATTGCTTTGCTTCTTTTTACCTCTTCTACTTCTTTAAGAACATGCTCCAACACACCATGCAGTGTTTTGATTCTAAGCATGGTGCAGGCTGTACAGAGAAAACCAAGCAAGACTAACAAGAACATTATGCTGTCCTTGGCATCCAGAGGGTACTCAATATTTTCAAAAACTGCTGTGTCCTTCCTGAAAAGCTGGAAAAAATCGTTCTTTACTCCTCCCCACAGGGGCTGGGTGAGATTGTTGAGGCTCCAGACGTAGCATCCTAGACTAGAACAAGAATACAAAACTGGGTATATATTCTGAATAATGTTCATTGCCTCAGATTTTATCAAGCAATGGACATAATAGACCAGTAAAGCAATTTTAGTACCATATCCTGGTCTATGCAGGAGTATTAATGCCGGCAGATAGTGCCCCACGTTTGGAAAAATATAGAGAGATAGGTATAAGACACATGTAAGCATGTTGGGCATCATAACAGACAGGTGTCCTTAATAAGATTGTAATTTCTGACTTTTCTTATTGCCTCTGCCCCACGTTGGGCGCCAAAAATATGTTGTGGTTTAAAAACAAACCAAGTAAGAGGCTCTAAGTCAGAAATAAAATTTAATGAGAAGAAAAGAAAAATAAAATAGAATAAAATAAAATAAATACAAAAAGAAAAACCAGTGTCAGAGTCAGAATACAACCTGATCAGGGTGATGGAAACAGTCCAGACGAGGTGGTCTTCTTGAAACAGAAATCTTGTAGAAAGGTCTGGTAGCTCCGGTCCTCTGGGAATCCAGTGGGTGAGGGCTGCTTCTACTGTCCCAAATCCCAGCTTATATCCAGGTGAGAATGCTTGGCTCTTCCCCATGGGCGGAGCATCTCACAATGGGATGATGAGTCATGGAAGAGAGCCTTAATGGCCCATTAAAGAGAGAGATAACGCCCGGAGGGAGTTATCTCTGAGTCATGCAAAAGGCATTGATGGGCCATTAACTGAAGATGGTGATAGAATACACCCTAAACTACAACCCAGGACAGACATAATCTCTAAAAATATTAATAAACCTTTAGTGTACTTTGAATATTAATGCATTTGCTGGGATACCCTCATTACTCCAGCAAAATGAACTTAATATAAAAGATCAAGGCCCAGCATATACACACATATTACTTATTTCAATAACATAGTATTATTGAAACTTTCAAAAGAGATGCATTCATTCTGATAACTTGTACAGGCAGGTCTTTGTGCTATGAGGATAAACTAAGGATACTAGAAAAATAGTGTTTTCATAACATCTCAATATGCTAACATGAATAATAAAATCTTATTCTATTTTTCCCTAAAAAGCAAAATCAGATTTTCCCAGTATTCCAGTTGGATAATGCCAATTTGCTCTTGAGCACAATGAGCCCAGCTGGCTTGTGACATCCTAGACTACCAGTCTGCCATGTATGCATCACTTAGTACAGAACCTTTTACTATACTGTATGTCAGTAGTACTCACTTCAATTTGACTCAAGATCACATTTTTCAAATATAAAGATGGAAAAACGGGGGATAGAAGAACACTGTTTTAGATAAATCTTAAAGATTTAAGGTAAATCTTTAAAGATAATCTTTAGATAAACCAGAAATCCAGAAAACTGTAAGTACCTAGCAGTAACTTGTAAGACAGGAGCCTTAGCACTGATGCTAGTTCAAATTAGTAAAGCAAAAAACAAAAGGAAGATGTCAGAGGGAAAATATAAAATGAAAGCTAATTAAAAAAAAAAAAAAAAGTGCAGCCAGTCAATAAATGGAGAAAAAGACTGTAACCAAATAATTCCTCACCATTTATCTTTGGAAATATCTCATATGAATGCTGACTCTAGGCATTTTCTGTGTTTTTCTGGTAAAATCAAGTGACTTCAAAAATGCAAAATGAAATGCCTGATATTTGCATGGACACTTTCTCACACAAGTTTCTTCTTTTTCTCTTAAGTTATTTAAGACTGAGTGTTGTAGTGGATGAGAGTAGGTAAATTGGTTGATTTTCCCAATTTATCAAACCTAATAGACTTATAAAGGTGATGTTTCAAAACTAATTTTTTTTTTTTTTTAGCTTTTGTTGCCCTGGCTGTGAAGCTGCAGAACCTGGAAACAGGTTGGAGACAGCTTGGCAGTACAGCTTTTGCATTCAACTCCTTACGTGTTTTCAACCTTGGACTGTTGTAGATGAAGTTAATTTACTAAGCTCTCCTCCTCCCACCTGTGGATCTTCCATATGTCTGTTTGTGTCCCATGCAGTTATGCTTGCTATCTGCTGGTTAAGGGACTTCACCAGAGTCCAGGTCTCCATTTAAGATGAAGACTTCAAATGAATTTTGGTGGGGAAAGAGGGAGAAAATAGTAAAAGGGAGATTAATTTCTCCCACCTGCAATTTTTTAATACTTCTCTGGGTTTTTTTGGTTTTGCTTGGGTTTTGTCAAAGAATGGATCTAATTTAAATATCTCTGCAAATACCACAACACAGCAGTAACTACATTATTATCTGTGCTCTCTCTGTGCAGTGGACAGCAGTTTTTAATTTCATACACCATTTGCAACTTTGCTGTAGTGATTCCCTATAGTCAGTGCATTGTTTTGTCACACAGAAAAAGAGAGTAGTAGCTTTTTACCTAGTTTTAGGCTTTTTATTAGCATTCGGGTTGCAATCCAGATGCGGACATTTCAGAAGATCATACCAAAAAAGACAGCGAAAGAAGTAGCCTTTAGGTCACATCCAATGGAAACAGGACATTGGACAAATTTCATTATCTTCTGAGGACGTGAAAAAATATTTGTCTTCCCCTCTGAGAATCATGTTCTTTGTATATGACTGTATATTTATCATATATCTACTAACAAAATCATGGGGCTGTTTTAATACAATGCTTATTGTAGCCATGTGACTTTCTAAAGCAAAAGATAGTATTATTTCTGTTCACCTCCAAAATGTATTAGTTTTGTAACATGTATATGTGCTCCACTGTATGTGATAAATATATAGTAAAATAACTTTTCATATTTGTTTCATGTACCCTGGATTTATCATCTGTAGTCATCTAGTGAATCTCTTTGGAGGATTTCATTTCCAAGACATAACATAAGAATGTAAGAGCTAGCTTTATGAGAAGTCATGCAAGCGTGGTCTGTGAGTAAATGCAAGACATACAAGAAGATTATGAAAGTTACTTTAAGATATAACCTAAATGGACAGTAGAGGAGGACAGATGAATGAATTTTACAGGGCTCACCTTGTATATAAGGAGTGTGCAAACCAGGAAATGTTATTTTCTCTAATCCAGTAATGAAAGAGGACATTTTCCAAGGCACTTGAAAGAGAATGCTATAACCAGTCACAAAAAGAGAGCAGGGACAGACTACTTAAAATGAAGGGATTGTGCTGTTTTCCTTCTTTTTTCTGTTTATTTTTATGTTAGACTTTCATTTACATGAAGAATATTGGCAGATGGCTAAACTCCCAAGAGAAAGGGAGCACAGATTTTTTGAGATCAATTAAGATCTTCAGGTATTGTTAGCTGTTCTTGTGGTTTTTGTTTTGTTTTAGCAGGAACAGTTAGAACCGGCATTGTAACTATGTTCCAGTAACATTTACCAACCACATGAGAATAGACGAAATTTTAAAATAATTAAAAATCAAATACTAGAGCTTCTGCAGCTCAAGTAGTTGTCTAAGATGAGTGACAGTGCATGAAATAGGATTGCCAAAATGTGAATCATCTGTCTGTGTTCTCTTAGAATAACAACATTGTGGGGTAGATCTGTGGATAAATGGCATAGTGTCAAATGTTTTCCAGCAAACCTTACAGTGACAAGAGCTGATGACATTACTGTCTTTCTTAAAAAAACATTACACCTTGAATTTATGATTAAGAGAAAAATGAGTACTGGAAAAAATTCTAGTATTTCTACTAGAATTCGCATTAAAAAACCCCAAAATAATTTAGCTTTGCCGAACCTCACAGACTCCTCCACTCCGTTGAAGTCTCTATGAACAGTAACACTGCCCTTCAGAGAACTGACATTTCCCTCTTAATCTGATGATGTCCACAGACTTGCTTGGATCCAATCACCCAGGTCGTTAATAAATATCCAATAATCTATTGAGTTGGTAATTTCATCATGGAAGACTATCAGGTTTGTCAGGCATTACAAGTTGTTATAAGTTTACCAGTTACCAGTTGTTACAAGTTACATCTTTTTTCCTCAAGTGTGTGGAAACAGCTATAAAAAACTTCTAAATTTATATTCCCAGGTAATAAGGAAAATTAATTAACCTCCAGTTTCCCCAGTCCTCCTACTTGAGCTGTGTAAAGGTTGTTGCAACCTCTGTATTTTCCCAACCACCAGGAATTTCCCATGTTCTGGTGCATGCTCACCAATTTTATCACAAAGCTCAGGAAATCGGATAGTATATATTATCAGCAAAAACTGATGTAAAAAAACCATCAAGCACCTCAGATTTTGCTCATCCGTTGTCACTAAATTTTACTTCTCCATTGAGGATTTGCCTCAGATTTTCCTCAGCCTTTCTTCTGATTGTCCTGGAGTGCATCAAAGACATCATTGTCACCCTTTTCCAGGACATGATAGTCCCTTCTATCCCACAGTGCTGCAGCCTTACTTTGAGTCTTGTTTGCAGTTTTAGATGGCACAATATAAGATACACCCCAAAAAGAGCACCCCAAAAAGGTCCACAAAGATGGTGAAGGGCCTACAGAGGGCCATTTGACCAATTCCCTCAGTGGCTGAGGTAATTAGACTTGTTCTGCCTGGAAGAGAACAGTTTGAAAGGAGACCTCATTGCAGTCTACATCTTCCTTATGAGAGGAACCAAAGGGGCAGGCACCAATCTTTTCTCTCTTGTGACCAGTGACAGGATATGAGTGAATGGTATGAAGCTGTGTCAGGGGAGGTTTGGGTTGGATAGAAGAAGGTTTTTCACCCAGAAGGTGATTGGGCACTGGACCAGGTTCCCATGGGAAATGGTCACAGCACCAGCGTCACTAAATTCAAAGGAGCATGTGGACAATATTGTCAGACACATGTTGGTGTGCTTCTGTGCAGAACCAGGAGCCAGACTTAGATGGTCATTCTGGTCCCTTTGAGTTCAGCAAATTCTGCGATTTTATGATCTCCTGCACTAGTTTCAACAGCTGAGCTTTGAATTCCCTGTTTTCACCTTTGCATTATGAATAGTAAGCCAAATATTATGTCTGCACATTATTGTGATACCTACATGCTTGTAAAGAAAAATTGCCTCTAATTTGGCAGCATCATTTGGTCATACTAACAATGCTCAAACACTGAAAAATGCTGCATGCAAACAGAAATTGGTAGTTTTGTTCTGTGTACATCATCTAATGATATGAGCAATTACATTTTGTTTACACAGCCAGGTGTAAACTTACAGTGTGCTAGGATGTGTGGCTAGAATATGTTGTAATTTACAAGGTTTCAAAAGGGTATGGAAGTTGCAGTTTTCAAAAGACTTCTGATAATACTTGTCTTCATAAGCCAGCATTCCTTTCCAAATCACTAATAAAAATGCAAATAAAACTCTATTTGATTTCTAATGCATACAATATATTTAAAGTTACTATAACCTTTTGTTGAAAGAGACATCTGAGATGTCTTAGGTATATACCATGCAACAACACATCTTAGGAACATCTGGGAATATGAAGTAGTATCAGACAGGTTGACATCAGCTGGATCAGCAACAGCAGCAACCACCTGGAAAACTATTTGCTTGTTTCTCAGAAATGATAGAAAAATATTTTGTGATCCATATGTTGCATTAGTTGTGTGTGGGCAAGTTCAGTAAGTTTTAATACAGGTAAAAATGTGTATCTGTGATGAAATAATAATGAGGTATGATCACAAAAGAGGTCTTATTTCAAGGGGCTTTTGACTGTACAAAATATTACTATTTTTATCAGAGCTGTCCACTATCAAAAACATTCTCAGAGGATATCTTCAGAGCTGCTGGCAGTGCTGGAGATAGAAGGACTTTGGTTAATGTAGTCAGTGTGAGTGTCTCACTTATTAACAGATGAATTGACAAAATGTCCCAATTGTTATCCATCTGCTACTCCTTTCCAACCTGTTCTGAAACAAAGAATGTACACTTGGAATTAAAACTCACCTCTTCCCTAGGGCTTTCCTTTATTGACAAAAGACAAAGCAAAATTACAAAAAAATCTTAAAACTAAGACAAACATAGGAACAGAAAATCCTTTAAACATCAGTTTACTTAAACTCAGTCCAGGATATTGCTCCAAGCAAAATTTTTCAGCAATCCAGATTTCATCCTAACAGTGACAGTAATTTGCTTCCCACACATGCAGCCCCTTTAGTAAGTATTAGTCTGGTAAGCCACTACTTGTCTTGAAAATCCTAAGAACTTGTGCAAGTATGATGAAAAGAGGAGTCTTTTGAGATTATGAGGCCCTCTCTGTGTATCCAGGCAGGGCACATACAACATTCTTAGCAGAGGTTTGCATCATCTTTTCCTGGAGAGACTAATGACAACCTCACTAAGAAAATAGATTATATTTTTTATTATTTCCACCTTTTTTTCATGTTACCCTTTCCTAGATAAAACTATGTTTTTTGCAATGTACAACCAACTCTTTGTCCAGTAACGAGTGGATATGGAAAACGTGAAACAAATTCTTTATGGAAGGGATTTCCTCTCCTACTTTTTTCAGTTTATTTTGAAACCAGTCTGCTTCAAGTAAAAAGAATATACCATTGTACTCTCTTCTGTGATAATGAAGTTTTGAAAAGTATGAAATATTGAACTTTTGTATCAGATAAAAATTCTGCTTTTTCTTTCCCGAGGAAAAATTTTTGGTTTAGTCTTTGCATGCATGTGTGTGAGGAAAAGTTTGTGTGTGTTGTGCTTTGTAATTTCTTACACTTCTTTTTGCTAATATGATATGTATTCACCTCTTCATCTAGAAGCAGTCAATCTTGTATGAACTAACAGGAGAAAAGTTTATTTTAATTTCTGGATTGTTCCTGATTTTTGGAGACATGAGGCACTGCCACAACAGAGGAGATCCATGGTCAGATTTGTAACATTTATTTTTCCTGTTACATTCCCTATCTAAATGCACATGCCCATGCAACTTATCAAAATCAGTATTAACTATTACGTATCATAAGTGGGTTCTAGACTGGGCCTTACAGTTTCATATGTAATGTGTGTACATCAAAGAAGTAAATTACACAGACATTCTTTTTTGGGCTTTTTTGATGACAGAATTTCTGAGCCAGAGGAAAAGACAAGCTACAAAACTGGCATGAGATTCAGCACCTCTGTCTTTCATGTGCTTTCTAGTCTCAGGAAAACATCAAATCACAGCTAGAAGTAATGTTGTTGTAAGGCTATGTAGACTCCTTTAGCAAGGTGTAGCTGTTAGTGGACCTGACTGTTCTCTTTAGAGCTAACATTTCTATAGTTTGAAGCTTTCAGAAGCCTTTTAAATCTGGGAATAAACCAAAATTTGTTGAGTAAGGCAGATTTGAGCACTTCGTATGTTAAAATGAATTGATTATACATGTCATATGTGGGAAAACAAGACAGATGACAAAGCACATATCAGGACTTCATGTAGAGAGGAGATACATACTATGAACCAACATACAGCCTAAAAGGGGGCTGATACAGTCTGTAGTGATCAAGAAAAATGAAGTAAAAACTGTTTTACAGATCATATTACCATTGTTTAAAGAAAAACAAACAAACAAACAAACAAAAACCCTCCCACCAAACATTGATCTCGAAAAATAGGATCCCCTCTCATGCTGAGGCATACTTACCCTGATATGTGGTGCTGTCCATGGAGGAGACTCAAAGCAAGGTTTCTGTAAGGCCACACACCAAAACTCATGTTACGGGTCCAGTACCTGCAGTGCAGGTTATTTTTAAGAATAACCACAGTGGTATCAGGGGCTTATTTCACAGTGTAGTATGGCATTTTCTGCTTCCACTTATTTCTGTCTTTGCTTTGATGTCTTTCTGTCACTCACAGTTTATAGAAGAACATTGAGTTGCTATTGGTACTGGATATAGTGTTGAGAGAACAAGAGAAAACAAGCTTAATAGACTACAGATTTTAAACACTAGATCCAGATGGGTGTTGAAACAGGTGGCATTTAGGTGGACTCATTACGGCATTTAATGGTTATTCTGATGCTTTTTGATATTTATTTCAGTTAGCCAAAATTAATTCTTCTAAATTACAGTTCTTATCTTAATAAATGACCTCTAACATTAGTGCTTTATGAGGTACATTACAGGTAATTATTTGAAAACTACATTTCCTCTAATCAATACAGAAGTTAGCAGAAATAGTGCCCCAAAATGTGTGAAAAATAAATAATCCATACTAGTACCTTAGGCACTTCAAACAATGTATATACTTTAGTGTTGAGCTATCTCTCCACAGAAAAAATGGCACCAAGAAATATATGCCAATATTACTCCTTGGAAATAGATAAACTGCTATTCCTTCTGCGGTTTCAGACATTATATGAATTGCGCTTGATGTGCAAGAAATGTTGGCATAAAAATCATTGTAACTGTGGATTAATTTCTCTAGATTTCTCTCTTCTACTTTTTCCAGGCACTTTTTTTTTGTTTCTTTCAAAGCTTGTATATTTTCTGGGGAAGGGGGAGGAGGGTGGTTGAGAAGCAGTAAATTTTAAAGAGTGAGGATTATTCTTCAGTGGCAGGGTAGTCCTGAGCAACCAAATAAGAACTTCAGCTAATCCACAACCAGCATTGATTAATAGATGTCTTGAAGAACTAATTAAATATTTTTCCATGATAAAAAGAGAGAAGCATTTAAGAAAACTACAAAATCTTCCAGACTGTATTGGATTCCTTAGTTTAGGGTATATTATTAAAATTATTTTTATTTTCATTCTGTTATTAAATTAAAAAATAAAGCAAAATGTCCTCACTATTATTTTATTTCTAGCAATTGTCCCTCTTTATAACAAAGATTTAAAAAATATTGCAGAATAATGGTTCAAACCTGGAAAAAACTAACCAGTATTTCAGATAACAGGGAGCTAATTTGTCTTCATGTGGAAGTATTTTCCTGATACAAAACAAAATGGGAAACAAAATAAGTATTTTGCTATAGGAAAAATCAAATCACAGAATCACAGAATCACAGAATGGGTCAGGTTGGAAGGGACCACAGTGGGTCATCTGGTCCAACCTCCCTTCTCAAACAGGGTCATGCCAGAGCACTTTGCACAGGTTTCGATTCAGACAGTTCTTGAACTTCCCCAGTCAGGGATACTCCACACCCTCTCTGTGCACAGTTACCTGCACTATAAAGAAATTCTTCATCATGGTCAGGTGTGCATCATTTTCTGTCCATTGCCTCTTCTCCTATTGCTTGGCACCACTAAGCAGAGCCTGTCTCTATCCTCTTATCACTCTCCCTTCAGATACTGATAGACGCTAAAGAGGTCCCTTCTCAGTCATCTCTTCTCCAGGCTGAACAGGCCCAGCTCCCTCAGCCTTTCCTGATGAGAGATGGTCCAGTTCCTCAGTCAATTTCATACTCCGCAGTGGGATTTGCTTCAGGAGCTCCGTGTCTTGCTTGTTCTGAGGAGCCCAGAACTGGACACAGCATTTCCAATGTGGTTTCACCAGGGCTGAGTAGAGGGGCAGGATCACCTCCCTGGACCAGCTGTCAGTGCTCTTCCTAAGGCACCCCGGAATACTATTGGCTTTGTTGGCCACCAGGACACACTGCTGGCTCATGGACAGATTGATGTCCAGCAGGGCCCTGAGGTCTTTCCCCACAGAGCTCCTTCCCAGCTGATCAGCCCCCAGCCTGTTGTGGGTTCTTCCCCAGGTTCAGAATCCTGCATTTGCCTTTGCTGAATTTCAGACCGTTCCTCTCTGCCCACCTCTCCACCCTGTCGAGCCCTTCTGAAGGGCTGCACGGCCCTCTGGGGCCACTGCTCCCAGCTCTGTGTCATCAGGGAACTTGCTGAGGAGGCATCTGCCCCTGCATCAATAACTTGGATGCAAGTTATTGATGAACAAGTTAAGCAATACTGAACCAGTATTTTACTTTGGAGACACAGCTAGTGACAGACCTCCAGCCAGACCCTGTGTTACTAATTAAAACCCTCTGGGATCAGCCAGTTCTCAATCCACCTAATCCATCTAATCCACACTTCCTGAGTTTGCCTGTGAAGATGTTGAGAGAGACAGTGTCAAAAGCCTTGTTGAAGTTGAGGTGGACAATATCCACTGCTCTCTCCTCATTCATTTTATTATGAAATTCAATGAGGTTGTTCAAATATGACTTGTCTTTACTAAATCCATGCTGACTAATGATCAGCTTCTGGTCTTCCATGTGGTAGACACAGACTCCAGAATGAGGCACTCACTTCATTACCTTTCCAGCAACTGAGGTGAGGCTGACTGGGTAGCAGTTCCCTGGGTCCTCCTTCATTCCCTTTCGGAAGGTCAGGGTTAGGGTTAGGGTTTAGGGGACTGCTGTATTCCAGTCCTCAGGCAGGTCACCTGCTTGACACAATTATTAAAAGATTATTGTGAGTGGTCTGGCTAGAATGTCAGCCAGCTCTCTCAGGGTTTGTGAATTCATCGGGTGCCATGTTTTCCTGACTCTGACCCAATCTTCTGTGACCAAGGGGAAGTTTTCCATCCAACATTCATTTGCCCTGGTCTCCTGGGTCAGAGATTCCTGGAGGCTGGTCTCATCAGTGAAGACTGATGCAAAGAAGGCATTCAATAACCCTGCCTTCTCTACAGCTTGTTATCAGGGTCCTTCTCCATTTGCTAATTATCCATTGTTTTCCTTTTATTAGTTGTTTATTCATCCAAGGAGGTTTCTCACTCCTTTGGCCTGATTTCTTTCTCATTGACATGCATCATTCTTGAGCCTGGAGAAAAAGATCCTTGAAAATCGACCAACTCTCTTGGATCCCTCTTCCCTGCAGGGCCTGTTCCTCTGGGATTCTTCCAAGAAGATTCCTAAAGAGGTAAAAATTAACTATCCTGAAGTCAATGGCGCTAATCTTAGTGTGCTAATACCTCTTCATTCAGTACTGAACTGCACAATCTCATAATTGCAACAGCCAAGACTGTACCCAATCTTAACATCATCAACAAGGCCTTTCTTATTTTTTAGTATGAGCTTGAGCAGCACACCATTCCTTTTGAGATCCTTCATTACCTGTGACATGAAATGAAATTTCTCCCTGGCAAAATTATCTGGGGACTGGTGGTTCAATTGATAGGCAATAATTCCATGGAGTCTTTCAGTCTTTCACAAGAATAAAACATGCTTAGCAAATTATTCAAATAAAGGAAGATAATATTGCTTTACAATCCTTTAGCTAGTGAAAAGTGGTCCGTGATTATTCCTTGAAACCTTAGCCTCAGTGAAAAGCAGAGGATTTCTGTTTAGGAACAGTTTTTAGGAAGCAGAAACTCTGGTTTTGAATAATCTCAAGTTGATGATGCTCTTCTGAATAGGAAATATGCATCTGGGAAGCATCAACTTCTAAAGAAGTAAATGCTGCTCAGTTTTTTAGTACCAGCACTGAAAATCAGTGTGCAGCCTGCTGTCTAACCCTAAAACAGGAGGTCATAGTTCTTTGTGTGCATCTGCTCCTGGGATGTGAACGCACTGTATCTCCTCATCTGTTTATTGGAATTACAAAGATACACACTGCAAACAGCAGGCCATAAGCAAGCCAAATTATAGAGCACATTGGTTCAAGCACAGTATCTCATGTGAAAGTACCTGTGGATATGACTAGCTGATCTAGAAGTGAATGAACTGAACTTCCTGATCTTGGAGATCTTTGCAGTCACCCAAATTTTGACATTGACTGTAAGTCTAACAACAGCTCTGTAATTCCAGTGAACTTGTAAAGTATTTTTTTTTAGATTTAGTGATGCCAAATCTGGATGGTCTTATGCAGTCAACATGGCTCAAGCTCTCTCAATGCAGCAAAAAAAATAAGAGAAACTTAGCTGAGTAGGAAATGCATGAAGGATACTTGCACACTTAAATCTAGTAACAGCATACTGTAGGAATCTGCAATATTGTCAGAGTACTTCATAAAAAGGAAGTTTGACATGAGATAGGTTTCTTTTGTAATAGGCTTATACAATCCATATATACCTATGAAGAGTGAGTAGAAAAATTTCTGCATGTTCTATCTGCCTGTTGCATTACTCTGTAAAAGCTCTTCAGTGACTTTCAAAGATGTAATTACTGCTTTGCTGTCAAGGTCAGCAAAACCTGAGGTAATGGTTACGTAAGTGACAATCATTTAATATAATTTGGCCTACAGAATAATGAAGAATGGTCATTCAAGGGTGTTTCTGAGACCTCATACATATTAGAGATTTTATTTTATTTATCTCCCCTCAGCTAGTTTTTTTTTCTGACTAACACTGGTGTGTTCCCATGGTAGTAACTATGCTTTTCAGGGCCCTTAATAATGGTCCTCTTGTGTGTCTGCTCTTACTGTGCTCCACTGCCTTTGATTCACCCTGCACTTTGCTCCCTGACACAGGAAAAGAAAGAGAGGAGAGAGGAGAATTTTTCCTTTAAGGGGCTCAGTATACACTGGTGCACTCTAATCATGGAATTAGAAGGCTGCTAAAAATGACCCATCACTTCCTTCATCTCCTGAGCAATAAGAACCTACATCATAGCAAAAACAAAGAGTGAAACTGGATCAGTGATGCCAACAGTGAAGAGGGAATTGTGGGGCTTGCACAGTTTCAATTTTCTAGACAAGCCAAAACCAAAGTAGACATTTGCTTTGCAGCCTGTTTACTTGAGGAAACAGAACATAATGAGGAGATGGCTGCATCATTCCATGTGCCTAAAAAATCTTAAGCTTTGAAGAAATAAAAATAGCTAAATGCCAAGTATGTTTCAAAGAAAAACAAAGGTTTCATTCTTTGGGAGCATCTACCAAAACAAACAAACAAAATGAGTAATCAAAGCAAGACACCCACATTTAATTTTTCCACTTTCTTTTTGAAACTAACTGAAGACCAAAAGTATAGCAGATGTATTTGAAACTTTAGTGTGTTAATGATGCTTTTCTACTAGATTATGGAGACTGAAAAAATAGTAATTGAGGTGCCCAAAAGAATATTTTGGGTTTGGCCCAGTGTATTCCTGACAATACAAAGGGGAATTGAGTCATCAGTATGCTTACACATCTTGCATTTTAAACATTGCTGTAACTGGCATAAAACTGATTCTTTTTTTTTTTTTTTTTAATTTGGCAAAACCACACTTGTTCTATCTGAGGCATATACTGACCAATATTAAAAGATAAAAGACAAAAATAAAAATTATTAAAATATAAACAGAGTGGCAAAGTCCCCTTTCGAGGATAAATTACTTACATGTTACTTATGTATTATATTACTTTATATTATTAATACTTACATATTTGATTCTAAGAAGCTAGAGTAAATGTAAATCCAATATTATATTTAAAGGTACCTTTCATGCTCAGTCCTTACCTAACTTAATTTACACTGTCAGCTGGATACAAAGATGGATGTAAGTCCAGTGAAATTAGCAATAACAAAACTTGTTCCATTCTGCTTCACACAAAGGTGAGGTCCAGTAACACTTTGTGTTTGCTGGCATTATAGGTTTACCCATTTTCACTCAGCTTTACTTCCAGTGCTTGAAATGTTGGTTCACTGCATGGAGACCAGGGTGAAAATGAGATATTGCTATGATTGCCTGTCTCAGGTCTGTGCCCTGAGTCTCATGCTATCATTAAGCTATTATATTGCTGGTGCTGAGTGGGAAAGTAGAAATAAATCACACTGATTTTTGTTGAATGGCATTTCAGAAACATAAAAAAAACCTGACAGATTTGGCTACAGTCCAGAGCTTCCTCTCCAGATATGTTTTTTTGCATGCTATTGGATATCTCTAGGCATATAAAATAAGGAGTAGCAGCAGACCTGACAGACAAACTTTGTTGAACAATTTAACATCCTTTGTTAACAATTTAATATTGACACTCAGGAAAAGAATGAAAAGGGTTGCTGGTATATTTTAGTGGGTGAAATTATAGCTCATGTTTTAGTACAGAGAAACAGGAAACTGGCTGTGATGTCTAGTACACAGCTTGATCAAAACAAGTATTGGGAAAGATGATACTTCTTCCTGACTTTGTGTTAGTGAGATAGGCAATGACTTAACAGAATCACTGCAGCAAGTTGCAAATGATGTATGAAATGAGAAACCTGGCCCATGGCACAGAGCAAAAATATATAGTTAGCATTGTGCAGTGGCTGTGGCACCCCATGTTGTTTGCTATAGCATTTAACTTGGTAAAACTGATCAGAGGCATACAAAATTTCAAGGAACAAAATAAAACATGTAAATGAGTTTTTCAATTTCCTGGTTTCTCCCTGCTTTCTCATGAAGCAATTGTCATTCTGAGCTGGTTCATGTTACATCACCTTCTAATATTCTACCTGTCTGCTAAAGTGAAATCTATTTGGATAGTACTGGTTTTCTCTTAAAAAAAGTAACAGCAATATTCCAATCCTTTTAAGAATAAGGAACATACATTACTTTAAAAATGTATCTGAAATTGCAAGGCATCTATTAAGGTTATCTAAATGTCTTGAAGTAGACAGAGGAATTACTAAAGTTTCAAAACTTAGTGAGTTTGAAGATAACACCAAATTGTGTGGGAGTGTTGGTCTGCTGGAGGGCAGGAAGGCTCTGCAGAGGGATCTGGACAGGCTGGATCATGGGCTGAGCCCAGTGGTGTGAGGTTCAACAAGGCCCAGTGCTGGGTCCTGCCCTTGGGTCACAACAACCCCAGGCAATGCCACAGGCTGGGGCAGAGTGGCTGAAAAGCTGCCCACAGGAAAAGGACCTGGGGTGCTGTGACAGTGACTGAACATGAGCCAGGGTGTGCCCAGGTGGCCAAGAAGGGCAATGACATCCTGGTCTGTACCAGCAATAGTGTGGCCAGCAGGACCAGGGCAGGGATTGTCCCCCTGTACTGGGCACTGGTGAGGCCACAGCTCAAATCCTGCGTTCTGTTCTGGGCTCCCTCAGTACAAGAAAGACACAAAAGTGCTGGAGCATGTCCAGAGAAGGGCAGTAAAGCTGAGAGCTGATAAAGGGTCTGGAGAACTATAGTCCTCTAAGGAGCAGCTGAGGGACCTGCATTCTTTTTTAGCTGGAAGAAGGAAAGCTGAGTGTGGGTCTTATCACTCTCTACAGCTCCCTGATAGGAGGTTTTAGCCAGGTGCATATCAGACTCTTCTCCCAAGTAAAAAGTGAGAGGAAGAGAGACAGTGGTAAAAGATGTTTCTTTATGGAAAGCAAAGAGAAGCATTGAAACAGCCTGGTGAGGGCAGTGGTGTAGTTACCTTCCTTGGAGGTATTTAAAACGTGTAGACAATACACTTAGGGACGTAAGTTCAGTGGTGAACGGCAGTGTCAGTCTTAAGTATCTTTTCCAAATTAAATAATTCAATGATTTTATGATAGAAACACAAGCATGTACTAGATAAAGTTGAGGGATTTTTTTTTCTCTTTAAATCTCTTAATTATGAAGTGTTTAAAATATTTAATGAAATATGCTTTGATATTAGGTATCTCAGATTTAAATATGTGCTAATAGACAGCATTAGCTTGTGTCACAAAATCTGATGTACATAATAATGAACATTAAAGGGTACACCTTAACTGCACTATTGCAGAGAATTGTCTAAACTGTACATGCTGGGAAGAAAGCTCCAAAATGTCCCAGGGCTAGCCGTTAAAATGTTCCTGTAAAGCAAGAGATGAAGAAGATAACTAAGGCTATTGTTGAAGATTAATCAAGCCCTCAAAGCAATTGGATTTTTTTTTAATAAAACTTACTCAAGCAGCAGATTATGAACCTCTGTAGCTGCTTCTTGGTGTGCATTCTGCCCACATTTTTACTCTTCTTTGGCCAAAACCCTTTACATAGAAGGGTAGATATTTCATACGTAGTTTCATTTTGTGAAGTAGGTCTTTCAAGAAATTGCAAATGTTCTGCTTTTAGACAAAAAACAAACAAAACAAAAAACAAACAAACAAAAAAAAAAACCAAAAAACACCCAAACTCAAAAACAAAAAACCAAAACTATCAGCAACAACAAAATAGAGCTGATAACAGAAGGACTTTTTACCAGGAAAACTTAGCGTTTGCACTTTTCCTCATTAATCAGTAACTTGTCTTCATTTCTCTAAGATGCTTAAATTAAGCACATTAAACTTGTGTTTTTATATTTTCACTTGTCCTTAAAAATGCATCAAACTATAGCTCTCCAAAACTCCTTTACTTTTAAATGAGAGTATTTGCAGGGAACCTCATATATTGTAATTATCCATATTTACCCTCAAAAATTTCTGCTTGATTTTTCTGTGTGTACACAGGTAGAGAGTTTGAAGACTCTTATGTTATGCAACATGACATGTAGCAATTAGGAAATATAGGTTTGCACAACTTTTAAATTACCACCTCTGATTTTTACCAATAGAACAGTTTCTTTACATCCTTGAATATCTATATACTCTTTCCAACAATCTAAATAAAATATTTGCTAGTAAGAAAAAAACAAGAAAGAAAGAATGAAAGAAATAATGAACCAGTGTGAATGGACAAGTATTTAGTGGTGTGTTCTTCTTCTCCAGAACACCTGTGAACACATTTTAATGAGACCTTCCTTGAAATATGACTACAGAGCTCCAACACTTTCCATTTTCTGTACCCATATTTACCTTCCACTCCTCTTCAAGTCTTATTTTATATTATTTCCATTACTTAGAATTCTCGAAATGCAGCCACTTTTTACCTATTTAAAACTTACCTGAAGACATGTGATGTTAAATTTATTCTTTCTTTTGAGCTTGAAAAGGTTAACTGAAAATTAAAAGCCTGTTCTTACAGGTACTTGGTCTACTAAATTGAAACCTAAAAATCATTGTGACTAATGATAGACAAAATGAAAAAAACTGCAATTATTGAAAAAAATCCATAAAAAGAAATTTAAATACAAAATAATTCTAGCATATTACTACTATTGTTGTAATTGTTATATTTTATTAGTATTTGATTAGTATTTTTGATATATCCAATAGTTAAGAAAGGAAGAAGGAAAGGTAAAATTCTTTCACTGTCTTTTTATTACCTTGTTACCTTTATTACCTTTTATTACCTTTTCACCTCAGCTCTTTACTGAAAATCAAAACTGCTCATGTCACTCCCATTTCCAAACATTATCAGAAAATTTATATCAGAACAGCTCATTTAGGTTTTAGATGAATTTTGAGGAAAAAGTAGCACATATTGTCAAAGAAATTTGTTTACCACTGAATCTCACAAAATGGTCACTACACTGTCATTAACTGGGGTTAGAGTGTTTTTTATAATAATTATTAATTTTCTGAAGGCAAATTTCTTGATAAGTAAAACATCTATTTTCTACATTTGTATTTTTCCCTTACTAAAATCATACTTTCTGAGGGACTAAAACATATAAGGCAAAAAGTATTTCCTCAAATCAGTGACTGTCGTTGCCTGGTAAAAATACACAGACACTTCACTTTATAAATGAGGCCTTAGTAGCCCACCACCATTTGTTTCCCAGTACTTATGTGGCAGGAATCTTCTTGAGTGAATTATTTACTAACTTATTTGTTTCTTATATTCTCTTCCTCTGAAGATTAGTGTTGGAAACCATAAATATTTAGCAACTAACCCCCCTGAAAAATATTTGTCTAATACTCTCATGTTCCACCTCCTTCCCTTTTCTCATGTGCTGTGAGACCTATAATATGGAACCTGAGGAAATAAAATCTTATCAGAGTTTGGTAGTATTAGTATGTTGATATCAAACTTCTTTTTGGAAATTTCAGGTTTTCATTTGCTTAGTAAAAATAAGCACTGATTTTTTTAAAAATATGTTTGGAACAATGAAACTTCTTTTAGGTGAACGTTTTTGTTTTCAGATAATTCTAAAATATTTTTTAAACATTTCTTGGTTCTACTTGACTCTTAAGTACAAGTACATTCTTATAAATTTATGAACATTCTTTAGTAATAGTAGTTATAGTAGTTATAATAATGATAATGAGCATTTTGCCCATTAGTTCCTCATGTCCTGAACTCCTCTTTAAAACTTCCAAAACCATTTCTTTTTCTTTCATTTCAAAAAGCTTCTTGGAAGCATACAAATAATAAAAAAACCCTTTAAATTTGAAGTTCCTGTTTAGCCCATTTAAGCTAAATTAAGTCCACTCTCTTGCAAAATTTTGCAGATAGATATTGCTTCTTACAATCAGTCTTAAGTATCTTAAAAGTGTTCAAAGAAAAGGTGTAGAAAACCTGCTTTTTTCAACTAAACCAAAGACTGCTGATGTTTCAGTGGGCTGCCTAGCATCCACATCTAGGAAAGCATTATGCTAACAGCTCTAAATTAAAGAAATTATCCTATATTAAGAAAGCAACTTTTACACATGGTAACAGTTTCTAACATAAAAATTTGAGATTTGAGATTCTCTGAGACTTCTCTAACTCACCACAGGGCTTTGAGGTGAACACCGATTGTAGTAGAGGAATGTCACAAATAATACTCACATAACAGAAACAAAACCAGTTATGAACTACCATATGTGCAATGTAAATAGACACGACATTTTTAATACAGTGTGTAGAAAAACCACAAGAATAGGGAAAGCTTGTTTTACTGTCAGGAATTAAAGAGCTGAATCTATGCACCTTAAACAGGGGAATTAAATTTTTTTTTTCTCTGTAGTTTGTATGTATGTAAGTGAAAATCTTTGGTAATGTCAATTTTTAAATCCCACAGTCTCAAAGCCATCAGACAATTTAGTTGAGAAATAGCAGGCCCATTTCAACAAGCAAGGGTAATGAGATAAAATAATTTCTGTAAGAATATTCTGGATTCCTCATAGAGAAGATTTTAAAATAAATATTAGATGCTTTTCTAACAGGTATGTTTTTGAAGTACAAAATACACAGCAATGGTTTGAGGATGGACTGTGGGGGGAGAAATTGTGTACCCTCTGTTATACAGTAAGTAAGAACAAATTATGAAAAGGACCTTTTTCTGAAGTTCATGTGAAAGGACTGATAAAGTGGTTGTTCATAAGTGAGATGAGTCAGTAATTGTCCTAATATTTTAAAGAAGTGTCATTTTTAACTTTGTAAGCCTTTTCAAGTATATATCTGAAATTTGATTTCACAATCCTATTTTAATATATTATGTTAAACTGTAACAATGGAATTTTCAGGGATGCATGCACAGAACGGGAAGGGTTAACTACCATTTGTGTTAACATTTAAGTTCTCTTTAAAACAGAGACTTATTAGGTTGGAATTGTCCCAGTTTTTCCTTTTCATCAGTTTTTCCTTCTTTCTACTTTGTTTGCTTAATTTTATTTTGAGGACAAATTTCTACCTTGGGTACATATGCTTACAAGTGCACACCTATGTAAACCAAAATCTGATATTTAGAATAGTGCCTTCATCTGTTAAAACAAAAACTTCCCATGCATTACTCTGTCTTGATATGGTTCAGGACTAGCAGCTGGGATTGATGAACTCTGCAAACATAGAGAAATTTCCAATTGCCTGGGTCATTCCTCACCTGCTGATTTTGCCTTAAGCATGGCATGACAATCTTCACTGCAGCTTCAAGGTGATTTTATCTGTACTAGGATTTTCCTGAAAAAGATTTGTTATTAAGTCCTGATCTGTGGGAGAAACTGACACCTCTGGCCCTTTCTTCATATCTGCTCATACTTTATCTTTTAACTTCATTAGTTGTTATTTGTAAATAAGAAAAAGTTATTCTTGACTGGTTGAGAGATTTTGAGTTTGAACTCAATGCAAGCAGTATTTGAATCTGGGCATCAATCTTGGTGACTCTTACCTATAAAGAGTCTGGTACCTGTAAACAGTAACAGAACAATGTGCCACAACCCTTTTCAAGTTCCAGTTTTTCAGAATTCAGAGTTGTCTTCTTTTAAATTAAACCAAAAATAAGTACATACATCCCCTATCTAATTGGCTTGTAACACCACCAGGAAGTCAGTACACCTCTAGGAAGTTGATCATAATGAGGTGGTTCCAGCATTACTGAGTTAAAACCCCTGATTTACACATCACAGCAGTCCCCCATTCTCATATAGCCTTCATCTAGGCTGTTTAAATCCCTCTTCCTTCAATATTAGGAAGACATTGGTAACTGTGAAGTCCAGTTATTAAATTCTGAGGCACAGTGTGATATCTCATTAGTCAGTGATGGGACTGTTTTAAACTCAGCAAGCATCTTAGAAGCCTGTTAAACCTTGAAACTACCACTTTTAATCATCTTCTCCAAAAATAGACTTAAAGAAAACATAAGGTTGCTGATGTGTACACACTGTAATTATTTACAGTGGATTTTATTAAATATTTGATTGATTGCCTCTTTAAAGGAAATTATATTTATTTGAATTGATTCATGTCTAAAAGAGAATCCATGCGCTTTAAATATCTGTTCATTCTAATCTATCAAACTACAATTGAACAAAAAATTCATTGAGAATCTTCCCATTTCACAACAAAACACCAATTCAGATAGGATGATAGAGATAAAAAATAATAAAAAGATAATCAGTAGAAAAGAAAAGCTTGGTTTGTATTTTCAGTCACCTCAGATGGTTTTATGGAAACTATGTAAGAGTAAACTACAGGGGGCAGCAAATATTAACCAGATATCATATGAAAGCCAACGCACAGAAACAAGATTCCCTCAGAAGTCCTCCCCAGTGCACTTTGGTGCTTTGTCTCTTGTAGATTTCGTAAATAATTTTTCAAGACTTGTTACTAAATAACTGGTTATATTTAGAAACCAGTCAAATTACTTTAATATGTTTTGGCGCATCTTTAGGCAACGAAACAGCACTGGTCAAGTACATTGTTTTCAAAGCACTTTTTTGTCTGAAACATCTGAGCACTCTCACTTAATTGTTTCCATTCTTCTGTTAAGAACTGTTATAATTTTTTATCCCTTTTTAATACTCTTGCATCAACAAAATTTTCAATAACTTGCTGTTTTGCCAGAGCTCACATTTATATAGTGAAACAGTGAGTAAAGTGCAGATTCTCTCTCACCTTCACAACATACTTTGTCTTCTTTAAATGTTCTTTTCCACAGAGACTTGTTTACCTGACATGAATTATAAACTTACTATGAGTTTCCTGATTCAATAAATATAAGACTGAAAATCAGACTGTGATGACTGAATTGCAAGAAGAATATGAACTCAATAAATCTGGGAAGAGATAGCTGAAGTTGTTTTGATACATTTTTGTTCTACCTTTGTGCGCTCAGTGATCCTTATAAATATGAAAATACAAAGCAAATTTCTGGTGTTTTTTGTTTATTTGGATTTTTTTTTGTTTGTTTGTTTGGGGTATTTTTGTGTGTGTGTGGGGTTTTTTTTATCGTTTTGTTTTGTTTGCTTGTTTTTTCTTTTGTTTTGTTCATTCATTTGAGTTTTGTGACAATTCTTGTATTCAGAAAATCTTTTATTCAAAAGAAAAAATAGCAAAATGTAGTGGTTTAATTTGTTAAAATTGTAATATTGTGCTTCTGGATGCTTCATGGTTTGGGTATGCTTCCATTTTAATCTTTCTTTGTAGAACAGATTTCTCAAATGCTGGAGTATCCTACACATTTATGTTCTATATGCCATAGTATTAGGAATTCTATTACTATTCATATAGTCCTTTTATCCTATTTTGGATAATTTTTAAGTAGACTTTATTTATTTTTAATTTAATCTAATCTTTTAAATTAGTATGTGCACCCATCAAACTATATTTTGGTGTCTTCTGTTCCCCTCATGTAATTATTTTTCTGAGTATCTAAAGAAAGCAATGATAATCACTGCTTATTGACATGCTACAATACAGAGAGGCCTAAAAATATTCCAAGACATGGATCTTATATTGCATTTCTCATAAACACAAGTAGTCACATCACAAACCCTTCTGCAGATTGAAAATACTGCAAACTACATCTGCATGTAACTCATCAATTAACACAGCCATCAACTTAAATGCAACTCAATATGCATATTTCCAGAGATATTTAGAGATTTTAAAGAAAAATTAACCATCTTGTAAGGATAATGATTTATCACGGAATTGTGATGAGATTTTATATCACATATACATATCCACATACATATGTTAGATTCAAACATATATAAATTTTTTAAAAGATACACACATTCATACACAGAAAAATTATGGAACAGATTAGGGTGTTCCTAACACTTGACCTTCTATTTGCACTACTAGAACTGCATCTCTGGCAGACAGCAGTCTAGCAGTAAGGAAGTGGTAGCAAACCAGAGTATCAGAGATTATCTGTCCTTGGAAAAGATACTATCGAATGACAACCTGGAAGAATAAGAAAATATTCTCTTTGATGGCCCAAGCTCATGAAGGCAATATCAAGGAAGAAATTACCTCCTACTAGGAAGAAATTTCTTCCTACTAGGAAGAAAAAACTGTTCCACTTGGAAAAATAAAGAGAGCCAAGTGATACTTGAACAGATCTGACAAACAGCAATATGCTTTGGCTTAGGAAATCCAACTTTTCTGTATTTTTAGAAATTCACAGTTCTCTACCTCACTATTTTTATTCTGTTTTCAAATTTAAATTTGCCTTGGGCATGTGTCATGAATTTACAGAACACAGATGACAAATCAGGCATGACCTTTCAGTTTGGAAATTAACTTTATTGGTATTTGCACAGGTGGAAGTAGCATTATATCAGAAACATAAAAGTTCCCACAGATTATGAGCGTAATCTCCTTTAATGGTATGCCAAGGGTTTTTTTCGCAAAAAATCACAAGAAGTTAAAAGTCACAGGATGCTTTTTAATGTGTATCTTGTTAATACATTTTTCTGTCTCTTGTAATGATTTGATGGGAGAGAGGGCTTCTTTGGTTGGTTTGGTTGTGGGTTTTCAATTTTTTTTTCCCTGAGTTCGTGTTTTCTCAAGTAGAGTAATGAAGAAGGAACTTTCTGGGTCACATCCTCAGCATTCTGTAAGGCAGTAAATCATACAATTCACAAGAAACATATATGGCAGTGCTCCTAAGTATTTTGTTAATATATCTTTATTTATTTAGGATTATTTTAACACTACAAATATAAAAGTTTCCCCCCAAAAACTGACTTCAGATTTTAGAAATTTGAAGATGTGTTTATGAACAAGACAACACATTATACTTTTTAAAATGCTTTCTTAAGGCTTCTAACACTCTAAAGCTTTTTACTGTTCCTGAACCTGAACTTTTTAATGTAATACCATGGAATACATATAGGAAGGAATTATTTCAGTAGATATATCAGTACATACAGCTAGTAGAAGTTAATGTAATAAAGAAATCCCCAACAAACTAATTCTTCTTACCAAAACAGAGAGTTCTAACTTCCATTTCAATTTAAAAATTACAGGCCTTAGAAACTGGATTTTTTTGCCTTGTTCCTTTGTTCCACTAGCTCCAAATAAACAGCTAACATCTAATTATAAATAAAAGTAGTTGTTTATTAGTTTGTGAGTTTTTATGATGCAGCAAGTTTTGGAGCAGATTAAACCCAGCTATACACCACTCAAATCTACAAGGAAAAATCAGAGCCATAGCTTCCATTGATAACTAAAATTGTGAGATATTGGGACCTCCTCTGGATATGGGAGACTCAAGAAACTGTCAGGAACTTTTCATTAGCTTTACTGTATAAAAATCACAGAAAATGAACTTTTCTGAACCCAAAGCCACCCCAATTCATGGAGAACAGGTGGTAAAGCATTCTTGTTTTAAGACCTTAAATTCTTAGTGCTCCTTTTGACTGTGGCTGGATTTATGGAGAAACATAAACTCTGAGAGGGTGCAGTCTTGCTATGACTGTTAAAAGCAGAAAGACAGACTTACACCTAAGAAACATTCTGTAGAATAACTTTATTTTATGACCACTGATAATTGTAATTTGGAACATTTAAAACTGTCAAATTAAAATAAACAATGACAACAAAACAAGAAGTAAACCAATATAAATCAGTAAATGAATAAACCAAAACAAGACCCAAACAAAATCTAGTGTGATAAACAGATCACTTATTTAGCGAAAAAGCACATAATGTAGTTCAAATATGTGTGACAGAAATTCATGTCTAAAAAGTAAACAAAAAGCTGATAAACTGAATTTTGATTCGGGCTTGTCTTTATCATTACAAATTTCCAAATATTGTGTAAGAGAAAAACTGAAAAAAGATCCCACACCTTTTCTTGTATATCTTAAGCATCTAGAGTATCCTTGGCAATTGGGTGGATTCTGACAAACTGCTTTTCTTAACATGAATAAACTGACTTTTAATTCCCACTTATGATTTGCATTTTGCTATTTGCATGCTTTTTAAAAACATTTGTATCTCCTCTTAATTAATTCTGTTCTCTAACCATTGTAAAAAATTCTGATTTTTCATATTGATATGTTCAAAAATTTTACTGCTGTCTCATCTTGAATATTTTGTTTTCTTGATGAGCTCTTCAAATGCCAACAGTTCTCTTACTCTGTGTTAATGGTGCCTATGTGGTTACACCTGTTTGAAACAAGCTGTTTTCAAGATGCAGAACCTTGTTGCTTTTAAGTGTTCTGATTGTGCTGTTGTGAATTCATTGCTGTCTGAGGATGAAGCTGACATATGCAAGAAACACACTTGATTTTAATTTTTAGGAATGACTTTTAACTGTCAAAATTATGGAAGAACTGGAATTCATCTTTCTATTTGAACACTAGTTACAAATAACTAACAACATAACATTTGCAAGTTCTTGTCCAGAATCACATAATCATAAACATTCTCTGAATTGCTTTAGAGAATCATTTTTCTGATTCTTTTTTCTTGAGCTGCCCAAGAAAGTAGATTCTGTCCTTGGATTTTCATATTAATCTCTTTTTTTCTAATTGCATTCTGCCAATCTGCTGGTGTCACAGAATATGTCTTTAAACTGATTGTTCTGGTCTTTGCTTATTACTATTTATTTCTGCTTGAAAGATAATTCTTGATACTGATGACCCAGTTAGCAGCTGCTGCTGTTTTCCAGGAAACTGTTATTATATTGACAACTGTGTGTGAATATGAAGAAATTTCCCTAAATAACACCAAGATTGACACTGGTCCAATGTTATTTAAAAAAAAAAAAAAAAAAAAAAAAAAAGGCAGCATAATAATAATTTACCTAATAATATTTTTGACATGTGTATTCCCAAAGTCCAGGAGTGGATATTGTCATGGGTTAACACAGCTTGAATTTTAGTTGAAGTGGAGACAGTTCTCTGTCAGGACCTTGGAACTGTTTTGGAAAAGACAGGGACCTATGAGAAGCCAGTTCTTGGATACTGACATAGTGTTTAACCACTGAAGAACCTGTATGCGACCTTGTGAATACACATATGACGCTGAGACAGTATGCGAACCAGCCCTTTTCCTTCTGGCTGGAGGAGCAGGTAACAACCAGCCTCTGTGGCCGCTCTGTGGAGCAACCAGTGCCGGCCAGGCCCTGCCACTACTCCCTGTTGGGGAGAAGCTGACCCTGTCCTAGCTGGGCCCCGTTGGCCCCTGGCGGGGAAGAGGGAGGCTGCAGCTTAATATCAGCTAATTTTAAAGCCTATCTGAGCTGGGCGAGCCAGGGGAGATGTCTGCTGAGCCTCCCTGATAACAACTACAGGCCCTGTTGGGTCAGGCCCGCCCCAATGGTCACCAAAGTGGGCAGGGGCAGGAGGCATCTACCAGCCAGGCTGCTCCAACATTCCTCATGGGTGAAATTCTCTTCCTCCATCCCCATGGCTTTTGAAGATCCTAAAGGCTGCTGCCCAGCAGAGACCATGGGACCATCTGCAGGCCCAGGTGAGAATGTTAACTCTCTCCTGACACCGACTGTAACTTTTTAAAAGTCTAAACCTTCTTTTGAGTAAAAAAAGAAGAGGACTGAGTGAAATGTAGAGAAGACAGGCATGAGACAGGAGTCAAATGAAGAGAGAGAAAAAAAACTATTAGGAGAAGGGATTGAGGAGTTTGCCATTTTGGGCTGGACTTCTCTTATTGAGCCATGGTAATGAACTCTATATGTAGATAGAGTATATGTACTGATTTTCCCTTTAAATCATGGGGAAAATACACATTTGGGGAGATGATTTGTTTAGATTTGTAGATTTTGAGCAAAGTTATCTGTGATGGACTGAGTTAAGTTGTTGTGATTCTTGTGATCCCATGAGATGCTTGAACAGAGAGAGATGAGAAGTCCTCTGCGCCAGTGAAGAAGTGAGAAGACGTCCCTGTTCCATGACATAAGGAATCTTTTGCATTTGGAATTGTTGATCTTTAAAAGTGACACCCCAGTATGCCTGAGTTCCTATGACCATAAGCAGCTTAGGAAACTGCTAATTGGAAGGGAGTTCACAGAAACAGGTTTTTCCCTGGGGGGCTGTCTTTGTGACAGTTAAAACCTACAAGAGAACTGTTCCAGGTTGTCAGTGGGGGAAATTCCATGGTAAACTAAGAGAGACTCCTCTCCCTAAAGAATTGATGAAAGATTATTTTCAAATGGTGAAACTGACTGAAAATCACAGGTTTTGTCTCTTTATGTTGTTTGTGGGAAAGTGAACACGGGGGAAGGAGGAGGAGTGTTTTGAAAGTTTCATTTTGATTCTTATTTTCTTCTTTTAGTGTGTGTTAATAAACATATCATATATCTATCGTATCTATTGTATATAGGTTTGGGCCTGCTTTGCTTTTCCTGATCCTATCTCACAGAGGGAAAAAGAGAGTAAACACTCAAACTATTATATTAAATTTGGCAAACAGAAATAAGCAAACATGAAACCAATACACAATCAGTGTTTCTGCCCAATTTCGAACAAAATTGTTAAACCTATTGAGGTATATAATTTTGAGATGACTGTGTCTTAACTACACTTTTTGAAATAACAGAATGGCACCAAAGAAAATTTCTCCTTCAAGAAAAGCTGAACAAAATATACCCCTGTGTCACTTATACTAATTCCTACACTGAACAAAGAATTAATAGCAAGCTTAGACTTTTTCAGAGCAAATTTTTTGTCAACTGTTTTTCTGGCCTTCACCCCTCTTTTTTCTATCAGAAGGTATCAGTGCTTTTTGCAAGCACAAGGGATCACTCAAGGGAAATTGTCCAGACACTAAAATAATCATAGCACATCACACTTTTGCACTTCTACACAAGTTTTGCAGTACCTGACAAAGAAATAATTTACACTTCTCTGATTTACCTACAGCAGACATTTAAATATGCTTCCATATTTGTTGAGTATTTTATTTTAATAAATGGCAAATGACCTGTACATCTAGAACGGCTATTTGAGATGGAGATAATTTAGCAACTGCACAGTTAAAGATAAGAGGATAGTAGTTTTTCATTAAGCAGTTCTTTAGGATACGAAATACTTTGTTTCACATTTTCCTATGTTTTAAGGAAGGGCAGACATTTTAAGAGTGCTGTCCTCTTGTAAGAAGGCCACTATTAGCAGCAGATTTCTTTACAGAATAAATCCTTATGTAACAGTAAGTAGGTAGTGTAAGCAAAGGCCAACCCCCCCAACCTCCCATCCTATTACATAAAATATTCCGTTCTCCTGTATTTACTTGCATACTGAGCACACATAGATACTCTGAGGTGTCTAATAGGTGAACAACAGGAACTTCTACTCTGTTTTACTTTCTTCAACAACCTTTTATTCACAGAATTGTAGAATGGTTAAGGCTGGGAGATATCTCTACCTGTGACTTTGAACACCCTTCTCTGCTCAAGCAGGGTCATCTATTGCTGAAGTGAGCCACCCAAGTTACAATCCCTCTAGAAAACCTCTAGATCAAGGGAGACCTTGCACTAAAATACCTGAGTGCCCCAAGTTTCTAAGAACTGAAAATGAGTTCTGTTTATCGAAGCTTTGACATAATATGAAAATGCCTGACTTGCTGATGTAATTCAGCTAGATTTATCAATAACCTCTAGTTCCTTTCTGTGCTTTCAATTCACTTACAGTAGATAGATATATGCTAAATGATGCAAAACGGCAAGATGCCATGAAATGCCATGGTTTAGACTTGTCAGTATTAGGACTAATTTGGACATTTACATAGAACTTCAACAGTAACAGTAATTCTCGCATAGCTAAGATTTTGCTCAAAACTAATCACATCTTTAAAATAATTAATTGGAATTTGATTGCACTTTGTACTATATCATTACATCATAAAAGAGAAAATCCAGCTAATGGATATCTACTGATCACTTTGGCAGAAGGAAAAATGAAACTGTGTAAAGAGAACTGACTGGAGAAATTCCTGACATACATTTAATTTCTGAAGCATTTTGCACTATAACTCTGAATAGTCACAAATATTACCATTAGCTCTCAGCCAGATAGCCTAAAAGGCAGACTAAAATACAGATTACTCTGGAATATAGTTTTCTTACCACTTAATAAATTGTAGAGCTGTGAGGGCTGAAGACTTTCCTTTAATTAAGGGTGCCTCCTACATCCTTCCACCACCCACAACATCTCATCTCTAATACAGTTTGGAATACAAAAGCAAAAAACTCTGTGGTCTTCAAAGAGGTTTGTTTAAACACAAAGTTATAATCTCCTCTCTAATTAAAATCTTAAAATTTTGTTCATAGTTAACCATTGTGCCTGCTTTAGAGACAGTTGAGATATCTAAGAAAGTTAAGGTAAGTAGTGCTATTCAGATATTTTAGCTCACTCCAGGTCAAGTGCTTCTGAAAAGTCTGGGCAGTTTAGAGAGAGGCCTGTGCTTAGTTTCAAAATTTATAGGGTAAGAACATCTAAAAAACTTCAGGATCAGACTGCTGATAGTACTGAAAATAATTTTTTTAATTGCTTCCCTATGTGGCATCATATGCTACTTTATTTTGTAATCATATAATGGCATGTTTCAACAAAAGGGCAATGTTGCTTTTTAATCTTATGAAGGAAATGCTTATGAACTTTTTTTTTTTTTTTTTTAATAAATGAGTAGACATAGGAATTCATTATATGGTTTAGCATGCATGGCAGTTTCCAAAGTTTGGACTTGATGATCTTGGTGATGACTTGATGACTTCACTTTTCCAAACTTAATAATTCTATGATTCAATGAATTTTATTATTATTTAGTCATAAATAAGCAATTTAACTCTTAAGTTTATAAATTAGATAATTATATCATAAAGTGTAAAAAAGTATACACTAAGATACAACATTACCACATTTTATATATGTAATGTGACCCAACAAAATACATAGGATCATTTAAAGTGGTCACAAAGAAATTTTCATACAGAATTAGGCTAAGACTTCTTCCAATTTTTTTTTTATTGAAGTATGAAAACCAAGAGTCCTGGACTACCTGGTTGGTTGGAGATTATGAGTTTCTAAAGATATTCTAATGAGCCAGCTATAGCAAAATATACTTACTTATATTAATCATGCTTGGATCTCTGAAACAGAGACAAAATTTGCATTATTCATTTTTCTCTCGAATTGGTAATTACAAATAACTCTTACATGTATCCAGAAAATATATTTGCAGAAATTTAGTTTTGAACTGGACTGTGTTAAGATGGTAGTTAAACCCATTTTGTTTTGATATTAACTTCTGGGAAAGAACAGCTATTTATCCATTTCTCATTGCTGTATTTTTTGTTTTTTCAATCAATAAGCAGCACAAAATGTACCAAGTTATCTTTGCAAGTGAGTTTCCTTCATTTAAACAGATACCATTTATTAACTTAGAATGACAAACTAGTGAATGCTTCATGCCTATGTGCTCTCTCAATAGCAAATAATGAAATCTTTAACTAGGAAAACTGACAAAGCTCCAAATTCTTGAGAAGACACTGCAGTTCTGTTACTATCCATGAACATTCATTGCAAAGGGAGACTAAAAAAATAGGATTTAAAAATGCAAAACCAATCCACTATTTAAAGTTTTTCTATTCAAAGAATTAATTAATTTTTAATTTTTTTTTAACCTTTTAATGCACTGGGAATTTTCTGAATGTAATCCCAGTTATGTTAACTAGTCAGACTCCATGAATTTCTCAGAGCACTCAGATTTCCACTGTGGTTTTGTGGGGAGTGTTGAGTCACACTGCTGTATGATAACTAGAAAGCAATTTATATAGAGTAAAGGGGAGTGGATACTATGTACGTAATGAGGAGATGGAAATTGCTACGGTTTTAGCAGTTAGCTCAGGGAATATCATATCTTCGTGTTTCTTTAGATGTTTTTCAATTGGTGACAGTGTTTTGGATATCTGTAATAAATTCAATTCTTATAAAAATATACTTTTCAGAGGCCTTTTAAAAAGTTTCAGCAGACTAATTCAGCCTTTAGAGGGAAATATAACTATACTTCTTATGTCTCTTTTTCTGCAAATGCTTATCCCAGAACATTACTTTAAACAGAAGAGTCACCTCATTTAGGATAATATGAATATAAGAGTATGCTCACAATTAAGCTGTGTGTAGGCACTGGCATCAGTCTTTGTCTATATAACTTATCCAATACATTTTGCATCGATATACAGTATTTTATATGATACCAAAAATACAGGAAAGGTATGAAAGTCCATAATCAGCTATATATTTAAACTATGTATTTCCATTGTCTATGCACAAGTGAATTAAAAACTGCATTTTGACATCTCTGAACTCTTTTCACTTCTGTTTTCCTCAGTTTTGAATACTAGAATGAAATGGTATATTAAGTACACAGGTTGCAACATACAGCCTTTCAAAACCCCACTGGAGAAATACATTCTGATACCCACAAGACACAAGGTACTTTCTTCTTGTGCTTCATTTACTAAAAGACTAGGAACAGCTTTATGCCCTATTGCTTTTTATGCCTAGAACTACAATTAGCATCACTGCTCACAGTGCTGGGTGGTAACTCTCCATGTCTGTAGGGATGGACATGCTCAAAATAACATGGTGTGAAAGAAAGTAAATGCCAGCTCTGGGAAGTCCTTTTTCCACATTGGTGGAAGCTGTGTTTCAGATACTTTGAAAATAAATTTCTTCAGATGCTGCTGCTTCTTCTTGTTGGGAGAATACCAATTAATGAAAAGCACAGATCATTAAAATAGGCTAATCTGAATCACTAGGTAAAGTAAGGACAGACAAAAGTTTAAGCCAAACCAAATGCAGGACTGAAGCAGAAATGTAGGCCATTCTCATACGATAGGCAACTTTGTTTTGTGAAACATGTCTCATAAATATTTAGCAGGGTCATACACAAATTTAGCAAGGGAAAGTGATGGATTCTGCACCTTGGATGGGACAACCTTGGTTGAGTGAATAGACTGGGAATGAGAGGCTGGAGAGCAGAACTGCAAAAAGTGACTTGGCGATCATAGTCTGTGGCAAGGAGAATCTGAATCAGCAGTGTCCTGGCAGCCAGGAGGGCCAACCCTGTCCTGGAGGCATCACCAGCTGGGCGAGGGAGGGGATCGTCCCACTCAGCTCTGCACTGGGCCAGCCTCACCTCCAGCACTGGGGGCAGTTCTGGGTTCCACAATATAAAAACCTTTAAACTATTAGAGAGCATCTAAAGTAGGGCCACAAGGATGGTGAAGGATCTGGAGGAGAAGCTGTATGAGGAGTGGCTGAGGTCACTTGAGGTCTGTTCAGCCTGGAGGAGACTCCAGGGATACCTCATTGAGTCTTCAACATCCTTGTTGAGAATTGGAGAGGGAGACACTGATCTCTTCACTGTTGTGACCAATGACAGGACTCAAGGAAACGGCCTGAAGATGAGTCAGTGGATATTTAGATCAGAATAAAGAAAAAAAGTTTTTCATCCTGAGGGTGGTTGGGCTTTGGAACCAGCTCCCCAGGTAAAGGGTCCCAGCACCAGCCTAAAAAGAATTCAAGCAGCATTTGGACAATGCTCTTGGGCACGTGTGACTCTTGGGGATGGTGCTGTGCAGGTCCAACAGGTCCACTCAGTGATCCTGATGGGTCCCTTCTAACTCAGCATATTGTATGATACTATAATTTTATTACTTGGTGGCTTACTACATCCTATGATTGTAGTAAGAGAAAACAATATTTGAAACTTCCTTTTATGTTTAGAATTCTTCCTTTTGCTTTATTATTCTTTGAAATTAAATTGTCAGCTATAAACATATCTCAGTTGTTGCAGTTTGCTATATCCATGGGCTTCACATCACTTAGGCCAACTGGAGTAGGAAGAGGAGGCATGTCTTATTGCCTTATGACTTTACCAATCTCTACAACAACCTGAAGGGAGGTTGTAGGCAGGCAGGGGTTAATCTCCTCTCCCAGCAACAGGACAAGAGGACACAGTCTTACAGTGTTCCAGGGGTGGTTTAGGTTGGACATTAGGAAGAAGTTCTTCACAGAGAGGGTGACTCCGGGAATTAGAATGACCTGCCCAGGGAGGTGGTGGAGTCACCATCCATGGAGGTCTTTAAGAAAAGACTAGATGTGGCACTTTGTGCCATGGTCTTGTTGACAAGGTGGTGTTAGGTCATAAGCTAGATAATTTCAAAGTCTTTTCCAACCTAGTTGATACTGGGATTCTGTCTTCTGCTGAAGGCAGGTCTTATTTTTTCTCTTTAGTTACAGAGAAAAAAAAAAAAAGGCTAAAAGTATTTCTTAGACTCTGATGAACAGCATCCTGCTAGAACTGAACAAAGGACAAATTACAGTGGTACTTATATGCCTTAGTAACTGACACTGAGTTGATGAGCCAATAGAAATATCTGCAAGCACTTTTCCTTTTTTTTTTAATTAATTTTTTTTTAAATACAGTCTTGCTGTTGTTTCAGCCTGCTACTTGAGGACTTACTGAGTTAACATTTTTGCTAAAAAAAAAAAATCATTCAAGTTGCAGCTTTATTTTTATTGTAACTAGAACACAAATTTTCTTTCCCTGATTTCTTCTGAGTGAAATCATACACAAAATGATTTCATAAATCTAGCACTTCCTTGTGTTCAGGGAACAAGTACAAGCCATTTTAAAAAACCCTATGTGACACAGAAAATGTCCCAACTAAATGTCCTTCATCCCATCTAAAGTTTGTCCTTTTCTATATACTCTTAATAAAAGGGGCTCTGTGTTTGTGTAGTCTGTGTATGCATCTGTATAAAGAAAGACAATTCATGAGATGGAATGAGATAGTGATTTATCTCTTGGTAGCAAACTTTATTGTTTCAGATTATATTGATAGTACTCGGTACATTGTTGAATGTGATGAAAGCATAATTACAGGAAGAAACCTCCATCATTACTGTCATCACTGCATTTTGCCACCTTGGGAATCAGCATGCCCAGAAAAAAGAATACTGTATTCTTTCAAGCTACACCTTTTAAATAGTCTCTGCTTAAGGGAGTCCATAAAACCAGCTGCTGCTTACTACAGAATCTGCAGGGGCAAATTGTCATACATGCCCTGAGATTTGTCATGTTATTTACACAGAATTAGACAAATACTGGGATTTCTAGCTCCTTAATTATGTGAAAAGATGGGACCATCATATCAATGTCATTTAAATTAATATGTTTCTGATTCCAAGATCATTGCTGTTCTTGAAAGGACAACTAATGCCTTTGACTACTGCTCCTGAAGACCCCCAATATGCCATATTTGTGACCTATTTTTTAGTCAGAAACAGATTAAGACCCTTTCCTTTGATGTTCCACATCCTCAAAATCTTTAAGAAAAGCAGCTTCCAAATTTTAAGCTATAAGTCGCCTCATTCTGAGATAATTTTTACACCTTGCAGAATCAAATGAATTGGATCTAGGCAGGGAGAAGTGAAGCAATGCATAACCAACCAAGCATTTAGGTACTGAATGCTGTATCAAGAAGAAATATTCAGTATGATACCCTGTGCTCAGAACTGCTCCCTGCTTCATTGCCTCCAGCTTCTGAAGGATATTCTCTGGAAGAGTGTACGTACTGGACGCAATAAAACATATAACTGCTGTACAGTATTTTTCTACACAATGTGTTGAGCAAGAATTAGCTGACCTGTCTGGGATCTCAAAAAATCCAGATTAGGAAATATTATGTACTTCCCCTGTTGTCCATTACATATATAAGCACAAGTGTACTTCTGGAATGGAAAGTGGAAGGATTTGGAGCTAGTAAAGGCTCGTGACAGAAGCATTAAAGGAAGAGAATATGGTAGGTCTGGAAAAGAGGAAATTAATGAAAGAGGAAACAAATGAAAAGGTAGCCCAGGATTTTGGACAGGTGGGAAAGCTGACATTTGAGAAAGCATAGATTTAAAGAAAAGAAAGTACAGTCACTTGCCAGAGTAAGGAGAGGCAGTAGAAGATGAAAGAAGTAGATGATTCTAAAACAAAAACTCTATGTGATTAGTTTTAAGAGAATGTAAAGCTTCACTGGGACCAAAGAAACATTTAAGTTGCAAAATCAGAATTTACAGAAATAAATACAGAGTAGGGAATTATAAGAAAGTCTGAAAAAGGCTTCTATATACTTTTTTTAAAGCATGCGTACCTGCAACCCGAATATGTAGAACCTGCTTGAGATTAAAAATATGAAACGTCGCTATCATTCCACAAACACTGGAGTTGGATTTTATTGCCCCTGTTGTGTCCTTTGTGCCTTCTCAGAGAAGAAACCAAATGAGAAAACACCAGCAACATTTTAGCTTGTGAGTTTGACTGCCACTAGTTCATGTTTGTGCTAGCTTGTGTCCATTAAAAAAAATGGTGGTCACTGAAATATATTTGTATCAAAAAAAAAAAAAGAAAAAAAAAAAGAAAAAAAAAAGCTGTCTGCTGAAGTTCATAATGAATGGTTCATCATTTTTATAACAGAACTTTGAAAATCTTTTCTTCTGTTGCTGAGAAAAATCCCTTGTGAACAATATGTGATTTCCTTCACAGGATTAGTCTAATGTGTAAAAGTGCTTTTCAACATAGAAAGAAAAAGGACTTGGCATCCAAGCTTGTTAATAATCTGGATTCAATACAACAGATTTAATCTTTCCATTTCTTTTTCATGAATAACTTATCTGGCTAAAATATAGATTTTTCTCATGGTCCTAATTTCTGTTTTAATTGAATTGCTGAGAATGAAAATGATTAGAGAATGTTGTGTGGTGAGCAGATTTGTTTGGATAATGTGGTTTTAACACCTCTTGTTCTGCCCAAAATACACAGTCTTCCATAAAAGGATGTGGTAGTGCATAGCTTCTATACTACATTCTGTAACAGTAAATTTTCACTGGTCTTGCATTTAGTGATTAATAATTGGGATGAAAAGAAACAAACTGAAACAATAAGAAGGTAATATGAACAGAATGATTACAAGGAAAATATTTTTACTGTTCCAGTGAAAATTTGGTAATCTGTTTACATAGGTCAGTCAAAATAATACTGTAAAAATGTTTCCTCTTGATTTCAGAATTCATGGAATTCAAAATATTTTATATTTCAAATTGAAAATAAGGTGAATATAAGGCTTATTAAAAGGGGTCAATTAGTAGGACTCAGACTTCAGGTTAATACTAAATGCTTCAGGATGTTTTATCTAGATTGACCTGCCATTAAACCTGCAGTTTCCTCTGGAGCAACTGCATTAAGAAATGAGAGAATAATTTGACTTTCTATAAAGCCCTTTATGTAAACATAATTATCAGATTTGACACCATTTTTTGTAATGGGGACACTTAGCCACTAGTCACAGAAACTTTTCTATATTTTTAATTAGGAAACACATTATCTGAAGTTAATGGAAGTTATGTTGAGGGGGAAAAGTTACTTTGTTTCAATCTGTATTCAGATCAGAAATGAACAGATGCAGTGGAAGAGGTTTAAACTTGGCCATTCAAGTTTACCTAAAGCCAAGACAGAGCATGACAGGATCCTCTCTGGCAAAAAATCATCCTTCCTTTGGTGCTATAGATATTTATCTATGCTGTTTTTGAAATATCTATGGGCCCACAGCAATAATAACATTCAAGTATTAACTGTAGGGTACTTTAAGAGAGACATGCTCATGCTCCCTATCAGATGACTGAGCAGCTTCTCCCAAAACACCCCTATATTCAAGAAGCAAAAGGTTCAAGGTTGGGAAATAAACTAAGAGTTTCGATTTTCCTCCCTGTTTCCCCTTTCTAGGACCTTGAGAGCACAGCACTGCCATATGTGTTCTGAACCGCCTTGAGGTTTTGCAGGAGGGAAAACATTCAGATCAGTGAGACTTCACATTAACCAGTTGTTTTGTTTGTGAGATCCCCAGATTTCTAGGTAGCATTTCTGGATATTTTTCTGCAAATTATGCAAACTAACCATCAGTGAGTGTCTCCTTAGAAAAGAGAAATCAGTGTTCAAGTCAAAGATTAACAAATCTTTCATTTCTGTGAATCAGTTATGGTATCAGAATCTTCCTTTTGTTCCTGAGTTTTTAAGTATATGAATTCTTCTACTTATCAAGGTTTAGATCAAGTAGTGTTATACAGACAGTGATCCCTGACCTATGGGTGCAAAACAGTCCCTTTAATGCCTATAGTGGATGTTGAGGAAACACTAAATAATCACACACACTAACTAATGTATAAGGTCTAATTTTTGTTTTATTGTTGCGAAAGATGCAAACTAACAAGCTGTCATTTAGCTATTAGCTTTCCTTTACTGGATTCCATTTTCCTCTGCTGAAATTAGAGAGTATTTCTGACATTCTAGATGTAGCTCTCTGCTGCTGTCCTTAAAATGTAGTAGCACCTTCTACATTTTGAATCCAGAAGAAAAAACAAAACAAAAAAATTCCATCTACTGCACCATATTCAAACTGATGACAAATCTTAAAAAATACTTCATGCATCTGTGTGCACACATATATTCTATATGTGTGTAGATATAGATATATATATATATAGGCACGACTTTCAAGAACAATACCACCAGACTGTGTTCTGTATTCTAAGTATTTTCTTTCTGAATAGTTAGCAGAGTTCTCACACCATCTGAGATACTCCCAATAGTACAGAAATAAAAGACAAAGCTGCCTCCTCTATCTACAAGTCTTATTTACAGCTTTCCCTACACAAGCTGCTGTTTGTGGCACACACTCTAGTGCACTTTGACAAAGCTAATCCTGCTTCATCATCTCCAAGCCCCTGGAGATTTCCATGTGCTCTATGATTAATTACCAGCCTCCTGCTCTTTCCACTTGAAAAAAAAAAAAACCAACTGAAAAGCCCCCAAAACCCAACCAAAAAACCCCCAAAGAGCTACTACAAGAAGTTCTTCCCTGACAAGCAGAAACAATTAAGCCTAATTTGCTTTGAGTTAATGAGCTACATCACCTTATTCCACCACAATGCTATTTTGGGTCTATGGTAGACCTATGGTTTGGGTCTGTGGTTCAGTCACGCCAATTAATAGGCTGAGACAAGTGTGAGAACCAGCCTGCTGATCTCCCTCCTCTTTCTAACATCTATTTCCAAACAGGAAAAAATAAGGACAAGGCTTAAGACCTGTAGGATAAGAGACCTGAATGCTTTGCAATGGACTTGAAATGTGCTGGCACATACAGACGTTGTTAGGGTACCAGGTGGATTACACAAGTGTATGAAGCCTCATCTCCTTCAGACAGCAGGGAGGAAAATAGCAGTGGTAAAACTGATCATAAATAGTTCAGTGAAAATCACTTTTCTCTCCGTACCTTTGTCTCTAACTACTGAAGTTTTGCAAGTTAAAAGATGCATATGAATCAAAAATGTTTACAAAATAAAGACAACTACCGACAATGTCTAGTGAGGTACTAAACCAGCACTTAAAACGTGTACACAAACTGAATCAGCAGAATAAATTTTTGCATATAGATAACATGTGTTTAGTTGTCTAGTAGTGTTTTATTAACCTTAACAATAGAAGCTCAAAATGTCTGCGATCTAAGAATGAGAGTTTTCAAGTATCAGTATAGCAACTCAGGAACATTTCTCATAAAAATCTCAAAAGCCAATACCTAAAATACGTATTAATGCAGTTTTGTGACAAATCACCTGTTAGATTTCAGCTGACAGCTTGCCACACATTAATCATAAATAACTGTAAAATACAGCTATCATAACGTCTGAAGAAAAAAAAGGGAGAGAATATACAGCAACATTTCTGATACAAACCTCTCCTGCTCTGCATTGCCTTCCTGATTTTGCTGTGTACTGACCCAATGGCCACTGGTTCCAGTTGTTAATGGAACATCCTACTGTGTTAAAGAGCTTTGTCGGATGCTATTTATCAAGAAAGCAAGCAACAATACAAGGCAGAGCAGATGAAAGGAAAATAACACTCCCCACTATGAATAGAGTAATATTTAATATATTAAATTCATGAGCCTGAGACATGAAGGCCTACGGCTGGCCTTTTGAAGAGCTATGGTAGACGCTACTCAAGAGTACATTCACAGGTAAGTATTCAGATGAACAGCAGGCAAGCTAACTCAATTTGCTTCCTCCTTTCCTACAGTTTTTGAGATTTAAACTTGTACTCATAGCTTGCACTTCATATAAGATTTTCACTGCTGGTGCACAGCCTCCATGACAACACTGAAAACAGCTACATGAGCAGGAAGAATAAGATTTAAACAGTTAATCTGGAATGACAAAAGAAAGATATTTGTTGGGGTTTTTTTTGTTTGGTTTTTTTTTTTTTTAAACTTCTGAGGAAATACATGATACTTATTTCCAAATTTAAAAAAATCTTTATTTCACCTCAAAACCTCCAGCAAAAAACTAAAAAAACCTCACCAACATTTCTATTTTCCAAGCCTAATTTAAGTACTGTCTTAGAGATTGTTAAGTGTTTCACAGGAAACATTTCAAAGTTTATAAAGTATGTAGATATATTTCCAATTCAGTCCTGTACTAACCATAGAGTAACATACGGCTGCAATCTTGGCAGAAAAAGAACCCCTGTGTAGAATGCTGTGTTCAAATTTTTTTTTTTTAAGTTTAAGGGAAAATATTCTACCTTAATGAGTAGTTTGTAACATACAAATTAAGCTTCTTGCTGTGTTACCCTCTCTTAGAAGGCAAAGAATGTTAGAGGAATATTAACAAACCACATATATAGGTTAATGTATGTGTATGTGTAGGCTGCCACCTTAAATACAAAATTTATGCAACTGATAAGAAATGTTGATATGCAATACAGCAGCAGAAATATACAGCGTTTTAATGCTTCTTCATAAATTTAGGTTAACTTCTTATCTGTTGTTTTTTTTTTTTCTTTAGCATCACTACAAAACATAATCTTTTAAATAATGAGGTCTGGTTTTAATATCTCTATAAAAAAGAAAAGCTTTTATTCCTAATGTAATGCATTTATTTCTGACTGACTGAAGTAAGAGCTACAAAACCTGCTCATGACTCTAAAAAAAAGCAAAGCTAAATGTAGTCTTCAAACCTCACATTCATGTTGTGATACCATGTGAAAGATATAAAATAAATGGGTTTATTGCTCAACTCTTCAATGTCATGCAAGGATCACAGCATGAAGAGCACTAAAACAGCTAAGTTACTCATAAGAACTGCTGGGACATAACATTTAAACCTAAAATATCTATTTAGTGTTGCATTCCAAAGAAAATGCAGCCTTAAAACCATTTCAGTCAAGGGGCCAAAAGTGATGAATTAAGTCTTGTTTTCTTTAACAACATTTATTGCAATAAAGACCAAGTAGCATTTTGCCCACTTTTGATTTATGCTGTACCTTGAAGACACTGTTGCTTGTTGAAAAGCTAGTCTTTTATGGAGTAGTTAGTTCTTTTTGACAGGATAAAAAGTAATCATCTGTGCCACATTTCAAATATTTAACTTTTCATACAAAGTAATTTTATTACAAAGTTATTTGGTATTTTGAAAGATACTATTTGGAAAGCATTAGTGTGCTTTTAAGTGTGAGATTATTTGGGTGACCATTTTTCATGGTGTAACTGGCAGGATCAGAAGAAGAGAGCAATTTATAGGACTTGTGGAGAACGAAGTTTATTTTCACTTTTGTCAGCCTTCATGCTGGGAGCACTAGCTTCCAGAGGATGATACAACATGATAGAAAACACCCAAATCATTCTCCTCTGCAGAAAAGGAGCAATGACCTGCAATGAACTTAGCAAGCGCCAACAACACTGACTTCGGAATCAGGTGCTACACAGTTTGACGGGGTTGTAGCCAGTCAGTATGGAACTCAGGACAAGAAATACCACTCCGGCCAACCGGAGTGCACCCGGAACTTCATTCCACCAGGAAGACCAACTTTTCCAGCATCATTATTAATGGGCTCCCGCCACCATAATGCCTGACTACCACTTACTGTGTTTATACTGACACTACCCCCATTTTACACAGCATGACCTGTGTCACAGGGGGTGTATCCTTCCAGTCTTCCGAAGACATCTAGAAGCTCATAATGAGGTTTTCCAAAGCACTTTTCACCTAAATCCTACTGTTTCCACCTACATCCTACGTGCTGTTCCTTTATTTGTGGAGGACCGAATAGGACAAGGTTAAGAAGAGTCGGGATGGATCCTGTTTTAGCTCAACGTTAGGCCACCGTCTGAGCGGAGCAACATGCGGTGCTGCTCAGCATGGAACCTGACCGTTCTTCAAGAAGAAAAAATGAGATTTGCCATACACAAAGATAACTGATCATAAAATATCACTCTGTCACACTGTCACTCTGGGACACCCCCCGAGGACTGGCAGACGTGGTGGAACGCCCGTCGGCTCAAGCAGCCCCGGCAGCGGGGCGCAGGCCGCCGGCCCGGGAAGTTCGGCGAGGCCCGGCCGCCGCCCCGCCGCTGTGCCCCCCGCCCCGGCTCCCGGTGACGTCACCGCCCCGCCCCCAGCGCCCGGCCGCGCGCGGCTGTGCGTGCGGCGCGCGGCTCCGGTGCTCGGCCGGCGCGCGGCCTGGGATGGGGCGGGCGCCGCCTGGATCGCCGCTCCGTGCCCCCCCACCCTGCCCGCACACGCACAGGCACGGACAGCGGCAGCGCGCCGTCCCCTTGGGGCCGTACGGATCCGGTGACCCACACAGCGTAAGAGGATTAAAAAAGAATAATCACAAAAAACCAGAACCCCACAAAACAAGCAAAAGCACACGCACACAAAAAGCGCAAACAGCCGTCCAACCCAAAGCCCACAACGAACCCGCGAAACGGGAGAGCGTCGTCTCCGCCGCTGTCCCCACGGAATACCCCATTTTCCCCAGAGGGGCGAAGCGGAGTGGTGGGGGAGGGCTGTTCACATTTCGACTCTCGGGGACGGTTTCTGGCATTTTTTCCCGTGCCTGCCCTCCCCACTCCGCCCTCCCTGTGCCCTCTTCTCTCGCTTTTGTTTGCACTGCACTTTTTGTAGCAAGGGGGGCGGGAGAGTGGGTGGGAGACCTCGCTTTCATTTGTAGCTGAAGAACCGGCTAGAAAAGACTAAGGAAGAAAAGGAGGAAGGGAAAAAAAAGAGTGAAGGGGGAAGGAAGAAAGAGAGAGAGGGAGAGAGAGCGAGAGAGAGGGAGAGAGAGCGAGAGAGAGGGAGGAGGAGGAGGAGGGGAAACGGAGCAGCTAGCTCGGGAACAGAGAGCGTGCCCGGGAGCAGCAGCAGCCGCCGCAGGAAGGAGAAGAGCAGAGCAGCGCGGAGGAGAGGCGGCGCTGGCAAGAGGAGGCAGGCGGGGACCTGGCTCTTCTGGATGCTGGATTTTCGGACTCTCGGTGACTCTCTCCTGCTCCCCGGCGCCGCACTGTGAAAGACGCGCACGAGCGTCAGGCAGCAGCGGCGGAGCTTCGCTTGTAGCTGCTGCTGCTGCTGCTGCGGGGCTCGGATTAAATTGGCCGCCCCGGAGCCGACCGGGAGCAACGGGAGGAGGTGGCGGCGGCGGGAAGCAGCCGGGCGGGCGGGCAGCGGCGAAGGCTGCTGCTGGGACCGGGGGAGCCAGCATGACCAGGTAACTGCCCCGCTCCTGACCCATTTTTCATCCGCCGCCGCTCCCTCTTTGCCGCCTCTTTAGGCGCGCTCGTGTGTGTGAGCACAAAAGTGTGCGTGTGTGTGCGCGCAGCCCGCACACATGTCCCTCACACACAACTCTCCCGTGGGTGCCCCGAGGCTTCCCCCCAGCATCTTCCAGCCCGTTCCCCGCGCCTCCCCGCCGGGTCTCGGCGGCGAGGCCTGTTCGGGGAGCGAGGGGAGCGGCGGTGCGGGGACGGGGGATGGGGCAGGGAGAGGGCGATTGATGGATCGGAGTCGACGTTTCCACTGAGTGCCGCTGTACGCGGGCGGGGAGAGGGGAGTACGGTAATTGCACACTGTCTGTTTTGGCAAACGAATTGTTATTATTAATTATTTTGTTTATTCCAACGGGTTCTGAGAAGGGGGAAGGTAGCGGGGTAAGAGAGTAGGCATCTGCCGCTGTAAACGGGGCTTGGGGGTGAGGGGCCAGTAGGGACCCCAGGCGCCGGTCCGAGCACGGCTCCCTCCTCCTCCTCCTCCTCCTCCTCCTTCTTCTCCTCTTTCTCCTCCTACTGCTGTCTCTCGTTGGAGTAAGGGAGGCACGGAGATGCGAAGCTTTTCACAGGTTAGGCTTTTAATTTCTTTGTTTACTCTCGCAAAGCCACTTGAAAGGAAGCACATCGGGCTGGAAACTCTCAGTTTTCCGAGCACTTGCAAAGGGCTTCTTGAATTTGTTTAGCAAACTTAGCAGCTCCCTCTGCGCCGTCTGCCCGTGCAAGAAGGCACTCCTTACACTGCTGCAACCGGGTTCTCCCCGCCTGGCAGATAAAACAGTTGTTTTCTTGCTTTGAGTCCCCTATTTTAGCCTTTTATCTATGCCTTCAGTTCGCGACAGAACGGTATTCTTTCCATTTTGAGTGATTACCACTCAGCTTTGCATGTGTGGCTTTTGAATGTCTTGTTACTTCTCCAGAACTGCTGTCATACGTATTTTATTCTTTTGCCTGGTCTTTGTACATTTACTACCTCATGTAAGGATGGCAGCTTCTTTACCATGATTTCGATGTCTATATTCCCAGTTTTGACACACGTAGAAGGGTTAATTTATTTACACAGAATAGTTACGGTTTTATGTGTTCCTTCACTTGTCGCCTCAGACGGCGTTACACTGGGGATAAGTCTGTAGATGCTGATTTACTTTCGAGTTTCCTATTTGCAGACGTGAGTATTTCTGATGACACTTGTATTCTCTTAAACTTAGGATTAATATGGGAAGCGATGATTATCTTCTCTGCCTTTCAGAGATCGCTTCCAACATACCTTTTGTTCAAGCACAAGCAACTTCTCTGTAATGTTGGGACATTTTTGGAAATTTCGATACAGAGATGGAAAAAATGTATATATCATATTTTTCCTTCTTCTGGTATCTGCTCGTGGTTTAAAATGTTGTAACAGGCAATACACTCGTTTTTTGCTGTAACAGTGTATAGTAAATGACATCATTTTCTCCTGGGCTGGGAGCAGTGAATTCTACAATTCTTATTGTGAATGGAGCAACTCTGAAGGAAAAAAAAGATTTTCCCGTGTCCTAAATATGGTCATATGTACTTGCATCTTACTTTAGATGGCAATTTTTTGGTTGCTTTTTCAAATTCCCCTGATGAGATGAGCTGTTACTGCTGTTTTAATGTGTGGAATTGATAAACTGGTCAGTTTAATAAATTCAGCTGTCAAATTTCGCTCAGTCAAAATTGCTAAAAACTGTAAATATACTGGCATGGGATTTTTGAGGTATTGAGTGTTACACAGAAAGGATGGATTTAATGAGAGACTTTTTACATGAGTAGCTTTCCAATTTTAGTTTTGTTACTTGTGTTAATGTGGGGTATATTTAGATACCTTTCAATGCAGAAATAATGTATAGCTTTTCTATATTCACTGAAAGCAGTAAAAGCTTTGTTTTAGTAGAAGTCTTCTACTCTAAGAAGATAATAAGAAATTCATTATGGTTTGTATGTGTTATGGCAAGCTGTTGGGAATGGTGCATGGTAAGGAAAACGATACCTTGGTATTTCTAGGTTTCAAGAATTAGTCTTAGGACCTGCTTTTAGACCCATCAGTAATACTACATTTAAAATGAGCGCTAAGGAATAATGTGAATAAGCGTTTTGCTGTGATGGTTATGTAACACAAATCACCAGCAGTCAGCGAACTCAATTGGTGTTAGTAAATCAAAGCTTAATCTTAGGAGAGGGTGTGCAAGAATGTACTTGGGGATGGGGTAAAGAACAAGTATCTGCAGATTTAAGTCTAGTCAGCAATTCATTTTTAACATTGCCTTTTGGTTCTATGTTTGAGGAATGCAGGGACCAAAACTACACAAGCTGAAGAGTAGGAATTCCCCTTCATCTGCTGCTGTGTGTGCTGAGCCACTAGGGGCCTGTATAAACTGCTCTCATAGAGCAGATACCAGTGCATGGCATATGCTCACTTTCACCAGACGTTTTTTACACAGGTGCATAATGTCAAAAGCAAAGTTGCCAGTTATTCATACCTTACCAGTAAATGAGATTGCAGTTTTTGAGGAGATGTGTATAAATTGCGTATTATTTAGGGTTTTTTTCCCCCTACTTCACTTGTTTCCGCTAGTCCTGTATTGTGTCCAGCGTCCCTGCTTTCCTGATTACTATGGGGTATGGGGATGAACTTCGCTCAAGAGGTGCAAATTTTAGGCAAAGTTGGATTTGTGTGTCTTCTGCATTTCGTATTTTCTGTAAGCTGAGAAAATCAGATTTGTTCCCTGTGTGTTTTTTCTATTAGATTAGTAATGGTACCGTTCCATGCAAGTGTAGGGTTAAAAGATAAACTAAACAGGATTACTACAAGGCAGGAACAGGCATAGATTGATGGTGTATTTAAACTAGCTTTGTAAGTGTTATGTAAGTTTGAGAGTGTGTCGGCTCCAAGGCTTTGGCTGGAGTGTAGTCAGCATTTATGGGACATGGGCTGAGGATGATACATTCTTGAGTGTCAGTTTCAGAAATTTGAAATCCACCAGTCACAGCATTTGTAATAGACACTAAGCAGTAAGGTCAAGTATACTTACACTGTTCCATTGTTGGTTTTCAGTTTTTGAAATTGACAAGGCGGACAATTTGTAAAAGAGCGCAGCTGAAATATTTGCATATTGGATTTCCTCCGAAATGAACTTCCGTTACTAAGCTCTTTGAGAATTCTCATTTGGAAGGATTTTCAAGCTGAATCACAGTAAGGTCATACAGTCAAAAAGCAGTTTCCCTATGGTATGTTAATTTTTTAATAAGCTGTCTTTTAAAACATCAGTCTTACATATCATTCGGTGTTGGGCCAGTTCCAGCAAGAGGGTTTTTTTGTCATCTTGCCGACAACAGTTGTGCAAATATTTACTGAGCTTAATTTTCTGAAATGTGTGTGTGCGCCTTAGGTAAAGTTTTGATAAAATGTAATGAAATCTGCTTTAAAGGTTTTCTCAAATGATAAATGTCGGTTCAAAAGTGTTAGTCTTACTGATTATAAATAAACCAAGGCGGTGGCTCTGAAATGCAAAGTATAGGCACTTCATTTGTGCTTTGGATATCAAAAAGGAGTAATACGGTATTGATGGATGAATCATTGTATTTCATTTTTGTGTATGACTGTGGTGATTTTTGTTCTCTAGCAAGAGTTGAGAAAAAGGTATAGATATCTGCTGGTTTAAGTTCAGTGTCAGTCACATAATGCCTTCTGTTGGAATAGGAGCTTGCTTTCGCGGAATTTCTTTTTAAAAATATGTCATAACATAGTCAACATACTGTATTTCTATGAAAACTCAATTTCACATACTCTGCGAGTGTACTTTATTTGCTTAATCCTTGTATTCTTTGGAAAAGGCCTTAAATAAAGCCAATTAATGAATATATGTTGGCAAATTGGCAGCCTAAAGCAAGGATATGTGTTTAAAAATACTTCTTTGAATATTATCAGGAATTACCAAGTAGAAGCAGAGGGGAAGCTTACTTCTGATGATCTGCTGCGGTGAAGGTTGCAGTACAGCCGGGGAAATCTGAAGATTTAGAAAAAGGTTACATGAGTGCTTTGCCTGTAAATTCCTTTCCAATGTGCTTCACTTCACTTGTTTTTTTAAGACACTGGGCATTGATGGGACCGTATTTACTACTGCACAGTCTTAACTTATATTTTATAAGCTCAGATGACTTTTGGTAGTTTATAGATAATACTTAACCTTAAAACATAGCATGTTTGTGTCTTCCTGTGAGAAGTGGATAGCTGAAACGCCAGTAAGAGAAATGCAGGATAGAAGTAGAAATTTTTTGTGTTCAGAAAGTTAGGTTAAATTGAATAAAATATGTAATGCCTTTTAAGAACTTAGTAATTTTTCAGGTTCTTTCAATTCATTCATAAAAGCGACCAGTCAAACAAAATACTTGTAGCTTGTTTTTTAGCTGTATTAGCAGGTGTACATAGTCTGTACTTCCTTAAGATACTCCCTAAATTTACCTCTTTAGATGTCTTCTGGTTACATGCTGTCATAGGCTTCTTCGTAACCTTTATAGCGCAGTTACAAGAAGAGAAAAACAAAAAAGACAATGTGATTATTTTGCAGTAGAGTTTCAAATGAGATAGATATTTTTTCTAAAATCAACTTCCCTGTTTATACTTGATATCTGATTTCTGGTGGGGATTCTGTGTGTTCCTTTTGAATACAAAGAATGGGCAGAAAATGTCCTCTTCTGTCAAGAGAAAATTATAGAATTTCAGGCATTTTGATTTATTAAATGAGAGGACATGTCCTGATAGTATACTATTGTATCCTGAGCTTCTTCATATTTAAGCACAATGCAGTTTTGTTAGCTTTGCAGTAATCTTCCAGTTAGTGAAGTCACACCATGTGTATACAAATTGATTTATTATTTGCGGACAATCAAAATGGATGTCCTGGTTAGTGCCAGCTGAACTGTTCACATATTGTTGTGGTCAGGTAATGCTCACCTTTTTCCCAAGCAGTATATCTAATGTGGTATATCAAATTATACCAAGAAATATATTGCTCTTTCTTTTACAGTCTTTACTGTTCTGGAAATTACATATCTGTAAGTCAAAGTTGAGTAAATTGTGTGTAAAATCTGGCTTTTTAGGTTGCAGAATCGGGTGATTTCTGAGAGTATAGTCAGTACCAACCTCACCAAAATAAATGTGGCGTAGGTATAAATTTGGAAATAAATACACATTTCTCTAACATATTTCTCAATCCCATTTTGATATCAGCATCTTACCTTGGCTTATTCACTTATTTGGGTTTTACCCAAAAATCTAGGGTTTTTGATACTTGCTTTGACTCAGGAAGAGAAAATTGCAGTACATTCTCGTAGCAATGTCATAGTCTTTCTAATCGTCAGAAGATCACTGTTTACTGAGCTTGAACACAGTAATTCCACTTGTTTGACAATGTTGATTAAATTTAAAAAAAAATAAAATCTTAGCTGCTTTTGGAACTGTTTGTAGGCCATACTCTTTCTTTAAAACATTGCCAGAAAAAGCTGAATTTTATGCACAAGGAATAGACTCCTATTTCAGCTACCTCATTTTTTGCTGCCTCTACTTCTCCCACTCCCTTGCCTTCATTCTTCTCCCCACTCCTTTCCTTTCTTCTATAAAAACAGAAAGATAAAACTGGTCTTACTAAAAGTTCACAAAAACGCATACAGAATTCTGTACTATACCCCATTTTTTCATCTTTATGTCACAGAGAACAGTTTTATGAAGCAGGTGAATGTTACAGTTTCTAACTCAGAGACATGATTAATTTGTCTGTGTGCACCTGTATTACTAAACTTGTGTTAATCACACGTTTAGTTTTCTTTTCTCTTTTGCTTTAAGAAAGAGGTTTCTCCCTTTATGGAATTTATTGAAAGGGGGGGAGGTCTTTTCTGAAAAGGTTGTTTGTAGGACCAAGTATTTTCTGCCTAGGTTCCAATAATGTAACTGTCAGGTGCACAGTTCCATTACCTCTTACGCTATGTTTTATTAAAATCCAGTTTACAGGTGAACTGTGCATTAACACTACCTGGAATTTGACTTTTTTTGTTAATAAGCAAACAGCTTATTATTTCGAAAGTCATTAATTTGATGTAAATAGCGTGATATGAGAGGTTTCTAAAACACAGATCAGAAAGTAGGACAGGAAGTTTTATTTATTTATTTTTGTTTGTTTAGGATGGTAGTGTATCTTAGAAAGCTGCTTAACTACTGCCCAGTGCAGCTGTCCTTCCCTGAAAGATTAGGTTTCAGGAGCAATGATGGATGTTGAATGCTTGTAGCCAGTTGTGGGGTTTGCTCTAAGGTCAGTGCTACTGATGGAAGATAGGAATTTACAGCCTTATATCTCTTCACAAAAGTAACCGGTAGCATTTCTTTAGGGAAAAAAAAGGCCCTCAGCTGCTAGGTATCTTCAGTGCTGAGCTTGTATTGCTGCATAAGCTATTCATATTAGTGAGAAAGAATAAGGAGATTTGTGAATAACAAGGAAACGTTCAGTCATGAGTGTTCCCTTTTGTTTCACAGAAGCACACAGAAATAGCTACTAAAACTAAGTAGGATGATGTGATTTATTTAGAAGTATTTTAACATGTGTTAAAAAGTTTGAAATTGGCACTTTTGACTTCCCATTTCAGTTGTTTCTGCCATGTTTCAGGACATACTCTCTTTTTTTGCATAAAAGTAGGAATTTTTTTTTCCCCATGGGAGAAATATATGTTAGTGGTCTTGAGCAAGCATAACCGAGGCACAGCAGACATCCATCAGTGATAAAAAGGTAGAAGGGTGGACGTTTGTCAGATAGAAAGAGTTTACTTTGATGGAATATTACCTTGTTTAATTCAGATCTCATGATACATATTGCTAATAAAGATGGATAGTTTAGATACTCTAAGCTGTGTTTTCAGAAGCATTTGTTGAGGTCACACTTTCAGACTTTATTTTTGGACTTTTTGCCTTCCCTGTTTAAGTTTGCTCCTGATACACAGTGATGTGATTACCTTCAAAAAAGTGAATTTTGATCGAGAAAGGTGCACAAAAATCCTAGACTGCTTTATTGTTAAGTTTGCAAACCTCTTTTGAATTGTTTTATTAATTTGTATCTTAATGATATAAGTGGCATTTTCTGTCAAGCCTTAGAAGAGTTGTCCTAGTAGGTTGAAAGCCTTCAGTGATTGGTGAGAAAGATTTCATTTGACAGCAGCATTATTTGGATGCTTTTGAAAAAGTGGTAGGACTTCTATCACGGATAATCCTAGCAGTGGTTAAATTCGAATTCAGACAAGAAAGCCTAATAAAACATCTGATAAGTTGATTTATATTATCTCATAAATTAGGGAGTAAGAAGTATTTTGGTAAAGAGAAATACCCAGTAAGAATCAATTTATAACAATTTTGCATCAAGGAAATGGCCTCTTTCCAAATGCTTATGTATTCTGCTTACTGGCAGCAAGCCATCAACTATTTTTGGAAATCTCTCTTTGCTTAAGTAATAAATATTCACAATTTACCAATTTATTTTACTAGAAATAAAATATGGAATCTGTTACTAGAATTTTTATTTCATTTTTGACCTATTTCACAAAGAATGGACTTTTGCTCATTACAGTTAAGTGGATGAATGAATCTCGATTAACAGAATTTTCCAAACAGTGAAATTATCTCCATACTTTTTTTGATAATTTGGGTATTTTTGGGTATTATTTTGGCTTGACATGAAAAGCCTTGAATTTTTTACTGTACATGGCATGTGATAGAAAAATTGTGGTATTAACTGAAGGAATTGTTTGTCTTAGTTGATATTAATAATAATGTAATACAATTTTGTTTTTTTTAAAGAAAAGTGTATAATCAGTGTAAATGATTGTAAATAATTTTTTATATAATTGGTGTAAATGATTGTAAACTATTGACTTAGTTCAATAGGTAGAATTTACAATTTTTTCCCATTTTACATTTTCAAAAGGTGTCTTAAATGGTCACATGAAGTGTCAGCATACCAACCAGATGAAAATTTTAAATGTAACAAGGGAAACAGAAAAATAAGAGAGCATTGTACTTTGTAATGCTAACAGGTGGCAGGGAATGCTTGCAGGAGTGATTACACCTCCATAAGAATGGTAGCATTCCTTGGGTTTAATTTTGCATGATTACAGTGACTCTGGAGAACAGATAGTGTTAGGACTTCAGCAATAGTTTTTTGGTTAGCTTAGTTTTGGCCAGTTTGAGGCTGAATGTATTAAATACTGTGTAAATACAAAAAGAAACGTCTATTCTTCATCTCTTCGATTGTATCTTGTAGAACAGATACATGTCCTTCTGGGCAATGTAATCTGTAAAAGGGCACTTATTAGGACTGTGTCCCTTGCTGATTTATTCACAGGATTGCTTTATTAATCTAGTACACAAGGGTAATCTTATTCCAAAGGTATTGGAAAGCATGAAAATAGCTACTGGACTTCATAGAGATGTAGATTTCTACATTTTCAAGCAATTTGAATTTATAGTCTCAATCAGTCTTTTGACTTTTTACTGTGGAGTATATAATCCATGAAAGGGGCAGAGGCCCTAAAACTGTTTTTTTCATTTTTGCTAATCTCTGCTATAGTCCAGGTTAGAGACAGACATTAATAAAAAAATGAAAATAGATTATCATATATAGAAGAAAAGTACAATAAGATTTTTCTACCATGATGATGAATTGAGTTGCTAGAAATGTTTATATGGTAACCGGTGCCTAACAGAGGTATACTCTTAGCAGACAGACAAGCTTCTTTTTCTGCCTTTTGGTTGTCATTTTTGTTAGGAGGTGAAGAGCTTGCCATTTTGGTGTGAAATTTTTTCTTTCCTGGATTAACTTAATGTTGCAGATGCCAATTAGAAAATTAGGCAGGGATTTTTTTTTGCAGCTTTTATTGGTTCAGATAATGGTGTCAAGCTCTATTTCATATTTAATGAAACAGAACACTTGAAAACACCAAAGAACTTGGGAATGTGAGGAACCTGAATTCAAGAGCAAGGAGTGAAATTTTGCAACCACTAAAGCAAAACTACAACACGATCAATGACAGTTTCACAGCTGTGACTGGGGATGTCCCTTCCCCATCTCTTTCTCTAAGTTGTTATCCATCTTCCTTTTGCAGTTCTACAGTTCTATAAACACCAGTTAGTAACGAGAAATGTGTCTTCCTGAAAAATTACCGATGACTACTTAATACCAACTCTTCTATATTGTACTTCACTCTCTCTGGAATGAGTCTTTAGGTGTCCTTTAAATGCAGCTCTCCTTAGCAGTTCTTGCTTCTTATTGTGAGAACATATCTGAGATTGTGAGCTCTCAAAAATGGTGAGAGTGGCTCACTGAACGGGTAGGTTTGTTGTTTTTTTTTTTTTTAAGAATGTCACTGAAATCACAAGTATTGGATACTTTTATTCTTATGTTGTAAAAATCCCCTCTGAAACCTGTTGTCATTGCAATCTTAAAGGTTTAAGTTACGTTTTTTCTTCTATTAAGATTTATGGGCATGTCCACTGGGATTGGTCTCTGATTTCTTTGACTACTTATCAATATCTAGAATGCAGTCTTTCCTTATAGGCATTGGTGTACTCATGACTCCACATGTATACCACTCCATCTGCTCCCTTTGTTGAGGTATTTGAATAAGTCTAGGCTATCTGTTTTTTTAAAAAGTTCTGTGCTGGGTTTTTTTTTTTTTTTTTTTTTGTCTTGGACACAACAATGTCTTTTCATTCTCTGTGAAATCCTTGCTTTTTCAACCACTTCCCGTTTTTCACAGTAGGAAACTTTCCACATGAAAAGAAGAGAAAGAGACCTGCTTGACAGCTTCTCTTGTCTCCTTGTGGCTATAGAACTGCATTGAGTGTAACAACAAAGAAATGGATCTCTCTGGTGCTATTTTGGTGGGTTTTGTCTCTAGGTGCAGTGGTAGCAGATTTAGATTTTACTCTGGATGCTGGCTCTCTTCTCTTCAGGTACAGCCTTCCATTTAAGCCTTTGTGTTACTCAGCTGAATTCATCTTAAATTCTGAATTCCATCTCTGTCAGAGCAAGTCAGTTTTTATTGAGACATGATCCTGATCATTTCTTCTCGGAGAATAAACTGGCAAAAGACCTTCAAGTTGATCCTTCAGGAATTTCAGAAGTATAGGTTCCAACACTTTGAACTCACTTTCCAACACTTTCCAACTGAACAGAATCGGGGATAGGTATTTTTTGGAAGAACACAGGACATCTGTGTTAATATTTTTAAGCATTAAATGTCATTAATATACGCCATTTTTCAGACATTGTCATGCTCACTGTATTTGTCTTAGTATGCTGTGTTTTTTCATCATGTTAAATGTGTTTGAGAATTTTGAGGTAGATTCTCACTGTGCTTTTCTCACTGATGTAGTTATTATTCCACCTACTGAGTTTCTGGGGTGTTACGAGTTGGTAACTATTGTTGTGGTTTTTAACTTATGCATATACATATCTGTGTAAAACAGCCATGCAGGATTTTGCCCTGCTCTTGTATTTGTTAAGTTTTGTTTCTGTTAGTGTTGGGTTGAGGATTGGTCCGGTCAGAGATGTGTTACTAGGTTTCTAATGTTGCCTGGAGTTGGATTTGTTTAATATTTTAGTAGCTGCTGAGGGGAGCTTGGTGTGTGTAGTTGCACTGTTAGGAGTAGCAGCTGAGAGATTGTTTTGGTGAGAGTGCAGTTAACCACACTTGTCATAGGTGTTTAGTTGTGATTCTGGTTGCCCTTTCTAGTGGTTTGAAGCTAATACTGAACTTTCATGGCTTGTCTGAATGTATACAAAGTCTGAAGCTTCTTTCAGAACTACAATTTTGGCTATTTGAACATGGCTTTCTTTATTTGTGTGTTTTCAAAGTCCTGTTCTTACAAAGACCAGTTTTCAGAAATTCTTATCACTGAGATGTTGTTAATTCAGGGTGTGTTGGCAAGTCTTGTCAATGTCTTGCCTCCTCTCTGTTTACAGATAGCTTAGATACTTGGTAACTTAACTTTTCGATTTATCAATTCTTTGTTTCCTGGTGAACCATTTCCTTTTACCGTCAAACATATTGAAAGGAAAATCTGTCCTTAATCTTTTATGTTTTGCTATAATGATGATGATTTTTCTGGTTTTCTTAATGGTGTGTAGACTGAAAGACTGATGGTCCATCTCAACTAATTATTTTTTACAGTATTTGCTTGACGATATCACAGTACTCCTTAAAAAAAGCAGAGTTCCTTTGGGCGACCGTGAAAATACTTGTATGTTCAGCAGTTTAGTTTCAGATTTTCCTGGTGAAACAGTAAGGCACTTTTCTGATGTTTCTTAACCGGAAGTGTAGCTGAAACTTAGCCTTCAAAAGTCTTGTGGCTTCCCTTTATTCAAATTACAGATCTCATGGGTATTTTACCAATTTTAAGGCATGCCTCCATTACAAGTTACAGCTATGTGAGAGGGCTTGGTGTGTGACTAGAAGTCAAATAGCTAATAATTGAATAAGCATCAGAAATAATGTTAGATTACTTAGATGGCAGTCAAGAATTATTTCATGCTCTCAGATGGACAGACTCTCAGGTTTCACGTGGAATAAACAGGGAAAAATCAGATAGCTCTGTGGTCCTCAATTGGGTGTCTGTATAAGGGACTGAGGATGTATATCGTATGTATTCCTTTACATTGCAGTTTTTACTTCAACTATCAAGTTTTATTATTGCATTTTTAGCACAACTCATAGTTAGGAAGGCCTTGTACACTTGTGCATCCCAAATACGGTGCCCAGACAGAGATCCACTGAAGGCTAGAAACTAGTCCAGTCAGCTGTACTTTGCAAAGATCCCCTTATTGCTGCAGCATTATACGTAAGAGAATCCTTGTTTGTGCACCTTCTGTAGTTTACAGCCTAGAATTTACTCCCTGATGGAGTGTGTGCCATTGGCTAATAAAATAAGAGTAATACAGAAAAAAAGAATGGTTGTAAAACACTCTTATTTTCACTCTTTCCTCTTACCTTTCCCTAATTATCTGTAATTCTGAGGATAATTTTGAAGAAAAAAGTTTATAGACATATAGCTAAAAATAAATTTAGGTGTTGGGAGTCATGTATCCAGATTCCCTGAAATTATTCAAAAATACTGAACATTCATGGCTGCTGACAAAATGACACACCAAATGAGAGAGAAGATACTTTTAAGTGTTAGAAAGAAAATTGTCATTTGTAGATTAATGAAGGACTATTTTTAAATGAGCCTCCATGTGGAGGACAACGCTTGTGTGTAAGCAGTCCTTGGTAATAAGAACTGTGTGCTGTATATGGCTTACTTTAGTCATGCACATACTCCCAAAGTATTAAATGGATTTAATCACACATCAGGTTAGTACTTCTTTGTCCTGTCATTTTCTGTAGTATAAGTGTATGTTAGAAATATGAGAACATATATGTGAAAATGTAAGCATGGACAAAAAGTGTAAATAAAAATGCTTCATTTAAGGTAGAATTCAGCAGAGAAGTTAGGCTCGTCCATACCTGTAACCATACATTTAGGTAACTTCACTACTGTGTAACATTACTGAAATCTGTTAGAGTATATGTGGGTTTAAAAATAAGAATGGGTGTGGTGTAAAAACAAGTATACGCACTAAAGTGATTTATTTTTCATTTGAACTCCTAAGTCTGTGGAGTGAAAGGAAGTAAAGAATGATAATTTCTACTTTACGCTATTTTGCCTTTTCTTCACAGTGTTCAAATAAATATTATTTTCATACTTGACAAGAGATGGAGTGGTTTACAGCTTTCCATGGTTTATCGAAAGTATAAAAGTATTATAATACTCCTTGATACTATTTTATTTTCAGTTTGCATACAGAGCAAGAAAAGCATCTCTAAACTGTTGAAATAGACTGTATTTTCATCAGTGGTCATTATGGAACACTGTCATTTTACTACAAGAAAAAATATTAACAAGGAAGAGGTCCGTAACAGATCACAATCCATTGCTAGAAAAGTAATTGCTTCAGTTCATAAACAATTTTTAAAATTCTGTATGATCCGGGAGCGCTGCTATAGGCATCACTCTGCCAGGAATTTCTCTCTTTCATGAAACCACAGTGCAGGACTGAAACACTGTATACCCAGTCAAGCCAAGAAAATTTTCTAATTGATTCCTACTGTCTCATATTTTAGTGAAGTATTTGAGTCAGCTGACGTGTTTTTGAGTGTATTTTTGTGTCTTTTTTCCCCCCACTGATCTTGTTCTGTTTTATAAAATTCTGTAATTTTACACTGGGTAATTCACAGTTTTGTTGAATTGGTGATGGAGAAAAAAAAATATCAATAAACTTCTGGAACACTTCAAAAAATTTTGCAAATACTGAAAATAGTGAGCAGATTGATGTTTGATGCAAATCTGTGGACTGAAATGTAGATGTTAGATGGCATTTAGTTGTAAATTACGCTGTATAAGTAATAGATTTCTTGTGGTTTTGTATGTGATATTACAGTGTGTAAGTGTCATACTCAGGGCTTTATGTCTGTTATTCTTTAGCTTTCCTTTTACATTCTTTTAGGATTTTCCAGCCTTTTGCCTTAAAGAGCTTCTTTTTATTCTTATGTTGCTGTTCTGCGCTCTCATCTTTTTCTATAAGTTAGTGCCTTTTAAAATTTTTCATTAAGGTAAATGAGCTGAAGACCAAAAGACTTCAGAAGTTGTATCTAAGAGTAAGAAGCTGTCTTTTCTCTAGGTAGCTGGAAGAACAATTTTAAATCAGTAAGATTTTGACAGCTAGATTTGCTGACATGGACTGATGTATATAGCATATGCTTGCTTTCGTTTTAAAGTAGAATTTTATTAAATTAAACAATCCACTTAGGGTTAAGCCTTCCAGTTTCCTCTCTGTCCCTTTACTACACTGAAGTCTTTGATCCTTTATATACCGTTGTAGAATTCAGTGCACAGAGATTTATCAGTAAAGGAATAAACATTGTGGTACAGAGCAATCAGATGATTTTCTGTACACGTCATAAAAGCTAATATTAATAAATCATGGAGTGATATGAATCATACAAGGCAAATAAAGATAAAGCTAGGGAAGTATTTCTTAGAATTGTAACCAAATGTCTTCTGCTATATGAAAATAAAATCTGTCTTCGAATTAATGTCTTAGACTTCTTTCATAGGACAGAGAACCTGATAGGTGTACAATCTATTATTTGTTGTTTTCATTTTGGTCTTTTTCCAAATACTAGATTTTTTAAAGAGATCTTTTTTGTAGCTAGTTTGTATTAATATTTTCTACCACTGGTATAGCTGAAGTTGCATAGTTTGGTATATGCAGTTATTATTTGAAAACAAACTTCACGAAGGACAATTTTCTACTGAAATACACATATATTTTACCCAATGTACATATATATATTTACTAATATGCCTATATGGGATGCAAATTTTTATTTTAATTCTACATTTTACACAGCTTTTATCCTTTAGTTATCCTTTATCTTACTGTAACTCACGATGAACTTTCTTTTCATCTTGTACTTCACAGACTGCTTTACCAGTAATTTTCCCATTGTTGATCTTTATTTGTGTAAAAAACATGATAGCTTTAGCTGCTATTGGCCTTGTATTTAACATCTTTTTTGTTGTTCTGCTTTGATGACTATGAAAATATGCCATTCCCTGCAGTCAGATTTTGGCAAGGTCTAGAAGGATTTTTCTTAAAGCGGTTCTGTGTTCAGGTAAATTAAAGTCACTCTAAGAGCTTTGAGGATTACTGGATCAATGCACATCATTTTACATAACATTTTCATTTCTGGCTATTGAAATATATTCAGGAGTTGTCTTACAAGGTACCAGCAGTACTTTGTAAAGTGTGTGTGTGTTGCGTTGTTTATTTTTATTCCTTAACTGCTGTTTGTATTCAGTGCACATTATAGCTCTCCAAAGACTGAAAATGCTTTTTATTATTGCCTTTTATCTGTCATGCTGTTTGAATGATTTTACTGGACTCTAGTAAAGTAGGAAATTGATACAAATAAATTACAACTTGGATCTATTTCTATTGTCAGCAAGCATTAAAAGAAAAAGAAAATATGGCTTCTATAAAAAGTAGTTATTTAGAAAGTAATATTTGGCAAATTAGCATACGTAAGTTGCACTTTCTATGTATCTTTCTCTATACGGTTGCAATGTTTACAACCACAGTTGAGTCGTAAAAATAATAGTAAACTGAGCCACTTTTTTTTTTTAATTGATAAATATTTTTCATTAGGAAGTGAAAAGTATCATGATTACTCCAAACAGATGGATTTCTTTTTCTTTCTTTTAGTCTTGATGTCTCCTAAGTACACATACATGTACACTTAGACAAATGGCCATACATAGAAATTAGAATTTTGTGGCTAGGTAGATTGTATGGATTAGAATTTTTTTTGCTGTTTCTGAATACCAGGAACAAAAAATTTGATATTTTGAAATTTTGTTGATTTTTTTAATTATTGAGATTTAGAAAATATTCTAGGAGTACTTTTTGGGTGCATCCTGATCTAGATTTGGAAGGTTCTCCTGTACACTACTGATTATTCTACTTTTATCACCATTAGATGTGATGAACGGTACTTTTCATTATTGTTCTTATCTCTTACATCCTTCCTTCCCTGCTTTCCTCACAGGTTTTAATGCAGTGGTGTAGCTGTATTTTTCTGGTAACATTAGTTCTGATCCATGCAACAGCTTGGTAATGTGTGTGGGATCCTGTGTAAGAGGCGAGATGGCCGGGGTGGCATTTAGGCAGCTCCACTGTAATGTTTTGAGGGCACAGATGCTCCCCGATGGACTGCCCATTGCACTGTGTATGATGTGCAGTGTAGGTTTCTCTATGCACACCTAGGTTTGGGCAGTCAGAGCAGTACAGATTCTGTATTTAGACAGACTAATCAAATGCATTTTTGGCACTCCATTTTACACAGCATAAGAAGCCTTACAATTCTATGCCTGCAAGAAAAGAGGCATTTGAGTCTCAGCATCAATATTTCTTAAAAGTTGCCATATACATTATATAGTTTGCAGGAGGTTTACTGGAAAAATATACCATTTTTTGCCTTTAGTTTCTTTAGTGATCCAGTGTTATTGCACAGTGTAGTAATTTCGAACTGCAGCTCTTAAATCTTTTTCGTTACAAATTTAGATTTAACATTTTTGATGTTTAAATTGGCTGTTTGAAGTTAACGTGATTTAAAACTAGAATTCACAATGAAGTACTAATACTTTTAAACAGAAGCATTACGTGGATGATGTGACACTTAAGATTTCTCCATAAACGAATTCCTTTGAATCTTTAAATTACACTGCTGGTGGGATAAAAATTTGACAGTCTTCTGTTATCTTTTTTGTTTTATTTTTCATTCCACTTTCTGCCTTTTTATGTATGGACTTTAAACTAACAAAAGAAGAAAACATGGAGTTTCATCGTAAGTTGATGAAGTTGGTAAATTGATAAGTCATTATGTCCTTTTATATTAAGTTACAAATCAGATTTGTCTCAAGTGACCCTCCTTTGTATTTATAATAAAGTATACATTTTCTTGCATTTTGCACTGTAATCATACAGATTTTTGAATGCTTCTGAACAGTCTCTTTTTTCACTTTTTTTTGTCTTTCTTTTTTTTCCTAAAGCAAAATCTTATATTGCAAAATACATGATGAATGTGTAGTCACATAAATAAATAATAAACAAATAAATTATAATAATAAATACTATGGTGCCAATTCAAGATCTTTTATGATCCTCTAATTCCATTTCACTGAGGAATGAACATAGAATAATGGAAAACATCCTGAAATTAGAGCAAGGTTCTTTGGAACAGGCATGTGACGAATCTAAAACTAGTTCTGACCTCTGCTCCTGTTTAAGTGGTTTTAAACAGTGTGGGGATATGCTGCTTTACTGTTACAGTCAGCCTTCTGTCATTTGTGTATGTGTTAAAAAATCAGAACTATTTGGAAATATGAAATCTGTAAGAGTGGCTAATAGATCTGACATGTGCCAGTTTTTGCACAGGCATAGATAGTGTCAAATGAAATTCAGAGTACTTTGTAAGCTCTCCTGGGAGACTTCCAGTAAAATGCCAAATTGAACATAGATTTACTAATACAGAAATATTTTCATTAAGAACCTTGGAAAAGTGAAATAAGAATATTGACAGTAATATTTAGGTTTGAAGACATACTTACACAAATTAAACTCTTATATTTGTCTTGAACTTTGAATTATTTATTTAATAGCAGTTTATAAACTTGTTATTTTTTTTCTTTTTTTTGGTGAGCAGTTGGGCTATTTTTGTAAGAAACGTGTTTGTACCTGCACTGTTTTGCTAACAGCCTTTATATGTGGCATTATTTAAATACATTAGACCACAATTCAGGTGTTATTTGGGACTTGAAATGTTTGAATAAATGTTGTTTTAATCTAGCATGTAGTATTAAATAGTACTGAGAACTGGATGTTACCATGTCATTGATTTTCATTGTCTCACTTGCTCTGTTTCCATCACTGATCCCAGACAATAGAATAGGTTCCATATATTTCACATCTTGCATATTAATTAATCTCATTACTTTTTCTGAATTTTTTCAGCAGTAGAATAAATATAGCCCTTGTGCAAGGGATGCAGTGACAGCCCCAAACCATGTTTAATTGGAGCTCAGCATACAGTTTAAGATGGCATCTGTTTACATGAAGCATGATTATTGCTGTTTGTGCTCTTTTTTCCTCTGTTCCTTTAATGAACATTAAATTTATTCAAATAGATGAACGAGATTGCCCTAAATAAACAAAAACATAAATATAGAAATGATAGGTAATCTATGAATCATTATAATCAGTTTTGTCATGCTGTCTTTCACATGTAATTTCATAAAGTACAAGGATATTTAGTGGTTTTTAATCAAAATCTGTGTATTAATAATGCAACACCACGATGTAAAATGTAAGATTTATCACAAATTCTGTAGATGACAAATATTCTTACACATCACTGAGCTGAGACACTTTTTTTTATTGCCTGATAGAGTAACCTGTGAGTTGGAATCTTTATGTCCCAAACCTTTCTGCTGCCAGTGCCAAACAGATACCATGCTGTTTTATATAGTGTTACTGTGTGCATATCTGACCACTTGAAGGCTCTCATTTCAGTGTGTCTTTCAAAGTTTGTTAAAAACATCATCAGATTTTCAACAACCTATGCTGCTTACAGATGACTTTGATCTAGAGACCTTACATGTTAAAGCCACCATATCTCATTAACATTCCTAGAACGTCTTGTTCTCATACAAAATTGGCTATAAATTAGGAAGAAAATTACAGTTTAAATGTGATTTAAAGAAAGTTAAGTGGGTGACAGAGGAGAGCCGTAGTAGCGAAAAGGCTGCTATGTCAGCCATAAATCATAGCCTTGAGAAAAAGAAACCTAAAATTGTAAAAAGGGTAAGAAAAAGCAGAGGGAAGGATTACCTAGGATGACTGTTTTAAAGAGTAAGGAAGAGCTAAGCCATGGCTGTTGTTTCATGCAGGCACCAGTGATAACAGACAGGAGCAATCTGAGGGGCATCAAGAAGAATTGCAGAACTATTGGGAGGAGTGGTGAGGGATTCTGGAGCTCAGATAGTGGTCAGTACTTTCAGTTGAGTGGAATATGTTTGAAAAATCCAGTTGAATATAGCAGATGAGTAAATGCTTACAGAACTGGTGCCACAGCCAGAGGCTGCTTAGGCTGTGGGACTTACTTTGAGAAGCTGGGTCTGCTGAGGACTTGTGGCATCCATCTGTCAGAGAAGAAGACCATTCTTGGTCATAGATTTGCCAAGCTGGTGAGAAGGACTTCTCACTAAAGCTGCTGGGGCAAGGGAGCCTCAACCCATCCCTCTCCTACAAGTTTGATGCCAGTACCAATGAGAGATGCCCAATGCCTGGAGAGGTATCATAGATCAGCAGGAGAGCACCTGAAGAAGAGCACAAAGGAATTCCACATAGTCCAGCCATTAAGTCAGCTTCACTAAGCTCAACTTAATGGAGTCTAAAGAAATGCAAATCTTACTGGCATGATAGAGGTGTGATGGGGTGGTTCCTGTGACTAAAGTGTTGGATTGGAAGGATACAAGCTCTCAGGGAAGGGCGAGCAGGGGAGATGAAGAGGTGCTGTTGTTTCTCTGTCAGTGACTAGTGGGAGTGCATGGAACTCCATCTGGATGAGAAGGTGGCTGAGAGGTTATGGATAGGTTAAAGGGCTAGCAGAGACAAATGATATGACACTAGAGTCCACTCAGCCAGAGCAACCAAGTAGATGAAACCCCCTATTGACAGGAATAGCTTCATAATCACAAACTCCAGTCCTGTTGGAAGACTTCAGCCACCCTGATGTCTTTTGGAGGGACAACACAGCAGGACACAAGCAATCCAGGAGGTTCTTGGAGGATATTGGTGACAAGTTCCTTCTCTAAAGTGATGGAGGAAATAACAAGGGGAGGTGCTGTTCTCACCAGAAGGAGGGACTGGCAGGAAATGTGAAGCTCAAGAGCAGACTGAGCTGCAGTGACTTCTCAGTGGTGGAGTCGAAGATACTCAAGACAGCCAGAAGGGTACACAGCACGTTCACTACCTTGGGCTTCCAGAGAGAAGACTTTGGTCTCTCCAGGGATCTTCTTGGTAGCATACCAAGGGATAAAGTCTTTGAGGGATGAAAGGCCCATGAGAGCTGGTAAATATTAATCTGCTACAAACTCAGCATACCAACAAAGAGATAGTCTAACAAAAATTCCAGGAGGCCTGCATCAATAAAGAAGGAGCTCCTAGACAAATGCAAACAGGAACCATGTAGATGGTGGCAGCAAGGACAGGCAGACTGGGAGGAATACAGACAAATCTTCCAAGCAGCCAGGCAACAGGTTAGGAAAGCTAAGGCATTGATAGTAAATCTGCCTAGGGATGTAAGGAGCAACAGAAAAAGCTTCTATGTGTATGTCAGTGATAGAAAGAAGGCTATGGAAAATGTAGGCCTTTTTTGGAATAGAAAAATTAAACAGGAGACCTGGTTATCCTGCACATGGAGAAGGCTGAGGTGCTCAACAAATTTTTTTGCAAGTGCTCCAGCTGTACCACCCAAGTCACAAGAGACAAAGGCCAAGACTGGGAGAGTGACAAACTGTGCTGTAGGAGAAATCAGGTCTGATGCTGTGGAACCAGATAAGATGCATCTGCATTGAGGAAATTAGCAGATGCAGTGGCTAAGCCTCATCGTATTTGAGAAGTGATGGTGGTCTGGTGAAGTTTTTACTGACTGAAAAAGGAGAAACAACTGCCTATTTTTAAAAAGGGGCAAAAAGGAAGAGATGGAGAGCTGCAGGCTGGTCAGTCTCACCTCTGTGCCCAACAAGATCATGGAGCATGTCCTCTTGGAAGCTGTGTTAAGTAGCATGGAAAATAAGGAAGAGATGCATGACAGCTAACATGATTTAGCTTTTTGTCAGGCAAATTGTGCCTGACGAATTTGCAGGCTTGCTCTGAAGCATTACAGCATTGGTGGATAAGGAAAGAGGAACATCAACTACTGACATCAACTGCCTGGAACTTTGCAATGCGTTTGACACTGTTCTAAATCCTTGCCTCTAAATTAGAAAGACAGAGATTTGATGCATGTACCAGTCAGTGGGTAAGGAATTGGCTGAATGGTTGCACTCAAGAGTTACAGTCAATGGTGTAATGACATGGAGACCAGTGATGAGTGGGGTTCCTCAGGGGTCATATAGGAATTGGCACTGTTTAACATCACTGGTGGTGACATGAATTGTGGAACTGAGTGCATCCTAACCAAGTTTGCTGACAACATATCAGAGGACAGAGATGCCGTTCAGAGGGGACCTTGACTGGCTTGAGAGGTAGACCTTTGCAAACCTCACATTTCAGCAAGGGCAAGTGCAAGGTTTTGCACCTGTGTTGGGGCAATCCCAAGCACAAATACAGACTGCATGGAGAACAGGTTGAGAGCAGATCTGAGGGAAAAGACTTGAGAGTGTTAACAAGAAGTTCAGTGTGACTGGGCTATGTAGACTTGCTGCCCAAGAACTCCAGCCATATCTTGGGCTGCATCAAAAGAAGAATGAACAGCAAGTTGAGGGCTTTTTGTTTCCCCCTCCACTCTTGTGCCCGAGCTCAGGAAGTGCTGGAGGCCAGGTGAGATGGAGTTCTGAGCAGCCTCATCTAGTGGAAGGTGTTGCTCGCCATGGCAGGGTCGTTGAAGCTAGATGATGTCTGAGGTCCCTTCATTCTGTGATTCAGTGATCTTATGAACAGCCTAAAAAGAAAGATATTTTAAAATTAACTCAGCTGATGCTGGAGGGATATTTTAAGTATTTTCTGCCTTTTTTATTTTAAGTATTTCTGCTGTAATATTTTCTGCTTGAGATGAAATCTCATATACTATACTAAAAAGTAAAAAACCCCTAGTTATGTTGTCAAATAAAGACTAAGAAGTTAAGATGGTCTTGCAACAGGCTACACAATCCCATTTCTGTTTCTTTGTGCATTTTTTAATGGACTAACTGAAATAAGTCCTCTCGAAAAATATGTGTCCTGCATTTGACTACTTTATCATAATTCTACTTGTACTTTTTAAATTTTGCACTGATTGATGCTGAAACAGAATATAGTTTAATGCAGTTTTATCTGAGCTTTGTGATCTGATTTAACCAGTTTGTTCAGGAAAAATGGCATCATCAGATGGTTGTCTGACTTCAGAGCTGCTGTGGGCCACCTTGCAACACACTCCATACACTCTTCTGCTGTTACGATTTTTATATTATATTTAATAGCTAGCAGTGGCAAGCATTTGCCATGCAACAGTGAAATTTCATTTGTGTGTTCCATGAGGTCCAGAAGTGTTGGAGAGGAGCTTCTCCTGGTTTACTGTCATACAGATCATGAAGACTGTTCTCAGTGGTGTAGAACTTCCAGGAAGAAAGCCAACACTCTTAAAAACAGCACTTAGTGTTTAATACTATTCTTGAAGGAAAGTAGGAAGGAAGCAACTTTGTTCTTGTCTTTATTTCTCTTGCCAGAGAGTTCCCGTGTTTTATGTTGCTTCTGCTATTGCTGAATAGGCACGAAGTATAAGATTGGGTGGGCTTTTTTGGTTCCTAAGCTGTATATGTGTATTAAGACAGTTGAAAACTTCAGAGTTTGGAGCACTGCTCCACCAAAGAGAAACTTCATGAAGCAAATGTGAGCTGTTCTCTTCTGACAGTTTCAGTGGTGATTGCTGCTTTTGCCCAGGCAAGTTGCACGTGTCTTTGATGGTGGAAAGTTTCATTCAGATATTTGAAGTAGATGCCGTTTGATATTAAATGCAAACTTTTTTTTTCTCTTATTTTTAATTGAGTTATTAAAAAAAAGTCATGTTGAAGTATTGTTGCGTTGGTTAATGTTTGTATTGTAATTTTGTCTTACTTTAACCATGTTGACCTTTCTCAATCAAATTCATTTAAGAAATTAAATTTGTATAACTTGAGTTTCACCACGAGTTTATGACATGGACCAGAGTCTGTAAAGAACACCAGTCTTTATAAACTCTCAACTAATGAATAAAGTCCTTATTTACCTCAGGATGATTTTCTGTACTACCCCTGGCTTTATTTATGGGTAGTATAGAATTTTCTAGTTCTGTAGTTTTATTGTTGCAAATATTTTCAATGTTGCATATTTGAAATTAATTACAATAATTCATCTGCTGAGTGTCTTAAAGCACTGTGCATTTTCTCTTCTCGACTTAGAATCTAAAGTAACAGTGACAGCCAGACATTTTAAAATTTGCTCTGAACACAGTGATTAATTGAAAATAAAAATTTTGTCCTGGGAATATACTGAAGACTATTTTACAGTGTAAATTCACTGTGGGCTAGATTAGGCCTATGTGGTTTAGTGGGTGGGGACTGGGCAACGTGAGCCTGTTCTGCTTCAAGAAGGACTTAGGGACATAGCCAGTAAAATGAGTTGTTAAAGAAGTTCTGTGAAGCATAGTTTGGTAGAACTTTAAGTCAGGCAGTCAATACAATGATACAAAATACAATAGTATTTTTATATTGTTTTTTTCCTTCAGGATAAGATACCTCTATCTGTACTACCATTACTCCATCTCACAGACATAAGGAATGAGCATTTCATAGAGCCCATTGTGGAGAGGATTATATTTTCTGCAGTGCAGGCTGAGAGTTTAGTCAGGCTTTTTGGACTATCTAGGCTGGTGCTGTGGAAAGCATACTAGCATTTTTACTTTTAAAGAAGAACAACTGGTAATTTCAGTGCTCTTACAACTCTCCTGAAAATGAATTTTTTAAATTATGCCTGTACTACATGTGGTATTTAAGATTTTTTGGTGCCCATTCTGAATCGTAGTGTTTTTTTCCTCCCATTTATGACACTGGGATGTAAAAGAGGGCTAGAAATTTTGGCAATTTTCTTTCCAGTAGCACTCTCCGGGAGTTTTGCTTAACTATTTTCACATTAGTTTTGTTAAATGTCCTTTTGCTCTTGTCCTGCTGGTTTTCACTCAACCGTAATTTAAAATGAGGTTTACTGTTGGTTGTGGAGATCACTCTATGCAACAGAAAACTTCCCATTTCCTTTAGGGGAATTGATACCTTTGCAGTGCACCATGTTTCTATCTCAGGACAGATCCATAATTGAACAATCAATCATTTTGCTTTGCTCTTTGTTGAAATGTAACTGCTGTCTAAACCTACCAAAAGCCCGAAGTGGATTTAATGTTCTATTATTATTGCTGTTATTATTAACATTGTAAATGCTGATTAAACATGCCTAAGGATATTATACTAGATATTACAAAAACGTATAAATTTGCAAAAAGCTTATATTCTGTGCAATTTTAGGCGTGTTATTTTAAGTGGATCTCATTCAGATTCAGTTCCCTATGCCCTAATTGGACTAGTTTAATACAGTGTTCTCAATAAAGTATATTGAGTGGATACTTCTCAAAATGAATATAGTGATGAGAAATGTATCATGGGTACCTAAATGTATTGCACTACTTGTTAATTGTTTGGGCTTTTGAAATTTAAATCACAGTATTTTCTTTCAGTGTTTTTTGTAAAGAGATCCTGTCGAGGAAGATGCTTAAATTCTTTAAAACTCTAGTAATAAATATCATTAACCTTCAGGTTGTAATACTTCATAATTCTAAAGCTTTTGTGGGAAAACAAACTAAATAACTCTAATTTCTTACGTGCTGTGTGCAGACACCCTGTAGTGTTTTTGTTGCTGGTTCTTTTCAGTGAGTCTTAAGTTCCCCTTACTAGAAGTGACCTTAAACTACTTGTGGAGGTGGGAATGCAGCTATTCAGAATTTCCTGGGACAAATTCCAAACACCCAAGACAGTATTCAGTGCTCTACACAGAATGAAAGTTCAGCTCAGTAGCAATAAAAGTACATTTGTGTTTTGAAGTTGGTTGTAAAGCGATATTTGTATTGGCTTCCTTTTCACTGTAATTTTGCATATGGTGTGGCTGCTTTTTGCCTTTATATCCAATACAGTTATTGTGCATGGATAAAAGTTCCAAATATAGAAACAGACAGGATATTAAAGCACTCAACAAGCTTCTTGGTCTTCACCAATCATTTAGTATTTTGTTTATTAAAAAACAAAACAGGAATTATGAAGAATTGCAGTCGATTTGTCTTACTTGTGGAGGCAAGTAAGAAGATGCTTACTAAACCAAAAACTGAGCAAAAAAGCTGCATTAATTTTCACAGTGGCTGAAGCAGCAGAATTGTGGCCTCCGAGGCTTTTTTTGAGGATTCTTCTGTTTTACACCTCTTGGTTTTTGCTGGAGGGTTAAATTTTTCCTCAGAAATCACAATACTGCAAAGCATGGTTGCTCTGTTTGTGATTCTGCTTCTTAAAGTTATTTGAGCGTACAGACATTTTTAGATTTTGCATTATACTGTTGTCCATAACTTTTTCTGACACTTGAATGATTAATCTGTGTACCTGCCTAGGAGGCTAGACTTGTAAATGCATGATTTTTATTGACCTGTTCCTCAATTTAAAAAGGTTTAGCTACAATCAGGCCTAGAATTTGAGAATACTGATTCTGTTTTCTGCGCATTACAACACAGATATTAAAAAAATACTGTATTTCTTTGTTAGTCTGTGTAGCACCATTGCAGTGCTTGAAGTGTTGTTGTTGAAAGAAATGTATGTTAAGCTACTGTTCATACAGATGTGAGAGAGGCTGTCTTCTGTGGATGAAAGATTGGCTGGCCATGTACGTATAAACCAGTGTTTTTATGTGATTGATCTGTTCTGATAGTTGCAGACTGGGGAAACAGACCTGCTGAAAAAGTCTGGAACACTTTTTCACTCTGGTTCAGTTTTTTCATCTTTAAAGTGGAGAGACTATTCAAATAGAGGTGCTTTTGAAGTAGATGAGACCTGCAGATACAAGCTGTTGCTTGAGAACAGTACAATGTACTATGAATTCTTTTATTTTAACAAAAGTTGTTAAAATAAAGGCGTTCTGCCAAGTGTCTGAGCTTTTGCTTTTTAAAATTAAATAACACTCACAGAGAAGTTTATATTTTCTTTCCGAGACATGTTATAAAATTACCTGGATATTATTTTTTGTGCAAAAGGAAATTAAACAAAAACAAAAATAAGAAAAAAGAAGGGTGCAAAGTCACTCCTAGATTAGCTTCTGGATACTTTTGTTACCTTTCCTTTCAGTCTTGTTCTGAGTCAGTAGTATTCTGTGCAGGAATAAATTCATACATAGTTGTAATACATGAAGGCTGCATAAAAAAAGTCAGTTAAGCTTGCGTAAAATATGCCAATGTAAGTCTAATAAATATAGTTTTGTAAACTTTGTGTAAATATACTGAAGCTCTTAAAAAATGTATTTCAAGAAGACTTAGAACTACCTGGTTGAGTTTGTACTCTTGATCTAATATGGAAGTCCCAATATTAGTCCCAGTATGACGTTATCATATGTCTAATAGCATGAAACGTGATCTTCTTGAGGTTGATATGGGTGAGTCATGGGTGATATCCTTGTTTTTTGAAAACTGGAAACTTGTCTCCTTTTTCTAGAAGTTTATTTGACTTAGCATGCATAAATTGCTTGCTAATAAAATTCTCATCTGATTCCTATCTGAAGTATCAAGGAATTATAATTTCAGTAAATTTCACAGTTAATTGGTAGTAGTAGGTGGTCAATGGCAAAGCAGGTTTTGTGCTTCCATATATAAATATTCAGTACTTAAAACTTTATGCCCCAGGAGAGATGCTCATGGACAAAGGGCACATGAATTTTTCAAAGTTACTACCTAGGCAGTAAGTGTCATCTACAGAAGGTCGTCATGTGATACCCATGTAGCAGGATATTGTGAAACCGTATGATAGGTTAAATTTACTGTGGGCCTTTGACCAGATGCCCTCACAATTAGTCCTTTCCTCCAAAAAGTTAGTCTAGTACTTATCAATGCTACTGAGCAGCCTCCAACAACAGACATTTCAGGTAACTGTAAAAGGATATGCTGAAGTACTAGACAGGGTTATAGGTATTGCAGATTATTTGAATCATTTGCCAGATGCATGTCAATGAATTTGATTGAGATTAGAATGTGTTACTGAGAGGAAGGACAAGATTTAGGCAGATACCTAGTGAGACAGACTGGCATGACATAGAAAATCTCAGCCTTTGTATCTTTTAATATAATTTGATACAAGAGTACTGTTTGTTGTGTTTGAATTTTTTAGTTCTTAATTCCAAAGGAAACCCCGTTATTCAGTGGAATTTTCTGGTATTCAGTGGAAATTTCTGTAGTACCTGTTGGAGGATTTTGGGATGCATTTTAGGCTTTTCCAGACTCATACCATATCCCCAACATCTGCTGTGGCTAGCTGAATTTCAAGGAAAAAAAGAAATAAGAATTGTCTTCCTTTATGCTCTACTCTGCAGCTGTAAATATGTATATATATGTATATGCAGAGTATCATTCACTCTTCTAATTATTATTTAAGGTGCTGTAATTATATAACACAGTACGTGACTAGAAATGAATAAATGCTCCTGTACTTTTCTAGCAGTGGGGAAATACATTCTTTATACATTACAATAATTTAGCTGTGGTGTAGATTTTGAGGTTTCTTATGCTAGCAAAGGTTACACAAACTAAGTGCTAGTGAGTAGCTTTTTAAAATCTAAAATGGAGGCAAAAGAACCATGAGGGTTGGAGCTTTCTAAGCAGCCTGTCATTGCTATTTGTGACCAGCTATGTGTGGTCTTGGAGAAATCCAGTGATACAGACATGTCGTAAGTTATTTTTTCCTCCACTGTGTTACTTTAATAATATGATGTAATAGACATCTTTCAGTATTGAATTTTTGGGAATGACTGTGTGTCAGTTTTAGGCTTCTGAGTAAGACCTGAAAAAGTTGTTTAAGACTTCATGATGTGATTATTTATTTATAATTAATTTATATTTATCTATAATTTTATTTATAATTAATAAATAAAATTCATTTATTTATTTTATTAATAAATAAGTAATTTATATTTTTATTTATTTATAAATAAAATAAATTTTGTTTATAATTAATTGTACTTTTATCACAATAATTATATTTTGTTGGTCTTTAAGATTAATTATATTTTAATATCATGACAAGACACAGAATTTAAGATGTGGATTTATTTCCTGAAGAATATACATGCACAAAAATGACCAACTGTGTCAAGAAAGCACAGATATCTTACAGCAGATAATGTAAAATATGGATGCTTTTTCCAGTGACAGAGTTATGATAGCAATGTGATTATTCTCAGGAATGAGATTTTGATCTCTTACATTATTACTCAAGAGGATAAATATGGAGCTCAGTTTTCTCCTGTGCTTTTTATCAGAGACTCAGTGAACATCTTCATTTTTCATATTCTTCAAGATTCAGGTTGTACATGAACTATGCTCTTCTGCACTACTGTCTTAAAAGTTCTGGCTCATAATCTTTTGTATTAAAGTTTAAGTTAATTTATGGGATGCAGCTTTACCGCATTCTGCAAAAGGTGATAGATCACTCTGCTGAATTACTGCAGTGAAGATATGTTTCATACAGGAGTACTTCAGGATTTGTTTTGAATCAACAGTATTACACTAAACCTTACAGGGATCAAGGTATTGTAAGTAATTTAAGAAGTGTGCACTGATTTTGTATATTTTTATTAAGTTTGGAAATTTGATGCTTTTGTAAAAAAACCAACTAAATGGAATATTTGTAGCAGATTAATCATATTGGATATGTAACAACAAATTGATAGACATGATTGAGGGTTTTTTAAACATAGATTTGTTTTTAAAAATTTATGGACTTTTAGTTCTGGTAAAAAAGTCCAACTGCTATCAGCATTCATTCATACAAATGTGGTACAGGATTCCACAGAGTAATGAAATGAGAGCAGTAGATATAAGAATAATCTCCTTGGTTTTCTGTGAGCAAATAGATAGTTTGAACTCAAAGCATTAAATCACATTTTTTGATTTTGAGACTTCCTCTTGTTTATAATTTGTTTTGCCAGAAGTTATGTTTTCTTGTATTTTAAAGAAGTGAGAAAAAAATACTATACTTTTTATTCTAACACATTAGCATTAAGCTAGTTTATTTTTAAAGTAGTGAATTTAAAAAAATCAGTCTCTTAAAAAAATAAGTGTTATTTGATATCAAAAATCTTCATTAAGAAGAAGTAAATAATTTTTCATCAGTTTCCTGTGCTGCTATGCATACACTCTCAATTTAGCCTATGGATCTAGGTAAGAGGTCTGTTGCCTTCTTAGGTGTGGCTTTTTTGTTGTTGTTCTTCTTCTGAAAGGATTCCTTTTCAAGTCTTAAAAATAATAACCTGTAACAACTCTGATAACAATAAATAGAAGATAAAATTCAGACTGCTTTGTCTTAGCAAAATTCGATGTGCATATAGGCCAGTTGCGATTTAAGGTAAATGGCATTTTGGCCTGTATCAGGAATACTGTAGCCAGCAGGACTGGGAGCTGTGGAAGTGGTACTTGGCGTTGGTGAGGCTGAACCTTACGTAATGTGTTCAGTTTTAAAAAGGACACTGAGGTGCTGAACATGTCTAGCAAAGGGCAGCAAGGCTTGTGAAAGGTTTAAAAATGTCTTTTGAGGAATGGCTAAAGGGAGCTAAGTTTGTTTATTCTCAAGAAGAAGAGGCTCGGGGGGGACCTAATTTTTTACTAAAATACTTGAAATGTGGTTGTGGTTAGGTAGTGGCTGGCTCATCTATCACACCTGCAGTGAGAGGACAGGATGAAAAGGCCTGCATTTCATACTATCTACGTCATGCCCAAATCCTACACTTTCCAACAATATCCAACGATATACATATGTATATACACATACATACATGCAAAGAAATAATTTACATAGTCAGTGATTGTCCCTCCAAGGTGTCAGTTGAGTTCATTTAGTCCGTGACTGTGAGTTCTATCCATCCTAGATGTCTTCCAGGGCAGGAGGGCTGATTTGCTGTTCCATGGTTGAGAGCTGCATCAGGCACTCATGACTGGTGTACCTGGAGCAGTCCATCCTCATTGTCCATGGAAGTTATGGCATGCAGTAGCAGTGTCATTCAGCAACCAATATGACATGCCCATTCAACACTACAGATTCTTCTCATCCAAAAGTCAAGTCCTCTTGAAGTACACGTCATGTTTCCCTGTCGCTCTGCATTACCCACTAAATGCACTCAGGTCGTTTAGCAAAAACACAGATGAGTTTGCCTTAATTGGACTAATCCAGTCTTACCTAACACATTTCCCACATGCACTACAGGTGCTTTATCCCCCTGTGCTGGGCACAGCCAGCTCAGCTCTAGATGTCAATGTTTGAAGGTTTCCTCACCCATTGCTTTCAATGTGTTTTTTAACAGACCATTGCACTGCTCAACTTTTTCAGAGGCTGCTCTATGACAGGGAATATAATAATGCCCACTGTGTTAGTTTTGCATTGCCTAGTTTTTGGCATTGGAGAGGCCACAGAAGTTGCTTCTGTGAGAAGCTGCTGAGGCTTCCCACCATGTCCAGCAGAGCCAATCCCTGATGGGTCTGAAGATGGAAAAACTGCTGGCCAAACTGGGCCAGTGAGAGAGGTTGGTAATGCTTCTGTGATGACGTGTTTAGGAAGGAAATCAAAACAAAAGAGGGCACTGTTAATTTCAGTTAGAGAAGAGGAGGAGGTGAGATGGTGTGAGGGAAGCAACACAGCAACCCCAAGGTCAGTGGATAAGGAGGGGCAGGAGGTGCTCCAGGTGCTGGCACTGAGATTCCTCTGCAGGCTGTGGTGAGACCATGGTGAAGCAGCTGTGGCCCTGCAGCCCGTGGGGATCCACGGGGGATGCAGAGATCCACCCACAGCCTGTGCTAGAGTGTGTGGATATCTGGAGGAGGCTGTGGGAGATGTGGAGGAGAGAGATGGCCCCTGCTTCCAGGCTGGAGCAGCCTCTCCATGGAAAAGTGACCCACGCCACAGCAGTTTTGAAAGGACTGTGTTTCCATGGGAGGGATTCACGTTGCAATAGTTTCATCGGGACAGTAGCTCATGAGATTTGGAGCCACTCTGGAGAAGTTCACGGGGGACTGTCACCTGTGGGAAAGACGCGACAGCCTCACAGGTGAAGGACTCCTATCCCAGAGCAGCAGAAGATCTTTGGATGGTGAACTGACCAAAACCCCCATGCCCTGTCTCCCTGCACTGTTAGTGGGAAGGCAGGAGGGGTTGGGGGAAAAAAGGATGGGGTTTTTTTAAGGGCTTATTTTATTTCTCATTATCATCCTCTGACTAAATTCACTTTGTAAGCTGAGTCTGTTTTGCCCTTGGGATATTTTCTCCTGGTTCTTAACGCATAAAGCCTTCTTTTTTTTTTTTTTTTTTTTTTTTTTTTTTTTTTTTTTTTTTTTTTTTTCCTCTATGGCAGAGGAGGGTAAGTGAGTGACTTTCATGGGTGCTTGTTGTTTGGCCAGTGTCAAACCACAACGCCCACCCAATGCTCTGCACTCTGGCTCAAGTGTCCCTGGAGTTATTTTTGGAATGAGCCCTGTTGTCCAACTCAATTCTTTCTGGGCTGCCATGTCCCAACAGGACTTGTTTTTCAAGGCCCAAGATGGTGTTCCAGGTGGCAGTGTAAGGCATGGGGTGCATCTTCAGTGGTTGTCTCCACCACTGTAAGCATGTAGTGTTTGCCTTGGCTGGTTTGTGTGAGTGTGATGTACTCTTTCTGCCAGTTCTCCACAATTTATATTTCGAACATTGTCACCCATACACAGGGCTTTTGCCCTCTTGGTCTGCTTAATTGTAGTGCATGTTTCACAGGTATGGATAACTTGGCAGGCAGTGGCTGTGGTTAAGTCCATCTCTCAGTTACAAGCCTGTCTGTATGTTGCAACTCTTCCCTGATGACCTGAGGCATCATGGGCTCATCAAGGCAGAAATAATTCACCTTAGTGTTGCCAATCCAGATCTAACTTAGTTTGATCTTGGCAGCTTGAGGCACCTGTCCATTGTTGCAATGCTTCTCAGTAGTGCCTCTCCTAGGTGCATGTGCATCTACGTGACCTACTTTTACAGCTAACTTTTCTATCCCAGGCACTGATGTCTCATCACAAGTCAGCTGCCCAGATGAGTTTACCTCTGCCCTGACAATTTTTCCATCATTTTAGCCACCTCCACAGAGCATCCATGAGTCAGTGTAGAGGTGGACTGTTAGCTATTTTTCTTGTTCAGGAATCTTGTTCAGGTGGACAACTTTCAGCTGCAACCTGTGTTCATCTACCTTGTCCCTTAATAGTTTCTGCAACTCATTGCATAGGAATCCTTACAGCAGCTTTCACATTTTCCATTTATTCCTCCAATACAGACTGAATGAGTCAGTGACGAGAGCGTGTTATATTTAATTTTCGGGTAGCTGATTATTTGGTGGGGCTCCTCAGCATATGACACCTTTTACTCGTACTCCATGTCCTTTGATGATAGTCTGAAATGTTCGCCTTCAGGCCAGATCGTGATAATTGCCAAGATCCCCTGGCAATTGCGATTTCCTGTTGAAGTCAGGTGTGTGATCAGTGCAACCCGCTTGGTAACATGAAGGGTGTGATGTGTGCAAGGGACTTTCTCTTTGAGCATCCAGCCCAGCACTGACAGGGTGCCAGAAGAAGCTGTACTTCAGTGCAAATCCCTTCTGAGGTGCAAATCCCATTTCATAAGCTGCCAGCATCTCTTTTTCAGTTGAGATGCAGCAGGCCAGAGATCCTTTGTATCTCCAACTCCAGTACCCCAGCCATTGTTTTTGACTCTCCTTTTTGCCAGAGACTCTGGGAAGGACCATCTCCCTGCCTGCCATATAGAGAACGATTTTCTGAGTGGCTCAAGAGCTACTGCAATAACAATCTGCTGTTTAATTTCTTCAAAAGCTTGTTCTCAGGTCCCCACTTGAAATCATTCTTCTTCCATGTTACATGATAGAGGGCTTACGGTCTGACTGTAATATGCAATATACTTTCTCAAAAAAACCCACAGCACCTAAGAAAGCCATGTTTCCTTCTTGCTGGTTGGTAGGGACATAGCTACTTTTTTGTGGACCACGTCCATTGGAATGTGATAACATCCATCTTGCCATTTTAACTCCTAAAACTGAATTTCCTGGGCAGGACCCTTAAGCTCGTCTTTAGGAGGAGTTGGATTGTCTTCCTCCGTTCCTGGAAAGCTTTCTTGCAGTGTTGCCCCGCATGATGATATCATCAATATACTGCAACTGTGCTGGAGTCTCACCCTGTTGCAGTGCAGTCTGGATCCATCATGGCAAATAGTGGCACTGTGTTTCTACCCCTGGGGCAGTTGGTTCCAAGTGTGCTGGACATCCTACAGTTGCTGCTTTCCTGTCCTTACCTCCAGCAGTACCTCTGGGAGTTCATTCATAATTGCATCCAGTCTGGAAGGGGAACATGGGACAATGATTTTCCCTATCTTTTCACCCACTTTCCCTTCTTCAGACCTGTTACAGCTTTTGAAAACTTTTGATTTCTTGTGTATATTAAGGAAAGAATGTTCTTATTGCTACTGTCAGATCTCCCCAGTGCAATCCACACCGCATTTAGAGTTACAAACCAAAGAATTTACAGACTGGAAAATGATCTTAGGTGATACAGAATAAGCTCAAGGCCCTAGCCATGCCATGTCATGGCTACTGAAAAAACTAGCTGTGACTATCCTGGCCAGAAACAGGACATAGTTCAGTAGTACATTTTAATAGTACAGTAGATCTACTATAAGTATGGTAGTTGCTCAAGTGAAAAGAAATAGGTTAGCCTTTCCTCCATACTATAAATAAATGCGTAGAAAAGTTTGGGAACTAAGTAATATTTGTTAGTCAAGCTTGGTTAAGGTAAACTTTAAACTTTCCACATAGACTATAAGTATTACATGCTAATCAGTAGAAGACCTGGTGACATTTGAAACCCATGTCTGTTTAGTTATCTAAATTGTGCTATGTTGTGAACCACATGTGTTTCTGTAAAGGTCCTAGACATTGACAGACAGCAGGTGATTGTGCTAATAAGCTGTAAATAAGGTGTTATGCATCTTTGTTTTAAACGAGATGGAAGATGGCAAGCAGATCTTAACTTCTTTTTTTCTGTAAATTGCCAAAAAATTAGTAAAGTAGCCTATCTTGGGGAACTGATCAGCTTCCCGGCCATGTTTTAGAAACTTAAGAGTTTAGGAGTGAAAATCAGGAAGAAAATGCCCTGTGACCATATGTTGTCTAGATAAAAAGCAAAACAAAACACCATCTTTTTGTCAAGAAGACAAATGCATTTTAACATGTCATATAGTAGGTAAAAGTTTAAAGATTTAAGACCTGGTGATAAACTGGTATTTCAGCTATTTTTCCTGAAAAAGAACAGGATGAGTTTGAAAAATGTCAAGTGCAGTGTTTACCTGCATTGTTTTAGAAGTTCATTAGGAATGCATAAATTAATGCAAACATTAATGAAACTGTTCTCATTTTCAGAGAGATCAAATGGACTTGTGTGGAGGAACAACAGTTTTCTGGCAAAACTCAAGTGTAAGCTAGGAGTGTGCAAAAAGTGGAAGCCAGGAAAACAGGTAGACTGGAGAGAACATAGACACGGTCTAAGCATGCAGATGTAGTAGGAAAGCTAAAACCCATATGGAATTGAATCTGGTAAGCGATGTCAAACAACAAGTCATAGAATCATATAGTAGTTTGGGTTGGAAGGGACCTTAAGCATCAGCTGTTTCTTATCACAGGCAGTGACAGCTTGCACTGGAAAGACTTCTATAAACACACACAGGGAAATAAAAGGAAAGCAAGAGGCAATATGAGCTTGCTGCTGAATGATGAAGGGACCCTGGTGAGAGAGCATAGAAGACATTTAGGTAGTGTATGCTTTCTTTACATCAGTATTTACTAGTGAGAGTAGCTTTCAGCAGTACCCAGAGATCAGATGGACAGTCCTGAGTGAGGAAGACATTCCCACAGTGGAAGACAATTGAGTTAGAAAATAGTTAAGCAAATTGTAGAGCTCTGCCATAGGCACAAGTGCAGAGGGAGCTAGCTGATGTCACTGTTAGGCATTCCTAATTGTTTCTCAATGATCATGGTAATTGGGAAAGATGTCTAAAGATTACAGCTCTATAGTCAGGAAGAGCAGAAAGGAGGAGTAGGAAGAGGCTGCTCAGATCACAAGTCAGTCCTTAGGAAGGTGATGGATCAACTACTCGGGGGTACCATTTCCAGGCATGTGTACAAAAAAAGGCGGTGAGAAGCAGTCAGCATGGGTTCACCAAAAGCAAGTCAGGCTTGAGCAACTGATCATTTTCTAGCAGGAAGTGAGAGGCTTGGCAGATAAGAGGAAAGGCTCAGAGCTATTGTCTGCTGTGACAGTGGGAAGGCTGTTTGCGCTATCTCCCAGAAGATCCTCATAGGGAGGCTGAGGAAGTATGAACTGGATGAGCAGACACTGAGGTAGATTAAAAACTACTTAAATGACTAACACCAGAGGGTAGTAAGTGGCGGCAAAAATTCCTCAGTGGTCAGGCTTAATATATGTTCCAGTCCTATTTACCATCTTCAGTAATAACTACCATATTGGATCACTGTGCCCTCAGCAAATTTCCTGGCAGTACAAAACTGAGGAGTGACTCATAAACCAGCAGGTTTTGCTGCCATTCAGCAGGCGGCAGGAATGAGCCAAAAACAGCCTTGTGTAAGTTCAAAAATTGGAATTCCAGAGTCTGGTACTTGAGAAAGTGTAAGCCCTTGTACCATAACACGCTGGAGGCTGACTGGCTGGAAAACAGCTTTCTTGAGACCTGGGCTCAGTGGACATCAAGCTGAGCAAAAGTCAGCAATTTGCCCTTAGCTGCAAAGGTGGCTAATCTGCATTAAGAGAAATGTCAGCAGACAAACAGAAGTGATCCTTGCCATATTTTCAGTGCTGGTGAGGCTGCATCCTGAGTTCTCTGTCCAATTCTGGGCTCCCTAATATGAGTGAGACATGGACATACTAGGGAGAATCCAACAGAGGGCCACTAAGATAATGAAGGAACTAGAGCATCCCTTGCGTGGAAAAAGAGACTGAGACTACTTTGGGAGAGCTGAGACTACTTTGCCTGGAGAATAGAAGGCTCAGGGGGATCATACTAATGCATATTAATACCTGCAGGAAGGGTGCATTAGAGTACAAAGCCAGGCTTTTTTTAGTGGTCCCCGGTGACAGGATCAGAACCTGAAACATATCTGTTGGCTATTAGTTGGTGACACACTTCCCTCCATTTTTGGAATCACAGATGAATAACGTAGGCATTTTTTTTTTTACATTTTAAATAATGAAATAGTATATTTCATACTTTCTTTAGCAATCTGATTACATTCAGCAGCATTAATTCTGGAGAACCAGCTTTATGCTCTGTTCTTTTTCATTAAAAAAACAGCTGTTTAGTCTCTGTCAGCTGTTAAAAAGAGTTTGATTTTTAGAAGGAGCTGTAGAAATTGCATTCAAGTATTTTGTTGTTCTGTAGTAATTTCATTATTTTATGTTCTTTTTTAATGTTACTTATCTTGTATTTTCTGGTTATTCATTAAAATATTCACGCTTCTGTGCAGTTCATGACAAGCATGTATATGGCATTTTCTCTCAAGTCTTCACAATCAGCTTGAATTACTAACTGTTTTTCAGCATATTTGAAATACATTTCCCTGTTCTTTATTCTGTAATCCAGCACCTAAGAAATAAGGACAGATTATCTCTGAAATGTTTTGTTTGTTTTGGTTTGGTTTTTTTGCAAAAGCTTACAGGTTTCTCTCAAGTGTTTCAGTTACTTTCATACTTTACCATACTTTCAGAAAGTATGATTTCCGATTTGCAAACAGTATGATCTTTGGTTTTGGATTAATTAGAGAACCAAAATACCTGTCATTTAGGTGGGCTTTAAAAGTAATTTGTAGCCAGTGCATCTTGTCATATATGTAATTCGTTAGTAAACATGGCATTGCATGAAACACATTGGTTGATAGAATATCTTGGAAATACTCAAGTAAAGTGTGGACTCAAAGGTATTAGCTGTTAGTGCAGACATCATTCAGTCAGCAAACAGTTTTCAGAAATCAAATCAATTATTTGTTTTAAAAAAAGTTGAACTGTTCCTGGAAGCTGATTTGTGATGTGAACAAATGATAATGTGTATTTATACTCAATGTAGTTTCTTTTTTCCTCAGCTCTTTTTAGTAGACAACTTACAGAAGATGTTTAATGCTTCCATATCACACAGAGAGCAGTTGCAATTTTGACTAAATCTTTGCTTTCATTTGCTTTCATACTTTGTGTACACAAGGACTTTAGGTACAGAAATTTTCTTTCTGTTCCTTTGAATCAGCAGTGTTTTTACTGAAGTGTCCATCCTCACAATTCACTCAGTCTCACAATCAGTAACAAAGTCTAGCTGTGTTCATGAAATGCATCATTGTGGATAATTTTGCTGCAGCTTTTTTTTATTTTCTCTCATTGAAGAAAGATAGGTATAAACAGAATTTGCATTATGAACTAGTTGTATGCTTTTCTTGATGAGGTTTTGTGTGATACTAGAAAGCAGATTCACTAAGGGGCTTCATTACTAGCAAAGTTAACTTACTGCAGCATGAATTGCATGTGTTCTGGTATCTGCTTTTGCATATTCAGCTAGTGGGATTTAGATCATGTCCAAAATTGTAAGTTCACCGAATTTTCTATTTTTATGTCAAATAATATTTGACTCCTACCTTGGACTCTTTCTCTGAGCTTTTATAGAAAAATGCTTGGCTGTAACAGACACTGATCCAAAACTTGTGTTTTAGGGTGGTAGTTTTTTTAACTTCTGAAGAATGCACAGCTTTGGTTTGTTTATTTAATTTTGTTTGTGCGTGTTCCCTGTCACCGTTACCCCCTATGAGGTGTCATTGTACTGTGTAGTGGAGCTAGGCTGCTGGCTGGCCGTGGCCAGTTTCTCATTCCTCTACCCGAGCTGTGAACTGGGGGAGAGAATAGTAAGAATGAAAGTGAAAAAACTTGTCTGTTGAGATAAATACAATTTACGAAGTGAAGGAAATAGGAAAAAGGAAAATAATAATGCAAAGACAATCACTCACCACTTTCCACAAGTAGTGTGCTTATACCTAGGCAGTCTTTGAGTAATAGGTAAAACTCTTCCCTCTATTTTCATTACTGAACATGATGTTATATGTCATGGAGGATCCCTTCAGTCAGTCGGGATCAGCTGTTCCTGTTGTGTTTCCTTCCAGCTTCTAGGCCATCCTAGCCTACTGTGTCTGAGTTTGTTTGACTTAAAAGGTGAACCTTTATCTTTCCTATTGTTTGGCAGTGTTCTTTCATAAACAGAATCAGAAAATGTTGTATTAACTCTCCTGCAACTACACAACAGATTTTCACAGATAAATCATTACTCTCGTGGTTGTACCTGTATTACAAAGGTCAAGAGAATATAGACATTCTTGCTGGAGAGAGAGACACATAATGGGCCAACCTGGCCATCCAAGCAAGAGCTATTCCATCATTGTCATGTTAAGAGATAAATTTAACTCTACAAAATGTATCATGGTTCTTCTAATTGATTTATTAAAAAAAAAAAAAAAAAAAAAAAAAAAAAAAAAAAAAAAAAAAAAAAAGCAAAGGTAACATCCCAGTGGAGGGAACATATTTAAGTAGAAGAAACCTATATTCTGATACATTTAGTAAAAGAGACACTGCGTCTGAAATTCAGGACACTCATGCAACCTTGGTTGAGCTGACAACTATGGGTATACTTAGAAGCAAAGTGTCTGAAAGAACCGATTTGTATATGTGACAATATTTTATCAATGGACCGTTTTAGAAATGTTTTCTGCTGGTTCCAGATGCATTTCTGGGGCTGGCAGTTCTGAAGTTGATGAAACTTTTAAGAGGATGAGAATTTATATTTTCTTTTTCTCAGTCTAACCTTTGTCTGCCAGATAACAGCATTTTAATATAGCACTTTGAGTTGGATTTTTGCTGGAAAAAGACAAGCAAAAAGGAGTGTTGGCAAATGTAGTGAGTGAACTTTACTAGTCATATTAACAGGTAAATGACTGAACAAACTTTTGGCCATATGCTACTTTATGTGTGTAAATATCAGTAAGTTAGATACATTAGAAGAGGTTATGAAGTATCTAGGCTACGCAGGTACCTGAAATGGTAGCTGCTATATCCAGAACTGTTACAGAAGTCTGTATCTTAACAGAAGACCTAAGGTTTTGGAAAAATTTTACATTAAAAAAAAATTCAGGCAGTCACCCAGCAGGTTTTGTCTTTTCTAACAAAAAATATCTAATCCAATCCATAAATAAGAGGGCTTCAAAAGAAAAGCTTCTTTGACTTTGTGTCAGAAGACATGAAAACTCTGAAAAAGTTTCACTGACAACATTTGACAGCATGTTTCATCTCAGTACTGTAAATAGTAGAATATTCCATGTTATGGAGGCTTTCAAAAGTATAACAGGTTAGTGCAGAGCTATTTATTTTTTACCTCATTATGACAGATAATTCTTTGTAAAAAATATAATAGGACTCTCTCAGTTTAGAATTTAGGAAATGTCATCTGAAAAAAGAGAAATTGAATATATGAGTGAAATATTTCTGTTACATAAAATAAAGAGAACTTAATTGTTACAGGTAAGATTAGGACAAACATGCTTCCAGAGCATATAATTTTAAAAGGGAACAAAATGAAACGTAGACTAGAGCAATTACATTCCATCTGATTTTTTTGCAGACAAAAAAAAATCCAAGTGAAGTGTTACATAATTGATTTGTTCTGGTTCTGTGGGTCATAGAGGGATCAGACCCAGCACTCAGATTTCCTGGGGCATTTTACTACAACTGATCGAGGAACACAGAACTAAAGAGGACCAGCCCTATGGAGAGCACAGTCCTCCGAGGTTTAGATTAATTAAACTCATTAAAACACTTTGGACAGAGTTTTCAAACCAGGTATATCTGCCTGCTTAACTGCTGGAGCAGATGACCATTATGAATACTATTTAAATGGCTGTTTTGCTGACAACTCAAATCCTGTGCAACCTGAAAAGAATTAAAGTTCAAAACTATAAATAATTGCTGTCTACACAGACTTGAGAGTGAAGGAGCTGTTGCTCTTCCTGCCTGCCAGTTCTGTATACAAAGTCACCACATATGATTTTAGTTTCAGGGTAACATTCATTGCACTAGAAGGTCTTTCTCTGCTTAGTTATGCTTAATTAAAATACTTAAACATAATATATTTTGAAATGTTACCAGTATTTTTAAATTACTGATGACATTTACAAATACTGTGTGATCATCTAGAGAGCACTCTTACCCTTCTAGACTAAACAAGAACCAAATTATTTCTGTGTTTCAGAGACCATTAGATATTCTCCTCTTCTGTTCAGAAATTGTAACCTGGAGGTGTGCTTCTTTCCTCTCTCCAGTCTCATAAATGTCTTTCATGTGGTCTTCAGAGTACTTTTTAATATGTCTTTGAATTTATATGATTCTTAAATCCCTCATCTGAAAATCAGGTGTTAGATGTCTTCAAGGTATTTGTTTACAATTTTTGTTGGCAAACTGTTCTTACAAAGCAGTGTTTTAAGCTCTGATGAAAAAAGCTTTTCTCCACTTTCTCCTGTTTGTAATGAGACAGAACATTGTCAGAAGAGCATGAAGGAAAAGCCAGCTATTTTTGTAGTATCACTGTGTGCAGTCCAGGGCTAGATGAAATATTTTAATTCAATTAAAAATATTTTTCATCTAAAGCACAAAATTCATTAATATCAGAACATGTTTTTGTAATTTCTTTAAAAAAAATGTTTATAATTTCTTTCAAAGAAAATTTGAAACCCAATTTCAAATAGCAAAAGAAAGGCTTCTCAATGTTGTCCATTTAAGTTTGGAGGTTTTTGGTAGGTGTCAGAGTGCCATAAGGCAAGGAAAATCAGAAAAGGAAAGGAAATAATTGCAAGGAAACCATTATTCAGGTAAAGTCAGGTGGCATGCTTCTTGCAGATGCCCTGTGTAGGGACCAGAGTTGTGGGTGCCTTCCAAGTCATTAAATTCTATGTTTCTATGAAAAATGCCTGTGTATTTTCCAGAAAACAGCTTAGTCCATAGTGGAAGTTACAGAAAAAGAGTTGTAGGAATACTGACTAGGGAAATGAGGACTGCACTTTGTGTTTTAACTGTTAATAGCTTTGCTTGGGGACAAGAGTTATCTTCAGTGTAGATAGTTTAGATAATGTTTCTCTATCTAAAGTAATAAAGGATGTCATAGTAGGAGTTCAGATTTACCCACAGTCTTGTGAACTTTTTGGCACTGGGTTCTAACTAACTCTTCATTCGACACCGTTTGTAAATTTACACATTATTACTATGTTATTTATAAAAACATATAAATATATTTAGAGTTGTTTAAAAAAAACCAGTGTAACTCAAAGCCTCATCCTCTTTCTTCGAACTGTACTGGCATGGTTAAGAAAAATACTCTAAACTGTGGTGGTCACTGAGACTTGAGCTGCCAGTTCCTGATGCAGAGCTGAGTTTTTAGTATAAACTGCAGAATCTGAGCTATATTCTGCCAACATGATCACACAGTTGATTTGTTTGGGTTTGGAGAATTTTGGAGCTAAAATAAAATAAAATATGTTTGGACTTCTGCAGATGTTCTGGACAACATCTTTAGCATTAGATCTAGTAGGTTCATCCTCCATGCAGTGCAAACAGCAAATTTGATAAGCTTTTTAAAGTTAGACGCATCAAAGTATAGATTTCACGTGTAAACATGAAAATCACCACAAACTACAGATTAAAAAGTGTGATGAGTTTTGCTGTCATTGAGTCTTTGTGAGGATCAACAGACTGACAAACCAACTAAAATATATTAATAAAATTTTTTTAAAAGTCTTAAGCAAAGTAACCCCCAGAGGTTTCTAAAATTGAAATTATCAAGGGATATGCCTTGTATTTATAAATACAGAAATAAAATACTAAGAACAAGTCACTAACTTCAGATGTGTTTCAGAAACCACCCCACTGTGAAAATTCTTAACCTGCTGGGACCAGAGTTTGTAATTGGTGCATACTGAATCCACTTCAGTTAATGAGTCATGTGACCCAGGGGGAAAAAATGTATCTCAGGAAAAAAAAATCAAGTTAATTTCCAAAATTCAGTTAAATCTTTTGTTGTAAAAAAACAACAGAGAATAGAGGATGTGCCTAAAGTAACATTCATGTGGTATGCCATTTCTGGTATTATATGTATGTGTTAAAACTTTCTGGATTAGGTAGAGAGAATGGAAAGGCAAGTCCCAGAATGTATTTGTAGTGGAAAAGCAGTTAGTTCTTTAGGAGACCCAATCTTGATTGTTCTGTGGTATGTTCTCAGTCAAACCACACTGGACCAAGCAGATGGGATTAGCACTTCAAAGGAGACAGAGATTCTTCTCTGTCTTTAACAAACTCTGTCTTTCACTGTACAGTAGTTTTGTGGCAACATAAAATCATTGTGTGTTATAACCCTAGAATAAAATCTTAGTAATTTAGTATTAGTTCTGCATGAGTTCTAATAATTGTCCATGAACACCACAGACACAAAACTCATTCCTGATGTTAGATACCAAGATCCAGAGTCTACTGGCCACACTACCTTGTTCACATTAGCTAGAGAGTTCAGAAATTTGCCATATTTTAATTTGGAAATCCATTGTCATTAAGCATCCTTTTAATATATGTAGCAGTATTATTTGCCATGAGCTTTATGCAGAATCAATGGTTTAAATATGGGATCATGGGATAGAAGTAAATTATCTAAGTAAGTGTATAGTTCTGGCTGAAATCTTTTCATTAAAGGTGTATTTGGAAATAATTAATTTTAAAAAGATGATGGGGATGTGATACAACCTTTCTTTAATGGCTGGGAGGAAGAAAAAGGAGACAAAATGTATAGCTTGTGACCCCGTGAATTTGAAGACATTATTCTATATAAATTACACTCACTCAGATCGCATGGAAGTTCAGGACAGTGAACCGCAGCAGTGTGCAGTAAACCTTTGCAATAAGCTGATTTACTCTTTAAAAATTATGCATTTAGAGTGCAAGGCAAGACACATTTGTTTATAAATTATTTTCTTTCTTTTACCTCTCTTAATCACTTAATGACTGTCTTGTTAATTTAGTTTAATTTCTACTTTTTAGGTAAGTTTTCTAACAGAAGTTGACATAAAGCCTTTGTGGACAGGCATGATTGGTTCTGTTTCTATGGCAACATGAGTGAATAGAAGAATGATTTCCTTTTGGAACCTTTCCTAAAAGCTGTTTTGTACCCTATAACGATATCTCTAGATTGCCGTCCCTTGTCAGAGGTGAACGGAGATCACATCAAGGGTCAGCTTTGTTCCTTGTGTTTATAGATTATCCTCTGCAATCAAAAGACTGCACTGCTCTTCTTTTTCTTTGTGGTGCTGAACCAATTCCCTTCTCCACTATACACTGATGACAGGAAACCCAGCAAGATCTTCATTTTTTCAAAACATAACAAATAAACTAGGACTAGACCAACTATTGCACTGTATTAAAAGTGTCTCTGGCAGCTACTTCAAGTTCCTAATTTTTTCAGTTACAGATCTTTTTGTAAATAATTTACTTTATGCATCTTACTCTCTGGAAAAGCCTAAAATATTAAACAGCAAGTTGAGCAGTTCACTTCAGTGCTTTGATTAAGAAACAGATAGATCTTACTTAGCATTCTTGATCTTGGTAGATCTTGAGGCTTAGTGTACAAATACCGTTTTTCAAAGTGTGAATGACAACTACATAAATAATGTAATTTTGATGCATCATATTATCCAACGATCATTTTGGGTAAGTTTTTAGTCAAAGTCAAAGAGTTCTTTAGATTGTGTTTTATAAAGCTTTGGTAGTAAAGCTTGCCAATCATAGTAACAATGATGAATATATATGTAATTTCTCTTGTTTCCTATCCATAAAGATAATGAAAGACATGTTTTTCTACTCTGACCTATGTGAAGGATCATGCCTGTTAATAAATAGTGTGTTTGTGAATCTCAGTACCTTTCTATCTTTCTCAATACCTAGTTTCAATAAATGTTTTGTGAGAGAGGATTTTATTCTCATAATAAAAGTGATTTTAATATATAATAATAGTAATGCCTTTGTCCTTTTTTGTCAGGTGTCTTAAATTAGCAAAATTTTTTTGGATCTGTGTCCTTCTCTGCTCCATATTTGTAATTTTTTACTTCTTTAGCCATTTTTATGCTTATTGCTGTAAGTCTTAAAGGTATTAGGTTCTGTGTCAGTAAATGAGAGAAAATGGTGTCTATGCCCTGCAGAGGAAAGGTAGCTGTTACATATCAGGCAATCTCCAAGGAAGAAAACCTTTTACTAATGGATGGCGTTGGGATTTTGACTTTAAAATTTCTATTTGTTTCAGAACTCCTGGCTTATTTGCTTGGGAAGAATATATAGTTGTTTCTTTTGACTGTATCTTTTTTTGTTGTTAAAATACCTTTGATTTGAAAATTTATACCTATGAGGTTTTTAATTATTCAGTTGAGAAGACTTATTGAGAAAATTACCACTATCAAGAGAGATTAAGAAAATATTTTTAATGCCTTTTAGGGTTGTTGTCTAAAAATTAAAGTGGTAAGCAGTGAACAGAAGACTTAAAAGATGCTTTAAACTAGCTGTGCATTGAGGATTTTGTGGGGAAATTAATTGATTGAAAAACAGGCCTAGAGCAAGCTGTAAAGTGTATTAAAAAGACCAATAAATGACAATTGTGGTCCTTGTTGTGGTATAAGTGTCTCTGTATAAGTACAGATAATTGGATGAAAATCTAGAAGCACAAAATAATAATTATAATGGAACTGACTGTTACTAAGATACACAAGTAAAGGTGGAACCTGTCAAAGAGAAGTACAGATAGTGGTCCATAAGTACAAAAGAAAGATCTGGTTAGACTGGTAGTCAGACCAAGCTTAAGTGTTTCTCTATAATCTTAGAAATAAACAATGCTTCTTTCGTACTTTCCTTCCTCCTTCATAATCTGACAGGACCTTTTATGTTTGGTACAAAATAACTTCAGGCTTTTGTCTACCTGCATCCAGGTTTGTTTTTCTCTCTAGTATTTTTTCAAGATTTCTTTTCTGTGTTTGCATGTTACCCTTGCACCTGTTACCTTAAGCAGAACATATTTCTTATGTAGTTAGAATAATATGGTATTCAGTGGTGTGATCCCCTACCAGATAGTGGGAAGATCTGAACACGTGTCTTTGAATACCTGTGTATTTTAGAAAACAGTTGTCAGAAAGACAGATATTTGTTGTAGACATCCTGAAGCCATGGAAAGAATGTGTTGCTAGATATCGCTGTCTTACCAGAAGACAGACAAATGATTTTTCATTTCAGTGCCTTACCATCTTCTTTTCTCCTGATACATCTATAGCATCAATTAACCTAAGTTTTCAGTGGAAAATGTAATAGTGGTGTGCTTAAGTGTAATATGGATATACCTATGCAGAAAGAAAATAATTTGCACACTTGTTACACAAGTAGGACTGTGGTAATAAACACCTACTGCTTGGCAGAAACACATATGTTTATCATACTCAATTGAGCAATATTTGAAATACAGAGCACGATGGAATTCATTGACATTCTCACCATAAAGCTGTCATAGCAGGACTGATAGCAGGTGATAGTTCTACAAGCACATATCAAATCTGTGCTTATCTGTTTTGACATCTGTTGATGGAAGCGCTCTCTTTCTATTTAAGCTGGACAATAACATTGATATTCCTTGTGAGCAGTAGAAGCCCTACAAATGTTGTTTTAAGAAGGATGTCTCAGCTTGTGATTTATATCTGTCATAGCAAATTAGTAGATGAAAACATCAAAAAACAAAAATTGACACATTTGAAATAGATCCTCTTACAACATTAAATCTTTAATTGTTTTGTTCACAGGCTAGACCTATTTTGTTGAAGTTCGTAGATGTAAAAGAAATTCATTAGAATTTATTTGGTGATAATTATGTTGTTTTCTTCTCACCCACCTTTGTTCCTGGCCTCCCTCCCTCGCCATAATAATCCTTCAGTAACAGCATTTTCTATTTTTCTATTTTCCGTAAAATAGAAGTCAGCTTATCTAAGTTATAGGGAAAGAAAATTTATAAACATGACAAGTTTACCGTCTTTTCTTTAGAAAAGTCAGGCATACTTCTTTAGGAGCGAAGTGTGGCACCAACCTGAGGTATAAAGCAGTAGTACTTAGTTTTGCTTCAGAGTCCATGGTTGACAATATTACAGGATTTTTCAGTAAGAAAAAGTACAATTAGAAGTAAATTAGTAAACTGTTTCTCAGTTGAATCAACTATGAGTTTCTAAGCCCAAACTATGCACCTGCAGCAAGGTGTTGCTGTTTTTGAGGGGTTTTGTGGTTTTGTTTGTTTGTTTTGCTTTGTTTTGTTTTGTTTGTTTGTTTGTTTTGTTTGTTTTTAACCAGTATTATGCATGTACAGTTGTACAACAATGAAAAGTTAGTGTAAGGGAATGCATTGGTATGATAATTCTGTAATGATTGGGTCTAAGTGAATAATGCTTGCTCTATCTATCTATCTATCTATCTATCTATCTATCTATCTATCATTCATCTGTCTGTTTTCCTGACATCAGTTGGCAAGCTATTCCTTTGAAATAACTTAGTGTCTTAAAAAAATGGGACTGGAGGATTAGTTAAAAAGATTCTTCTTTAAAAAGATAAAAAGATTTATCTTTTAGCAGTGAGATGGACCATATGAAGTAGTCTGTATATTGAATACAGTTGGTAAAACTAATGCCTGTGGCAAATGAAAAGCTATTTCTGTAGCATCCGTAACATCAAATAGTGCTTTTTACAGGCACTATAATAAAAAATCATCCTTTCAGGACAACCTCAAGTTCACTTACAGTCTCCAAATACAATTACTCATTTAGAACATAGTGGTAATTTCTAAATGGTGGTGTAATTCTTTCCTAATTTGTGATTGCTTTGCTTTGTTTGAATATAGTGATTATGATGCTCATTACTGGCAACGGGTTAGGTGCTGCTATTCATATCATGAAACAATCTGCAGTGCAAGTGTGCACAGACAAAATTTTAATCTTGAAAAATCTCTTCAGAGTCAGCAGATACATCTTTTACAAAAGTGGTTTTGTCATTTTAGATGCAGCTTGATTTCCTGACAGAATTATGGTTGTATTTCCATTTGATACAGTCTGTATTAAAGTATACATACTGTGAAGCTGTAGAGGAGTGTAGTGTAAAATAAATACATTGACTTGGTCAGCACTTTTTAATTTTAACAGATTGAGTTATTTCATGTTCTCCAGTGGTATTCCAAATGCCTGTTCACAAGACACCTGTTATCAAATGCCTTATTAATCCAAAAAAGAAATTCTACTGTCTTAGAAGAATAGGTTTGCTGTCTGCTCAGTAATTGATAACCCTTAAAATTTTGTATGCTTTCCTATAAAATTAAAATTTTAAGGGCTCTTTTTCCCTCCAAATTTTGAATTCTTTTGCCATGAAATTCATGATTTTTAGATTTGCAAGTCAAAATTAATTTAAAGTCCTCAGTGTTAGGATGGGGACTACCTCTAATTTTTTACTGCTTTTTATTACTGGTTAACAGCTTTAGCTCTTTTTCTTGATTTAAGGCCATTCATTTAGTAGTATTTTTAGATTTTTACCATTGCATGAGCCTTACTTGCAGTAGAGAAAAATAAGTTCTTATATTAAGAATAAGTGATGCTTTCCAATCAAAATGTCGTAGCATTAGATGATCCTAAAGAAAGACGTATAAATCACAATCTATCTATGAATATCTAAGCCTGATTTATGTTACTTAGGAAAAAAGGGTTTTATGGCTCTTCAGAAACAGTAAAAAGCCTGGAATTTCTTGTACTTCCTGTAATCCACTTCTACACAACATGTAATATACGTGTACTATTTTGGCCTCTTGCAAGGGTTTCATTATGCTGAGAACACATTTTTGAAACCAGTTTCAACTTAACTAGAAGAAACAGCTTCTTGTTAGTATTCACATTCTGTGTTGTCAATGGAAAACTTCCTGTTAATTCAAGCAGGCTTGATTGGTCCAAATGAAAGAACTGCTTGTCAACAGTTTCTGAAACAGTAGGTGTGCTGGAGTAGAAAGCTGGAAAATCATGAGTAATTGTTTACAGCAACTGTGAAGAGAAGTGTGAATACAGAAAAGTCATTCTTTAAAAACCTTTGTATTTTATTTGATCAAACTGTGAAGTTTGTGTTGGATTTTATGCTAGTCTTCTCTTACTGGTTATCAATGTATGAAAGCTAAAATGCTTTTTTGAGCTTTATATTTAGATTTTTAGGTATGCCAGGAAATGCTACTGGAATTGTAAACGAAAACCCAAAACCTGCAAATAAAATGAGAAAAAATGCTGAGAGGATAGCCAAATGAAGGCACTTTGATTCTGTGGATGCCTCTCAGAGAAAATGAGAGCAAGAGATTGTCTTCGAAACCTTGCTTTTATCCCAGGCTGTAACGCTTTGCAGGATCAATCAGCATACTCTGTTGTTCCAATACCAAACTGAATTTTCATGTTAACAGGTATTTGCTGATCATTAGCATTGCCACAGGAGCCTTATCCTGTCTCCATCTCTTGTCTCCCTTCTTGTCTGCATTTCCACATCCTCTGTGGTTTTTACATTCTAGTAAGAAAACCTATTATTAAGACTTTCTCTATACACAACTTTAGTGATAAAAGGCTAATATTATCCAGGAGATACCTTCCCAGATTACTGCAGAATATAGGCTCTTTTCATGTGTCCCAGGTGGTCTTCACCTCACCCAGCAGTGAAGGTAACATTAGGATGAAGAGAAAATTGTACCTGAGCCAGAACAAATAATAAACCACTTTTCCTTTTCTGCATGATTTTATTTCTGAACTAGCAAGTATTATTGGATTCAGCAACACACAAACCTTCAAGCCTGTAACCTGACTTCAGGCTAAGCTTGCTCCTTACCTGTAAGAATTTTGAATATGAATGTGTGACCTCTGATGACTTTTTCAGTACAGTTTATTCATTGGCATTTATTCAGGCCTTGATGCTCCAGAACTTGATCCAGACCCATCTGTTTTTCTCAGTTCCTGTGCAAATTAAGAATAATATGGTAGCACACGACATACGTATATAGTGTAAAATACATTATTATTTGTGAATTGGTACCACATGGCAGTATTGAGTACCAATGAGGAAATTAGTAATTCAAGTACTCAGGAAAGAGTTTTAGTGTTGTATAGTTAATAAAAGAATGAATTCTTGACAGTAAAAGAGCAGGGCACAAATCTGAGTTTACTCCTTTTAAAACGTGAGCATAAATTTGTAATTAATAGATTGGTCTGCTGAGGAGGTACCACTGCTGATCCCTTCAGTTTTGCAAAAACAAGGGCAAATACTTGGCTATTATTAAAACTGAAAGAAGAACAAAGTTTTGATTTATAAAGGAGAGGGAAGTAAGGACAAGACGACTCATTATGTACTAATACCCTGAACTTAGAGCTGAAATCATATGTTAATGTCAGCTAAAAACAGCCTAAATATGTTGCTTCCATTATATTTTTCTAGTCCCTTTTCATTCTTGTGCCGGGATACCATGAATTATGTATGCATGATACATCTTTTCATTTTAGGAGACCATATGAGTCTAGCAGATCATGGGATGGCAAGCTTTTACTTGCTGTTTTGCTAAGGCATAATGTGCTAATGGTTTTAGAAAAAAAAAATTGTTGTCACTGTTTTCTCATATATCTAATTACTAAGGAATGTTTGTGTTTCCAGTTCTAGTTTAAGAAATTCTTTACTAAGATAGGTGCTCAGTGACTGGAATGCATTCAGTCCAGTTAAGTGCCTGCAGAGGTGGAACTGTACAGATGCCAAATTTTATTTCTTAAAAAGGATTTTCAGTGTTAGGTATTAATAGGTTCGTATCTCTGAAATGATTTTCCTGCTCTTGGTGTGACTGTTTATGCTATTATTAATTTTCTGTGGGCAATGACCTAGGAAGAATAATTCCTAAGAGTGCCTATCTGAGAACTGTACCCAGTTTTCAATATATTTTATTGAAGTCTTCACACTACATTCTTTTTGTTTATTTTCTCTTACCTGCTCTGTTTCTCTATCCTGTCATTGTGGCAAAAGTGTCCTGAATTTGCTAACGAAGTAGAAGGAAGGTGAGAAGGAGATTTCATGCAAAAGAGAAACTGATGCCTTTAGCAAGTAAAACCTATTGATACTAAGGGATAAACCAGGAGAAAAATAAACAGTTTGTTGTTAGGACAGTGCTACCTGTTTGAAGCTTTTTTCATTATCTTTGAATTCTGTTCTCCTGTGCCTGTTCAGAGAACGTTCATGAGCTTTTCTGCCCTTTCCTTTGTGTTTCTATTGTGATTTAGATGAACGTCAGCTTTTTTGAGGTGGGGGGAAATGGTTACTGTGAACAGTATATATTTTTCTGTTACTATAATATATTGCTGCATTTATGTATCATGGCATCCAAGTGCATTGTTGAGTAACATATTTAACAATATTTAGAATATTTTACTGTGCAGCCTCTGCTTTCTCTTATCTGGGAATCACTGAAGAGATTAACTGCATGGAATCACCATTATTATATATGTCACTATTTCTGTAGCAAGTTCGGAGCACCTCGGTATAGTGCAAACTTTTCTGAAACATGTAATTTTGACAATTTAATTTTTATTACTTTGGCTTTGTCAAAGGTTTATTTATAGAATAACAGGATGGTTTGCGTTGGAAGGGACCTTTAAAGATCATCTAGTTCCAACCCCCCTACCATGGACAGGAGCATCTTCCACTAGACCAGGTTGCTCAAAGCTCCATATAGCCTGTCTCTGAACATTTATGGGGATGGAGCATCCACAACTTCTCTGGGCAGCTTGTTTCAGTGCCTCACCACCTCCTGAGTAAAGAATTTCATCCTAACTTCAAAACTAAACCTGCCCTGTCTCTCTTTAAAATCACTGTCACACATGATGAGGTTTTCATCTTTTTTTCTTCTTCGTGTTAGAGCCAGCGTTAATACACAGGAGTCATAGTTTCATGTTTGGACTTGCTGTTTATTATTTCTTGTCCATATCACAGAAAGACTGAAATTTTCAGCCTCCAGGCTTCCAACATGATGTCCTATCACTGTCACAAGTCCAATAGACTTGTGGCTATTCAACTCTACCAAGTGATCTCAAACCTTCTTTGGTTATAAAGAGGGGCTTCACTGCCCTCATACTCACTTAGTGGATCAGGTACTTGAAAGAACTGGGACGCTTGACTGCCAGGTGAAGATTAAGGCAAAGAGGTCACTAGGCACCTCAGCCTTCACTATATCAGTCATCACTATTTCAACCTGCTTGCATATCCTGTCATAGTCTCTCCTTGGACTTTCTTTTCTAACCTGTGAATTTATAAGATCCCTTCGCTGGTTATTCTTCAGGTCCCTTGTGAAGTCCTGTTCCAGATTTTATTTGGCTTTCCTGCAGACATTTCAACCATATCCCTGTACTCTCCTCAGTTCATGTTCCTGCTTCCACTGGTTGTGCATTTCTCTCGTACTCCTCAGTTTGAGGAGCAAATCCTTACTCTGTCAGGCTGGTTTCCAGCCTGCCTTACTCAGTTTCACAGGATAGAGAGCTCTTGAACTCTTAAGAAAAATGTCCTTAAAGAGTTGAATTTGTTGTGTTTGATGTATGGAACATAGAGTGATTTGGCTCACGTGGCATGAGAAGACGTTGCACATCCTTAGGGATGAATTGTATTTCAAGTACCGATGCATTTTTTGTGAATTGTATTTTCTGATTTAGTTTTGGCTGCCAAGGTAAGGAACTAGGAAAAAGATACAGAAGTAGTTTCCATATTTCACCTGAATTGTGGGTTAGAAGGCCTATCACATTTTTTTCTAGAAGACCCTTAATTAAACTCTGTGTGACATTTTCAGTCTCTTCGTGGAAGTCTCCCATGTGGACTGAGAGTGGGAGAGGTTAGAGGGTGTAACACATAGGACAGGAAAGCAGTAAGGGATACTTGTAGTGAGTTACTTTGCTTGTAAAGCTGTTCTGCGGGAATTTGCACAGGCTCAGTGAATCATCCTTGAGTTTGGCTGGTAGTAGTAGCAATTCATCTTGTGCAGGAAAAAGGAAAAAGCATAAAGTGCTGATTTTTGGCATGACTACTGTCACATTAAAGTCAACAAGCTTTACTCCACAGAATATTTCCATTTTTTACCCCTTTTTAAAAACTATGTATTTAGTCTGTTTTTTCCAGTTTTCTAGTATCTTAGGTGGTGGTTAGCTGCCAACTCACAAAGAGCAAAAGCTGAAAATGTTAATGGAATGGAAAAACATGGTAGACAAAGTTGAGGTTGTAAAGCCTCATCCAGGAGTCCTTGTTCTTGCTCATTTTTTATTTCTTCATACAGTCCTGATAGTGTAAAACTCAGAAGCAGGTTGATGTAGTCAATCCCTAGGACTACTTGTGTGCTCAAGCTGAATCAGAGCATCTAGGGGATTTCATCTTTTTTCTCTGTATCACTGCAGTCTCACCACTGTGTTGGCACAGTATTTAGTGATGCTTCAGTCAAAATTCTTCCCTTCCAAACAAAAGAGGCCTCTTGATAATAAATCACTTTACTCTCCCATTCCTTACTTTTGTAGAGGCCATAGCCTCATGCCTGAATCATGTGCCTCTCTTCCTGTGCATTCACTGAGCCCTTGAACTTTTATATATACACAAGACAGACTTTCTTTTTGTTTTGGTCATTCACTTCTTCAAGTCTTCTGAAGAAAAGGTTTAGAGTCAGTGATATAGGCTATTGAAACAGTACAGAGTTGAAATTGAATTATAGTTCTAAAGGCATAAAATGTATTTTCTTTGAAAAATGGTAAAATTACCGATGTGAAGAACCACCACTGTAAGAGTGATAAGCCATGGCAAAGGATGGAGTACTCGTAAGAATGACAACTTGAATTATAGTCCACTTTATCTGGGCAGGGGGAGGGGGAATTAAATAAACTCTGCTGGTCTTCATCCTTCTAGTCTTGTGAGTGTTTTCTTTGCTACTCTTTACTTTGTTTGTTTGGAATATTTTTCAAATATTCAGAATTCAAGGGATTTCCTGTATATTTTTTAGACTGTGTCTTTCCTTGATGATACCTTTTATTTCCAAAATGTTCCCCTGATAATCAAGTTTCTCTCCTTTTTTTCTAAATCTTAGTTTCCATATGCCCTTCAAAATTTGCAGACTGTTACATCTTTCAGTTGTTACTTAGACAGCTTATAAGCAGCATGCCAATATTTAGCTCAAGGATCTCTACCACAGATTTGTCCTTAGAGATCTGCTTAAGGTGCTTTTGCCTTTATTTTACTGACTGCTAATTTATGTGCTTATTTTTGTTACTGAACCTAAAGATGTGTTTCTTGTGAAATGTTACTGGGATCTTACCAAGCATATGCATCTTTTCATATGTTGTTTTATGCTAGTTCTTTCATTTTCTATGTAAATTGGATTTGTACTGTTTAAATTTCTTTGGCTACAGTGTCTGTAAATTATATGTACACTCCCTAAATGGCATGAGATCTTTCTCCCGTGATGACAACATTAGTAGGGCATTCTGGCTTGATTTTATTGAGTCTGATTTTTTCCTTTATGCATTTAGTTGTCTCTTGGTCTGGTGTTAATAAAAAGTGTCTCTTTCGTTACCTTTTTTTTTTCCTGTTACGTTGCTGAGCTTATGTGAATTTCCACACAGATATTTTACCTCCTCTTTTGGAATCTCTGAACATAGGACATGCTGCTAGTGTGAAAAGACTGTTCAGCCATCTCTGCATTTCAATTTTCTACTATTTTCTAAACAATGTGCTTTATTAGTAGCAATTTATAGTAAAGTATATGAACATTAAGGGATTTTACAGATAAGTAGACCTGAATGACTCAGTATCCAGTTTGTTTTTAATATGTCTAGTTAACAATAACGCATCAGATAGCTTTTATTTTATTTATATAATTTAATTTATTTTATTTATATAATTTAATTTTATTAAAGGAATTATGAATATAAGTTAAATGAAGAGTACTTGGGGTAGAATAAATCATAACAGGCAATGGAATCACTTGACATTAAACAGAACATCCTGGTTACTTTTGCATAGTTCAAATACTTTTTCATTAAGTATGACTTCATCGAAATGCTGATTTAAGATAGTTAATGTGATTTGTTAGATACCAGGTGTTGAGAGGAGATGACATTAAAAAAAAAAAAAGCACAACAACACAGCAAAAACCACCCCAAAGTGTATGTTGGTGATTCCCTGACCTCATTTGAGAAACTGTCATCATTTTGGGTCATCCATTCAATTCTAGTAAAATATCAATAAGTTTTCATAACTATCCAGCTGGAATTTTTGTTAATTATAACCTGTTTGATTTGTTCTTGAGGAAGAACTTCTGATTAGTGCATTTTATTGACACTGAAACCAAGCCATGTGCCCTGTTTCCAGTTTTGTCTTGCAAGCAGGTGAATGCTCTCTACAGTTTTTGAATGCTAAAAAAAAAAAAAAAAATCCTACAAAGACATTTAAAGTAATAGTTTTTCAAAAATAGAAAGAGTGTAGGTACTGTGTTTGCAGCTAGAGAAACACCTTTCACTAGGGAAATAAACACAACGCAAATAAATCTTAGTTAATCTCAGTTATTATTATATTGAGATTAGTTGAATAAAAAGATAAAGGTTCTGCCAGCCTTTTTCTTTGAAGCACCTGTGAGAAAGCTCTCAGGGGTATACTGTATAAATATGAGTTCTGTCAGAAGCATGACTTTAAATATTTCATGAGTTCTGCTTCAAGTGCTTCTGCACTGCAAACAACTTCAGTATTCAGTAAAAATAGCCATTTTTCAAAATAACTTTTATAAACTTGCTGCTGTTTTATCACTTGGCCCTTATTTAAGGAAGCAAAATGGTTCCCAAAATGTGTGAAGTTTTAAAGCAATTATTTCTTAGTGAATCATTTGTGAATCATGCTTGCTTTTCTCTCTAATGGACTTTTTAGTGCTTTGAACTGTATTGTTGCTCTTCATGACCTTAAAATGATTCCTGTTTTCCAGAGATTTGTTGTATGGAAAGGTGGCTCAGAACCATGAGTACCAGACATAACAGTCTTAAAAACTTTCTAAGACAGCTTTTCAAACTCTAAGGCGATTTGGTGCTTGTGAGTTCCACTACTGAAGCAGTATTCTGCTGTCACAGGTCACACAAACAGCAGAGCACTGTGTTCATTTCTGAATTCCCCAGTACAAGAAAGATGTGGACATATTTGAAACAGTGTAGAGAGCAGCCAACTCCTCAGCATGGAAGGCTGGGAGTTGGACTGGCTGTCCTGGTGAAGAGAAGGCTTCGGAGATCTTGTCCATGTGTACAAATACCTAATGGGAGGGTGTAAAGAAAATGGGGCCAAGCTCTTTTCAGTGGTGTCCGGAGACAGAGCAGTGGGTAATGATCATCTTACACCCAGTATCTACCATCGTGTCATTGTCCATGAAGTGAAACAATGGGTTCTATCTGAACATGAGGTAACGTGTGTTTCAGGATGAGTATGACTGACCACTGAGGCAGACTGGCCAGGGACATCATCCTGGGCAGTCTGTTCTTAGTGGCCCTGCTGGATCAGGAGTGTTGGACAGAATGACTTCTAAAGGTCACTTCCAACCTCAACCATTCTGCAGTTGATTTTACAATTAAAATGTTTTAGTTTATAAGATCAAACATGATTTGGCTACATTTTCTCAGTCTTCTACAGCCAACAAAAATAGTAGTGGTAGACACAGGTGATTGGTAAAATCAGGCTTTTTGCAGGAAGTCTGGGTAAGTTCATCAATCAAGTAGTAAGTAACCTCCTCTTGCCTTTCTTATATTCATTTGTGATAGATCAGTTGAGGTAAGTAAGTGCTCTCTGATCTACTTCAAATCAGCATCAATGAGGACTGCAGCAGTTTATGCTGGAGGATAACAAAAAAGAAATAAGTTTCATAGCAATATCATGTTTTCATTCTAACATTGTGAGGTGGCTGTTTTGAAAACTGACAGTTGCAATATTCTGTATTAGCTAAAATTATACCTGGTCTGCTTTGTTTGGGGCAAACTTTTAAATGTTCGAATTTTATACACTTTTTTACCACACACATGCAAAAAGGAGGTACTTAAAGTGAGAAATAAAGCTTGCCTACTTGACTCTTGTCCTTGCTGGACATTCTAAATAGAAACTGAACATTGCAAAACTTAAATAGGTAAAAATAAGTTAACACAATGTCAGATAAAAGTATTTCTAAGGTCACAGGACACTCCGTCTCTGATACATGAAAAGGACAGTACTTCCTAGAAAAAATCCAAGTATATGAATTTATTTGTATCTTCCATTTTCAGACAGCAGACAGGTATAAAGCCTGTGGCTAGGGGGATGGGAAGAATCATATCATTTTACCACCTGGCAGCATTCCTTCTAATGCAGCCCAGGGTAGTACTAGCTAGCTTTATAGCTGGGGTAAATAATCAAGATTGTTATTATCAGAATTAACTTGGATTGATAGATTAGGGATGTCATGACTGTTGAGAAACTTTCTAGTTGTTCTGTGCTTTGCATGACAATTCATTTTAAGATCTTGTACCTAACAAAACTATTTGCATTTTTCTAGCTTAGTGTTAAGTGATTGAAGACACTGTTTTAAAATTCGAAATCTTTTGCCACTGCTGTTGATAAACTACAGGCCATACTCAAAAAGGCAGTGCTCCTTCTTTCGCCTTTGTGGTTTCCTCCTTGGGTTTGATGGGTTTTCTTTCCATTTTTCTTCTGTGATCTGAAACTCATTATTTTTATAGGTGATCATTATTCTGATTCTCTTGTTTTCAGTAGGTGTTCTGTCTTGTCTTTAGTGAACTGCTGGAGTCTGGCTGTTTGCAGTCAAGGATTGTCCAATTTATTAGCAAAGGGATACTTAGCAGGGTGCAGCATGTTTGTACAAAATTGGAGTTTTTATGAAGGTTCTCTCATGTTCTCCTGTAATTTGAAACTTGGTACAGATCTAACCTGAAACTGATAGTTAGTCTGTGGATACAGTCTGCAAAAAATACGTCATATTAGTAGAAGAATATGGGCAGCTTGAAAAAGACAGTTCATGAATATTACTGCACTAACATTCACAACATGAATGACCATTTAGAAGAACTTACCATATGTGTAGAAGACACAGCCTTTCCAGAAGGCCAAATTAATATTTAATCCTTCATTTTCTACATCTCTCTGAGAGCAATGTGAAAATTAGTAAATCAGAGAGAAAGAAATCCTTCTGAAGAAAATACTTCTCAGATTTGTTATTTATAAGGGGAGTTTTAGTAGAACTCTGTGAGATAGACAAAAGTCATAAAATGGCAGAGGGTAAAAGAATGTAGGAGGACACAGCATCCTAGAGCATGAATTTTGTACTTGCTAGGTGACTCCACTGAGATACTCTCACTAGGCATTGTTTAGTAAGTTTACTGCAGTACTGATTAAGAAAGTCAGACAGCAGAAACCTTAAAAAAATACCTTGCCACAGTCATGTACAGCGAGAGCAAGAGATAAGTGAATTGGTGTTAAGACATATTTACATTTAAGAAATTTGTCTTAACAGTTTTCAGAATCTAGTGAGAGAGGCTTGATTTGTATTGGGTTGTTATCCCGTTAAAAATAACCTTTCCAGGTCATGTCATTTTGTTTGCCGCAGTGAAATAAGTTTATTTCAGCAGAATGAGGCCGTTATTAGCTTGGCAGAGTCCACTTGTCAGAATTTTATGGAGCAGAACACTGTTTGGCTTGAAAATTCAATAAATACTGTAATGTGAGAGGAGTTAAACTCCAAGGGCTGAAGGGGCACAGTCCTGGGAATTTGTCACTAATGCATTGTTCGACACTTCTGTTGAGAAAGTATCGGGATGTATCAAGAACGATAATTAAAAATCCTGTAGATGGATCTCTCTTGATACTAGGTGATGTTAAATATATGGACTCAATATAATTTTTCAGTATTGAAGCAGGATAGCAGTAATGTCAAAAGTGAAAATAAATGCTTTGCACTTCCATTTTTACCTACTTCATTTCTCCTACATGCAGTTCTTGTAACATTGGGATTAGAAAAGGGATGGTTTAGCATGGTTAGAGGATATCTACAATTAAATGTAATCGAACTATTATTGTTTAAATTAGCATGGGAAAAATCTGCTCTGCGACGTGTATTTATCTGAAGTGTGGGAGGTTGATTTTCTGTCTCCTGTGGGAGAGGAGTAGGAAAACTAATTGCTCTCCCTGCAAGGTGAAACTAGGCAATTCAGTCATGTAATAATTTTAGACGCAGGGATGAGGTAGTCAGCAATAATGGTTGGGGTGCCCTCAAGCTATCGAGACTTCCTGCTTGTGCTTGGAACACTATCATTTGAAACAACTCTTTTAAAGTATTGCCTGTTCGAGCAAAAAGATTACTTCCAGATGGAGTAATTTAGGTTTCCAGTCCTTTACAGTAACATTTGTAGACAATGAGCTAATTAACCATTGGATATATGGTGAAATATTGATTATGCAATGTCATTTTGTCAAGATTGGATGTTGTTTTTTAAACAGATGTACACGTGTCATAGGTGTTACTGTCTGGACAGTGGAATGCTACTTGGAATTCCATGCTTTGTAGTATGTACAAATCAGGTGAAGCTGTTTTAATAATTTTGCCGAGTATTAATACTGCACAATTTCTAGAAGGTGAAGTAGTCCCATGAGGAAATCAAGTGTTGCACTACAGCGCAAAATAGTTGTTAATGTATTCTAAATTATATTAACTATCTTTTTTTGAGTTTATTATTTTTCAGCTGTTCAATCTGATTTACGTTGTAGTCTACAAATATAATTTTGATGCTCCTTGGTATTACTGTGCAAGTGTCATTTGAGAAACAATAGATTGTTTTGATATTTCTACCTATTTTATTTTATTTTATTTTATTTTATTTCATTTTATTTTATTTTTTTCTTTAGTATGCTTGGTTTGTTTTTCTTCTTTTGTTTTCATAAACCATTGTAATCTACATCTTCTTTTCATTCTAAATGAAATTATCTTCTCTCTCCTCCTCCTACTCATATGATGCAGAAATAGGTGTACTGTGGTTGATACATTTGTATGTACTATTCAGACAACTATCCTGAAGATTATAATAACTTGTAAATGTAGTTCCAGACAAGCACTGGAGAATATATAGTCTCTGAACTTTATCTCACTTAGGATAGGATACATCTCTTTCCTTTGCAGGTGTTCTCACATTTAGTTTCAAAATAGAGTATGCCTTGATGTTAATTATTCATTTATATGTACCAGAGTTCCACTAGTCCTAAAATGCGTGCTGCATGTTGAGACTGCTGATTTATATGTTTTAATTACACCTTTTTATGTGAATAAAAATTTTGCAAATGGCTCCCGTATACTCAAACTCCTTTAAAATTGCATAAAATTATTTCATAAAACAAAAAGCGAATACATTATAATGTCCAGAAAATTACATTTGGTTAGTAGATATAACTGTAGTTCGACACAGAAGAAATAATTCACAAGTTAGTAATTCCCAGAAGGCATTTCAGCGGGGTAAGATGTGTACACTTACGGTATATGGACACAGCTTACCAAAAGGATCTGTTCAGTGATATCCTGAAGCAGCAATAAACAAACATACCAGAATAATTGACACAGTGTATTGGCATTTCACAGTTTATATGCTGTCATATCTGTATTAGTTTCTGGCAGCTGTGCATGTTGGTGACAAAAGGTACCTTTTTTTTCCTCTTTTCAACCAGTGCACTTAGTGTTATCTTGATGTTTTGTGGGTTTTTAGGTTATTACTAAAATGAGAACTTGTAAAACATAATTTTAAAAATCATATTACTACAGAAATTTTAATAAAGAAAGTTAACCAGAGAAAGGTTTTATAAAGAAAGCATGAATTATATACACCAGAGAATTAAGAAATTATGACATTATATGCTGCTGGGTTTTATTGCTATTTACAGAATAATTTGCCTTGGATTTAGAATGAATTTTTCTTATATCATTTTACTCTTTCAAGCTTATTCAGCACTTGCAGATAGTGTACTTAGATCCTAAGGGCAGACAGAGGTTTAGATTGTGATTTGATTGATCCCTTTCTGCCTTGGCTTGACATACTGCAGTTTAGTGGGTTTTTTTGGTTTTGAGGTTGGATTGGTTTTAGGAGGGTGTGGTGGGGTTTTTTGTTTGTTTGTTTGTTTTTGGTTGGTTAGTTGGTTTTGTTTTTGTTTGTTTGTTTGTTGGTTTGGATTTTGGTTCAGTTTGGGTTTTTTGTTTATTTTTAAGATATATTTCGGCTCTCCAGGGCAAAAAAAAAATATGCTTGCTGTCCTAAGCACCTGAATCAGTTATGTCCTGAAATGATGTGAATATTTTATCCAGACAATGTTGAATTTGTGCTAATTATCAGTATTACAACAGATTTATGCTTTTAGGAAAATAAATTATTTTTTCTTAATACAGATGTTTCTGGTTGTTGTTTGCAGTGTTCTTACTAGGCATTGTGAGATTTTTAGTGGCATCTAAGAGGATGGGCACTAGCTGAGGCTCCTCCTCACATTTATGACTGCAAGAGCCACCTGCTTGATTTATTTGTCACTAACGGAGAGCTCTGGCATGTGGTCATCTGGATACCTCTGTTTTGTCTGGAACTGGAAAAGGTGTGGTATTTGAAGAGCAGTATTTCCAGTATTCCTGAGACCTTACAGTTTTGATTTTTTCAGCTCTCATGTTTCTTTTTTTTACATGGTCACCAAGTGTAGAAGTGGATCCCACTGCTGCAGTAGTTAAAAGGAAGACAGAAAACATGGAGGTTGGAATTAAACTTCATTTCTAGGCAGCACAGTAGCAGATGCAGTGCTCTGAAGCTGACTCTGAAGGGTGTTGTGAAACATCTGCATGTGGTTCATTGTTCATGACAAAGTTCTCTGTATGGGCTGAAGTAGGAGCTACGCTGACAGAGCTTCTGTTGCTAAGGATATTAAAGGAACAAGTCTAATTAGGCACTTCTGATGCAGTCTGGAGACTGACAGTCTTCCATACCTACAAGGCATCAGGTATAAGCAACGAGGAATTTAGATATTTTTGTACGTTAAACACTCATTATTAGCCACCAACAGTAAAAACTCTGCCATTAGTTACAATGAAATATTTCAGGTATTTCAGCAATTACTCTTTGACTGTGTATTCTGGCCATTTTTGATATTCTGTTGTGTGAACTGACATAAACTCTCAATAAGTTGATTTATTGTTTGTGATTTGTTATTTCAATTTTTATTTCCTGGAGTCTCTTCTCCTACAGTTTTTCTGCTGTAGTTGAGGAAGAACTTAGATTATGCAAGGTCAGTTATCTGGTGTCACTTAAATTTCAGAGAGTCAGTCATTAAAGTATAACATAATCTGAAGAAGCAGAATTTTAGGAACAAGGCATTTCCTAAACATTTTCATTTTGCAAGGTGGTAGAGAGATAGATAGATAGATAGATAGATAGATAGATAGATAGATAGATAATTTGTCCATACATATAGTAGTGTATATGTACTTAAAAATATTAGCTGTTTGCATCTGAGAGTGCTAACATACTTGATTGTCCGTGATAATGCTTTTTTTCCAAATCTTTCAGAAGATTCTCATGGGTCTTAGGACCAGCAGGAGGCATTGCTATAGGAATAAAAATACTCTCCCTAGCCAGGAGAACCAGTTGTTTGAAGTCGAGGGTAAAATGAGTAAGAGGTGATCCATATATGTAGACCAAAGCTGGTCGTTTTTCACTGACCATAAATAAAAAGTTGTTCTCACAGTTCGTGTAAATCTCACCTTAATCATCCTTTTAGCTCAGCCTAGGAGCTAGAAGCAATTATCCAGCATTCTGTCTACCAGCAACTTACTGCTTATCTCCGCAAACATAGCATTCAAACTTTAGTTTTACACCTCTAAAAATAATAATAATTTTCTGTGTCCTTTGTTTGCCTCCTGCTAAATTTAGTGTAAGTTTAAGGAAAGCATATTCTGAATGAGGAATTAAGGAATTTTGCATGGATTGCAAGACTAATGACATTGGTTAGGATGCGTACACTTGACCTTTGTATTGTATTAGTGTGTGCTTTGATATAAATGCCACAAAACATGTCTCAAGAATCACAGCAGGAATGGGAATGAGAAGTACGAACTTAAGGGTATGAAATATGCAGACTGAAAGCATACATGAGAAACATATGTGAGCGCACATGCTTTTCAAATACGACAGGATGCAGAAAAAATGGTTGAAGTAGTAGATGGTATAATATAATAGTAAATAGTAGAAAAAGTAGATGTTTTTATTCCTACCCCTGTCCTCAGAAGATTACTAGAGTTATATTATGATTACTTCTGTAAAGGGTCCTGAAGCTGCTTGGCTGGCTTTCTATAGCCTCATGATTTGAAACTAGTGGGGTGATTCAGAAATACATGTTTGGGACTCAACCTTCCATTTGCTGTAGTTTTTTTAATTTTTCAGTAGATTGTTGAGAAGTTCTTGTGACCTGTGTATAGTTTCCTAATCAAAAAGTTGATATCTTACTCTATTTTCTAGCTCACCATATTCTACTCATTGATTCTTACTGTGTTGTTTTTGGGGATTTTTGGTTCATTGTGGTTTTTTGTTGTTTGTTTTGCATTCATTTCTGTTGGGTTTTTCTGTGTGTGTAAAATGTATTTAGAAACCAGTATAATGCTTTTTTATTATGTGGACTTGCTTTTGAAGCATTTTATTTATGCCAAACAGCGTAGGTCATCCACACATTTAGTGAGAAGAAAAACCATTTGACTCTACTGAATATTTCATTTTGATTTTGATTATTACTTTAGCTTTCTAACTTCAAATAATTTTTTGGATTTCTTAAGTAAAAATTGAGAAAACTAATTAAAAAAATGCCAAGATAAACCTTCTTCATTTTTTGAAAACAGTCTTGATACTACATTATCCCAGTTAAGACTATGACATTAAAACTGTTAGCTTTATACTTTCTATAAACAAATAAACAAAAAAAAAGCCTTTTAGATTTGAAAGCATAGTACTGTTCTTTTCTGGTTTATGGGGACTGGAGAAAAACAAAGAAACTAGCTATTTACCAGGCTAAAAAATTACTTTAAACAAGTAATTTTGAACTTCTGGAATTTATAAATGATTATGTTGTATGGTAAAAATTCGTGTATGAACGATCTCTCTGTTTTCTCTGAGACAAGTATGTGAACCATCTCAAAAGACTGCGCTGTGACTGGTTTGCAAAATACAAGAGAAATACTTATACTTTTCTCGCAGCCTTGTTTTTGTGATAGATGGTGTTTCAGACCACTTTCTTCCTAGTTTACGAACAGACTGGGAATTGGTTTTGATGTTTAGTTCTGTTCAAGTAGACTACTATTTAGACTGTTCTGGTGTTGAGATGTTTAATCCGCAATTTTTAAAGAAGTTAGTTGTATTTACCAGGTAGTTACCAATACTTCATGGCAAACACTTTCAAAATTACTTGGACCATCCCAAGTATCCAAGCCCATGTAGTCATGTAATTTGTCTTTTGTCAGTTTTAGTCTGGTCAGATTTCTACTTTAATGGAGGAGTTTCATGTTTGTAGTTAGTATTTGCTGCTGTGAGCAAAACCTGCTAGTCCAGGATTTTGCACTGGTGACTGTGTTGACTATTTCTTTTCTGAAATAAGGAAATAGAAAACAGCTTATTAAGAATCTGTTTTCTGCTTCTTAAAGAAGTTGGCAACAGTAGATAAATAATCAAATCTTCAGTGGGTGCAGAAAAATGGCATGAATTGAAAATTGACTTCTATGACAGTAATGAAGTTTTTGCAATTTCCTATCAACTTAATAGGAAAACATGATTTAAAAACTGTTTATATTGGGAATTAATTTGTTTTCTGACACTAATTGTGAGCTTCTTTTAATGTATTAATTCTGAAATACTGTGGCTTTTAAAGTATCAAGAAGTAGTGGTAGTACATATGGGCTAAAGGACTGCATGTTACTGGGAGTTTGAGGAACATTTTTTTTTTTATGTTAGTTGCGGGACAAGTAATTGAAATCAGCCAGCCAGCTGAATTCCATGCTTTCATTTTAGAGCATAGCTTTATTCAATGGACTTTGTGTTCAGAATTTTTCTACCTGTATTCTTCAGAATATAAGATCTTGGATTTTGGAGAGCAAGGATGGTGTTTTAGTCTTTTGGCTATTAATATAATCAAAGCAAGATTAAAAGAAACTCTTAAATGAAGAAACCATTTTTCTTTTGGTTCTCTGATTTATAGTTCTAAGTGATTGTATGTTCTTCACAGTCTCTGTGCTCTTCACAGTCTAGTTTATTTCCAAGGCATTGAAATTTACTCCAGGTAAATTTTGCTGCAGTGTTACTGCTTTAACAAATAACAAAGTCAGAGAAATGCCCAAAAGTATTAAAAATTATGTGTCTGTTCTAATAAAGATACATTGAGATCTGTAAAAAATATTTTACTATTTTCTTTCTAAATAATGGTACTGCTTCATGTCCTCTCTATTCATATGACCTTTTCAAAATTTAGAAATACTCTGCAATTTTATTTTGCTTTATTTTTGAGCCAGTTCAGAACTAAGAATGAATTTCTGCTTTTTACAGACCTTCAATGTCCAAGTTCTATGATCTGAATAATGACCTGTATAGAAAGAAAGAGAAGTGTAGAACTTTGCTTCCATACCAGACATTTCAAATGAGACTTACGTCTTGCCTTTATACAAGGGATAGTAATATCTATTTCTTATAATGGCTCTAATTGATAAAGTTAAGCAAGTTTTTCCTCTTCCAGATAGGAAGAGAATATTTACATGACCTTAGGTCACTTATGTGGTTTTGGAGTCCTTTCTCCTGGATTAGTTGCAAAGAGAATATTTATTAAGAAAGGGAATATGTCTTAAGTAGGTTTTTTTCACTGACTAGAGAGTCTATGCGCTTTCACACTCACCTGTAGGAGGAAGTATACAAAACAATTCAGAAGGATTGTAAACATTAAATAAACTGGGATTACAGCTATTATTAAAGTGGAAATCTCTCAGAATTTCTAAGCAATGTATTTATTAATTATCCTAAAAATGTATTTATCTATTATGTAAAAAAGAAGTAATTACATATCGACCTTATAGTTTTACAGTAACATTTTCAAAATAATTGTTATCTATAAACTAAACAATATATAGATTTATGTGCACATCATTTCAAATTTTTGTGTATCCCATCTGGTGTCTTGTCACTTTCTGCTGATAAAAATTCCACTGACTGTTTAGGTTCTTTGAAATGAGAACATGTTGAAAGCACTCTGGAGAATCCTCCAGAAAGAATTGCTAACAAAAGCAAGTGCTTTGAGTAAGAGCTAGTATTTACCAGATTCAGTCCACTGCCCTTTTCATTGTTTGAAAGACATGTAATATATCTTTTAAATGTTGCTTTACATCTGTTTTGTTTTGTTCTGTTTTGTTTGGTTTGGGATTTTTATCATATCAGGCTTGGGAAGTGAATATTGTTAACTGCAAATAGTTTCTCTGAGACAAGAGTGAGCTCTGTCAGCACGTCATGGTCTGTCATTCACACTTTGGGAAATTTAGTAATAAAACTGTGATTTTACTCTTACTGTTGATGTAAAAGTTTTGCCTCTGATACAGGTGTCTTACCTGATTTTTATTTTATTCTGATGATTTATGGATATATAAGAAAATATTTCTACATGTCCGTAGAAATACACCTATGCAACTAGATGTATCTCAGTGCAAAAATACAAATTCATCATATACATACTCCAGGCATTACAAAAATTTGATTTAGTGTGTGACTTAAAAGAGACATGCTGAAATCACCTTAAGGAAAAAATAAAGCTTCCTTCTTAGTTCACGGTTTATTAGAAAAGTGATTGAATTGATGTGTGTGCACCATAACAGAAGAAAGCCATACTAAGAGATATATTTTTTTGCCTAATAAAAGGTCTTACAGAGTTTCAGGTGGAAAAAAAGAGTCATTCAAACAGGTTCTGTTGTGAGTTGTCTGATAATTAGGCAGTCTGATAATTCCTACTTCTTGCAGATGTGTTGTATATATTTTACTCTCACTATTGATGTAAAAGTTTTGCCTCTGATACAAGTGTCTTCCCTGAATTTTTTTTTTTTCCTCTGATGGTTTGTAGTGAAGACTGACATGCTGTTGTAAAGCAGATACCCACTGTTTTCAGGATGTGGAAGTAAGAATTCTCTTACAGATCACTTTCAAATGAAGCTTTCTAGTGTTTTAGTACTCAGTAGAATATTCCCATGACATTGCTTAAAGGTGAGGTTTTTTTGTTTTGTTTTGTTTTGTTTTGTTTTGTTAATATAAAGGTCTGCAAACATCACTTAAAGAACCATCCTTTGAGGAAATGGACGGATCAGTTGCTTAAACATGAAGATTTGTTTAAATGTTTTCTGACCTTTCTGTAACTAAGTGCAATATTGGATGTCTCTAGATCCAGTTAGGATTAGGGTCCAGTGTTGTGTCTGTAATACTGAGTCAGGAAAGAACCATTTGGATATTCCTACAGAAAAGCAGCATAATCTCTCTGTGTACTCATATTTTATCCTCTAACATAGATGTTACTTCCAACATTTATTCACAGAGCTCCAGTCTCTATTTTCTAAAAAATAAATTTTCAAATGTGCCTAATTTCTGATGGGTTTAGTGTCTAAGTCTTCTTGATTCTCATTGTGAGGAAAAGGTAGGAAGCACTGAAGTTGACAGTAATGATTATTAAGTTAGAAGTCTGCTAAAGAGAAAAGAAAATATAAAGAAGAACAGTGTGTCAGCAGATTATTTTTTACTATACTTGTGTGGTTAAGCAGTAGCAGAACATTCTAAAAATGATAGAATTGTTTCAGACATTTAAATAGTATCAAAAAATGGGAGTGTAATCGTATCAAATACCAATAAACTCTATGTGATAGTCAGAATTGCAGAAATTATTCATATCAGTTTGATAATGGTACCTAGCTTTAATGTTTAATGAGTTTTGAATGAAATTCTGCATTTCTACATTTGTCAGTTCTGTGCAGTGATCCAGTTTAACATTTTACAAAATTGACCTTAAGCTTGAAGATTGGGAATCAGCATAAGATTTTTATGGATTTTTAATTTCTTTAGGAGCTTAAGGAAGTCTTCTCTTTACCTGTTGGAAAAAGTTTAAAAAATGGTACAGCATTTGTTTGAAATCATTTGAGAAAGAATTGCATTTCAGTTAGCATTTATCTGTTGCTGGATGCCAAATTCAATGCCAAGTTAGATGACTGCTTTTACTCTTGTGTAGACGTGCTTGTTCAAGATCTCGACTACAGAAATAAAGGAAATTATCGATAAAAATGAAAAAAAAAAGGATGATGCAATATAGGAACAAATGGAGTACATTTGTTCTCCAGCTCATTGGAGTACATTCCTGAATCCACAGATAAGTTGTAAAAAAACCTATGTAGATAAATTCAAGCCATCCTCCAAAATTGATTGTAATTTTCAGTGCCTTAGTAAACAAGTGTTCATCTTTGTCCTAGATCCCAAGTGGTCTTTGACACAAAGACTAGTGGCTGGTGGAAGTTTGGTTTGGAAATTTGGATCTTCCATTACAACATTTCAGATTAAAATGTTTAATGTGAAAGTGTCTGTATGGTAATACAGTAGTTGTGACATGACTGAATTAATGTATCAGGGGTGCTTATTTTCGGGCCTTAAGATTATGCCTAAAAATTATTAAAAAGAAGAAGAGTTGCCTAGAGTTGCATGTTAAAATGTAGAAATAGCAATTTGTGTTTATTTAATGGAACTGACTTGCGAGAAATAAAATTAATTCTTGAAGCAAATTATTTTATTTTTAGTTCCAAAGTCTTTCAAAAAGGAGAATGCAGCAGTGACATAATTTATTGAAGTAGTCCTGGTTTCCACTGTGCTAATAACTAGGAAATGGTCGAGAAGTAAATTTTACTTCTCGATGGCAGCAGTGGAGGATTTGTTGTATGCAGAGATTCAGACTAAGGAATTCTGGTTTTGGGTATCAAGGGCTTAGAGGTTGCTTGGAATACATCCCTGAATTTTCTCACTTAATCCAGTTGTTTCTGTTATTCTAACTTATAAATAATAAACAAAATCATAATTCTTGTGTATCTTCTAGCAACTTCAGTGCTCAGTGAGCAAACCATTCAAACTAACACATCAGCTCAACAGCTGAGTAAGTGTCTTCAGTAGAAAACATCTTTTAAAATTGAGGGCTTGCTGCAGTATGCAGAGCACTAAGGAAAGGAAATACATGTATTTTTTTCTCCTGACTTCTAACCCTTGAAATCAAAAGTACTTTCCCTATCCATTCTTTGGCTGTTAAACCTCATAAAAAATGAGTCGCTTTTCTTGGCAGGAGGTGGTTTTAACAACATTATGATGTACAGAAGAGAGAGTCTGAAACATGAGCCCAAACTTGGACATACCACCAGTATTTTTTTGGCCTTTTTACATATACTTCTCAAGTTATGCAGGACATCCATAATGTGTATCTTTCTTTACAGTTTTGTTTTTTTCCTTTTATGCTGAAGAAGTAGGATTGGAAAATGTTTTGGAAAATGTTTTGAAAAATGTTACTGTTTACTAACGAAAAGGTCCCAAAGTCATTCACATCTGTGTACTTCAAATGAGGCTTTTCAAGATATTGAAAAATTGGTTACAGCTGGCTGCACACCCTGACAGTTGAAAATAAAACTCCCATACCAGTCATAACTAGCAATTCAATTTAACTTATGCATAGTGAGAGCAACAAAATGTAGTTTCTTTCCAAAGAGGCGACAGTGCAGTCAGAACTTCTACAGCTGCCTTTCATGCACTGATAATTAAAAAAAAATCAAAACAAAATCCCTAACTGGAAAATACACTCTCCCTTTATAATTATCTCTTTCAAAGCTGTAATCGAGCATTTCATTATAAAGATGCTAATCAATCCAGAACAATGCTCCTGGGATAGCACACACACCCAGAGATGTATCAGTTATAATGGAAATGCTGCAGAAACTTTACTGGGTTTATAATAGTTGCTCATGCATTTCTGTTGTGAAAGATGAAACTCCCACAAGTGCTTTGCAGTGTTTCAAGTAGAACATCAGGCTCATCTTCTAGCCTTTAGTTGTATTGAAAAATAGTACTTTGTTATCTGTATAAATAACCAGAATGCACTAATGTAAAACAAACAAACAAAAAGTTTTCATTCATCTAGCCAGATTCTTAGTTAAAATAATGATAGTGAGTAAATGAAACCAAAACTAGAACTGTCTTTGTAGGTTATGTTATATTATGGCTTTAAATGGTTTAACATATCCTTATTTGCAGCACCCTCTAAAATTTATTACAGAGATTTTATCTCTGTAAGATAGTGCTAACACTCTGGAGAAAGGTTTGGCCATTGAGTTCCCACTGCCAGTTACAGCCCTCCTTCATAGTTCCATGTGTACAGCCTTGGGATTTCAACAAAAGATTGTTAATCACAACATTCTGTTTCATGTGGAATTTGAGTGTGACATGGGTGACATTTTTCTGGGGAAGGAAAAGCATAAACCTTTTTCTGCCTGTGTTTGGGAAACAGTGTTGTGTAACATGGGTGCTAATGGTGCTAATCATGGACAGTCAGAAAGATTATACGGCACGTTTCCTCCAAGAATTATAAACAATTTTATGTTCTAAAAAGGAAACTAATATAAACTACGTCTTTTAAAGTCTTGAAATACTTCAATATGACTGTCTTAAGGCATAAAGTTACTGTGTATTTCTGTAATATCAGTCTATGGTATTTTGTACAGAACATGGGGTAAAATTCTGAAATGTTTTTTTGAAAGCCACGTATATGAACTGCTTAAAATTTCATTAAACTCAGTATTTTATCAGTTGGATTAGTAATGGAACTAGTTCTATATTTTCATTAGTTCATCAGTTTAATTTCATCATGGCTAAATATAAAATGTTGTGTAGCTGAATGTTAAACTCTTTATTTAGTTTGAATCTTATAGCAGTGTGTTTATTGTTTACTACTTTCCATCTCGAAATTCTGGAAATGAGAAAAAACTGAAAGCAGAGCGAAAATGCAGAAGTCCTGGAAGCCTTGTGTGTGAGGCACATGTCTGAAAGGCAGTGGGGTTATCTCCTCTACTTCTGTCTTTTCATAAAAATTTGAACTCTGCAAATTTACAAATATTTTTGTAATTGTGTGTGCATATGTGTGTATGCAAGTGTGTATTTGTGTATATTCTTAAACGTTTGCTTTACTGGATGTAAAATGTCTTGGTTTGTCTTATATCTGTATTTTTTTATTCCTTCTAATGCTGAGATTATGAAAAATACTCAAAATATGAATGACAGGGAGCTGTAATCTAAGACACCATCTTCTGTGTTTTCTCATCTCTGTATTTTTTATGAAAGGTAACAAACACAACTAGGATAATAACCTTCCTTTTGTGTCATATCTTCAGTCCTTTTTTTTTTTTTATGACTTTTTACTGTTCATTTAGAAGACGATGAGTAGTGCCTGCAGTTGGTTATTTCACCAATGTAATATTCTGTAATATTTCTTTCTCTGATTTTTCTTGCTCATTTGTGAAAGAAGAGACAACAGATTGCTTGGTTCAGAAACTGTGTTATGTTCCTAAGCAATGAAAGAGATAATTGAGCATATATATGAAACAATGGTATGCAGGAAGTTCTTAAGCAGGATGAAACTGCTTCAGGATATGGATAGAAAACAATTTTTGCTAGATATAGCATCACTCTATGTCATGGTGGCATGCCCTATCCTTGTCACAATGTACTATTGGTATATATGGTGTATAAGTTGCAGAGATATTTCCACAGCTGTAAACAGTAGAGTTCAGATTTATTTTTTGTCATAACCTTTATGAAATTAATGTTCATTTGGGTGGTAGCACATACTCTCACTTTGTTACTGAGAATTGAAAAAAAGATGCTTCAAAAGAAGATGAAGGTTACACAGTGTTAGTATGCAATTAACAATTAGGTTAGAAATTCCTAGCTTGTTGCTAAGGCTAGCATATTTGTAAGAAAAAAGTCACAGTTGGTTTTTCTTTGATATCATCAACCAAAAAAAGATGAGTGCTTGGGAAGCTGTTGCAGGACTTAGATTTGAAATGTTCTTGCTGAAATGTTTCCTGAGACGAACATAAACTCAGTGAAGAATATATGGAAAATACATAATGTATTTTAATCTATTCTAGTACTCTGTAACAGAGTTGTAAGAGGATGAACCACAGGCCTAAGAGGGATTTTTTTTATTATCATATTCTTGTAGCTAAGACATATGAGTGTCAAGTTGCCTGGGCAAAACATTGTTAATGAAAGCTCTGGGTATGGGAGCTGCACCACTTCAAAGTGCAGAAAAAAAATCTTAAAGTCAAAAATGAGAAGGGAGTGCATCTGTACTGGTTAATGCTTTGTACAGTCTCTACTCGTTAGGTTGTCTAATGTTTAGTAATAGGTTTCACAGTGGAAATCTTTTGTTGATCTCAGTTGGCTTTCAGCAGATTAAATACAAGAGGATTAAACTTCCTGCTTCTCACTTCTCATTTGAAGGGGATTGAGTGAGAAGTTCTGTGAAGCACCTGAAATGCCACTTCAAGTGGCCCTACTAAGCCACTCATTTCTTCTAATTACAGATAAATCTATAGTAGTTATAGTAGTCTGTAAAGAAAAACATGCCATGAATCATGCTGTCTGGCTGATGACATTATGATTTTATTTGATATCAAACTGGCTTGTCAACGTGACACGCGTTTTGTGTCTAAAAGTGTGCTGATTCACTTGGTACTTTTCCTTAATAAGGAAATTTCAACAATAAAATATGTGTAGGTTGTTGCCTTTTAACTCTCTTTTTCAGAATTTATAACTTTAGTTTTACTTTTTCTCTGAGTGTGGTAAAACGTGTTATATTACAAAGACACTTTGTAGCTGTCATCTTTTTTCTAAAAAAAAGACATGGGAACAACCATGCACAATTATGCCAAATATTAGTATGGGAAATGCATAGTGCTTCTATTGCTTCAGGAAGTTTTTGTCTTTTATTACCAAATAATTTTATAATGCCAATTCCTTTTGAAAAATAACCATTTCAGCTCTCCATCTATTCCTCTAATACAATTGTATTGCCATCAGCAACATTATAATGAAGTGCAGTCAGGCTAAACTAGCCACAGCTGGATTGCTGTCCTGTGTGTACTGCAAATTCACTGTCTCAGTCAGTCATGCTTCAATCTGATTAGCCATCAAGTATATTGGATAGTTTTGAAACAAAACCATAAAGTGAAAAAGGAAAAAGAAAAGTCATAAAAGAAGAAATTGCACAGAATAGTGAAAAAAATGCATTGTAATACTGAAGTTAGATTTGACTTCTTAGTTCCAAACTTGCAAGTATGTTTCTAGTTTTATTATAGTGTCTGCAATACCTGGTATGCTTCAACTATGTCTGATCGTAAAGATGAGAAATAACCTGAATTTTTTGCAGTATCCCTGCTGAATAAGACACATGAAGGACAAAATTTTCTTGAAAATAAGATGGCTGTTCAGATATAAGCAGTGTTAACGTGTGTCATGTGCATAGCAGCGGAGCAGTAGAGTCATGTTGCTGGGTCATCCACATACCAAGCTCTGTGAAGGAACAAGCCACAGACGGATGCCACCTCTGACAGTAGCTGTGGTCTCAAAACTCAGATGCTTATGGTAGAGTAGAGCTGCTTTTGGTAGTTGTGCTTTTTCATGAGTCTGCTGGGAGCATGTGCTTGAAAGCTGGTTTTGGAGACTCTTCCTGGGAGTGTCTGATGAGTATGTGGTATATGACACAGCAGCTCTAAGAATGTTTTTTATGTGGCTCACATGCTCATGGGTTTAGCCTCTTCTAAGAGGTGATAGCTGCATGGCTCCAGTATTGTTCAAGTAATGTAATAGCCAAAGATGACTAACAAACTCTATATGGCAAATACTCTGGTGGTAATGATACGTTCTTTCACTTTTTCTTGTTTTGAGGCAAACAAGTCATAAATCAATCTGTAAATGTTTCCTCATAAAAGCAGTCATTGTATTATTATTAAAGCAGATTTCAGAGGAAACAACTAATAGAACCGTAGGATCTAGAACAATTTGTGTTAGAAAAGACGTTTGAGTCCAGCTGTTACTGTTACACTAAGTCCATCAATAAACCATGTCCCTGATTACAGTGTCTGGGCTGACAACTCAACCAACTTCCCAAGGAAGACTGTTCCAGTCCTTAGCCAAATGTTCAGAGAAGAAATTTTTCCTAGTATCCATTCGAAACCTCCCCTTGCACAAGTCAAGACAGTTTACTCTTGCTCTGTTGAGAAGAGCCTGATTCCCCACCTGGCTACAACCTCCTGTCAGACTGTTGCAGACAGTAGTAAGGTCTGCCCTGAGCCTCCCTTTTTCCAGGCGAAACAACTCCAGCTCCCTCAGCTGCTCCTGCTAAGACTTTTATTTCAGACCTTTCCCCAGCTCCATTGCCCTTCTCTGGACACGCTCCAGCACCTTAATGCCTTTCCTGCACTGAGGGGCTCAGGATGCAGAATTTGAGCTGTGGCCTCACCAGTGCCCAGTACAGGGGGACAATCCCTGCCCTGGTCCTGCTGGCCACACTATTGCTGGTACAGACCAGGATGTCATTGTCCTTCTTGGCCACCTGGGCACACCCTGGCTCATGTTCAGTCACTGTCACAGCACCCCAGGTCCTTTTCCTGTGGGCAGCTTTCCAGCCACTCTGCCCCAGCCTCTGGCATTGCTTGGGGCTGTTGTGACTCAAGGGCAGGACCCAGCACTGGGCCTTCTTGAACCTCACACCACTGGGCTCAGCCCATGATCCAGCCTGTCCAGATCCCTCTGCAGAGCCTTCCTGCCCTCCAGCAGGTTTACAGTCAACAATCACACACAACTTGGTATTGTCTGTGAATTTACTGAGGGTGAGTGCCAGCCCCTCATACAAATCCTCAGTAAAGATACCAAATAAAACTTAGCCCAAGATTGGTCCCTGGAGGACACACTAGTGTTGTGGTGATTCTAGACCCCTTAGTGTGGGTTTCACCTTGTTTCTGTTCTGTGGCTGAAGAAAGAGTGAAGTAACAGCATAGCCAAGATACTTATTTTAGCTCCTTTTTATTTTTTTGTAAGCTCCTGCTGTTTTTTTCACCTCTCTGTCTATCTTTCTGGGGTGGTTTTCTGGGTGGGTTTTTTTGTGGTGTGGTGTTTTGGTTTTTTTGTCGTTGTTGTCTTTGGTTTGTTTGTTTGGTTTGTTTGTTTGTTTGTTTTGGGGTTTTGTTTCTGGTGGTTTTTTGGTTTTGGGATTTTTTTGATTTGTTTCTTTTTTCTTTCTTGGTTTGGGGGGATTTTGTTTGTTTGGGTTTTGTTTGGGGTTTTTTGTAGGTCAGTTGATTTTTATTTTAAGTGTCATAATAGAGTTTGCTTCCTTTAATTGCTCATATGAACAAAGTCAGAGCAGGTCTTTTTCATGGTTAATGTATGCAAGGATTTCACAGGAGTTAAGGCTGGGGTATTGGCAAAGTTTATGTTTGTTCAGGCAGGAAGTCAGTTTTAGTTGAAGATGTTTCATTTGTCTGCTTAGTATCTGTGGCTTTGTAACATTATTTAAATTATTTCCATAGCTTCTCAACAATACATAGCTTTAATATCCATAGACAGGTATGCTTTTTATATGCTTTAATATCCATACATGGTATGCTTTTCTCATCTAGCAAGACTGTTTCCAACAAACAGCACTTTCAGGCATTGTCAGCACAAAGTTTTTGTCTTGAGCCATTATTTGGAGGCACAAAGTTAAGAAGTTAGGCAGTGTTCTAATGAATTGTTTCTGCATCATGTATAAGAAAAGTTCTTATGATCTGCAAAAGTGACTAAGATGGCAGAAGTTTGTAAGCATTGAGACACTTGTCTACTAACAACTAGTATTTGAATTCATGATTTAGAGTGGAACTGAAGCTGTATAAGCATCAGGCTAGGCAAGGTTTTCTCTGTATAGTTTAAGATTCCATATGAGCATAAGCCTGTCTATAAGCAAAACACCAGAAACATTTAAACAACTTTCTGTATGAGAAAAAAATCCCAGTGATGTTATTTCACAGTACTTTGCAATCATTGAGTTGATTAATTCACTAAACAATTTAATCAGTTTCTTAGGTTACAAAAAAATCGAGTCTGTTTTTCATGGTAACAGAGGAATTTTTGTTGAGGTCTAATAGAATTATAATGTAGAATCAGATTGATATATTGAATTATTTTATATAGTCAAAATTCCGCCTAATACTGCAACTCATTTGTGCTTTATAGTCATGTAGTTGAAGTGCTTGCATGATATCAGAAGCCTACTGTTTTAGGGTGGGTGCTCACTCATCGTGGAATAACTGTAACCAAGAAATTCAGCAGTGGTAAGACAAGCATTAGAGTGTATTGTTATCCAGAGACTGATAAGACTGAAATTTTGAACACTCAGCATAGCTGTCCTTCAAATTTCCTAAATCATGTGTTTGTATTTTGGAGTTTTAAAGAATAAAAGCATAATGAAACATGGAACTTTTCAAGCGGGTTAAGTATGAAAACATTTATCATGTTTAATCAATAAAAGAGCAAACAAAATGTAGAACTTCTGCTTCTGCCAGTTACCCTCATTGCTTTGGAAAATAGATTTAATTCTCTTTAAAATACATTGTTTTACCCAGAGGTATTTCTGAATTGATTTTGATTAAAGAGCTCATGAAAATTAATTTTATGCATTATTTTCTCTTCTTTCTAGTAATGATTCAGCTGTCAGTTATGTTTTTGCAGCCAAGATTTTTCCATTAAATTTATCTTATTTTCTAAGGAGGGATCATGATTGATATGCAGGAAATATTTGCACCTTCGCCCTCACTAGTTGTAGTAACATTTTAAATTCATATTTTCTATTTCTTCTCTTGCATTTCCATGGTTTTAGAAATGGTTGTAATCCAGGATTGTATATGTGATGAAGTGTAGAAACAGAATTTCAGCACAATCTTCTGTTTTAATTTTTGCTTCCATATATTCTTGGAGAAACACCATTGTTTGGTTGGTTTTTTAAATATAAGGTATATCTAGTTACTTTCCTAAGGGGAAATATAGGGCGTTTCTATGGGAAGTCTTTGACACAAACCAGAGATTAAAGTGAACTAAAATCCTATCTCTAACAGTTTAAAACTTTGGAAAAGTTGAACCAGAAGTCCTGTTTGGAGCACAAATGAACTCTCATACCTTCATAATCCCTTTCTTCCAAAGTTTCGTAAGTTCCTGTTTGCTCAGATATTTTTGTCAGTGTGGCTCCCTGCATCTGTTATGAGTTCTCTTTTGTCCATGTTCAGGTCTTTTCTGACAAGTCTTCTCGGCTGAGCTGAATTTGTGTTAGCAAGCGTTTAAATACACATTCAGGCATGGAAAAACAAGCTGATAAAAACAAACAAACAAACAAAACCTATTTACTTTTCTTTTTTGTTGTTTCTGAAACTTGACCCAGGTGTGCATTTCCTATAATTGTCTTGGAGCAGGAGCTGTCTTGTGAGTACTGTGATAGCATCTAAAAGATTATTTTTGCTACTAAAATAAACAGACTGCAGGGAAGCATTCCAGTGTTCAGGTGTTTCATTCACCCAGTTGATCCTTTTGAGGATAATTGGTACACGTGCCCATATCCTGGTACTATCATCTGCTGTGCTTCTGCTGAAGAAAATTCGCTTTTGTCTCTGCATTGAACACTCTGGAGAGCTGCACATCTGCACTTTTACTGATCCTATTAATAGATACCACTAATCAGGGAAAATCTATCATCTTACTTGTGTGTTATTGTTAGATGTATTACCTAGTTTCATAGATAGCTCTTTTAGAGATATTGAAAGAACCATTTTTGATTATTTAATACAGCAGTTATACACACACTTAACCTAAAATAATAACAGCTTTTATTAAAGCTTCATAAAGAGAATTTTTTTTCTTAAGAACTGTTGACCTCTCTGTAGTTACTGTGATCTTCTGTCAGGGAGAAACGCTATCTTTCTGCCCTGGTGCAGTGTGAATGTTGTAATAGGGGCTGCTAAGAGACTACCTCACCCAGGATTAATTCTGCAGGGCAAGTATTGGTCCTGTGATGACAAGGCTAGTGTAACTTGCTGCTGAAAATGCTCTTTGTGTTTTCACTGTCTTTGGTACCACATTCAAGATGTAATGAACCGTCATCAAGAGGAAATAGAAAAAGAAAGGAGCTACATCATTTAAGACTTGCTGGTGCTTTAGATGAGTCTTTCACTTTGGAACTACTAAGGTGGGTTGATGTGGAAGCTGATAGTTGTCTTGATAATTTTGTTTAGTCCTTTTAAGGAACTGCATCTTCATGTTAGTTTTCACAAATCAACCAAGTACTATATACCACGTGATACGATATCAGTGTTGGTACAGTTGTCAGTCAGTACCACTGACTGGCATAATGAATGCCTAAGCAGATAAAGAGGGAGAACAAACAACAAGCAAATGGTCTTCTGGAAACCTTGGTGTTTATGAGGTTAACTAAAGTCATTACTCTCAGAAGCATGAAAGAAAGGGAATACTGAGGGCTTTCATTTGATGACCTGAGTGAAAATGAGTATTACCTTCAAAGCAGACAAAATGAGTGCAATATTCCCAAGTGGTTGTATGTGCATTTAGAATAAGAGAATGGAATGAGGTTTCACTAAAAAAAAAAAAAAAAAAAAAAGGAAAAAAACCCTCTTTTTTCTTTTCAACATTTGCTTTGCCGCGTTTTGTGATACGTCCCTTCATTTGCAGGCAGCTTGTAGAGGATAAGTGCAAATTCACATATAAGGATCATAAAGTTCTAAAAATTCCTCTTTTCCCCAAGCAGACAGTAATATTTTCCTGTTAGCCACCACGTTTAATATTTTGATGGAAGTGCTTGAAATGTATAAAAATATACATATTTTTTAATGGGCCCCAGTGCCCCATTAAAAAAATGTTACATAAAACAAGTACCTTTGTGGTCACCATTTTTCCCCTTCTCTGCTGCCCTTATTAATTACCAGTATTGTTTCTTCTCTGCTTCTTTCCCTGAAAGGAGTAAGGGAGTACTTAGTACGCACCACATTTCTCTGTTCACCTTCACACATCAGCTAGCATGTTTGTGTACTAATGAAAAGATAGTTTTGTTCTTAAGTGAACTGCCTTTAGAGATTGTTCAGGGCTCCCCTGTAACTGCTGCATTTGAGAAGAAGTAAGATAAGAATCACCTTTTCCTTGCAAGCATATTTCATACATCTCCATCTTTGTGATAGTTTTGGCATCATTATACAGCAGTTGGCTCTGATACACTTGCCCAGACACAAATTGAGTCCGACAGGACTGGTGTCTCATGGACTTTGCTGTCATTTGAAATGCTGGCATGAAAATGGTAGTGATGAAAGGGGAGAGCTGGTGCCTTTAGCATTTTGCCTATGAAGATTTCTTAGGCTTGTATTTTTTGATAGCACTAGCTGATTCAAAAGATGGTTTTACAACAGAGATTCATAACATAGCATAGATTTCTACCAGCTGCTCATGTCTTTTCTTCCTTGAATAAATTCTTTTGAGTGCTTCCCTGTACTGAAAATGGGCTCTTTATGCCACCCACAAAACTGTATGATCTATTCATTGGAACAATAATTAGTATACTTTTTTCTCTGCCCTCTTGGTTTTAATCTTTACTGCATGGAAGCCACTTGTGGTAATGAAGAAGTAGAATGAAACTTAACAAATAAGTTTACTTAATAAGTTAATAACTTATATGTTGCAGATCCTTTAGAAAGTATAATTGCATTTCACATTATTTTAGTGCCAATGTCAGGCTGCTTAGGGATATCTCTAGTATTTACTGTCTTAGGAGGAAATACTTTTATGTTCTTTAATTTCTATTAGTGTGGCTTATTTGGACAAAGATAAGACACTGTTTTTTTCAAGTCAGGTACTTGAACTGTAGTTCTACCAGTGGATAATATTCAATTACGTATTCTAATAAATGAGATGGATTGAATTGAGATCTCAGCCCTTTACTCAGTGCCAGATTTCTGTTTTTCTAGTAGACATAATTCAGATATGTACAGGAAATCACAACAGGAGTTTTAACCTTTTAAAGTTGCTGAACTACACAATATGTTAATAATAGGTTCTGAAGCAGATTTTGCAGTGTTATTCTTACCAGATGCCAGGGTATCAACTCCCTGTTTGCATGTGGATTTGTGGGTATATAAGCTGCTTTGATTACCTTCTCGCAACATGCATTCCAGTGATGTCTTAAACCTCATCAACTATACTAGTTTCTTTGGTTCAGAACATGCTGTTATTCTAACTGAAGATTCAGGATGTAACAGTTGTTTGATTATGTGGTAATGGTACACTAAGAAATGTGTTGTAACAGTGCTAACATATACTATGTCTTGAATCTTCTTTTATATACCAGTAGCCTGAAATTAATTATGTTTCTTTTGCTTTTTGCCTTACCCTTTTGTCTTTTAAATTGTTTTGCCTTAAATTGTGAATGAGTAAAAAAAAGAAAAGAAAAACTCTGACCTATTTTTGCTAAATGTATTTTTTATCTTTTCACAGGATCTGAAAATACTTCATCTGAAATTTCAGACTGGACAGACTCACAGTGGCTTCTAAGCCAGTGAGAACAAGGCTGCCAAAGCATGCTGGTGCCAAGCTGTCGGATGATGCACGTAGTCAGGCCAATGGTGGTGCTCCTGTGCTTGCTACTCTATGCTGATGCTGAAAGTAAGCTTATTATTCATTTATGCTTAGGTCTTGGCCATCATGAATAATTTTGTTTTCAGCTGGTGGTTGCTAAGACTCTTGGAATGAGTTTCCTTTTGAGTGATTTTTCAAAAACTTTGAGGTCCTCTCTAGATCACAACCAGTATTTGAAAAGGATTGTTTATGCAATTTCCCTACTGTTCTTCTTCTTAATGCTCCTTTTCTTAAGCATGGAGTGGTTCATACTAGGGTGGTGGAGACTACAGTCACAATGTTACACAGTCAAAACAAAGACCAACCTTGCTTACTAGACATTGGTCAGATATCTTAAAGATATCTGTCATTCCTTGAATATTTCTGTCTTAACTTGGATTAAAAAAAAAAAATAAAATCCCCCTCCCAATTAATATGCAGTTCAATTAAAATTCCTGTCTCTTTGTAAGTGCTGCAACAGCTGTTCTAATGTATTATTTCCGAAAGCTGTCACAGAGTACAGTATCCAAACAAATCAAGCAGAACTGACAACTTAGTGGCTGGTCTAAACATGTGACAATTTGGTGAGGAAAAGCACCTATATTTACTTGTACTGAGGGGAAACTGCTGGAGTTTGGTCAATTAAGTTATCTATTAATGGGAAGATAGTATCTTCTTTTTAATTAGGAAATCGTTAGGTCTGCCTTGTTTACATGTGTTCCTTCTTCCAGCTGTCCTTTGGCTTCTTGCAGAGGTAGCCTGCAAATGATAAAAGCCATTTGCTTTCCACCTGTTGATCTGCAGGTTTACTGCAAGCTGACTGTTAACACTGGCTACAAGCTGATTGGTAACATTCACTTAATTGAGAGATATTTTCCTACTTTTCCACTAGTTCCTTTCTCTATGTAGGCACATGAACAATCAATAACTTTGTTTCAGCTCTGTCTTTAGACTACTTCTGCGGTTTTTTCACACGTCTGTTAAATTAAGTAGAAACACAGAGTAATAGAATCAGCTTTAGTAGGGCTGAATTAATCAGTTCTCTATAAATGCATATAGAAGAGTTCTTGTCACCCCACTTACCACCTGCACTCCAGGTATACTGAGTCACAGCAGTAAAAGAGATACAAAAAAAATTCTGTTTCATGGTTAATAAGATTTCCTTCTTTTAAGTGCAGCTATGTGAAAGTGAAATAAGTGGAGAAAAAAGGACAAAACATACATGTTTGTTGTATACTGACAGCTGAGATTCTTTGGCCCTTTTCCAGTTAGATAATGACCAGCTGGGATGGTTATGTCTAAGGTGAAGCCAAGGACATTTTAACACTTTAGCAGCAGATAATTAATTGGGAAGTGGGCCCATATGTTGGACAGTTTTGTAGTTGTAGTATTTGGCCTATTTAAAAAGTTGTAAGAAGCACAAAGATCAGCTTTTTGTGACAGTTTCTCTCAGAAAGCGATTATGATTCTCAAGTAAGATGCACCAGCTTTTAAGTTTATTTCTTATTAAGTTATTTCTTAAAATAATTATATACATATAGACAAATGGTATACATTATCCAGTATTAATTAAATTATGTGTCATATATATGTTTATGTGACTTCACTTAATACTGCATTTATACTGTGAGTGTTAAATTAATGTTCTTCTATTTCACCAATTTCTTTGAGGGTCATGGTATAGTCACATTTTCATCTTCCACATGGTATTTCATTTGGGAGATACACTGAATCTTCACAGACACAGTTATTTTGTGGCCTGGGTGAGGTAGGGCAGCATCCATGATCCTTCTGTATGCAGACACATAAAAAGATGTGTCTTCGTCCACAATCAACCTCCTTTACCTGAAGAAAAGTTCCAGCTGTGCTGGAGTTCCTCTGCCCTCTGCTCTTGCAAATACTCTTGCTCCTGTTTTGTTTTGCTCTTTCTAGAAGGCTCCCAGATGCTACTTTGACCTAGTGCTTTTCTTAAGATTCTTCACAGAGAGTGTCAGGACCATGTTACTTAATTTTAATGGGGAGAGGACATAGAAGGTAAGACAATGGGAACAAAAAAAAAAAAAGTAATTTTTTTTTCTGTCAGCCTAATGGCTATGCTTTCTTTTTTTCACCATTATTTTCCCATTGCTAAAATGAAGGCACTGCAGAAGAGAAGGTATATCTGAACATTGACACTACATTATACACTTCTATAGTAGTTGCAGATGGATAAGAAACATAATCTTCCAGTCTCACTGTCAAACCACTGTGAGTGGGATCCAAGTATCAAGCCCGTTTAATACTACTGAACAGGTTTCTGTGGCAGTCCTTAGTACTTTCCAGTTTACATACAACACTCAGAGCTGAGAGAGGGAGAGAATGAGGTACCTTTGTTTCTCTCCATCATTGTAAAACACCCCACACTCCGAAATGTATTGGCGTGGGCTGATAAATGTACTGTGTCAACAAGTATGTGTGAAAAGTAGGTTTGATGCGTACTCTTTAACTAAATTTACGCTTGACTGAGAAAAGAAAGCAAAATTGAAAGGTTGCAAAACTACCTTTGCTGTTTTCACCTTTTGATGTTAGTAATATGGTGTGATACTTGTAAATACTGTAAATGTAAAGAAGTGAAAAGTCTCAAGAATTATGAGTATTTTTAGATGTCTTCTTTTATGTTTAGTATTTGTAGGTTCAGGGCACACTAAAAAGGAGAAAAGTGCATTTTCACTGGGGAAAGAAAGTACTTGTTCATGAGTCTTTATTGAGGAACAGCAATCTGTTAGTCCACAGTGTTTTTAATTGGATGAGCTGTTCTCAGTGGTGTTGATGGCAATGCTTCAGCATATCGAATGAGATAGTAGTAATATAGCTTGGTTTGTCATAAGAAAAGTACTGGGATTTTTTGTGTTAATATAAATGAACTGACAGAAGAGTAACTACCCAGAACCTTTATGCAGGTTCATCTGTTTAATGGCAAGATGCAGATATGTTTCAGAGACTCCTGCATAACATATTCCTTTAAAAACTGTCAAATACAATACATTATTTTGTGTTTCTGACCTTGCTGAGGGTCAGTGAGCTCACTTAACCACTGAACTCAAAGAAATATAGGAAATACAAAATCCATCTAAAAGTGTTATTTCTGGTCTTTCCTAGTATTCAAATTTTTGAAAAATAAGAGTTTAGTTTGTATTAATAGAATCAAATATTTTTCTGCATATAATCTGCATCCTGCTTTTTTAGTAATTTTGATTCTTGTGCGTCTTGTTCTTTTCCACATTGAGAAATGCCTGACCACCAGCATTTTAAAATTCTTTGCTGCATTCCAGTAACTTTGTCTGTTTAGTGCTCTTCCTTCATTCTTGTTTACATAGCTTCTGCTCTGACATTTTTGTTACTACTTTGGAGATGCTGTTTTAAAAGAGAAGCAGCAATTCTCTTCCTTCAGCAGAAGTGTTTGCAGCTTACTGTAAAAAGGCAAACAGAAATACTTACTAAAACCAATGCATTTGTTGTATATTGCTTCTATGCCCATTTGTTTGAAATGTGAATAATGCTTAACTTATTCTCTGGCTTCCAATGTGTACTGTGACAGTTGCCATCATGCAGGTAATGACTGTACCATCATACCATCATCATCTCTAGGATCAGTTCTGACAGGCCAGTGATTACTTAGAACAGATTTTGAGGTAGTTGAGACAAATTCTTGTTTAATAGGATGCAAAGATAATAATTTAGTATTGGTGAAACCATTTTTTCCTCTATATTTTTTATTTTTTCACTTTTTTTAAACTTTTGCTTTCCTAGAACATGTGTTTTTCCCTGCTGATACCACTCATTCTCTTTAAAAACTTTTTATGTTCTTCAACTAACTGAAACACATTCATGCAGTCCATACTGAACTTTTTTTATCTGTAAGCACTTGTCTGTAACACTAAACTACCCAACAGATCTTTTGAAGTAGTTAAATTACAGAAAGCAGTTACGTTACAGTAAGTCTTACAAGTGGACATACATGCTTCATAGTAAAACCCTTCACTGTTCCAGAAGAAGTTCATAAACACTATATGGAGCAATGAAGCCCAATCTGGAAATTATTTACTTTTTTGTACATGTCCCTTTGATAATTAGGACTGATTTTTATTTTTTTTCAGAGTAAATTAGATTTACATTCCAACTCTGACATCTTTGAACAAGTAATTTCAATTAATTGCTTTCGAGTATGGACAGTGGCAAGAAAAATTTGAAGATAAAATCTTTCTGTTCTTTTTTTTGGTAATTTTTTACAGTATAATTTGTCTTTATATTAGTGCTTGATAGCATGCACTGTGTGTAGGATACAGCCTTTGGTTATATTGCTTTTTTTTTTTAAGAATGGTGTTGTATTCAAGAGAGTTGAACTATAAGCTAGGGATTTTTTGGGGCAAGCAAAAAGCTTCCAATTTTCTTTTATATATTTTTTGGTTTTTTCAGGAATTTTGATATGCTCTCTTCAGATAAACCCTAGGATATTTTTCAGTTGATTTGATGAAAATCAGTATATACAGTTGCAAGAGTAATTTTATATTGGACTTGTTAAATACGATATTACATCTGTCAAGTAAATCGTCCATCAGTTAAAGTTTTAGTTTTAGGGGAAAGTGGGGCAGTTAGTCATACCAAACCATTCTGAGTGCATTCATTTTGCACTGCAGCAAAGTGAAGGCTTTGGAATAAATGTGATAGTTGAGATTAAGAGTCAAGGAAAATGAAAATATTATGTGATCATTCCAAACATACTGACTTTGCTGCAGAAACTACAGGTAATAAAGCTCTTTGTATGAGCCACGGTTTATCTAACCCTTATTTTTCAAATCCTTACATTGATGCAAATTTGAATAATTTAGTTACAGCAGTAGCCATAACTGCCACCATATCTGTTTAACCTGCTGTAAATTATCAAGTATTCACAGCAAAATTGTGAGCTGCTTGAGGAATAAAATTTTTCAGTTTAAAGAATTTTTAAGAATGCATTTTTTGTTATTTCTAAATCTGTACATAAGAAAACATTTTGAAATATAATATAAAGAAAATACTTGTGTGTATTTTGTAAAGTGTAGATTCAGAATTAAATCATCAGGGTTTTGAGCTTAACAACAAATTGAAGAAAATTATAGAATGGTTCATCTGAGCATTTTTCTGTCTACATCTCTGCTGCTCTGAAGATGGTTGCTGTGTCTCTTTCAGAGCTGTTGTCACTTCAGGTAGTGGTAAGCCCCTATGCCTCTAAAGCAGAGCACTGAACAGAGCTGAGTTGCAAGCTTGGAAATCCAAGAAGCATTAAGCATCTTTGCCTTTGCCTAACTACAGAGGCAATGAAGTTCCCCAAGTAAAAAAAAAGCCTTTATCTTCAGAATTTTCTTTAGCATGTATAAAACCAGAGTCAGAAAATTCAGGGTGTCCAGTCTTTCCAGACACCCAAAAATCTAGATATGGGAACTATATTTTAATGGCCTTTCAGAGTTGGACAAACCCACATAATTTAGATTAATGTTATCTGCTAACGGCAAGTGTTTTTGGAGAAATTACAGAATGGGTAGTTATCTCAGTGTGTTTAATTCCCTGCAGCATCAGTAATGACCACTGGCAGATAAAGGAATGTGAGTCATTAATATTCCTGTGTCAGAATTGGCAGTGAATTCCAGTGTGTCTGGTAGATTACTTAAGAACGTGTCTGCATACTTCAAAAGTTTACTAGAGGTACATATCATAATCTCAATATAGGAAGGTTCTTAGGGAAAAAGGAGGAAGAAACAGTTGTACAGAAAATTTAGATTTTTTTTTAGGTTATATTCAAACAGCACAACAACTGCTGTGATGTTTTACAGTATTTGTAGCCTCACTGGCTGAAATGGAGATAAAATGTTGAGTAGCAGCCACTGTTTCAGTAGTGAATTTCTGACAACATCTTTAGAAAATTCTGAATATCTGAACATGCATAGAAATGTCACCATTCACTTTTGTCCACCCTATCTTTCAGTAAACTCCCCCCGAAATAACATATGTATAGGATGATTTTTGGCTTAAGCAGTGTCAGCTTGAAGCCATATTTGTTCAAAATAATTTGGCAAATATATTTTAATTTAAAACTTTCAAATTCTTGTGAATATGCAAAGTATTTTTAAGAATTTTTTGATGGTACAAATTGATTTTAAAATTGCTAATTTATTTTGACTGCTTCCTTCTAAAGAAAGTTATGTGGAGAATAAAGTTACACCTTGACTTTCGATTGCTATAAAATATGTTTAAACAGGAAGTTGTGTACAAATTGCTGCTGTGGCTTTCACAGAATCATACAAAACTCTACATGTTATGAAAAAATTGAATGTAGAATTTTGTCTGTTGATTACAAAGTTCGTGTTATATAATTGAGAGTATATTGATAAAAGAATTAAAATTTGAAATTACTCATAAAATTGAAAATGTGTGGCATATGGTCAGTTCATTTTACAAGAAATTCTGGGACATGACTGTAAACACTTCGGACATGGTCTTGCTGTGCAAAGCAGTAGCAAAGAACAGAAATTCACAATGCATAACACATTCTGGAATTCATACAAAACATAAATTTTGTGAGCCTTTTCCCAACAAGGCTGTTGTCAGGAAGAGAATTCAATAGAAGTTTAAATTTTTTTTCTGTTGGGATATAAATTCTTCATCTGTATGTCTTTGTGAAATCTAAGTGGGTAGAGTTTTGTTCTAGTTACTACTAAGGAACCGGTTTTTGGTTTACTTTGTAAACCTTTCTGTACCTTCTACTTCAGGACCAATATATGGACAGAAGAGAGCTTCTACTGCAGTTGATTTTATTTTGATATGTGCAGTTGTGAAGAAGGAGGCAGAAACAATAAGGGAAAGGGATAAGAAATTTATTTTGGCAGTGAGCATTAATTAGGTATGGTTATTTCCAGAGAAGTTCCACCTGTGTCATTGTTTTCATCCAAGAATATTGCATACACTTCAGTGTGTGAAATACTTGTAGAGAATATGGGTAGGTGATGTCTGGACTGAAAAGAGAAATAGTAATTTGGTCTCTGTTCTAGAGAAAAAGCATACATTTTACCATCACCACAGAGTGCATAGTATCTCTAAATGTACAGATTTTGAAAATAAACAAAGGGTTTTTTGTGTGAAAAATAACTTATGTTAAGATGAGTTTGAAGGGTCTAACATCTTTTGATTGAAAAACAAAGATAGAATGAATATGAATAAAACAGAAAATTAAGCTTACTGATAAGGGCATAATGAGAACAGTGATGTATTGAAGTTTGTCAACGACTGGAGAAAATGCAAGGAGGAGAAAAACATAGATTCAGGTCTAGGCAAATAGTTATATCAATTTTGCAGTAGTTTTTTTATAAATCTATAGGCTTACTTCAGCTGATGGATATGTATTTTCTTCTTAAAATGTAGCAATTATAATAGCTTAGCTCAATAAATTTGAACTTAATGGTAATTAGTGGCTGATTGTGGTCAGTTACATTGTATCTATTGAAACAATGTGCTTAAATGTGAGTTTGCTACTATATATCTGCGTATTCTCAAATTCAGATTTGATGCATTTTGTAGACAGTACACCAAGTGCTAGACTCATTTCAAAAGTGACAAAGAGAATCCATTTGTTCCTTTATTTTTTCAAAATGTAAAAAAATTAGCTTTTAACCTGTGAGTAATTCTACCTGAGGAATAAGGAAGAGGAGAAAATCACTGGAAATAGTATAAACCTTAGTGCACCTGTATCTTGCAGAGTTACATAAAATGCTTTCAGTGACAGCTAAAATGGTCGAGAGGATGGGACAGCTGCCATGTGAGAAGACACTGAGGAGGCTGAGACTCTTGGTTTCAATGAGAATTGGCAGAAGTGGGTTGTGGGGATTATGGCTAAGGTCTGCAAATTACAGGGGCAGAGGAAAGAATGAAAACAGAGTGGATATCCACCTACTCAATAATAATAGAATTGTGGAGTTTGGGGGTTTTAGTAAAAGAGTTATTAAAAGCAGGTAAAAATGGAAATTATTGTTTATTTTTGTGGAGGCAGACAGTATTTATAGTTGTAAAGAACTTAAAAAATCCATGCAGAGGAGATCCATAAATTAGTAGTAAAAGAATGAACAGGAATGCCATCATTAATGTAGTTACACATATGAAGTAAATGGGCCTCAAAAATTGCCCAGGCTAATATGCCCGTATATGGCATGTTTTCTTGACATGGAGACATGATAGCAGACGACAAGACTTAGCGTGTCCTAATAAGGCATTTGCTGTAGTCTTACACTCAGAAATACATATGGTTTCAACAGACATTGTGCATTGTGTTCATTGACACTAACTTTTCTGGTTTGGAGTTTCTTGTATTTCACTGTATCATAATTACATCATGGTTTGGTATATTTGGAAACTAGGAAGTGAAATTGGAGGATACAGCAAGCATTAAAGCAAATACGGTTTATAATTTTGGAAAATTACAGTATTAGTGTTACCAATAGCAGAGCTCCCATATATGCCAGCTCTCTGTGTGTCTTTTATGTGTGCATATGTTGCTTTGGGACAGGAGACACAAGGATTAGTTATTTTATGGGATGTGTTATGAAGCTTTGCAATTCACAGATAAAGTAAATTAGTGGAAAATCCTAGTCACCTTTTTTTCCTTTTTTATAAACTTTCATCTTCAGACATACTCTTAATATGAAGAAGTGTAAAATGTTCACTGACCTTTTTCAGTATCTGTTTTCTGATGAAAGTGACTTAAAGGTTGTAGCATCTAAAGATGTGTGCATGCTAAAAACTGGAGGTAAACTGCAACTCAGAAAGGTCCCACAGCAGCTTAGGATGATGGGGCTGTGGTGGTTTAGCATGGATTGTGATTGACAGGTTGGCTGATGAATGGGAGTGTTTCTATGCCTCTGGAAACACAGCCTTAAATCACAAGCCTTCAGGTGACTCTGCCCTTTCCTTTTCCTGTCTGTGAGAAGGTAACATCACCTCATGAGTCAGGATTTGGGCTGGTCCCCCTGGGGCCAGGGCTGTCAGACCCTGGAGAGGGCCCTGCCTGTGGGAGAGCAGCTGAGGCTGGCTGTGTCCCCTCTGTCCCCTCCCGGCTCCTCCGATGGGGAGAGGAGGAGGACTGCAGACCAGCAGTCTGGCCCTGCGCCAGGACCACGGTGGCTGTGCTCTGGGCCTTGGTTGCCAGAGCCACTGGTCTGAAAGAGGAGAGACTTTTTAAGAACTTTTCTCCAGAGCTCCAGGGAGCTGATCCAAGTCTGAGGCGCTTTAGATCTGATCAGGGGTGGAGGAGGTTTTGTCCATCAGCGTTCCTGAGCCTGCGCTTTCCCTTCCTCTCTCCTGACTATCATCTGTGGCCTTGAGTCTGCTGAAGAAGAAAAACTCTGGGCAAAGATTTTAACCCTTTTCCTTCCTCCATGGAAGACAGAGTGATTTGAAATGTAGAGAGAGAGCATGGAGACGAAGTCAGTGAAAGAACTGAGAAAAGACTATTGGAAGATGGGATGGAGGAATTGGACATTTTTGACCAGACTTCTCTGGATGTGAATTATGGGGAAATGGACTGTTTTTGTAATATCCTAATGCTGCTTGGGGGAATGCAGGTTCTAGCCAAAGGGTTGTGTGTATTGATATACATGGGTTTTAATTGAGAATTTTGATTAGAATATGTCCCCGGCTCCTGGGGAAGAATAAGGAGGTTTCTATTTCTTTTGAGAGAGAAGTGAATTTAGAAATTAAAGAGAATCCCTGTTTTGTGCTAGAAAAGCATTCTTAAAATGATACCCCAAACATGTGGAAGCCCATAAACAGCTTGGGAAACTGTTATATGGGTGAGACTGGACAGAATCTGCAAAAATTCCAGGCAATTGCAGATCTCTGAAAGCCACTAGATCTTTTTTTTTTTTCTTGTGGTGTGTTCCCCATAACCCTGGAGATGCTCCTCTCCCAAGGTGATGTAGAATCATGTTTAAATGGTGGCAACTGACTGAAAATCATAGTTTTCTCTCTGTAGTGTGTGAAAGAGTAAACAACTGGGGGGGGGGGGGGAGGTGTTTGAATGTCTCAGCAGGTCTCAATTTTTTTTTTCTCCTCTTTTTCTTTAGTGTATATTAATAAAATCTATCTGTTCTTACTTTTAAGTTGTGCCTGTTTTTCCTTTTCCTCCCAAAATCCTATCTCCCAGCTGATAAATGAAATTTGACGAATGTCAAACCACGACAGACACTGTATCTACTCTTAAGTCCAGGTTTTAAAATCAAATAGATACAGATTCCCTTAAAAAACGCATATAGTTCCTTTTAAAATTAAATGTCTCATAAGAAGTTAATTTAGATGCCTTTAAAATAACTTGGCAATACACTAATTAAAGATAAATTTGTTTCTAAGGACATTTGTTAAAATTTTAATTTAACTAAACATGATTCTCTTGAATTTAGATCATTTGCATTCTATGTTGCAGCTCAGTGTTGTTTTTTGTCAAGAATTAGAGACTTCTAAAAACATTACAGTGAAATGAAGTGCTTTGGATGTGCCTAAGTATGAGTGTGGATAATCTGAGTATGTTAAAAATAGCTTTTAGATTTACATGAAAAATGTGAGGGATTTTCCCATGGCAGAAAGTCTCTAGAAAACTTTTCTCAGCTATTCACCATTTGGCAGCAGCTCAGTACCCACACAGAGCAGGAGCACATTTGGTGTCTTGAGAACCTTGTGACAATTCATGATTGATCTCAGTTTAGGTAGGTTATGTATAAACAATTTTGATAAACCTGATCCTTAATCTTTCTGGATTTTTTTTTTTTTGGTGCATCAATTACAGGATATGAAAAAAAGAAAAGGAGCATTTCTTCTCAAAGCTGTATAATTTACATTTACTGCTAAATACTAATAAATACGTTTCCAATACTCTTTCAGTTTTCTGCTTCTTTTTTTCGTTATGAATAAACGCAAATGTGTGCATGAAGGCTAGACAGGATCTTTAGCTATGCTTGGCTGTGAATATGCTTATTTGATTTTGAAATGCAGAATTTGGATAGATTTGTGGATATTATTTATATGAAAATAGTAGAACTACTAGCCAAATTATTCTCAGATCCCCAAGCACAGTAAGATTTTTTTTACCTTTTCCATAGCCAGAAAAATTCACTTTTAGTCTAGAATGCCCCAAATATTTTTTTTCTCTTAGGTATAGACTGGTATTTTTGTATGGGTTCCTCTTTAAAACGTGCACTTAATTGAGAATTTATAGATGTCTTTGTTGATAAACACTCATTTCTGCCACTGAGCAGATCTTCTAAGTCTTTAGCATCTGCATTTTTTTGTATATGTGCATCTTTTTTCTTATCTATGAGTGCATGGCTCAGTGTCTTATTGCAAAATACATTTTAACCTTGGGGGAAAAGATGCGCTACTCTGAGAGCCTGAAGATCAAGAGTTTGTATTTCTTTGATGTTAATAGATCTGTCATGTCTTTTCATTTTACAAGGAAAGCACTTTGAAGGATCAAAAGTGAGAATAAAAAGGGGTCTTTTATGTAGGAGGACCAAATCTACAACTCTCAGTTTTTACTGTGTCAGTGTGTGGCCCTTGCAATCTTTCTTTTATCAAGACAATTTTTTCTAATTCCATGTTAGTATTTTCTTTCTGATGTGTTGCTGTTTACTTCTTAGGTTGTGAACAGAATATAAGACTGCAGCTGCAAATCATTAGTACTCATTGAGCTATAGACACCTTGAAACAGTAAAGACTACTGTCTCATTGTGCATAGATTAGTCTCAAAAATTGTATTAGTTAGACATCTGACTATAGGCAAGAGAAGGGTCTATACTGAGACTGTCAGATTCAAAGGAATATTGTGTCTTACTTTTTTTCACCAGAGTCATCCAGGTACCCTATCCAAAGCTGACTTTCAGGAGATAAATTCATAATCTTTTATGTATTCAGACGATACAGGTAAATTTTAATAAATTTTCAGTTTGGTTTTTTTTTAGGGAAAAGAAGTTGCAGAGGTAGTCAAGCACTCCTTGTTTGGGCAATTTGCTAGGAAATATTGCTAGGAAATTTAAAGGCAGGTAATGCACAATTGCAAAGAAAGCTGTTGTCTTTGACCATGTAGTATTGCTACAGGCGCTGGGATCTCAATAGCATCCCAAAGACTGATTCTTTTTGAGGACTACTGAAATTTGTTCCCAAGAGCTGATTCAGAAAAATAAGAAGGTAATATTTCATACAATATTCTGATTCAGTTATACTCAAATGTTTTGAGATTGAAATTTTAGAAAAGATCTTAAGCTCTGTGAAAAATATTTCATTGCTGTTAATTTCTGATTGCAACACTTACATTTTCTTTAAGATAAATAAGTTATCCTACTGTACATTCTGGAAGGGAATTTCTATTCCTTTAATAATTTTTTTTCTCTTTAGAATGCAGATATGGTCCAGAAAAGACATTTAACATAGAAATTATGTAAAGGTGAATAAGAAATTAATTCACAAATACCATTTAGCTGTAAATTGGATTTTAGTGTAATTTAAATCTCACCACTGGAGTATTTATCTCTAAATGCTCCAATTTAAAAGCTTTTAAAGGAGTGTGCAAAATTTCTCTGATAGTTAATGCATTTTCCTTTTTCTGCCAAAATACCCTAAGTTGCACAAAGTCAGCAGAATGGTCTAAAAATATTGTTTATTCTCCTATAGTCATTTTTTTGTTTATTAGAATCTAAGTACCCAGCTCCAAATCCTAGGACCTTTAGGGCAACAGTTGTCCTTACACCTGCTCTGCTAGGTGAGTTACCTCTTTCAGTCTGTGGCCCAGTTTTCTTCAGGCAAAGCTGGAGTGCATTCTGACTGGAGTTGAGAGGGATGCTTTCTGCTTTGAGAGGACATGATTTTTGCTGTGAGGAAGTATTCTTTTGCTGGTCTGAGTGGAATCCAGAAGGATTGCTGTGCACCAGCAGAGACCAGCAGCATGCCAGGCCTAAACTTCACCACTCTTACGGTCTTTGGCACCAGAGGGTGCCTGAGTTTTCAGCTATGCTGTGGATCTCCGTGGGCCTCACCCTCTTAGTGAAACAATTCATGTTTCCTGTGTTCTTCATTTGCCATTTGTGCCTCTTCTGTGCAAACTGTTTTCACCTTCAGCTCTCTTTATTATTCCTCATGCTAGCTTCCCCACTCATCTCTTAAAGTCAGAAATATGCACTAGTTTTCATAAATGTCCTTGGAATCTGATCCAGAAATGTTGTCAGTCGTGCATCACTAAGTAGAAACAAAGCAGGAGCACCCATGTGGAAATAATAGACTGAAAAATTCATCACAGAAATTTCCTGTAAGTTGCAGAAACTCATTAGAGGTCAGTAAAGTCGTACTATAACCTAATGTTTAAACAGTATCAGCTTTACTTTCTCTTATTCAAATGGATGTTTTCTCACTTTATTTCTCATTTTTCATATTTGACTTGACCAAACTGTTTCTAAAAATCACAAAGTCCTTTCAATAGTATCTGTGTTGTACAATCAGACAAGCAGTCAGACAGACAAGACTTACTATCTGCTGATCTTTCAGTGCTTTCAGTGAAGAAAAGGTAACTTCTAATTAATGACATAAAAAGGAAGTCAAACTCTAATTTTTTATCTGTCTAGACTATACAGACCATCTGAAAAGGGACTGCAATTGTGCACAGGTATTCTGCTTTTTAAAAAATGACGTTCCATCTCTGCAAAGAATTTTAGGAATTTTTATTTTGCTAAAATGTACTGTACTACCCCAATTTACGAGACTGTGGGATCTGTAAAGTTGCTGTACTGGGAAAGTCTGGGCTTTTTTTCTTTTCTGCATACTTTTTTTTAATGCAACCTCTATGTTTCATTGATTCTATTGCATTTTTCTCATATTGAAGTAGCGCTGCCTTCACAAAAACTACCTGTAAGAAAAACATAGTTCCCAAGATCCTATCCTAAAAATCTGGAGTATGGAAAATCCCTTTTTTTCTTGGATTGTAGTCCTGCTGTTGTGCATTATCTTAATTAGCCTCAGTAATCAAATCAGTAAGTGATTGGCACTTAGCCCTTACTAACAAAAAGTAAAGATTAATGCTTTCTTTCTTGATCCCCTGAGACCTGCTTTTTCAGTTCTTCATGGAGCTCTTCATTTGTGGCATTTGTGCTGTCGAGAGGCATGAAGTCAGTGCACAGCACTGTAACTCTGCAGCCCTTGGAAGGGGTTAACCTGGCTCCTTGGTTGTACTTTCAGACAAACTGCATCTTATGTCTATCACCTCAGTGAAAAATGAAAAAGCTGAGTATAGCTATACCAAGCTGAGTATAGCTAATTAATACTGAACAATGAACCATGTAACTTGAGTTCATTGTAGACATCTGATGTTTTTAAGTTAGTTTTCATTGCTCATGGTTTTTGTAGGAATTCTTTTGTGGACGTATATTTAAATAAAAATTATTTTAGGTGAAAGGTGATAAATATTTTGCTTTAATGATACCAGATTGGACATTGACCAGCCCTTATTCTCAGTGGTAAGGCTAAGTCTGTATGCCAAATTAAAAAAAGGCAATTTTTTTCCTAGTAATTTCATCAGCTAGTACTTCACTAGCTAATACTGTATCAGCTAATACCAAATGAGCTAGTACTGCTTAAACTATTCATGCTGATTAGCTAGGATGGAATCAAAACAGAGATCTTTTTAAAACTTCATCGTTGGCAGTGACTGATTTCTCAGGCTTATGTTGCAGTTGGCAATTCCATTTCAAGCAAGATATCTAAGATACTGGTAAAAATTGCTTCACCGAAGGAGTTATGAAGCATTCTAACTGCTGCCCAAAGAAGTGCTTAAGTCATCATCCTTGGGAATATTTTAAAGATATGTAGTTGTGGTGCTTAGGAATATCTTATGTGTTGGACTTGGCAGTGTTGGATTAATTGTTGGTCTCAGTGTTCTTAAGTGTCTTTCCAACATAGATCATTCTATGATTCTATCCTAGAGTACTGTACTTCTTTCTGAAGGTCTAAGAAGTGTTCCCTTAATCTGTGTCTGGTCATTAATAGAAACCTTTTTTTTTGCATTTCCTCAGGAATTCACTTCTGTATACTTGAGATTGATGTTTGCACTTGGGTTCATTCAGAAAATAAAATGAAAATAGAGAATGTCTTACATTTGTGTCCCTATATAAGGTGTTTTATCAAAGCAGTTTGCAACATACTAATTTAAGGGACCTGGACAGGATGGAGACATGGGCTTACAGGAACGTTATGAAGTGGAAGAGAGGGAAGTGGCAAAGTGGACCTTGTATCTGGAAAGGAACAACACTGGAGGTTGGCCAGCTGAAAAAACAGCCTGACAGAAAAGTTCATGGAGTTCTGGTTGACCAAAAGTTGACCATAGATCAGTGATGCATCCTTGTGGTAAGGAAAACCGCCATTTTTCAGAAGTGGAGTGATCCTTCTCTTTCACTCAGACCTGTTCAGGTGCATCAGGGCTGGTGGATTCGGTGTTAGGCTCCTCAGTAGAAGAGAAACAGGAACATGCTGGAATGAGTCAGTTGAAGACCCACAAAGGCAATTCTGGGATTGTAATACAAAGAGAAATTGAGAGCTGGGACAGCTTGGCTTGATACAAGAAGGCTCAGTCAGGTTTTACCTGTGAATATATAAATATACCTGATGGTAGAGGGTAAAGATGGAAGCTTCACTCTTTTCAGAGAACCTTAGTTGGCAGCCCAAGAGGCCCATGAAACTCTGTTAAAACGTAAGATATTTTTAAAATTGTTACTGGTTGTGCTGCTGTTGTTGTTACTGCTGTTATTTCAAGACTGACTGAGCACTGGAATAGGTCAAAAGTGTTTGTATTCTCCACTTCTGGAGATACTTAAAACTGAAAAAAGCGTGGGAAAAGCTGGGAAAGCTTCTGTAGCTGACCCAGGTCTCAGTCAGGTTCTGGACGAGTCAAGATTTGACTGCCACCTTCAATGAATCCATAGTTCTGTGAAAATGTATAGGTAAACTTCAATGTGCCCCTAATAATTTTTATGTTGTATTTCAACTGCTGACTATGAAAGTAAATTATTATTAAGCCTACTCATTTTATGAAAATAGGTATAAGAAAGTGATACCTAATACTATGAAAACTACTGTATTTCTGTAATAAACAAAGAATGAGAGAAAAATTGGCATTTTAATAATGGATTAGATTTCTTTTGCGTAAAAAAAGATCGCAGTATTCGCAATGGAAAGCAAACCCAAAACCTGAAGGTGCTAGCACAACTATATGCAATCATGAGAGACAAAAGCAAGGAGGAGAGATAGGTAACATACGAAACTAGAGTCTGCCCTTTCAAATTCTACACGCTACAATTTTATGCTACTTAGAGCACAGAACTGTGTGATTGAGGTCTAAGAAACCTAGTATTTATTTTGACTGAAGATATAATCTTTCTTTTCATAAATATACCTTTAGTTGTCTATATAATAAATGTTTTTAAGTATGTGGGTGAAATTCTGCACAAATGAAATCTGTTGGAAAAATCCTATTTAAATTACAAAGTCCAGTATTTGTGTCTTCCTCTAAATTTACACTGTGTGAAACACTCCATCAGAGTTCCAGAGGCCATAAGTAAATAATTGGCAAATTAACTTTAAAATAAAAGTTAACTAGATATAATTTAAAAAATAAGGCTATTGCACATGCTCAGTACATACCAATACTAAGTTTTTAACTAGGTTATTGGAAGTCCATTGAGTCAAAATGCCTACCATGTGAACAGTGAGTGCCTTTATTGTTTTACTTTCTCAAGTATCTGTGTTGAAAACCTACAAATTAAAAAATTGGTATCACTTACTAAATAACTTCAGTAAATATACCATGAGTTCAGCTGGAGTTGTTCTATGGGGGAGGGGTTAAGGTGAGTGTATATTTTCCTACTGAGTGTCAGGCAGAACAAGTTTTCATTTTTCATTTCAAAACAGGTTTGTTTTCAGTCCTGGATTGATTTTCCTTAGTATTTCTGCCTTTTTTATTTTATTTTTTTTAACTTTCTTGACTTTTTAATGGAGTTTGTAACAGAGAAACAGGTAGTATTTAAAGGTGGATGACAATACTGAATTATTTTAGTTGCACAGCATTCTGAAAAAAATGCTTTAAATGAATTGAAGGAAAACTCTTTAAGTTTCTATTACTTATGTTTGTATGTATCAAGAACCATAACCAGCAGGTGAAGGGAGGCAATTCTCACCTTGTACTCCATTTTTGCATGACCCCGCCAAGAGTACTGTGTCCAGCTCAGTGGTCCCCAACATTAGTGGAATGTAGATGTGTTGGAGTGAGTCCATAGGAGGGCCACAGTGGTGGTCAGGAGGCTGAGACCATTCTCTTATGAAGATACACTGAGGGAGCAGTTGGGGCTGTTCAGCCTGGAGAAGAGAAGGTTTTGGTGAGACCTTTGAGTATTTTCCAGTATCTAAGGGATACTGGAGAAGGGCTGAAGCCCTAGAGAAGGGCTGAAAGTGAGTTTTTACAAGTTCATGTAGCCAGGACAAGGAGTAACAGCTTTCATCTGAAAGAGGGTGAATTTAAATTTGACCTTGGGAATAAATTCTTTGCTGTAATAGTGAGGAGGCATTGGAACAGGTTGCCCAGAGAAGCTGTGGATGTTGCATCCCTGGCAGTTTTCAAGACCAGGCTGGATGTGTTTTTGAACAATCTTGTCTAATGGAAGATGTACCTGCCCACGATAGGGGGGTTGGAACCTGATGATCTTTGAGGTTCCTTCCAACCCAAACCATGCTATGGTTATATGTAGGTATCACATTTATATAATTATTAGTCATGAAATACTTAGTGTTGTTCACCTGTTCACTCTTAGATCTGATTGCTAGTTTGTTTTCAAAACTGAGAACCCCAGTGGTGCCTGAAGCTTTGTAACATAAGGCATTGCCTTTTTCACTGGTAGGAAATAATAAAAACATATCTCAATACATCTTGGCCATTAATGGCTGACCTCTAGTGTGCAGTGAAGCTGCATAATTTAATAATTCTATTCGTGAAGAGTCTAAGTAATTATAAGAAACGGAATTTAAGTATGGCAGAGTGATAAGGAAACTGCTTAATGATGGTGAAAACAGTTGTAAAATAAGAAAAAAAAAAAAGATCTTTTGATTCCTCTAGGCTGGCTGTTCTACTGTGCTGTAAGAAATGTGAATATTTGTGCTTTCTTTTTGAGTGACAGAATTCCATAGGTGGAAATACCGTGCTACGATACTGAAATTGTTTTCTTGCATTTAATTATTCATGAGTGAAATGTCACACAAAAATAAAAAGAAAGGTAAATGTAGGTAATTTAGGTTAATTGAAATGACAGAGTGGATAACAAAAGATTGGAAGGCCTCAGCTGTTCCTTCTGTTGAAAATAGTAACTCTGTGGTGTTTACTGCAATACAAAATCATCTTTGAATAGGAACTGAGGTTTAATGGTGTGATGTTTCCAAATAATGACTAATCAGCTACTGCTGCTACCTCGGCCTTTTACTTAAATAAAAAAGGAGAGATGCATTTTTCTATTCATCTGGTATAGAAATTGATGGATATCCAGAGTACAAAATAAAGTGTTTCTCTAAAATTTTTATAATTAAAAAAAGGGTGACTTACACTAGAATTCTGAATATGAATGAATAATACTTGTGGTAAATAAATTAGTTTCAAGGATTAAGATAAGTTCAAAAGGTATCAAAAAGTCTCAGAAATGGATAGTTAGAAGCAAATTGTCAGATTAAGTAAGAAATGCAAATTTTACGAATGCATATAAGATTAATGTGGAGAAATTAATATATATTTATATCTATTGCAACCTTTTTTTGAAATGTAGCATACTTACACTGAGGTACATATGTAAAGGTGTCGCATGTTAATTACCACTGGCTATTAAAAAAGGAGCTCAAATGCAGACCAGATACAATATTTAATACCCACAGATGTAATAAAGGAGTGCTAAAATCGTATTTATTAGGTTAAGATCTGCGCAATATCTTTGTAAGCTGAAAACTCTTTTCCTTTAGGAAAGGGAAGGCTTTTCACAACTTGAAAGAAAACATTTGAAAAGATAGTTTACTATTCTAATGGATATGTACTTAATAAAGTTTTTATTTCTATGCAAGCATGTAGATGTTCTTATGCCGTTTGAATTCACAGGAATCTTAAGAGTATATGTGGTATCAATAACTCTCCTGCTGTGCAGTAGTGTAATACGGCCAAATTTGTGCCTACATTAGTAACAATAGATACCACTAAATTTCACACAGGTTTATTTTCTACTTTACCTCATAGAATGGCAGTCTCAGTATAAATGTTTTTTTAGAATAACTTTCTTCAGAGCTTTTGATTTATTTAATATTCAAAGTATGTGAATTCTGTATTTTTTTGAAAAGCATTTTTCTTATACTAATATAAAGATGTCTTATCAAAAAAATAGTTAGAAATCATAAATTGAAATATATTTTCTTTTGCAATACTTAGGCTTTTTATTCACATTATCCTCCTGGCATCCTCTTCAGCTACTTTTCTAAGCAAAGAATAGGATTAAATTAATTATAAATGAGGCATTGTGATTTAAATCTAATCTGAATGTTGAAGATACTTCAAAAAAGTATTCAGCAAATAAACACACTGATGTAGCTTGAGACATGTGGAAATATTGTAGCATCCCTGTCTCTCAGTCACATCAAAGTATATATACTTCATATTGTTTTCAGGTTTATTCAGAAGTTTGATGCAACTTCTACTTTCTTTCCTGTTTTTTATTTTCTCAGGATTAGAACAAACGTCTTAGAAAGAGGTTCCTCTCTTTCAAAATATGAGTTCTCTAACAGATATGGGTTAGTAACCTCCAAGTGCAGCTGTTGGGCGTCTGTCTTATGGGCACAGAGCTATACTGGTAGGTTTCATAAAGAAACAGAAAGATCCATTTATATCTTGTTTTAATTTCATTTTGTTAGACCCACCCTCCTTGACCTATTGATTGGACATAAAATTATTGTTCCAACTTAGTAAATTAATAAATTAATTCCAACTTAATAATTTATAGATATTCTGAGAGGCCCAAGTCATGCAAAAACATGGCAAGTAATTGTAGTAAGTGCAACTTCAGTGTGAAATAAGATGTTATTTCTATACTCTTTATCAGCAACCTATGTTATATTTTAGGCATACAGTAATAAATTTAAAAATAATAATGCATTTTTTAAAATACTACATTTGCATAATAAAATGTCTTATGATAATTGTAATGATGTAAACATTCTTGATAGGTACTATATTTTATTGAAAAGATACATTTTTATTTCATTAAATAAATTACATGTCAGGTCATGCAAACACTTCTAATAGTGGCAATAGCGTGACTTCTCTTGGTAGCATTTCTCTTCTCTCAGCCTGGAGCATAATCATTTGTGCATTCAGTCATTCTTTCTCTTTCACTTCTGTGCCAGTCCCCCCCTACCTTTAACACAGTGTTTCATTGTATGAGTCCTCACATAAGTGATTTTCTTCCTTTTGCCTTGTGGAATACGTATGTCAGTACTGCAAGACATCACAGAATGAAAAGGAGGTCAACCAGTGGTTATACCAGATGATGCATGCAACATTTTCTTTCTGTTCTCCATCATCTGTATTACTTCCTTGAGTGTGAGATATGACAACTGTAACTGTCTTTGCTTATTCAGTTTATTATCTTTCTGGTTTTGCCTTGTATTTTGGGTTTGGACCAGTGGCAGGTGGAGAAATTACCTTGATGGTTGGAATTCCTCCGTAGTGGCATACATTTCTTAGTTTTGTGGTTTTGGACACCAACCCAGACTGCCATGAAATAAATGTAATTATAATTATAATTAAGAAAATTATACGCCCTGTGGATCAAGTTCCTTTATTTATGCTCCTTTATTCAGCTGGGTTACCAATCTGTGGAATCCTGTTGGTCAAGGTGCTCTTAGAGATAAAGTAAGGTTCAGAACAATCACTATTGGAAAAGGCAGCAGGGGCACAAGGCTTATGTAGATCCCCTGGCAATTGCTCTTTTCTCAGGTCCTTTCTAAAGGCTGCCAGTGTCAATCAACAGCAAATGAATAACGGCAAAAATTTTACCCTATAGAGATTCCTGTAATAACATTTAGAACAGAACTACATTAAGTACAGATTGAAACTGTCCATATATATCAAGCAAAAAAACCCCACTGGCTCAGAGAAAAAACAGGATTTATTCTGTGAGTTTTGTTTATTAAATCAGTGCAGGATTTTTAGATAAAAAAGACAACTTGAAACTTACATATATTTGTTTAAGTATTCTAAAACTTTTTTTCTCTTTTTATTATTGCTTACACCTTTTTCTTAAAAGGTTCCTAGTTGGTTGGTTGATTGGTTGGTTGTTATTTTGGTCTTTATAGAGGGGTAAGAGTGAGCGTTTACCTTGTAAAGTCTGTATTTTTGTAAAAGAGTCTCATCTAGTAAATATTCAAAGGGGATTTTCTAGACCATATGAAAGATGGATGCCCCATTTCCATAGATTTTTACCAGGCACCAGTTGTTTAAAATTCCATAGAGATTGATCAGGTAAATTAAAATCACTGACAGAATCATTTAACATGAAGTAAAATGAGTATCTGTTCTGTTTGGATTTTATGCTTTACTTTGTCATGGGGCATCTTTTAATTTCTCATAGTTTTGAAAGGGCAGATGTTCTTCAAATGGAATCTCAAAAGGATGTTTATAGGACATGAATGTGGAAGTGGTGCATGTTAAGCTATAGAGGGGTAAAATTAGCCTATTTCAACATTGCAATAAATCTCTTACAGAGCTCTAAACCATTGAATTTCATCTTGAATTAATTTTTGAAATGAATCGTTTGATAACTCATTATTTCTAAAGTATATGGTTAGGGTTAATGTATAGCTTACACTTAGTTCATACCACAATTGTTATTTTAACCTTGTAGATACAGACAGTAGAACATTGCAAAAGGAGGAAATGAAGGGAAATAGGGCACTTTGGAGTTTTCTCTATCACATTACATTTGCATAAAAAATTTAATCAGCACTATTGAATGATTAATGAAAAGGAGAGTGGCAGCCACCCACCCAGAAACTCATCTGCCTTTGAAAAGATTTAATTTCAGTATTGGTAGCTCTCTGTTATAGTTCCTGATTTTCCTGACACTGCATCATTCCATTGGCCCCTTCCTTCTGAAGTATTTTCACACATTTATTTTTTTGCCTCTTAAGATGTGCTAAATCCTAAATGTTTGCATGGTTCTAGTTGAAAGATACCCAGAAGGGTCCTGAGGGATGAACAGCTACTTAAGACGGTAAATAGATTATTGTCCTAAAAATGGTAAGTTGATAAGTTGGTTTCCCTTGAGAATTAGTTGTTTATAACCAGTTGGGCTGTGCCTTATAACTCTGTTTATTATTTGAATAAACCTTCTTCTTCTTTTGTGTTTACCCACTAGTCTCTTTGTTCTCTTTTCCAAAGTACTTATCTGTAGCACTTAGCCTTTATTTTTGTAGGCTTATTGAGTTGTCTTTGAAACACACAATCTCTTTTTCTTACCATGGTACACTTTATCTCTGTGTTTTCCATGTGGAGTGCACTCTGTTGCACATGGATAACTGAAATCTGTGTAAGCTTTAGGATGTAATATTGTCAAAGAATACATTTTTTTTATTATCATTAGCATTAATTTATCTCCAGCTCTGAGAGGAAAGTGTATACATATTTTACATATTTTTTCCAGAAACTCCTTAGCCTTTGAAATATCTGCATTTCTTTGGCTTTTTATAATTTCATTATTAATTTATATATATATATATATATATATATATATATATTTGAATATAATATGCATCCTTTACAGTTGTCTTTAAGCACTTTATCTTGTACTTTTTACAGTGGTGAGTTCTCTTATTTCAGTTGTTTCATTACCCCAGATCCAGTTTCTTATGTAGTATTTAGATCCTTTTCTATAATGGCAACAGATTCCATTATAGCAGAAGGCAATCCCTTCTAGCTTTATATCACCATTAGCAAGTATTAGCTAATTCTGTTTTCTACTGCCAAGTGAATGATTAGAATTCTTAAAGGCCCAAAGTTGGTCCTGCAAAAACAATGTTACAAATTCATCTAGCTTTGTAGCTAGGGTTTTTTTCAGCTTAGTTCAGGATAGTTTTTAAGTGTTTTATGTTTCGTAAAATCACAGTTTGTTTTTATTTTAACCATTAAATTCCCATTTCATGATGCTCTGCTGGAGAATGCAGTACCTCAGTACAAAATATCAGTTGTTGCATTTTCCCCTGTGTCTAAAATATCGAGTATTTTATCTAAGAGAGTAGATTCATTTAATATAGTCTAGTTTTGATCAATCACAGCTCTGATTTATTCTGGTTGCATTTTTCTTTGTGTCTTTGTCTATTATGTCAGAGCTCAACTGTAACACATGTGTTTATACATATATAAACTGTGTTTATGTCAAATAGCATGAAAAAATATAATGACATTAAGTTTTTTTTTTTTTAATTTGACCTACAGCTGCATTAAATAGAATCCTTTATTTGGATCCTCCTAGCAACATTGTCATAATGGCTTTTCTTACAGTACAGATAATCAAATAATCTTGGTATCATTGTGACATGATTTAATGTAGGAATATCTTTACTTTTTGCCATCTACTTGTTAAATATTTTTCTTACACAAGATGTTACAAACTAAAGCTCTTAGTCAGTAGGAAACTCTTGGCATGCTTTAAAGAATGTACTTAACTTATCAAGGTGTAACAACCAGGTGAATATTCAGATCTGAAGAGTCCTGCTGAATTTCATGCTGAAATTAAAATGTGTTTCATGTTAAATGTCTTTCTAAATGTATCACAGAATTATGCTGATGTATTATACAATAGCTGGAATTCTGTGAACAATCTCTAGAATTTATTAATGCTTGTCTAGTGCAATAAAGATTAGTTTAGCTTCTTCATTAATAGCATACGCGTGTATTCTGGAGAGATTTTAATGCCTTATTTCATAAATGATTAGGGGAAAAAATGGCCACTGTTGTCCGGACAGGGATAATAGTGCTGTCCACAAAATGGAATACTTGTTCATAAAAAGGAAAATAGTATATATTTGGTTTTTATCTGGATTTTAATTTTGTAAACATGAAATGAACTTTAAGTCTCAGTAAATTTCATTGCTATACTTAAATGTAGTGCTTAACCTTGGGTGATTGATGGGTGCCCACCCAGCTACTCTGTCACTCCACCTTCTCAGGGGCAAAAGATCAGTACCATCAGGACTTGGAAGAAATGTGTAAGAGATACTCGCCTAATTTGAAGTGCAGCTGTGAGGCTTGTGCTGATGTGGAGTCAGTATTTATGGCTGCTGTGTCAGGGGAGATTTCAGTTAGTCATCCCGGCATGTTATTAAGAAAAGTTCTTCTCCCAGAGGATGGGTGAGCACTGGTGCAGGCTCCCCAAGGTAGTGGTCATGGCTAAAAGCCTGATGGAGTCTAGGGGGTGTTTGGACAATGCTTTCAGGTACATGATGGGATTGTTGGCATGTGCTGTGCAGAGCCAGAACTTGGACTTCATGGGCCCTTTCCTGGATATTCTGTGATTCTGTGGTACTACTATAAAATCTGAATTTACACAGACTTTGTAGAATTGAATGTCTCTTGGGTTGTGTTGAAGTGATCAGCATATTTACTCCCTTTAATTTCCTTTCTTTTCATTGTCAAAGAATTGCAGAATGAGTATTGTGTAGGTTAAAATGAAACCTTAAATATCACCTAGTCCAAGCCCATCTGGCATGAGAAGAGATATCTTCAAGGACATCAGGTTTCTCAGAGCCCCATCCAACTTGGCCTCACTTTTAGGATGGAGCATCTACAGCTTCTCTGGGCAATCTGTTGCAATATCTCACCACCCTTAAGGTGGCTCCCACTTGATACCATTGTCTTTGGATGTGATCTTCTAGCCAGTTTCTTATTCTTCTGATAGTACCTCTCTCAAACACATATCTTGCCAATTTCGTGGTTAGAATGTTGCGAGGGACTGTGCCAAAGGTCTTACAGAAGTCTGCACAGATCATGAGCTGCTCTTCCCTTGTCCCACTGACACAGTTATTGCAAGTAAATTAGTCTGGCAGCATTTGGACTTGTGTCTTGGTTTAGACAGGTATCTGTCAGGGAAGATTTGGGTTTCCCTTGGAATGTGGCTTTCCCAGGGAAAGCCCGCCTTCCCCTTTCCAATTATTATAAATTTGTAATTAAAAGGCTGTCAGGCAAAGATTTTGGGAAAAGGTAAAGCAGTTCTTTACTGGGGATATTAAAAAATACAAGTGTTATAGTGCAGAAGAATAAGCAAGCAAATAAACAAACAGGAAATCCTAGAAAATGCTGACAGAGTCAGAAATATAACCTGACGCCCTGTTGGTCAGTGCACTGGAAGCAGTCCATAAGTAAGCCCTCCTGGAGTCACAGATGTGGTCATGTTGGAAGCAGAGATGGTCCCATAGAGAAAAAGGGTCCAGAGATGGGTCCAGTCTTCCTTCAGGAGTCTCGTGGGAACACTGGATGTCTGGTGACACTTGTGACTCCTTTTTATCTAGGTGAAAATGGTTTGGATCCTCCTCCCTGAGTAGAGCATTTTACAGTGAGATGATGTAATGTGTCATGTCATTGGTGAGCTTTGTAATGCGTCACATCATTGGTGAGCTTTAATGGCCCATTAACAGAAGATATCCCCATGGGGGTAGTGGAAGAGTGAACAGAGATAAGAAACAATGCCCCGCCCAGTTTTAACAGCTGGCTTGGGAGGTAGTGGAAGACTGAGCAGAGGTAAGAAACAGTGCACCACCCAGTTTTAGCAGCTGACTTGTTATCAGAGAAGGCAGTTAACCCCTCCCTTCTGGAGTTACAACAGATAAAAAAAAATCTCCCCAATCGGGTTTCAACAGATGGAATAAACATTTTTTTTTTTTTTGTTACAAAACCCAAGACAACTTGGTATAACCACGTCTGTTTTCAGTTATCTTCCTGCCTTCATTTGTCTTGCTACATCTTCCAGGAAGACTTTCTTCATAATTCACCTGCATGGAGGTGAGATGGATAGGCCAGTGCATGTTTCTTTTTTTCCAATTACTGGACTTCACTTTACTGCTACAACTTTTCAAATATGGTCTTGAGTAGCTTGGCATCTCTCCCATTCTCTCCCTTGGGATCCTGGGTTGTGTCTGGCTGTGTCCCACAGGTTGCTCAATATTTCTGGTGTGAACTTTTTCTGATACCATTTTCTTTATTCTTGCTTTTAGCATTCAGGTCTCTTGCAATCTCTAGAAATAAAAAAAGTCATTTTTTTGAAACTAGATTTTATTTTCCTTCTGAAACAATGCACTTTTTTTTAAAATGAAGAATTTTAAACTTTCCTTAAGAATTTCTAAATTCTTTCAAAAAACTCAGAGTGAAATATTCAGCTTCTTTCTCTGTTCTTCATTCTGTCACATTTTTTAATTTCAGAAAACAATATTAAGACTCAACTTATGTGTACCAAGAACTTCATTTTTAGTGATGTACAATTCATTTCTGTCTGAACTGCCATTAAAAATGCAGTATCTGCTTTGCTATTTGCATAAGTATTTTATTTTTTCAATGTCAACCGAAGTGCATTGTTCCATTTCAAGAACTTGGTAGCCATTTAAAATTTTACAGTCAGAAAAAACAGTTGAGAAAAAAATGAAAGAGTAGTCCGCTAGGAATTTTTGCAGGAGATAGAGTCTATCATTCTTACATTTTTAAGAAAAAGAGGTCTCTAACAGTTTTTTGTTTCTGGCCAAAGCTGGGCCACTTAGAGCAAGAAAGTCATGTGTTGCATCTCTGTCTTTTTCTCTCTCTCTTCTGTTGTTGTAAAGGCTGGAAGGCTCTTTTATTTTACTTTGCTTATTTCCTGGTAACTGCATTAGGGTAATCTTAATAGTAATATTAAATGTTAAATGTTTTTGGGATCTCGTCAGATTAGTATTTGCAAAGTGTATTTTTGTACTTTACTGAATGTTTGATTTTACTTACTTTAGGAGGTGTAGTTGCGAAAAAACTGCACCAACAGTATTTCATACCACTTCATATGAAAATATTAAATATTTTCATATTTAATAACCATTTCCTTCATATGAAAAATAACCAGAAAATAGCTTACATTGGTTGACCAAATATTGCATATTTTCCATGAGCTATCAGTATGCCCTCCTGGCATAATAAGGGTGCATTAGGAAGAGTATTGCCATCAGATCAAGGGAGGTGATCCTGTCCCTCTACTCAGTCCTGGTAAAGCCTCACCTGGAGTGCTGTGTCTAGTTCTGGACTCCTCAGCACAGCAGAGACATGGAGTTGCTGTAGCAGGTCCACTGGAGAGTAACAAAAGTGTTTAAGGGACTGAAGCATCTCTCATACAAGGAAAGGCTGAGGGAGCTGGGCCTGTTCAGCCTGGAGATGACTGAGAGGGGACCTCATCAGTGTCTATCAGTATCTGAAGGGAGAGTGTCAGAGGATGGAGCCAGGCTCTGCTTGGTGGTACTGAGCAGTAGGATAAGAGGCAGTAGGCAAAAAATGATGCACAGGAATTTCCAATTGAAAATGAGGAAGAACTTTACTGTGCAGGTGACTGAGCCCAGGAAAAGATTGCCCAGAGAGATGGTGATGTCTCCTTTACTGGGGATATTCAAGAATTTTTTGAATGGAATCCTGTGCTCTGAAATGCTATCGCTTGAACTTGGAGGTTGGACCAGGTGACCCTAATGGCAGCCTCTTCTAACTGTACCCATTCTGTGATTCTGTGATTAGCTTTACTGTACTACTTATTTACATTTTAGTGTTTAAATTCAAGAATAGCAAGTTTTTAACTCTTATGTATCATGTAAAGTATAGCAACCATGTCAAACTGCAGTCTTAATTTTATATTGAACCAGTGCCTCTTCGTGTCTTCCTCATTTGAGTTCTTCTTTGTAAGAAGACAAGCTGACTGACATAAAAAAGTTTAATCTTGAAGGTTGAGCAAAGTGACTCCTGTGTGTACTCTCCATAGTTTTTATAAGAAATAAGGGGGATTAAATTATGTTGGAGAATAGATTCTGGAAGCTATTTTTTACAATTTTTTAATAGGATATGTCGTAATATTTTTGAGAAGCAAAGCTCCATGAAGCACTTCATGCTGCATTACTTGAAATGTTTAATTGCAAGTATTCCCTTACCTTGATTTAAAATCTTGTAAAATTCTTTAAAAATAAAAAGATTTTCCATTCTTTGAAAATCTCAACCAACGGTAAAGCTATTATTCTTGTAAGTATGGGGAAATATTTTAGCAAACTGATTTAATTTCTTTTCTCCAAAAAAGGTTTTGGAAATTGCCCTTTTTGCTTTTATATGTGTGTGTGTATTTTTTTGTAATATGTATGTAAATTTTTGTATTCTGAAAAAAATGCAATTTAGTGCTTACAAAAATGTGCAAAGTTTAAACCACTCTCTGATTAGTAGAAATGTAACTTAAACCATGCTTTTGGTGCTTTTATCTTGGTGCAAGTTCATTTCTGTTAAATATATAAAGATTGCTGTTTTAGAAGGTTAAATATTGCTTAACTTTACAGCTTCTGGTTTTTGATAAGAAATTCAAAAAAGAATCAAAATATCCCAAATATTAACTACATGTGAGCATGTGCATGGTACAAGGAAAATTTCTAGTTTCCAGTGTCTGAAGTTTCACTGTTGTAGTATCATTTTGGTTATTACTGAGTCTTGGTGTAAGGTCAATCCATTCTGCAGCCTTAATTATCCCTTCTTTATACCTACGTATTTTCTCCTTTGTAAATTCTAAAAAAACCCAACCCAAACTAAACCAGCATTGAGGCTACTTTGTGTTTTTAACACCGCTTACAAAGTACAAAGGTTTTGTCCTGGTGTTTTTTTATGGAGAGTTTCTTTGTATTTGTTCAGCTTCACAGCCCTTTGTATTCTGATAAGAAATATATAAGAGGATGCAGGTTATCAGGCTTATGAAAAGAATTTTTTATTTATACATGCTCTGTTTTCATATCACAGTGGGAATGTTTTCCACCTTCTTCTTATTGCATGTATTTTTATTTCTTTGTTTTAGCTTCCCATCTCTAGAAAATTTTTGCTTTGTAAATTTCAGATATAGGTGTAACATTGAAGTTCTCAGTCTGGTATCTCAGGAAGTGCTGCAGAGGTATTTGAAATAAAGGAAACTAAAGTCAAGGCCTAGAGGAGTAACTAGTCCTAGAGTTTGCTTACAGTATACAAAATTTTTTTTTTTATGATTCAACAACATGGATTTCCGGTGTTGAAAAGTCAGTATTTATGGCAGTATTCAGCCATGCACAATAATTTTCACAGGGCGAAGCAAAATTCTCAGAATGTGAACCCTCTTTGTGAATGGTTTGAATGAAGTTATCATTCATTAGGGCTCTTTGACATTGCTGCAGTTGCTAACCCTGGGATCAAAACATAGTCTAAATATGAAGTATGGTTTAAAATGTCAAGTACTTTTTTGACACCTTCTTTTTAGGTGTTAAATAATTAACAGGTGAATTTAGGGTGAATAAACAGGTGAAATTAAATAAACAGGTGAATTAACAGGTGAAATAATTTAGGTGAATAATTAATTAAAAGAAATACGAAAATTCTAATCAAAGTCCTAGGGAGTATTGGGAATATTGCAAATTTTATTTACAATAAAACTGCTGGACAGTCTGATGCTGGGAGTAAGTACTTCCATGAAGAGAGGGAAACATTTTATAACTGATAAAACTAGGTGTTTTAAAGGTCTGAGCCTTATTGTAAATATCCTTTAGTTCGCCTAAAATAAGTCATTCATGTAGTTGTGTCAGTTTTCATTAGATTGAACAGGGAGAGGAGCAACAGACTTGAAATAACAACTGTAGTACTCTTTGCATAATTCTCATACTTCTACTCAAGTTTCCCAGATATAAGCCATTTTCTTCCAGAACTGATTTCTCATATATTTGAGGAAAGATCATGGCATTAAACAAAAAGGGATTGTGTATGGAGTCAAGGAAGGAGCACTTATTCTGTCTTCATGCATCCATCACCATTCAATTCCAACATGTTAGAGGGATCTTAAAATGACTACAGGTCATTTTAGTACCCAGTGCCTTACATGCTGTCCAGATGCTTGAGTTCCTAAGGAACTTTGACCTGGTTCATCCACTCCAAAGCATATGCTTATGAAGTTTCATAGTATTTCTAAACTAGTATTGTCATAATTTTTCTTTGGACAGAAGAGCTTTGTAGGTAGTTCTGCTTTCTCCTTAAGGCACCACACATCTCTAGTGGTTTTACTTAATGTTTGAACACTGACTACTTAACCCCAGTATTGTTACTGTGGCAATGGGTAGTGTCTTTTGGTGGGATGTAGGAAAAGCCCCTACTAGACAGCAGTTACTGTTTTCAGGAAAAGCCAGGTAAAGCTTTGGGTAATGTAAAATGAGCTGTTAGGAAAGGTACTTCTCTCATGAGAAGAACTCACATGACTGTATATGATTAACTGCAGAGTAGTTTCAAGTTTCTGTCATCCTATTAAAATGACACACACATGAGACAATCACTGTAGTTCAAGTAGAATGGTCACCAGTATTACCTGTGCCCAGACACTGGGTGAAAACAATGGAACAATTATTTATCTAAAGTAATTTAGCATCAAACGACTTTGTAATTTTTCATTCTGAATTGGGACCTGGAGGAACAATAAGAAAAAGCTGTTGCATCATTGTGTTTTTGGTATTTTTTCTTTGTAGTGAAGTCTGAATTGGGTACTGATTTCTTTCAGAGACATTTTTTGTCCTTTTTTAAAGATTATCAGGTTGAGAAACTAACTATTGTTTAGTTTATTGTATTATTTATTGTATTATATTTAATTGTTAAGTATTATTGGTTTACTGTTAGGAGGGCTTATGAATATCTTGTTCATCTGAAGGAAAAAAAATTCAAATATTTGCTGTTTCTAGGATCTGGATATGCTGCTTGATAACTTTTTGATACATGTCAGAGGGTCTTTTGGGGTTAGATGTGCCCATATATGGAGATGAAGTGACTGAGAATCCAAGTCAACAAAAAGTAAGGGGAGAATTAACTGCCTATTTTTTACATTAAGTATTTGAACAGTCAGCATAAATTTGACTGACTAAGGGAGACATTAAAATATCCTGGAGACTGTGGAAAGTTTTTCTCTCTCTATTGGTATATTTTTTATAAATTACAGCTCCTCTCCCCGCTTTTTTGTTTCCTTTAAGATACCAGTTTTTTCTATTCGTGTGCATATGTGAGATTTCTCATTTAAAGGTAAGTAGTGATTACCACTGCTTGGCATACCTTTGTATTTTTCCCAGTGCCCAAGGTTAGAACAGGTTCAGTGGTAGACTTCCTTCTTGTAATGAAGACTTAGGCTTGTCTGGTAAGCATGTGTCCTGTTTAAGTTCAGATAAGTAAATAGTGGCTGGAGAAGATAAGTAAATAGTGGCTGGAGAGTTATCCATGACTTTTTTAACCACCTTCATAACACTGTCAGAAAGCTATGTTTTGTTAGGCTGTGTTGGTAAGTGTGGTGAGCTTTCCAACAGTGCTGTGTGGTGAAATGGTGAATTGCCAGTACTTGGAGTCATGGAATGGAGAGTGTAAGTGAGCCTTAAGCCTCAGTGTGAGGTGTGGAGGTGTTAGATGGTAGAACAAGAGGGATAAAGAGGAGATGGAGACTACCAGGTTGTCCCGCTGATGACCCTAACAAAGTTCATAAAACAGATGTGCTATTTAAGTAGTAATGGCTATGTAGACTATATTTTTGAAGGAGGAACACATAGGTTGATTATTCTTTTGATTAAATTTGCTGTGGGTAAACAAATGAGTGAAACGTGTTTTATCACTGTATTGATTACATTATGCATTAGTCGCAAGCTACTGTGAGAATGTAGATAATTAAATGACTTTTCCATGTTGCTAGGAAAAGGAGGATCATTTTTTTCCATGAGAAATCTTGTCTGTTTGCATAAACTTCCATTTTTACTGGTTCTTGTGTTACATTTGCATGTAATAATGAAGGCAGAGTCATATAAAACAAAAATTCTGACCAGAATAGTAATACCTTCCTATAACATTCACAACAATTTACTGATAAAACATTTACATTCTTCATGTATGAAAAGAAATTTGTTAATTTTTGGGACACGAGGTTCACTTTTCTTTCATCAGTAGCCCTATTAGATCCATAGTAAGGAAAATCTGTAGCACTCCTAAGAATAAGAAAAAATTGATTCACTAGTAATTAAATTCCCTTTTTAAAGTAATCAGATATACTTACATCAGGATCTTTTTGTGCCTTCTTTAAATGGTTGTGGTTTTAGAGCTGTGTTATTGGCAAGAGCTGTATTGAAATTCCTGACTTGCATATGTTTTGGTCTATAGGTATGAAAGAGATTAATAAAAGGGAGAAAGCTTGTGGACAGTCTAGTTGCATATAAAGATTGAGGGATCTGTAGGGAGAGGCTGATTTTTTTCTTGTAAGCTCTACTTGCAATTTGTTAGTGGTTCGGGATTTTTGTTTGTGGGCTTTTTTTGTTGCTGTTATTTGGTTTTGTTTGGGGTTTTTGGTGGGTTTTTTTGGTGGGTTTTTTTTTTTTTTTTTTTGTTTGGTTTGGGTTTTGTTTTTTTTTTAAACTTATTAAGCAGCCTGACAAAGACATAAAGAAGCTAAGGAAATAAAGCATCATTTGACTTTTTTACCACAGAAACAAATCGCTTTTCTATCAGAAATTGCATCAGAAGTTATCAAAGTCTATTTAATCATGCATGGTAATACTCAAGTTTAATTAGAAAATAAAGGTAAGGATTGTTGCTAAAATGAGAAAATACCACTTTTAACTAAGTGTGTACTGTTTCAGTGGTGCTTAATTTAAGTTCAAGAGTGCAGTTATTTTTAACAGATCTTTTTTAAAATGACATGTATAGTATATGGTATTATGTAACATTTTTGCATATTTGAATATAAGCCTGAGACTTTGAAAGGATTTGTAGCATGTTATTAAACTCTAGTTAATTCATAAATACTGTTTTACTTCTTGAATTTTGAATAGTCGCTGATATTCCTAACAGAACCGCAGCTAAATCATACCAGCTGTGGACAGTGATTAATGCAGTGAGCAAGGAAAGCTCAGCATGCATGAAGGGAGAGCATAACAAGGACAAAGCAGACACACTGTTGATTGTAATGAAGCTGGATTCCCATGAGGGGTAGCATCATAATATTACTTTTCTCTCTCTCTTTTTTATTATTTAATTAGGTATTGGCCATTGACTGTTTATTTTCTAGGTTGTGTTTGCTTATTCTCAGGTGGGTCAACTAACTCACTTGTAAAGGCAGTGCGCTTAATAGACATTGCAGATAAAGGTTAAAAGTAACAGTAGGTTCCTACTTTTAAAGTGAAGTTCATATTTTCTTTTACTAGCATGCGATATTGCATACAAAGTATTGATTCTACAGGGCTCAGATGCTCTTCGTTAAAATCACACATTTTTGATCATGTCTTTTTATAGGTTTTTAATTCTGGTGGGGTGCTGAATTTGTCGTATCCTGACTTGGTCCTTTTATTTTAAGTAAAATATAAATCAAGTATGTGCTCTGTCCAGTAAAACATTAGGGCTTGATCACAGAAGTGGTAAAGCTCATTCCTTTTTTCAGCCACTAATCAAGTAATGTTATCATGAATCTGCATGAATTAATATGTTCACAGCAATTCTGGTATTCATTGTAAAACAATGATAGTCTGTGTTTTATGAATAGAAGTTACAGCTATGAATACTCACAGAAGAAATGCACAGTACCAAGAAGTTGCTGACATTTTCTATTTGAATTGTAATCCTTGCTCTGTCTTTATTTTAGTGAAATTTATTGTAAATCGCTGTCTCTTCTATCCATTGATGATAAATGTGAAAATAAAATAAAACCAAAACAAAAAACCCCGACAGAACCATCTAGTGATAGGAATGGATTTAACCAAAACATTCAAGAGTAAATAAAGTGTGAAGATATTAAGTGTCATTGAAACAGTGTGCCAAAACTGTTAGGTAGTTAATGTGGTTGTACTTGAACAGTTAATTGAATTGGATCAGAATTGAAGAAACATAAAAGTATATTTGGTATATAAGCATATTTCTTTTTATGAAGTTGAATCAAGCTTGACTTTCTACATTTTATTGTAAATCAAATTTATTTGCTCAATAAGATGGCTGGACTGGATGATTGACGATTGGACTGGATGATCTGAAGAGTATCTTCCAACCTTGATGATTCTATGATTCTGTGCTAAGATTTATCAGAATCTTACCAGAAATCCTTTGGAACCTTCCCATTGCACACAGCTTACTGTGAGAGAACCTCCACAGCAGCAAACAGCGGTTGGGAGGTGTGGTTTTTGGCTAAAAACGTGATGATACAGACATACAGTTTTATTTTCATTGTACTCCGCACCAAATTGTTGCATCATGTGACAACAGTGATCTTTCTGTCTAGGGAAGTGCAGGCGCCAGCAGGGAAACAGATGAGCCAAGTCTCTTTGTTAAGCAGGAGAGTCCATTTTATTTCCTCCTCCCACCCCAAGCCAGGGAGGGAGGAGAAGGTGAAGAGAGAGAGGTGAGAGGTGAGAGAGAGAACCCCACTCCTGTCTCCCCTTAAGTCGAGGCTCCGGAGGTGGGCAAAGGGCAGATGAGGGCACTGACCTGAAGCCCATGGGGACACACAGAGGGGGAAGGAACCACAAGGCCAAGGTCATTGAGCGGGGACAGAACTGACCAAACCACTGTGCACAGAGATTACACTGACTGGCTGAAAGCGCTCCACACCAAATCTTGCCTTTTTTTTTTTTCATTTCAACTGATCTTGGCTTACATCAGACTTCCCAAGGCAATTTTTGTTTGAGACCATTAAGCACCAATGTTTTTTCTCCCTGAAGTCTACCAGCACTGAAAATTAGTTTTGCCTGTATGTTATTTATTGTACCATGACAACTACTACTGTCATTGTACTGTGGTGGGATTAATAATCCTGACTGAAATGCGATGTTTCAAATTTAGACTGTTTTTACGCCTCAGGAAGGTGTTCTGCAGAAATTGGTTCACATTGCATTTTAGTTTATCTCTGGTTGCATAGGTGTCAGAAATAGCTAATGAAGATAGTTGGTTTCTTCATGGAAATAAATTACATTTATTCTTCTACTGGAATGATCCACTGATTTTATACAGGTAACTGTCAGCAACTATGAGACATTTGTAATATTCACTTCCTATGTACATGGCTGGATTTGAATGTAGAGAAATGACACACTGTTGTTTTCTGAGCATACCTATAGTTGTCTAGCTCAGCATGTCTCAGACTAGTTATTTTCTGCCTTTGTTTTATAATGTTGTTATATATTGGAGAGCCTGTAGATATATTGTAAATTGAAAATAGTATTTTAAAATATTGTAAAATTACTCTGTTTCACTTGCAAAACTGCTTCCTAGATGAGTTATTTTTTTCTCCGTAAGATACTAATGATTTTCCAAATAGAAAAAGTGTGCACAATGACCATCAATTGCAAAACAAAATTATATTGTCTTTCAATTATTTAATCGGGCAGTTATGTATCTTCTGTCAGAATATTTTTTATTTATTAATAGGTTGTAGTAGAAGTGAAGTTTTATGTCCAGGGATAATGATGAATTTAAAATACAGCTAAAGTTGTAGGGCATTTGATTCTTCTGTAATAGGAACCCTCTGCTTACTAAAATGGGGTTTTCTAATACATCTGAATTGTAGAAATAAAATGGGAGATGAAATAGGAAACTATGCAGTAGAGTACATTTTGAACTAGGTTTTGTCTTTCTTCAAGTGTGTATTGTTTTCTCAGCTCTAAATATATGGCCCATAAAAGTGGCCCAAGGGAGCCAAACCTTTTATGTGTTTTAATAAGCTAAGTGCTGTTAGAAAAGAACCATTAATGGTTTTATTTTAATTCTAATTGGATATTAAGAAATACTGACTCTAAATCATATGTAGCTTGTTACAGGTTTGGGTTCCCAAGTAGAGGAGTGGAATAGAGTTTTGGCTCACAACAGTAGTTGTAGGGTCTGCGTTTTTGCTAATTTCTGCGTAGCATTTTGTCACATTTTGAAGCACACAGGCTTAACTTCAATACATAATGTCATGAATGAAAGACTGTCATTCTACAATAGAAGCATTGAGCTCTGCAACTTTAAGGAAAGGCAGATGGGGGATAACATAACACAGGGCATGACTGAGGCCAGAGCATGGCTTCACATCATAAGCATCATGTTTAACCAGTAATTTTCAGTTGCCTTGATAGTTGCTGTGATTTTGATCATCATAGAAGCAGATAAAGAGGTGTCACTAATGTTGCATTGCACCATGTGTGGAAAGACACATTGCAATTAGTGGAGTTACACAAAGAAAAACGTACTGATTTGACTGAAGTTGAGGCCTCACAGTCTAGAAACTAAGGCATATTTGCATTGCTAATATTTTCTACCAAAACCCTGTATTTTGTGTGATGTTTATATTTAATTATTTTTTGAGTAGTTATGCAAAATATTTTAAAAATTCTGGGTAGAGCATGTAGTACTTGTGTTTCAGTGTGTATCAGCTTCTTCTGGGCTTGTGTTAAAATAAATATTCACAAATCAATTTCTTTACATTTATGCATATTGTGCATATCAATGCTTTTTCAGTCAAATGTTCCTTTTATGATAAAACCAAACAGGTACTGACAGAAAACAGTTATTGGACCATGCATGTTAAATAAGGCTAGAGGTTTTAAATTATTTTGTTACTAATCATAAGGGGAATGGTTTCTGTTTCGACATGTGATAGAAAATTTCAAAAGCAAAGGTTTTTGCCTTCCCCTATGAGTTATTTAAAAGTTATGTTAAAAAAATATTATTACTATTTCTCATCTTTCAAAAACTAAGAATGAAATAAAGAAAGGACTTCGAAAGGTACACAGGGTTTTCTGTACTATTTTTCATGTTCATTGAAAACTACATAAGTTTCTAAAAAAAAAAAAAGTAATTCAAATGCAGACCTTATTTTGAACTAAGTGAATTGAAATGGGGATTATGCAAACTTTCCTTTTTTCGGAAAAAACCCCATAATTTTTAAATTATTAATTTTTACAGAACAGATTCAAGTGTCATAGATTCTGATCTGTTAAATTTCCTTGGTAGGCATGGAAGATATATTTGAACATGTAATTTAAGGACTGAGGAGCTCTTTACATTTTGATAAGCTTTGAAATAGATAAATAAATAAAATAAATACATAAATATTTTCTACCAGTAACAGAACCCCTAGTATAACACAATTCTGCAGCTGAGATCAAATTTTTAATCAGGATTGTTGCTTAGATTTTTTAGTTGTTGTCATTATGGAATTAATGAATTAATTGAAGTTTATTAAACTTTTTTTTTTTTGTCTTTTAAATGCATTTTTTAATATGTAATGAGATTACACTTGAATTAGGACTTTTTGGACAGCAGTATAATCAACATTAGTCTGAATAATTGAACTACAAACAGAAGTTCCAGTTACAAAACTCTGGAAGATGCTAGGGGAAAAAAAAAAAAAAAAAAACCTTAATGAAATATCTGTGAAATTTTTATTTTTGGAGTTGAAATACCCAGACAATGCCTGAGACCCATATGTAATGCTAAATCCTTTTTTGGGAATTAATGTGGAACTCAGATTAGTTTTCACTGTAATTATGGCTTTCGTGACAGATGAGGAAAAGTTTAATGAAAAGTCAATTACATAAACTACTTGAATGTCATGGAGCTTAATTATAGGGTCCACATTCTAATAAAATTATTTTTCAAGCTTCATAGAGAGGACCTTAATAAAGTCAGAAAATATACAAGTAACTTAATAATTACTTATTTCAGAGATTTTTGTAATGTTACATTTACCAGCTTTGTGAAATTATAGTAACTGAAATGGGAGAGACAGAAGGATGATGTTCTACAAACTTTTTTCTTTCAGAGGTTGTGACAAGGGAGTGATTCTGTTGAAAGCAGTTGAAAGCACAGCTAAAAATATGGAACACTTTATATGTATATGCAAAAGCTTTTTTATGGCTTTTTTAAAGGTTGTACTTTTTTTTAGAGAAAGGATCATTTAAAATAGTTTTTTTTTTAATTACTATTATTATTGTCGTTATTAATCTGATTTTTTCTCAACTGAATCGAGATCAGATCATTTCTTACGTTTATAATTGATTGTGGTTAATAGAAACTATGCTAGATATAGGTTTTTTTGGAAGTGAGTTTCTTCCAAATGGGAAAAACAAAGTGGAGTATGTCTGAGAAGGTTAACTGATTTTTTTTGTGAATGGTCTGCTTTTTCATCAGTGGGGAATAGAGGGCTACAAATTGCTGTTTTGCAAGGTACAGCCTAAGCTTCATTTTGAGGAGTAGGTACTAGAGTAGCGTAGAAATTTGGTTGCTAATGGCCTAGAGTCTCAGTTACAAGCTCTAAATGCGTAGTGAGTGCCTTAATGGGAGAGTATTTTACACCTTAACATTTACTTCAGTTTTATGCTGGACTAACAACAAAGAGAGCTGGGACAGCATGTCCTTTAACTTCTTTTGCAGCTGAAGTCAGGTGACTGTGTTGCGAGGAGTTGCCCTCCACTACTGAGGAAGTGTCACCTGATCCTTCTTCATTCTTTTTGATCATCCTTAAGTATCCTTGTGTGACAGAAGTAAAACCATGCAAAATGATGTGTTAGTGAGAAGCCAAATAATACCAGATAGGCCAAGGCAGAACTTCCGTGTCCTGCATCTGCCTCCCCCTTGAAATGATGAATAGGTATCCAAGATGGGTATCCATCCTCCTCATTACGTCTTACAGCTTGAAGTTTGTGCTTAGGCTCTTGCTTGAACTGAACAGGAAAGTGTTGCTTGCATGCCATGCAGGTGACAGATGCATGTAGGCTTGTTTGCTATACAGCATTTGAATCTTTAAATAAATAACTCAGCATAGTATTTTATTCATATTTAAAGGATGGAACTATCTGACTAAGATTTATTTAAAGAAGAGAAGGCATCAGGTTTTCATTGTCCTGTGAATGTAAATGAGGACAATGCTGTTACATTGCGTCATTTTCAAATATGCAGCAGTAAACTGGAGTAGCTGTTGAAATAATCTCTGTTAAATACCATACTACAGTTATATTAGTAGTAGACAAAAAAGAGAGAACTTGTCAGCTGTAGCTTCAACTGTATTCTTGCCATTATAGGTAAAAGTTAGTGGAATATGAGTACATAAGAATGTAACAATTAAAAACAAAATAGGTACTGATGATAGTTTGCCTGACTTGGCTAGCTAGTTACATAACTGGCATCTCTGCTGCTTACCATGTCTGCAAGTTTTCCTTTATGCTTTCTTATTATGTCATAGTATTAAATAAAGGTCATTATTCCTTTGAGAAAAGGTGAAACTTTAAAAAAGAAAATTAGGTATATACATAACTTTCTAGACATGATATTAGAAGGAATATTGTTGTATCTCGTTTCTGCAATATGAGATAAAAACTGCTAACACTGGAATGAATTTGAAGCTAAATGGTTGATCCAATAGTTTCAAAATGCAATTTTTTAAATTACTATTTCATTTTAACAGAATTCATGGTCCTAATGGAATACACTGCATTTGTGGAAAGATGGGGGGAAATGGTTTATAGCAAGATACAGGAGTGGGAAGATGTGAGCAGAAAATCTGTGATTTAGAAACAAGACAAATGAGAAGCAAGATCTGAGGATTGTTTGAGACACTGTCTTGCTAGACATAGTAAGGTTGACAGAATCTGTGGAAGGAGAAACCAATGGGGAGAAAAGCAGTGAAAGTTTTGTTCTGCGTGGCCTAAGAATTAATCCAGGTTTCACGGGATCAAGGATTTCTTTGTTTTATAAGAAATAGTCTCTAAACGAGTAGAATAATGGTTGGCTGTCTTATATTTTCAGGCAGACATACCAGCGTTTAGTGATTACAACTTGTTTTATGATGCTGCTGCTCCTACATATCAGGAGAAGTGTGCGTGTGACTTGGGATTTGTAGAAATACATATTATACTGTAGAATTCCTTTTTCTAATAGGAATAAAACCCCAACTTTGTGGAGATTCTCTGTTTTTACTTAGTGGGAAATGTTAGAATTGAAGATATTCTTGTAACTTTCTATTCCCCTATATGAGTGCAAGATAATACAATTACACAGGCTTTCTTTCTTTCCCTGGCCATCTGCCAGGCTTCAGGCTCAAGCTCTTTGCTGTAAGCCCTTTGCATCTTTCATTCTTTACTGAAGTTTTACAATGAATAAATCAGGGAACTGTGGACAGTAAAAGTTTAGGAAGGTCTGGAAAGATGACAGTGCTATAGAGTTCAGAGACATCAGGCAGGTTGTTAAGCAAAAAGTAGGAAGTAGTTACTATTTGTACTTGATAAAGTTTTTGGTAGAAGGAGCCCACAGAGGTGGCCTCTGTGGGAAGCTGTTTGAAGTTTCCCCTATGTCCAACAAATCCAATGTAGCCAGATGGTAGCCAGATGGACCTACCAGTGGCCAAAGCCAAGCCCATCAGCAATGATGGTAGTGCCTCTGGGATAGCAGATTTAAGAAAGGGAAGGAAGTTGCCATGCTGAGCAATTGCACGCCGAAAAATGGGAGGAAATACGTGAGAGAAACAGCCCTGCAGACACCCAGGTCAGTGGGGAAGGAGGGTGAGGGGGTGGTACAGGCAGCGGAGCACATTCCCCTGCATCCCATGGTGAATACCATGGTGAGTCAGCTGTGTCCCCTGCAGCCCCTGATAAAGCAGATACCCATCTACAGCCTATGAAGGACCTCATAGTGGAGCTCTGTGAGAAGCTCCTGCTGCAGCTGGTTTGCTGACAGGACTTGTGACCCCTGGAAGATCTGTGCTTCCTTAGTCTTTTCCTGAAAGGCTGCGCTCCACTGGAAGGACTTGGGTTGAAGAAGTTCATGGAGGACAGTCTCCTGTTGGAGGGACCCTACACTGGAGCAGGGGTGGAGGGTGAGGAGAAGAGGTAGCAGAGACAAGGTGCGATGAACTTAGAGCAAAGCCCATTCTCTCTTTGTTGCTCAAGGGCAGGAGGAAGATAAAAACAAAAATGAAGTTGAGCCCAGGAAAAAGAGAGAGGTGGGGTAATGGTGTTTGTAAGATTTGGATTTATTTCTCCTTAACCTTTTCTGTTTGATTGGTAGTAAATACATTAATTTCTTTGAGTCTGGTTTGTCTGTGACAGTAATTTTTGAATGATCTCCCTGTCCTTCTCTTGACCCATGTGTCTTTTGTTGTATTTTCTCTCCACAGGCTGAGATGAGGAGTGATGGGAGGTTTTGGTCTGCACCTAGCACTCAGCCAGGGTCAAATCACTATGCTTTTTGAGTATATATTTGTCATGTGTATGACTCTTTCTGAAATACACAAGGTCTTCATGGGCAAGATCAATTTTTGTTACTACAGTTTAACTGCGGCCTAAATAAATACTTGACATCAGCCATATGATATGTTACAGGCTCTTCAGTAGTGAAGGAGGTCAATGACAGCCATTAAATATTTAAACTTTAAGATAGTAACTTATGGGATATGTTACAATGTGACCAAAAAAAATTGGAAGTTCAGAAGCATGTCAATCTGTATGGATGCAGACTGCTATCCTGAAAAAAGTGCAAAAATGCAGATTCATAAAAACAATGGCATTTATCATTATGTAGCGTAGCTTGTTTGTATCTCTCTTATGGCTCTGGAAAGTAAATGTCTCATTACATACTCCAATAGATTGATATTTTATAGCAGAAGGAGAACTGAAGTCTTAACTGCTGTAAGTTATCAATGGCAGATTTAGTGTATTGGCTGGGATGTTTATTTCACTAGAAAACAGAATATGGGGTGATCTGAATGATGAGTATGTAAGAAAAACTTTCTAGCAGGTAAGAATCCTGCTGGAATGCTTGAGGTTGGAATGGACTTTAAATGACTTACATTTGAGAGCCCTTTGCAATGGATATGGATACCTTCCATGTGGACCAGATTGCTAAAAGGCCCAGGGCGGGGGGGGGGGCTGCAGTGCCTCACAGTTCTCATAGAAAGAACTTCTTTCTTATGTCCAATTTAAATTTACCTTCTTTCAGTATAAAACCTTCACACCTTGTCCTGTCACTACAGGCCCTTGGTAAAAGTACTTCTCCATCTTTCTTTTAAGATCACTTTAGATACTGGAAGGCTGCTAAAAGAGCTCCCCAGAATCTTCTCCATGCTGAACTTAGTCTCGGGTTCTAATATGCTGATCATTTGGGTATCTGCTGGCTGTAATCTCTTACTTCCTGAACTGAAACAAGACAATAAATTCCTGTTACACTCAGTGGGCAAAATGAAAAATAAAGAGTAATTCGACCCTGAAATTTGAGATTGGAGTCAGTTTCCTGACTGAGGAAGTACTTTGTGTTGGTGTTAAAACTTGAAGACATACAATGTATTTGCTCTAAGCTCTCAGTTTTTCACTTGGCTGAAATGTGCTCTTCTCTTAATAAATGAGATAACCGATAACTTTTCAATATATTTTCTGTAATTTTAATATCTAGTGAGTCAGCAGCAGAGTTGCTTGTAAGTCAAGCTGATGAACGTTCTCCATTAACAGCTCCCATAATTACAAACCAGAGTGCAGAGATAGTGACTTCTTTCTTATGTGTTTTGTTTTGGAGGCCATTTTACAGGTTTGCATAAACCTGCATTGCAGGCAATTAAGATAGACAAGCAAAAGTCTAGTTTTCCATCATTATCCAAAAAGAGAATGCCTAGTTTTCCCTTCATCTGCATCTTGTTCTGCTGAAAACAGTTTTTAGAAAGTTAGTGGAACTCATTTTAAGTCCATTCCTGCAGACTAAAACTCTCTCATATTTTCTATATATTAAGTTTGGCATTGGTCAGTTGTCATACCTTATCTTATACCTAGACTGCAAACATTTTAGGGGGTAAGACTGAGATTGTAAGCATTCTTGGAGCAAGATTTTCCTGTCTATTTTTGTTGGATATAGCAAAGTCAGATCCTATTATTTGAGGATCCTAAAGGTTCTATAAATACTAAATAATGCTGGTGTAAGTAAGTATATTATTTATTACTTTGTAATGTAATTCCTCTTCATCTTTGTTTACCAAATAATTCATTTTGTCTCACTGGAATTTTTCTTGATTTCTTCCAGGATTACAGGGAGGACTAACAGACCTCAAAGAAATTGATCATGTCAGTCAATAAATAGAGAAACTTAAGGTCCCCTTCCAGTGTAGCCTGGATATTTATGAAGACTTTTGAAACACAGAGGCATGATGAAGTGCTACAAAGAATTGCATTCAATCCATATGGAGATTTCTTATATAAGCATACATATATACATAGAAATGATACTTGAAATAATTTCACAGGGAATACTTCCACTACAGTCTGTTAGAATTTCTACGTCAGTGTAATTTTTTTATGCTGTAGGATCAGACCTAGGTTTACCAAATACATAAAAAACATGATAGATTTCTTTCACTGTGCCACGAACCAGCTTTGTACTCTGTCCTCTGTCTTGCCATTCAAAAAAGCTGAACTCCAAGCAAATGGTATATAAATTTGAAATGTTTTTATCTCTTTCTCTTCTACTTGTAGTTGTTACTGTATGAATATAACTCTAGAAATTAGTTATGATGAAGAGAAATGAAAATTAATTAGCAGCTACAGTTAATGAAATAAGAATAAAGATTAGGATAAATAGATACCTATTCTCTACTTGCTGAATTGAACATACTTCTGGAATAAAATTGCAGAATTAATCTCTTCTCTCTGGTGACCAGTGACAGGACCCGAGGGAACAGCATGAACTTGTGTCAAGGGAGATTTAAGCTGGATATTACGAAAAGGTTCTTCACCCAGAGGGTGGTTTAGCACTGGAACAGTCTGCCCAGGGAAGTGGTCACAGCACTTAAGTCTGACAGAGCTCAAGGAGAGCTTGGACAATGCTCTCAGACACATGGTATGAGTCTTGGGACTTTCCAGTTCAAGACCACAATTGGACTTGATGATTTTTATGAATCACTTTCAGCTAGGGTGTTCTGTAATTCTATGAAAAGAAATTATGTGCTCATACTTTCTGAGCATAACCGATATCCAGTCTTGAATTTCCGTAAATTAATTTTAAATTCTTTCGAAGAAATCTTTATCACAAACTACAAAATATTTGTATTTTTATCTGCAAAACTCAAGCACAATATAAATCAGTTCCTTAGAAACGCAGGTTTGTTTTTGTCTCATAGGAAGCCAGGAAAAACTCCCTTTTACTTACTAACTTTGTCTGCGGTGTAGTATGAGTGCTGGTCACCCAGATAATTAGTTCATAACCAATGGAATGTATCCTGTATTCTCTGTGTGTGTGAAATGGTATCTGCTGCCTAACTAATAAGACACGGTTATGGTTACTTGATATGGTGAGTCTTTCTTTGAGCAGAGGTACAAGTAGTATCAGTTTATCCACCCAACTTTGAAATAGTGAGCATTGATGTAGTGCATAAGGATCCAAGCTCGCAAACTTTTTATTTTTGGAAGTTATGTAACTAGTAACCTGATCATAGTACTGTACATTTGCTTCTTAACCTGAATCTGAAAATAGTGGACAAAATCTTCAACTTACATAAATTTAAGCAGTATTACAGTTACTAGTGATTATCTACCAGCTTACAGTATTGAAGAAATTAGGCTGCTCATTTAAGAAATCAATTTACCTGTTCATAGTGTGCATATTTCCCTCAAGAAAGGCAAAATTTTACATAATTAGAGACATCTAATGAGTGTAATGTCTTGAACAAAACTTAGTATCAATTAATGACTTAGGGGTGACTTTCTAATTAAATAAAAAAGGGTATTTTCAAAACAGTCCAGTCTTCAAGGATTGCCTAACTCTGATGATCTTTTACAGAAATTTAGTTGTGTCAGAAACCTAGCCAAGTTTGGTAGCTATGTTGCAGTTCAGAAAAAAAGCTGTTCTCCAGAATGTTACTTGTGTTAATATACATGCACATTCACTGGGCCGTATATTGGACAATTTTCATTTTGTGAACGTAACTGTAAAAATCTTTAGAAATTTTGCAGGTGCTTTGTCATGAAAAGCAAGACTGGTACTGGAGTCTTTAACTATCATACAAAGTCCAGCTATATGGTCAAAAGGCTGGCTCTGTTTAATCCTAGGAATCCTTGGCAGCAGGTTTTCTTTGGCACCAGTATGTCATCTGTAGTGATCTAAAGCAAATTTTAGTGTATTTTTCGGTGCATTTTAAGAATCTAGTATCTTCATTCTTTGTAGTAAAGCATCTCCCACCCCCGAGTGGACATCTCTGTAATAGAGAAAGGGGTTTGAGTTTACCTTTAGATATTTTAGGAAGTTTGCCTAGAACTTTCTATACCCTTCAGCTCAGTGCCAAGAGAGAAGCATCTATTAAACCTTTTTGCTGTTCTTCAAATCCTATACCTCTACCTGCTGGCAGATAGTCAAATTGTCCCTCCTAGAACATTCAGTATTCAGGAAGGAGCACAAAGGAAATACGAGGCTTTTTGGAGTGTTTCTAGCAGAGTGTCGAAGGTTTTCTTGTACACCTGTGCACAGCTTTTGTTTTCTGTTACATTTGTTATTTTGTTATTTTTCATTTAATAAACCTTTTACTTTACAAAACACCTCTGAAGAGTGGTCTTGCTCAAATTATTTTAAGCCAATCTGCAAGGGCTGGACCCCCAGAAATTGCTACATTTGCACATGGTTTATAAGACTCTGGCCATGTGTAATCTGGATCAATTATTAGAAAAGCAATTAAAAATGAAAAGGCAAATCTGTAATGGGTTTAATCATCTTTGTGAAATATCCAGGATGGAATTTACTTCAGTACTCTGAGTGGTTTTGGATCATTCACTTAAGCACTCAGTTAGTTCTATGGTGGCCTTTTTAGACATTCATCATGATTTTGGGAGTAAGAAAGCTGCTCCTAGAAGTAAATGGACATCAGAGGTAACTGTATGACATTTTAATCTGTTCTTCATTGATCACTCAGACAAAACTATGTGCACCTGCTTGACTTTCACTGTCCTTTTATTTCTTTCAGAAAATAGGTTAATTTAGTCAGTCCTGAAAGGTCGCAGTTAATCAGAATGTGGGGAAGAACATGACTATTTTCAAGTAACAATGGTGCAGACAGTTGGCTCTGGCTCTGCAGTGCGAGATCCAATTTTTTTTCTATTTGCAGTGTTTGGCAATTAAAATTACTTCATCATAGGGATGCTGCCTTCTAACAGTGTAATGCTTTAGCTGTTGAACTAATTTTATACTCCTTTGCTATGGTGCAGAGGAATCACCTGTAAACAAGATAAGGAAGAAATTGAGGGCATGGTGGAAGCATTCATTGGGAACCGATCAGAAAGCTTAAGAAATAAGCCCTTACTTCGATCAGAAAGGACTTAAATTCTCAGATCTGAGAGAACAGGGGAGGCTCAAGATACGTATCAGATAAAGAACTCAGTTCCACTTGAAAAAAGAAAATGTGCTGGGGGCTTGAAAAAGAAATTTGACATTCAAGTGTTACAGGAGATTTGAACTTGCAGGTCACCAGCATGGAAAGATTTACACACCTATATGAAACCTCATTTTGATAGTGACAGAACTAACATCTTTGTAATGGATTGCAGAAAGCAAGGGAGCTAAGTATGTGTAATGGAGTATGGATTGGTATAGGTTTTTTTGTGAGAAGTTGTAAGGAATTTGAAAGTTCATTGTTGGATAGTTGTGTCAGTTCTGAAGTTGAACATAGTTATGACTGTATAGATATGCTCTTGCTACCTTAACCATTAGTCAGACAGTATACCCTGAACTGTCTGCAAGGTCTCGGTAGTTACTCTTTTGCCTGCTTGAGGGATCTTTGGCTAACGGTTAATTGTACTGCCTTACCTTAATTAAAACTGACTAGAATGTGTATATGACTGTAATTACAAGATTTACTGCAGTATGGTAAACTCAAAGGTGAGGATGCTTCTACACTATCTAAACTGTTGGGGTTTTTTTTTTTTTCTGATGCTCTAAATGTACGTTAGCCTTATGCTCCCAAATGCAAAAACCTTTTTTTTTTTTTTGGCGACTGGTGATCTGTAACCTTGCTCTGAAAGCATGATTATTTCACTGAAAAAACAGCACTTCTTAACTATAGAAGGTAAAGTATGTATTCTTTAAATTAAGCTACGTCAAGATTTTTGTCTTTTATTTCTCTCTTCTGAATTTATATTTAGAACGTAAAATAATTCCCTAAAAGCTTGATCCTGTATACATTGGATTAATTTGCTCCTTCTTTGTTATCTCCATATCTGGGCATATAGCTCTTTGTCTCTAGGAAGGAGCAGTTGGAATCATCCTACTAACTCTTGTCCCAGTAACAAGAAACAGCTTCAGAGAAGCAGCTGCATCAAATAAGAACCTTAAAAATAAACAGAAAACACATATCATTAGATCATTATGTCTGTAGCTTCTGATACAAGGTGGAATGTCGCAGGTTGGAGGACCAACGGAGGCTCCTGCATTGGGAAGAGTGAAAACTATACTTCTTTTAACTCTACCCAGCAGTTATATTCTTGTATATCCATGCACAGCTGATTAAATAATCACAGCAAAAGACTTTTTTATGTAGTGTTATTATGCTACAAGCTGATACAAAAGTTAAACATGTCCATATCAACTTACTGTGGTGCTGTCTGTTGAGGAGGGAGAAAGTACAAAAAGGTTTAAATCTGTTATTTTTAATCGTTAAATGTGTTGCTGGGGTTAAGGCCAAACACAAAAAAAGATACATCTGGTGGGCTGATTTTCATGTCTGTCAGTAGTAATTTTATACTAATTCGTCTCCCCACCTTCCTTTTGTTTTGGTACCATATATTGTGTTACATTATATTGTTACTGTTGCAGTGAGAAGTTAAGAGTAATGAAACCAAAACCATCAAAGATTTTTTTTTTCTGGAGTTTTTTGAAAGCTGTCTACTTATAAAAGAGGATTTGTTTTACAAGGGCAAGCATCAAAGTCTAACTTCTCAATATTTATTGCTAACTCTAATTAGAATTTTTTCCAGTTGTGTGTGCCAGCGTATGACACAGTAAGATGCCAAATTATTGAACATCCAGAAGCTGCTTTTCTAAAGACATTCAGTAAAAAAAAAAATACATGTAGTAATTGATTCTTGTGATTTATGAACAATACAGTAGTTCCTTCAAGAGCTTTTACTGTTATTTTATGAGAGGTATTGTATGTTAAAGAACATAAAGATTAAATTACAACTTTCCAGACAGCCCTTTGAGAGCAAGCAACTTTTAGACACACTAAAAAGAAAGTTTTCAAACATTCTTAATTTTTTACTAAAGATATGTGACTGACTGGTATTATAGTAATGTGTAAAGATCTTATTTTTACGTAAATTTTTACTTCTGTAGACCTGCGATTCATCTTGACCCAGGTTATCCTTCTGCCCCGTTTGACCATTAATTTCGGTTTCTCTTTTGCTTTTTATCTTTCTTTTTTCCATAAAATTAACTTTTTTAAAATCTTGTTTCTTATTCCTGTCTTTTCACAGCCTAATTAATTTTATATTTGGATATTTGAGGCCAGTTATTTTGTGTTCTATTTGGTGATCTGCCATATCCGTTGTATCCCCAGATTCAGTAGTCTAATCTCTTACAAATTTTTGTTAGTAGTTCCAGTGTTGTTGTGAGAAGTCCACTTCTGGTTGTCTTTTACATTCAGAAGGAAAAATATAAGGGAAAATTAAGTTTTGCAACAACACAGATTTTATTCTACCTTTTGTATTCTTTCTATAAGCAGATAGTAGCTTTGATGATGGAGTGTAACGGTTGATCACTTGATATTTTGAATAGGCCATTGAGATTCAGACGTACAGAAATTTGAATCTGTTGACAGCAAACCAAGCTTCTCAATTCTCTTCACAAACAGTCAGCCATTTTCAAGTACACTTTCAAGAGGTTGCTGAAACTTGATGTGGAAAATACACTTCCCTTAAATATTGAATGCATGTTAGATCTAAACATATGTATACATGTTTACTGTTTTCTAGATGAATATTTTAAGTTGCTGTTATAATTAACATGGTTTCTTAATTAAAGCATTCAATTGTATTATTTAGACACACACAATATTAATGATATACCACTGAATTTGAATTATGATGTTACAAGACTCATACCATTTGCAGATGACACAAGGATGATACAATTTGCAGAAATAATTCATTATCATTTATAGAAGTATATTATCCTTCTATACTTCTACTGTACTTCTATTCTACATTATAGAATCATTTCTAGAAGTACATACCTCTTAGTGTACTCCTTTGAGTACATACCTCTTAATATCAAAATGAACAGTTCTTACTCAGTACACTTGTGCAATGTGAGCTCATTTCCTTAGAGAAACGAGTGTTAATTAAACCAACAAGTTCCAATACTGATATGCAGAGGACTGCAGTTTTCAAAGATTAATAAGTTTTTCAAATAGCTACCGATTTCCACTGACACTTCAAATTTAGATTTGAGTGTGATTTGTTTGCTCATTTTGGTCTTCTTTGCTCTGATAGAAGTGTCACCCATGTAATAAGTAGATAGGACTTAAACTAGAACACTTAATTCAATGCATGAGCACAAATCCCTACGCAAATTTTGTAAATACAGTGACAGTAACAACTATAATACTCCTCCCTATGTTTTGCAACATAATATAAGTAGCATAATCCTGGAAGTAAGTAAATTGAGACATGGAGGTTAAGTAATTTGCCTGAAGCTAAACAACAAGGAATTAAAAGAGATGGGATTAGAATTACAAAATTTTGGCTGTCAGCCGTCTCTTCTGTCCAGGAGCCAGCTGCCACTTTCAGTGCTTTTGGCTTCCAGTTCTATCTCTTGAGACTAAACTTCAGTTTATTTGTTTTCTTCATACTACTTAGATACGAGCTTAAAAGGAAAGTATGACTAGGACTGAAACTATTTTTTAATTTTTATAGTAGTTGTAAAGACCTATCAGCCTTTGCAAGAAAATAAATAATTAAATCCTTGTTAGTAGTTATATTTTAGTAATTTCTACTTTTCTTTTAAAGATGGGCATGAATCATGCTTTCCAATTATGATGAAGATTTCAAAGTGAAAATCTCTATGAAAGGGCAAATGTAATTTTTTTCTTTATTTATTTTAAGAAAAGGGGCTTTATTGTGTCCAACAAAGTCCTATGTCCTTCTTTTAATAAAATACTCGACTGTGTATCAGTAATATGTAGTGTTACAATTTCTTGATATATTTTTTTAAAAGAAGAATAAATTTTTATCAAGACAGAAGAATGGAAAATACAGTTTTTGAGAGATGAGATAAATGTAAGTTAGGCACAGCACTGTAGGTTGGGATTATCTTAGATGTATTTCTAACCACTGAAAATTATATAGAAAGTCACTTGAGTAACCTGAATAACTATGCAAGATTCTTGTAAAGCAAATGCAGTGCTACACTGATATACAGGATATCAAATAATTGTATTTGCAGGGATTTTAGGTAATGGGTGGCAGAATAGATGTCATTGTATTAATTAAATGAGCTTGGAGTGATTAGAAGTTTACCTTTATGTGGTGATACATTTCTTTTGGTTATGTTTCTGCTTTTTAATCAAAACTGTGATCTGGCAACACCTCTCTTGTACTATCTTTGTGTGTGGTTTTAGTTCTCATATTCTTACATGCTTTAATATGCTTCAGATTTATGCTGGCATAACTTCACTAGAGACAACCTATAAGAATTTAGCTCCTATAGAACTTCATGGAGCAGATGAACCTTATGAGTAATATTTCTTGCATTTTTGCAGTGAGTTGTCATTAATGATGAGAAAATGTGGTTGGTATTTACAACAGAACCTATACACAGTAGGTTCTGTTCTGAAAATACACAGCATCAAAAATATTGCCAGTGTAAATACATTCTAATCAGTGTTTTGATGTCTGCATAGCCATATCCCAGAGCAGGCTGCTTGTGCTGTGCTAACCATACTGATGTATCGTAAGTGACTGCAGGCAGGGAACTGGGACAATCCACTGGGGCCTTTAGTCACTGAATCTTTTTTAATATCTATAAACAGTTTTCTGACCTAGTTTGTGAATGTCTGCTTATGCATCGGCAATGCATCATCCTACAGGCCATGCTAACCTGTCTTGCAGTACAGCTGAAGGTGGGCTCCACTGCATAGCTCACAGAGCTTGCTTGTGAGAGAGGTGTGTATATATTCTGTCTGATTGGCAGGACATCTAATTTAGGTTTCATATAACTGATTTTTGTAGGTAAATGGTAAATGTTGGTTTATAATTAATAGAGGGATGGGTTGATGAAGTTTTGGGATGAGGCAGGCCTAACTTAGTAAGAAGAAAGGAGATTTATCGGTCTCTGCAAACTAGTTTTTTTAATTATTATTATTTTATAGCAGCCTTAATGAGATTGGGGGATTTTTTTGCCAGTTTAGCTCAATAAATTATGCTCATGTCATCTCCTAATGCTGGTCTGCAAGTAGAAAGTTATCTTGAATCCCTTAACGCCCCATATTGCATATGTTCATATGGGCTGTGAGATTTGATTAGACACAAGCATACTTCTGCTTGAATAGGAATTATGAGAATTTGCTTATGTTGATGCCTTGTCAAGCATTAACACTGAATCCTATTAGTATGTAGACTCAGTATTATTACTAGATAGTTGATTTTCCTTTCACAGTCAGTAATAAGCAGTTTGCCCAGTGTATAAATGGCAAGGTATGCATTTTGTTGTTTTTAGATAGATAAAATATGAGTGGAAGTTTCACTTCATTGTTACAATGCCCCAGTTTTATGCTTCCTCATTTTGGTACCAGTATTTTGAGGATTTTAGTAAGACTAAAGTACTTCTAAAGGTCACCTCTCTAGTCATAACCCAGACATTCCAAGTCCTTAATTGAAACTTGTAGCATCTCGTTTATTCCTACCTTTCTCTTGGAGCAAAACCCTTCTGGAAAGAGATCAGCTTGCCTGGCATTTTAAAATTCACTGCTTTTACTTTGCACATTGAAAAAGAGTGTCAGCTCTCTGTTACCAAATAATTCATATGCAGTCTGCAGACATTAAAATTTGAAAAAGAAGCAGTAGAGAGCTTTGAAGCAGAATTTCCTTTCATTAAATTAGTGAATATGACAAGGTTATGTAATATTCCTGGGGGATAAAGTGGTGCACGTCACTAACCTTTTAGATTCAAGAGGCATCATGCTTTTTATTTGCTGCTGAAAGAAGGCTTAGTACTGGATTTACTAGCAAGGTCCTCTTTCTAACTCAGGTAAATTAAGTCCCACCTAGCTTTTACATATACTTTTGTGATAAATACTATGTATATACACAAGCTTATACCTTTTTCGTTTTTTATTGTGCATTTGAACATGTGCTTATGACTTAAAGGCATATCTGCAGCTGGGTTTATATCATGAGCAGTGGGTTAATAGTGCTGGAATTCCTATAAGCGTGGGGAAAAAAATGGGAGAATTCTTGCCCTGCTATGCATTTGCTGGATAGTGAGTTTTACCTAGTCGTAAGCCTGCATTTTTCGGTGCTCAGGTTAGTCAAATACTAGAACCAAACTTCCTGATTCTCTTTTCTTGAACTCTAGTGTAAACCAGAATTTTTGTGTAGAAACAACTGAAGAGACCATGAAGTAAGTAAAGGGAGGTTTAGAAGCAAATGTGTGCCACTTTTGTTTTCTGTAGCAGTATTTAAATAAAGGCTAAATTTTGTATTTAAGCTAATGCATACATAGCACTGATAGCTAAGGCTGTGCATGCAACTTGAGGAATGAAGGCAGGAGGGCAAGGGTGTGAGAGTAGGTCTGGCTTTGGGAGGTTTCTCCTTTAGTCTGATCGTCTTTGAGACTGACTGTGATAGCTTGTGAGCCCTGGCTTCCTGTTATGCTTAGCATAGTATTGCTGTGATAGGGCAGTAGTTAATGGCTGGTCTGAGTCTTACACTAAATGTCCCAGTAATTTGTTATGAAACTAGCTTATATCGTTACTAGGTTGCCTGCAACACTTTTAATAGAACAACTGCAATAAATGCTTCTTCAGCTTCTTTCTACTTCAAATATAAATGTATTGGTCTATACTATTAGTAAAAGCTTTTTTTTCCGCAGGTTTTTCACGTAAGTTCTAAATATTTGTGAAAACCTTTTTCTTTCTCTCAGTTATTGCAAGTTAAAAATGAACATAAGCGTGTGTGAATGATATTAGCTGGCAAATAAATGTCTGCTGTTGTCTGTGTTAATTCATATACCTCCCATGTCCCTAGGGCTCAGATAATGTCTGTCTCTAAAAAAACCATACATAATCCACAATGAAATGAACTGGTAACAAGATTTGCAGAGCTCAGAGGTACACATTAAATACCTGCTATTTTAACAGTAGACCTTCTGGAAGATGTAATCTACCTGTTCTACTTGTGAGGCCTTACTTGTAAGTCTGTAATTTGACTTTGTATTTTTGATGAGCCTACAACACTGGCACTGCATTGCAGGAAATTTGAAAATATGAAATATAGGTTTGACTTTATATATTTTTCTTGAGACATCAGCAAGGGATGTTTTTATTCTTCTAAGCTGCTTGGTAAATCTATAGGGTGGGTATGTTTAGGCAGATTGAAGGTTGGGAACTGGTGATGACTGCTAAATTGGAAAAATAGCCCTGAAAAAGAACCAACCAGAAACCTCTCTCAAAAAACAGCCCTTTGTTCTGAGTGATTTTGATTTTAGAGGAATACATGTAGCAGAAAGAAGGTGGGGAGATGAGTGTTTCAATTATATTATCAAGATTTTATGAGTATTGTAGGGGCTGAGTTTTTCAGAGAATGCTGTGATGCGTGTAAAGTAAAAAAGCTTGATTTCCTTTACCCAGGCTTTTGGAGAATGCATGTTGGTACCTAAAGATATTTTCTGTGAACCAAATGGATCAAGATTTTCAGCTAGACTTCATTGGCATGGCTGAAATGCATTTAATAGTGAGAGAAACAAAACTGATAATTTTCATTATCAGGATAATAAAACTATTCAGCTGCTAAGGGTATGATGATGTTTGAAGATTGTATTGTTGCTGTTCTTCTTGCTGAAGGATGTTAAGGCAGGTGCAGTTTTAAGAGGTTCACAGTGAGAAACAGAAAAAAATTCACAGCTTGTGACTGACAGACAAGTGCTTTTAAGAACATACTGCTTGTTAACTTAGGAGTTCCTTCATGCAGATTTCATGAATACAAATTATTTCTTGTCCTTATAGAAATAAAAACTAATTAGCTTTTCTCACATAGGCAGTGTTCAGCTCTTCTCTAAGTGTGTAAGTGTAGGTTAAAATTAAGGTGAAACAATTACTTGTAAGAATGATCAGTCAAACTGATGTCACAGATTATTACTAATGAGTAAATTAGTAGCTAATGCTGTATATAGGGGTGTTTTGAAAATTCTATTAAGTAATTTTCTATTAAGTACTCTCTCTCTCTACATATAACTGTTTTAATATATTAAGTACTGGAGGAATTGAGAAAATAATAACAAATCATGTGATTTGTAATGCATATGGTATCAGGCTGTGATTACGTGCAACGTTTGCCTACCAGTTCATTTTTACCTGGACAAGAGTCTTGACATCTTCACCATCACTAAATATGAACCAGTCTGTGGCCTTTTTATTTAGAGTATATAGCATTTCCTCGTACGTCTGTAGAATACAGTGAATGTTGCAAAATGGGAAATGGGGTAAATAAAGGGTTTGGTTTGGTTTGTGGGGGTTTTTTTGCTTGGTTGGGGGTTTTTTGGTGCTTTTTGTTGTAGTTTTGTTTATTGGTTGGCTTGATTTGGGTTGGGTTTTTTGGGGGTTTTTTTGTAGTTGTTTTTAAATTCTGTTTATTTGGTTTCTTTACTCTGTCAGAAATTTCTGAGTGTGTAATTTGACATAGGAAAAATCAGTACAGAAGTTTTCACTCAGAGTCCAGTTGCATACCCTCTGTAACTCTATGCACCTAGACCAGTAAAACTGTGCTAAGTGAAAATTATTCTTGTGATTGTATGTGTGGCTGACCACATTGTTCACTCTGCTCTTAACCTATGTTTTTGAGTCTGAGCTGAAAACATTTCATGGTAGCAGTTGTGATTGTCAAATTCCAATTATTATTAGTAGAAAATGAATCTTTATAACTGAAAAAGTTGCTGTAATTTTTAAGGACTCTCCTAAAATATGTGTGAATTTGTAAGAAATGAGGCACTTGAAAGAAGTGTCTTTGTATTTTTAATTTTTTCTGATATCTCTATTCAACCTTGCTGTATATACTTACAAAGGATACAATATGATATGATTTTTGGCAATTTTTATTCTGAGCTGGTACACTTCTTCATATTTCAGGCAAATGATGAAATATAGTCCTAAACTGAATTATTTTACACTAGGAACTTTTATACACCCTAAACAGAGAATCTAGAAACAAGTCTATTAGGGTATATAGCATCCTTTATATATCTTGTCTATGGTAATTCACATGCTGAGCTAGCAGACCCTCTATTAGCTCTCACTTTAAAGAGGGTAAAGTCTTATCCTCATATTCACCTTTTCATTAGAGGAGTATGTCTATAAAAATGTCTCTATGCAAGAATAGTTTGCAGTAGTAGTGGAAAGAAGGGGGCTGAAGTAGTAATTTCATAAGTATTTTGAAACACATTTTGAGTGAAGACAAAAAGTATAATATATCCTTAAAGCACAGCACTGATAACAGAACAGCAACTTTAAAACAGATAATTCTATAACATGATGAAATGTGAATTAATTAATTCCATTCACTATTTCAGAATTCTGCTTAAACTTTAGAAAGACAATGTGGAGATGCAGAAGTGAAGAAAGAAGTGTCTTATGCTCGTGCCAGGATATTCAAATGTTCCAATCAAAATGAGTTATTTTAGTGTCACGTTAAAAATACATTGTATGGAGCCATAATATGCAAAAAAACTTCACTTCTATCTGGATAGTGGTAAACTATGTCAGAAGTTCCTATGCCCCTGAGGGGACAGCATGACTTTATTGAAGCAGTCGCCTAATTTCAGTGGGGTTAAACTCTTCAAAACAAAATAAATGCAAACTCAGTATATTTAGGGTGACTTAGCAACATTTAGTTTTCAGTTGTATGTTAAGAGTGTGATTTGCAGCAGTTTAATAGTTGTCAGTTTGGCTTCTCAAGCGTCCCAGCAAGAAGTTCTTACCAAGTAGCAGATGATTGGAGCCTTGATGTCTTGAATAGCAAAGCTTGTGGTATAAAAAGTCACTATTAGTATGAATATCTGAGTAGGCACTGGTATATAGGCAAGCAAAACTTGGGTGTTCTTTCACTTAAAGATAGTACTGCAGCAATTTTTATGATGCCCTCAAGAGAATTTAGGTGCAGAAATACAAGGTGCTGATTTTGAGTGAATTTCACTTACTTTAATTACAGTTCTGTTATTTTAACTGCATTTATTGATGTTACCAAGGAGAGTTCCGAAAGTGCTGAAAGACTCTGGTATGGTAGCTGGTAACATATTACATCTGGTTTTTTTGGCAGATTTAATTGCAGTGGAAGGTTCCCATATAGAATGTTGCTGTGCTTAATGAACTGTAATGTAGAGAGTTTTTCTTGAACTATGCACTGCTGTTGTTAAGGGAGACCGAAAATAGTTGTCAGTTCTCAATCAAAATTGCCCTCATGTTAATAAGCACAACTGTGTGTGCAGTTTAATTGTGTTTGCTATCAGAGTGCCTAGCAGCTTAGGTCAAAATCAATGTCAAGAAACTGACAACATTAATTGTGGAGATAATTTGTGTCAAACCTTAATTAGCAACCTTTATAAAGATAAAGGCAACAAATACTACTTTTCATTTCTGCTTCTGCTGGGTTATGATTTCCCATACCCTTACCCTGATGGTTTTATACGTAACAAGATCAATGTGTTGGTTGAGTAATAAAAAGAGGGATTCTCTAACACTTACCTGTCTCTATGGCAGATAATTTTATAAATTTATTGAAGTTATAGTAATAATTTGTCTTTGTTATCATTTGATACTTGAAAGATAACTGGCTCACTTCTGGTATTACATATTGGAGGACAGTTGTGGCAATCTTTTTTGTAGGAATTACTTACGTAAAAAGAAGCTTTCACCAGATAACATATCTTATTTTTTTCAGCTAGATTATGGTCGAAGTGAAAGAAAAAGATCACCCCAATTCCCTTCTATACTGGAAAGTGAAGCTTTTTAATTGGTGTAGATAATATTAGTTATATCATACAAGAAAGTGGATTTTATACACAACCTTAAAACCTTGTTTGCCTTGAAAACTATCGACAAGTTGAAAGTTGCATCATTATGTACAGATGCCCTTGTTTTCTGTGTCTCATACTATGTCTCTAATGCTGTGTGGTTAACAAGCAACCACTTCACTAATTGTTGGTCCAGCAAAAATTGCCATAGGATGGCAAAAACACTGTTGTTCATGTAGCTGGAGCCATGTTAAGTATTCAGCCCTGTTTCTGCAACTCCACGACATACATAATAAAGCTCTGCAGAAACTAGCATGTAATTTTTGTAAGGAGTCTTGGCGGCTGTAGTCCTATGTTTCTTTACCAGATTTTGGACAGTTCTGCATAAAAAAAAAGCTGGAAAACTGGTTGTACCCCATACAGCATCTAAGTTTGGTGAAAGATTTTTAATTCTAATTATTGCTACATGTGCTGTTTGCTGCCTATGAGCTACTATATATAGTTACTGTGAGCCATTGGACTTCCTCGTGAAGTGTTCCTCTTTCTTGAAGGCTTGAGTTCTAATAGTGAATTCACAAAATGTCAAAAAAATTATAAGAGAATGGCAGCGTGTCAATTTTTCACTTGGTGGCCTATGATCACAGCTTGTGCCACAAAATGTCAGTACATCACATTCAGTCAAGTCTCTTTAAGTATCACAGTGCTGAGTTAAAACATGTATAGAAAGGGTTCAAGGAGAGCAGTTTTGTTGAAACCAAGATGCTCTTCATCAGAATACATTTTTGTCTTTTTGTGGTCTAGACATAAAGCCTGTGGCTTTGGGAAGGGTTTCTAGGTGTTTTTTTTTTTTGTTTTTTGTTTTTGTTTTTTACTTAAAGAGTGTTTTATTTTCTGTGGGTTTTGCAATTTTTTGCATCAGAACAGTTATTTCATGATTTTCCCATGGCAGTAGCAATACACTGTTTTGCTGAGATGTGCTCTTGCAGTTTGGTTTAGGTACATTTTCACCAGGAAAATTAGCAGAGTGGATACTTCTAGGACCCTTGAGCATTTTGAAATGTTAGAAACTAACACATTTTCTTGACATTTCTATTAAAGAAACAGCATGCAGATTTTAGGAGCATTGTATTTCTTTAAAAATGCCCCTTTTTACATTAGGAGAAGGGTAAAAAGTTCCCCTAATTTCATTTTGTAAAATGTCATCTTGGCATTTTAAACTATTTCAGGATTCTTTCCAGTGTTGCATACATGCTTGACAGTAGTCTGCTGGGTTTCTTACATTCAAATAAACATGCTGACAGGAAATGTTGCCTATGGAAAGAACAGTTTGTGGAATAAGGTACAAAGCAACTAGTATGGAGAGTGGGTTCAGAGCAAAGACCTGGGTTTTTTTACTACTTGCTGTCCCTAAGTTCTTGCATCTTACCATTTAAATCATTTTCTGAATGTATGTTGTGTCTTTAGAAGTTCTTTTGCTAAGAAAGATAATTATGTAAAGATTTACAGGATTTTTTTCAGTATTTTTGTACTCTGTTTAGGTGTGATCTTACAGATTTTGATATTTTATATTTAGAAGTCATGTATTGTGCTGCTCTAAATTTGAAAATTTTGTCTCACTACAAATGAAGTAATAATTTCAATTTGTTGTAACGCAAATAAAGGGGGAAAAAATAATTAATTAAAATGCTGTTCCATACTTTCAAAACTGTTTCTCCTTTTCTCTGCCTCTCTTGTTGTTGCAGTACTTGGATATTTTTTTAGTTTTCCCTTCTGACGTCGTAGAATTTGGGAGTTAACAGGAGCTATACACAGAACTGTGCTCAAGCATAAGTCTCTCTTCTGTTATAGTGTTTTTGGCATGGACTCTTATTACACAGTAATTTGTGTCCACCATGCAAAATTACAAATGCTTTCTAAATGCTACTGGTTTTAATGTCTCAAAGGTGAGCATCCTGTTTTCATGACACTCTGTGATCATAGCATCAAGTAGTGAGTCATGGTATTATTCTAGTTGATTGATGAGTTCATTTTGCAACAGAAGTCAAACTGGATTTTTTATTTATAATGGTGATAAAATATAATGTGAGATCTTACTATTCTCATGCCATCAGATTTTGGTTTTAATATAAATTTCACTAGTAAAGTCTGTAAGTACTTTCCTGATCTTTTAGGGTTTTTTTAAATAATGCTTGCTCTTGTAGGTGAATGATATCACTGAAGAAACAAAGCATTTCCTTCTTTCTAAAATTTGAAATCTTGATGTGACTTTTTAAAAAATCATGTTTAGTGCTTGGATTAATTTGGCTCATTTTTTTGTTTGTTTCAGCACCACCAAAGTTTACAAGAACTCCTGTTGACCAGACAGGGGTTTCAGGAGGAGTTGCCTCATTCATCTGTCAAGCCACAGGAGATCCAAGACCTAAGATTGTCTGGAACAAAAAAGGAAAGAAAGTCAGCAATCAGAGATTTGAGGTATTAGGTCCATTGTTCTGTTCCTCTGAAAAAAATTTTATTCCAACCTTGTTTTTAATCATACTATTTATGCTTTATTAACAGTGATTTAGCAAAATAGAATTGACTATCAGTATAATTTGGTGGGAATAATCTTGCAAAGTTTTTAATTTTGAAAACTGGTTTTGAATAGAACCATTAAAGAGAAAACTGCTACTGCTGTTTTCTAAGCTAGCATGGTTGAACTGGGTAGCTCTGTAGTGCTTCTGTTTAGTTTGCTGTGTCATGAAGGAGCTGGTGGGTACATGAGTTGAGTGATTGCTGTCTACAAAGAGCAAACCACCTCCTTTTGTGAAAAGGTGCGTTGAGCAGGCTCAGTCTTCAGCTTCAGCTGGGCAGCTTCTGCTGCCACAGTTCCTTACTCCTGTTGAGAAAAGAGATGAAAGGGGCACAGTACTTGCTGCTGCCAAAGAAGAAAAGTGAAACTACTTATGATTATTTTGCTTATGATTATTTTCTTAATAAATTAGGAAAGGGCTTAGAGAAATATTTTTCTCTCCACAACCCTCAGTTAAAGGAAACTGAAAATAATCTGTTCAAAGGATTCTGGTAATTTGGGGGGAATAAGAAAACAAGTGTTACTCCCTCTTGTAGTGGCAAAACTCTAATTAGTGTCAAGTATGGATTGACCTTTAGCATGAAGAAAAAACTCAGAAAATGGGGGAAGCTTTTAGGAGATATCAAAACTGGCACTAAGAGTGTATAATTGTCTCCAAATTTTTTTAGTGTTAGATAAGAGACTTCTGTTTGCTTAAAAACAACCATTCAAAGATTAATGATTTGTATACAAAACAGTTGTGACATGCATTTTATGAGCAAATGATATAACATATAGTTATTAACAACCGACTGAATATTAAAGTTCTCTATATTAATTTGTATTAATGTTTGTGACGATTGCTTGTCCTGGCTTTCAGGTTAGATTTTTTTAGAAGTGCTGCATTTCTTCTATAAACCAAATTTATTTTCTTGCTTTTTGGTTCAATAAACATCTAAAGACATTTGCTCATTAACCATTTTAATTTCTGGCTTGTGTATTTACTACAACATGAAAAACAAAATCATTAATTTAAATGTTACCTCCTAGTGCCAAGACCTGCTTGCACTTTGCAGAGCATATGCAGAGCTGTAATTGGCTAGAGGGATTAACATGGAAGTTTTATCATAAATTCTACGCAATTTATCCTCTTCTGTTCACAAACCTTTCACTCAAAGTAAATTCTAAACAGAGAAAGATAATGCATGTGTATTTTTACTGTGTGGTATTCGGCAATATATCATGGTTTATTTCCTTAATATATTGCTTTCTAGGTACCTGTGAACCTGTTTTTAGGGAGTATAAGCAAAAATAAACTAGTTTTATTTCCATAAAAATTATTTGAAGGTAACTATAAAAAACATCTTAAAATGTTTTAAAAATGCCTATAGTGGACTGTTGAACAAACGTATAGCCAACTAAGATGGAATGTATTTCAGAGAAATAGATGATACTTGCCAAGTGTTTTATAATTCTTGTCATGTCCACTGAGCAGAGCAGTTATGAAGTATGAGTACTAAATCATTATTTTAAGTAGCTTTTATTCCTGTTCAGAGTAAGGCCATTAATTCATGCCATTGAATCTCTAAATAAGAAAAAAACAACAGTAGAAATGAGATTCAAAAAAAAACACATGAAACTTTTGGGAAACAAGAAATGTCTGAGATTTTCAGCTGAACCAATAAGAGAATATTTAGTTTGGTTTCTTTTCCTCTTCTTTCACATAAATATTTTGGATATTTCTCTGAATTACTTAATGATGAAAGACATCAAAATGTTTTACCTGGAGACCTGTCTTCATACATACATACATACAGCTGGAAAGCTCCAGTGGTCCATCTTATCCACATGCTTTCCCAGGGATGCTGGCAATGACTTTTTTATAATTTAATAAACTTGGACAGTCTCCTACAGGGTTTCAGGAAATTGTCCTGATTATTTGTCCCCCATGTGAAACCAGAACTCTTTTGCTGGAAATTGATATTTGTAGCAATTGGTTTATTTCCTCTCTCTTGACTGTTTATATATTTGAAGACTATTGTCATCAAAATTTCTTGCTCAACAGGTAATTCTCCCAACTTATTGAGAATAGCATTCAAAGCTAGGCATTGCTTCTGAAATTAAAATGTACAGTAAGACCTTGAGGATCTTCCATATTAATCTTTTAGCTTTTATTTATATTGCAGATATAGATTCTGAATGAAGATCCTTTTTTTCTCCTCGTTTTTCAAATTAATTCAAATAATGGAAATTACAAAAATCTGATTTAAGTTGCTGAGAACTCCTTCTCAGAGGAACTTTAAAAGGAACAGAAAGAGGAAAAATAAAAGTTAAAAATTACATCATCCTACCCTGTGTGCAAAATTGTTTTTATTAAAAAATCTCTGTCATAAAAGAAATAAAATCTCATTCAATAGATGGGGAAGAGTTAGGAATTAGCTAGCTGTGATATGCAGGAAAGGGGAGTGCTCATCACATGAAAAATAAATCCCTTTTATGATACATATTTTTTGAGACACCAGACATGAAACTTGATCTCTGCAGTATTTGCCCAATCCAGTCTGCTGTTTTCAGTGTCTGTCCAGATATGTTTAATCAGCATTCAGGTTTAAACAATAGCAATTACTCTTTTTTAAGTACATCTGTGAGTATTCAGATCCTGTGCTTGCATCTTTTACCTATAAATTGTTAGTCTAACTGCTTAAAGACTTAAAGATGAAATTTCTCTCTCCCTCATAAATGTGCATTTATCAAGAATTGTAGTTATTCCTTTAATTGTGCTAACATCAGGCAACAATTTTGTCTTGTCTAGATTTGTTCAAGGCAATGGCTTTACTGAAAGAATAAGAAAAAGTAATACATCCTGTGGGCTATCATTCAAATTCAATATTAAAAAAACCCAGGGTTTTTATCTTACTTTCACTTCTCCCAACACTAAGCAGAAACTGAGCAATTGCTACAATGAAAATAGTGAGATGAAAGGCATATTTGCCATAATTTCTAACCCTGGACTTTGTATCTCTCTTATTGTACTCATGTACAGCAATCTCTTAGCTTGCTTGTGTGAAAATGAGATAGAAAAACACAAACAGATGTGCAGATAGGCATGTATGTAAATTGTGCATGTATATTTAGACAGATATTAATCAATTTTTAGGAAAAGAATTGTCGCTGTCCTTTGTTTAGAAGTGCCATATAACTGATGGTAGTACTGATACCTCTCAGTGATTTAATTCCTTCTTAAAAAAGTAGATTATGTAGATTTATGCTATTGCTTAATTTTAAGGAAGGTTTTTCCAGGACCTATGAAGCATTGCAGTACTCACCAATATTTGATGTGATTCTCACTGCAGATTAAGAAGGAAATAAGACCTATTCAGTGAATTTTCTCATGTAAATGTTATTACTTCTTGTGTGAATATTGCAATTTTAAAACTAAATCTTAGAAGTTTAGCTTTATTATTTAGTCTCCTTAATGATCACTTTGTTGGATAAATATACTTCTTTTTTGGGTTAAATACAAAGCTAAAATGAGTCATCCTGTTTGGTTCAGAAATTGCAGACAGTTTTTTATTTAAATTTGGGGCCAAATGAGTGTGTGAGCTCCACTCTATGAGTAGAGAGGGAATATAGCTGGCAACAATTAAAATGAATATAACTGTCATTTGAAGGTAGAGTACTTTAGCTAAGAGAATTGAGAGGTATTGGTGATGAACTTCAGAATAAGAGAGCACTAAGCCACAGTCTTTTTCTTACAGCCTTTGTTTGCTGGGTTGGGGTTTTGTTTGTTCATTTGTTTTTTTGTCGTGTAGTTCTTGAAGCTATATTAAAGTGGCCACTGAGAACTCAGGAAACAGCAATATATGTTCCAAGTACAACCACTTAAACATTTTCCCATATGACTAGAATTTGTCCTGGTACATACATTTGACAAACTAACCTGTCTTTGATGACTTGAATACCAACAGGCCACTGTTCATGAACAGATTAGCTGAGGGATAGGTATTTGTAACAACATCTGTGACAGCTTTTGTTTCCTTTTATAGGTAATAGAGTTTGATGATGGATCTGGATCAGTTCTCAGAATACAGCCATTGCGCACACCACGAGATGAAGCTATTTATGAATGTGTGGCTTCCAACAGCGTTGGCGAAATAAGTGTGTCCACCAGACTCACTGTTTTACGTGGTAAGTTCTTTCTAATTAATTCACTTCATGGAGCTCAAAGCACTACATTGTTGTAATACAGAGGATTCTCTCTGGCGAAGTTAAATTTAGTTCTTTACAATTGGACCCTACTACAGTCCCGATGATGTTCATTACAAACTTTTTTAACATAGTACTTGACTACTGTGTTTGTGTCTTTTGACCATAAAGTGGTAATGTGAGTATGTAGTCTATGACAGATAAGAGTGAAAAAAAGAAGAAATAAGTGAAACAGGAGTGCTACACACAAGAGGTTATTATATCAATTACTGCTCAAGACAACTGCTTTCTGAGTGTATTTGATTCACATTTTAGTGCTGCCCTGGGTACCTTTGCTGTGTTCAATCAGCATTTACACAGAAATTTGTTCAATTAGCAATGACCTTGAAAAGTTGCATGAAGAGTTTTTAGATGAGATTAAGCTGCTGCCAATTTTTCCCTGAAAGAGACAATCATAAAAAAGGTGAAAAAGCTTCTTTCACTTCAAATATATGTCACCTGAACTTTATTATTCAATAAGAAGTTTTGGAAAACAGTAAAGGAAAATTTCTTCAACTCTTTCAGAGTTGAGGGTATTAATGTACTGCAGAGAAGCAACAGCCTTCATATCTCTCAACCAAGTACCGCAGCAGTTGCAAAAGATAGAGGGGGTGTCTGAGTGTCAAAGCTGAGTGACTACAATGTGGTCTGTTTCTTTACTAGTCCTGTTGATTATTAATTGAATTTTTGTAAGGCATATGTAGCTTTGCTGCCTATTTTTTGCTTGACAGTAGGAGCAGTAATAGCGGCTCAGTGCCTACCTTCAGACAACATTAGTATTGCATCCTATTTTAAAAGCAATACATAATGATATGCATATGCAAATGACTAATGAAGAAACTACTATTGGTTATGAAGTTAAAATTCAAATAAATTTCAAATATAATTTTTTTCATTAAAATCACTGAAATATAAAGATTGAGCATTGTATCCAACCATAATACTTACGGCTTTTGCAACTTCTGAAATGTATTTATCCCAGGAGTAGATGTATGGATTTAATCTGAAACTGAGAGCATAAGAGAACTCAAGAACATACTGTGACTGTGGATTTAGATGAAGAGGTAACATCAGAGAAAGCAAAGAGCCTGCAGAGAAACATAACGCAGAGGGCATTATTAGCAAGTTTTGGTGGGGTTAAAATTTTGAATTGCTAAAAGTAAAATGGCTTACTATATTACTTCCCAAGACATGACATAATTCAGTGCTAAGGACATTAGCCTGGAAGATATTTCTATTATTGCAGCGCCTCTGCTTTGCAAACTTACACAAATCTTTGTACAGTCTGCAACAGTAGCATTGTGGAAAAACACTTCACTGATGATGCTTTTTTGAGAAAGAGTGCCTCTGCCTCACATAGCTGCTGTAGGAATAAATACTATAAATATATTATAAATATATACAGGAATCTGTTTTATAATGTAGGGATATATTTTAGAAGTTTTATATTCCTGTAATGTAGGAATAAATATTAAAATGTGAACAGGAATCAAATAGATTTAATGAAATACAAAACAGAGTAGAGTGAGTTGGATCTGTGGTTGCTTATGCTTTACTCATCCCTTTAGTATATATGTGACTCTGAATTGCAGATGCCTATATAACTTTCATATGTTCTTTTAATTTTTCTGCAATGGTTCTGTCACAGACATAGCCTGACATTTGTGCCTCTTGCAACATGTCACCCAGAGGTGGAAGTCAGATATTACTCACAATTCAACCCACAAGTATTGCAACCCTAATATGGAATGTCAGTGAAATCAGGGTAACTCCAGGAGCAGAAGTGTCTACCTACAGTAATTTTGTTTGATTGTTTGTTTCACAAATCCCAGCTTGAGTGCTACAAATAACTTCCACAGCACAGAACAGCAATACTTTTGCTGATATGTCCATGTCATTACTGCTAAATTTTTCAGTTTTTCTGTCTGTGGCCATGTAGAGTAAGTAGTTCCATGCATTACAGATGCTACCATGCTTTGTTAGCTTGCTATACTATGACCAGTTCTTAGTATTTGGGTCTCAAAGAGCTATGAATATAAATAAACTTTTAGCTTCTAGATGTTAGAAATTTACAGTGTGAGAAGGAAGAAAGGCAGAAAAGGCATCTACAGATGATAACATTTCAAGGCCTTAACCAGAGACAAAATATTGTATCCTTTTTTCTGTTACTAGAGAAAAGCAGGAAATGTTCCAGGCTACACTTGCACTTGCTAGGCTGAATATTGTGAGAGTCTGGACCAAGAATGAGTGTCTGGGATAATTGGAAACTGCTTTTGATTTTCTGTATATAAAGAAAGTTGGCTGCTTTCCAGGACAGATTCACCCACATGAAAACATTGAATTTGAAGAGAAACAAAGCTTGAAAAGAGAAGTCTAGATGTTCCACATCAGACAGGCAGAGGAGTCCATGCTATTTATTTTGGAGCTCTTTGTTTTGAAAGTTTGTGCTGAGAACCGTAAGAGTGGAATAGTGCTTTGATTCTTTTGTTTATCAGTGCTTAATAGACATGCCTTTCTAGCCCAGAATGTCAGTGGTGTCTTGGAGTTCCTTAGGAAGAGCATTGCCAGCAAGTTGCAGCAGGTGATCCTCTCCCTCTACTCAGCCCTATTGAGGCCACATCTAGGGTGCTGTGTCCAGTTTTGGGCTCCTCAGAAGGAGAGACAAGGAACTGATGGAGCAAGTCCAGCAAAGGTCTACAGAGATGAAGGGACTTGTGCATCTCTTTTGTGAGTAAAGGGTAGGAAAATGGTCATGTTTAGCCTGGAGAAGAGATGACGGAGAGAGGATCTTATCAATGTCTATAAGCAACTGAAAGGAAAGTGCGAAGAGGATGGACCAGGCTCTTCTCAGTGGCGCCAAGCAAAAGGACAAGAGGCAGCAGGAAGAAAAACTGATGCACAAGTTCCATCTGAATATGAAGAACTGCTTTAGTGTGAAGGTAACTGTGCACTGCAATAGATTGCCCAGAGGGGTTGTAGAGTCTCCTCACAGGGGATATTCTGGATGCAATCCTGTGCAGTGTGCTCTGGGATGACCCTGCTGGAGCAGGGAGGCTGGACCAGATGATCCCACTGCCTTCCCTTTCAAACCCTACTTGTTCTGTGATCTATGTGTAAGCAATAAAAAGCAATAAAGTGTAGGATCTTCCTATACTCCCTAGACATTAGAGGTGAGATAGCTTTCCTTTTACCATCCAGTCCTTTCATGTTAGGGCCACCTAAATCTGTTTTTAGGTCTTGGAAATGGTGGATATCAAAATTTTTCCCTAGCTGTAGGACAAGCTTTCTAGTGTCATATACAAGTCTATAAATTGTTCAGGAAGGCGGAGATAGGTGCTTCCTTCTAGTAAAGAAACTAGCAGTAATTCTGTTCATTTAATTTTCAGAAATCCCACTTAGAATTCTTTTAAAAAAAATTATTGTTACTCCTTTATAAAGTTTTGTCAGGATGGTGAGGATGTCAAGAAGCCTTAGCTTCAGCTGCTGCTAAGGTATATTAGTAAAGCATAGAGTAAGCAAACAGAAGTGTGCAGGCTTTATGTAAGGATGTAGAGCACAATACATACATTGTAATGTTGCTCCTGTTTGCTCTGTTTTTCTTGTTGTCTGGAAAGTAAAGAGAGACTACAACAGGGCATTCATGCAGAAAGCAGTTTGTGTGTCTTCACCCATAATTTTCTCTTATTCTTGTTGATTATGTTGATACTCTGCATTACAAAAATACTGACATACAGCATCAGCATATCATTACATACAAGGCAGTATGTAAGCCCGAAAGAAGTAAAATTTCTGTCAGAAGTTATTCATTTTCATATTATTAGAAACTGATTGATCCAATGTCAAGCATTCACTGCTGCATAAAATGAAATTTAAAAATAAAAAGAAATATTTACTGTACAATCTCTCCCTGTCCATTGATACATACAGATAGTAAGGTAATTGTGAGAGATTTTTGAGACTCTCAGAAGTGCACAGCATTTCCACATTAAAACAAAAAAACAACACCAAAACGAGATGAAAGCAACCAACAAATAAAAAAAGACCCCAAAACAATTCCAAATCAGAGATGATAAATCCAAGGTATTACAGTTTTTGTTTCTGCTGCTAGCAATAGATTCAATGATTATAGAAGCTCATTTTTTGTATTTTTACTTTACCTGATAGTACATTATTTTGAAGTAATCTGTCATCTGGGACATCTATCTTAGAGGGCATGGAAATTAGACAAATGGAGTGGCACAGCTGTGGTGTTGGAAAATGTGCAATGGGATATCTCTCATTTCTAGACAAGTGAAGAAAAGACTGTACATATTCTGGATATTAGCAGCACAGTAGGAGAAATTTGTTGTGTTCCAGCTGGAACTGTATAACCATGTACACCAGTGTTTATCTGAAACTCTTTGCTGTATAGTCACAATGATTAGCCAGGTGGTTGCTAGTAGAACAGGCTTTTGGAAGTGGAATGAAGAGAAATAATGGAACTAAGAAAATACTTGTGTGTGAGCTAAATACACTGGAAAGACATTAATTGCAATCATGTATTGCATGATAAGACTTTTGAAGAGCCAAAAGAGTATAATTTCCCAAAACTTCGTAAACTTTCAGTGGTCATGCTATGTGTAGCACCTTGTGATGAGAGCTGACATGTTCATTACAGTCTTATTTTTATTAAGCCTCTTTTTGAAGAGGAACACTGTTGTTCCTGCTGAGAAAAGGCTACTTTACAGTTTATGCTGTAAAGCCTGTCTTGGGTAGCTGTGCAAGGAGGATTAAGAAACAAAACACAGCAGCTTAAAAATCACACAATAGCATTTTGTGAAACAAAAGCAGAGAGGCAGCGAATACAACTTTAGTTTACAAAAACCCTTACAGACAGTTGCAGAATGGCATGCAGATTTCTTGGAATGGCTTATGAAATAGTACAGAATTAGAAATATTTATCTGTAATTTTATAAACTATTTTGAAAAGTTTTCTTTGGGTATACAAATATTATTTTTGGAAAATAAATATTAACCTTCCATGCAGTACAGTTTTAAATACTTAATAGCTTATTGATCTTCATAAAGATGAGGTGATGACATTTAACTAGGAGCCAGAAAAGCATACAAAAGAATAGTGAAATATATGTCTCGTATTCCGTAGCTGAGTTCAAAGGTACTGTATGTTTAACTTCTGTTAATTGCAAGCATGTACATGGTAGTGGTTTAAAAAGTACTGCACCTAATGAATTTTGTAACAATCAGTAAACTTACAAGGGTCTATCAAGGTCTACCTAATATACAAGGGTATTGAGTTAAGCTTTTAGGTATATGCACTTGAGTGTGCTGATTGAACAGGTATCTTTTTTACTTTATTGTAATTTTTCAAAAAGCTATGTTGTAATAATTTAATATATATGAAAATGATTGAATAACTGCTGTAAGTACTGTAAGAAGTTTCTGGCAAGTGCTTCAACTAGTGTTTTTTATGTTTAATACTTTTTTAATATTTCCTCTCATGTTTCTATATGCAAAATTTATCAAATACATTTTTTCCAATCAGGGAATATTTTGGTTCCTTTTTTTGTCCTTAGTTTAGATTTTAGAAATCTTCCCTTATCTTGCACACCATTATATTATAAATAATCTACTAGAGCCATGAATTCAAAGCTAGTCCTGGTTTAGGGCAAATTTGGGAGGGAACTTCCAAGAGTCCCTCTAGAAAGTAGGTTCAAGCAGCCCCTCCCTCTACTGGTTCAGGAAAATATTTCCTTCGAGAAAAGTGGATAGAACTGGTTTTTTAACAAGCAAAGTATTCACAAGCATTTTAAAAAATGAATAATATTATACGATAAGACTTCTCACTGTTCTGAAGAGATGGCAAACTCAGACAGTCCTTGTCATGGGATGTGCCTCAGCTTGTTCAACCTCTTGTCAGTCCCTTGCGTGTGTGTGGAAAATGCCACGTCCTGGTCCTTGGTAGGTCACAGATGTGAGCTCTGATGTTTTTCTGGGTTTTCAGTCCAGAGCAGGCTGATGAGTTCCAAGAAAAGGAAGAGTCACAGTCATCTGCCTCAGCTAGCAAAAAAACCTTAACTAAAAAGCAAAGGAGAGCTCTCTCCTGCATGCCCATGCTGCAGACAACACAGTCCATGAGAGGAGCAAGTGCAGTTCCTGAACACAAACTGCGCACTTGTTCTCCTCACCTTCGCTCTCAGAACCAGCCATAAAAGTGCAGAACTTAATATCCAGCATAAACAGAACAGACAACTGGGGATACTAGCATCATAAAGTCACCCCAGGACAATATTAGAAAGCTTCTTGCAAAAACTAGAAACGTCAGTTTAGAAAATTAGTGAAACTGCTGTCCGACATTTCTTAATTATCATTGTAAATTCCTGTAATCAGAACTTTCAGAGATAAGCTACTTAGGAAAATGTAGAGTAGGCAGATGTAAGATCTTTAAAGATGTCATAAGAAGGTATCCATAGATATCAGATTTTTTTGAAAAATTTTTCCCTATATTTTTTTACCAGTGAAATTTAATTCAGCTCTTTGTTATTCTACATATTCTTTTAAGATGATTGATTGCTCAGTGGCATTTGCTTGATCAACATACATGGAGAAAGTTTTCCTGCTACCAGTTACATATCATGTCGTTGCAAAGGTTTATATTACTTACTTCTAGGTCTCAGTGAATTTCACATGTCACTGAATTTCAACCAGCCAAATTTCTGTTTTACGTAAAATACTGTAAAGTTACCCAGTTCAGTTTCACACACTTGTGCATAGGAATAATTTTATTTTATGAAATATTTTCAGTAGTAGAAAATTAATTATGCCATACGTTTTTATGGCAGTATGTTCCTAAGAGTCAATCATCAGCTTTAGATCATTAATATGGCTTGACTATATTGTATTTGTACTTATTGTGTATATCTATGAAAGAAAATAAACTTGTGGATGATAATTCATAAAAAGATGTCTCACAGTTGTGATCTAAGAAGAGAAACTGAAATAAAGCTGGACAAAAGCAGAGCAGCTCTGTTCAGCTTGAAAGAATTCTTCATTGACAGTTTTGGCTAAGAATGTACACCTGTTAAATACTTCCAGACAACAGCTAAGTGACTAATTTTAGCATCACCCCCCATTTTGGTATTCTCATTCTTCTATCTAATGACTGCATATGGAGTTACAGACATTTTTCATAGCCACAGTGAGCTGGCTGCTTGTAAAATGCAAATTAAGCCTTGTTGAGCAGATAAATTTTAAAACATATTTGTTTTATTGTTCTTTTCTGCCACTCATTGATACCTATATGATTCAATCCTTTTTCACAGATGGTCATTCTTACATCATCAGAAATCTCTCAGAAACAAATGACAGTAAGAACAATGGAAAAGGAAATAGTTGGGGGGAGGAGTAATATTTCTCCTACCAGCTGAAGCAGTATCAGATTATGTAAGATCAGAACTAAAACATGAAACATCCTAAGAGCCATGACCTGCTATATACAGTAGGGACCCAGTTTAATATGGTTCTTTAAAGACCCAGATAGAAGTAGCATATGGATGTAATAATTAAAATTATCTTTACAAGAAATGGTGGAGCATTACTACATATAAAACTGTTAGCTGTTCTGAACAAAGAAAGTGGGGTGGAGGGAAGGGTATACTTGATTTTGATGCTTTGTAGTGCTACATGTCTATTTTTTATTAATATAAAATTTAATTTCATCTGTTTCATTCCTGGATATAATATGGTTCAATTTAAATAAAACTGTAACTCAAATTTGCTTTGTAGTTCTTTTTATATACTTAGAAAATGGTGGGCCATTTATGGTTTTTAATTAGTTAAAAGAAAAAGTGCAAAATACTTTTTCATACCCCAATAATTCTTAGAAGACAGTAACTTTTCCTGGGTTTAGTCATTATGCATGGATTTAAGGCCTTTGGCCTTGTGTGGGGTGCTGTTGGCTCACTATCAGATGTTGAGATTGTGCAGGTTTTCATTGCTCAGTGGCTTAAACCCGCTGTCTCAAGTGAAGCCAATGGAATAATGAAATTCAATGCAATTAATCAGATGCCATGTTTCCTGTTGTTTGTATAATCTGTGGCCTCAATCTGGATGCATTTTTTATATCTGCATGTCCACTCACTTAACAAACTCGTGTGATACTAATTAGCAATGTAATTCTTAAAGTTGCACAACATGAAAGTAAAATTGACAAAAGAATTCTAGGGATTTTTTTTCATGTCATTATTTCATATTGATTTTAAAGAGTAATGTAATTCTTGGGATTTTCTGTTTAAGGAGATGATATGGTGATTAGTTGCTCAATCCCTGGCAGTGTTGTCATATCTGTAAGGAACCCAGTGGTATTAGCCGCTTGATAGTTTCAATTTAATTGTTATCGCAGCAAATCTTCATATGAGATATCTAATATAGAATAGGAAAATTAAGGCAATTACTAGAAAAATGCATATATTCATATATTTGGCTTGTCTTCATTTTTCCAGGCTAGCCATTTCTGTGAAAACTCGTGTCTTATCAAGTGTATCATTAGGGTGACAGAAATGATTGCTGAAATGTAGGATGTGTTTGACATTATTGTACTGAGGTGACAGTAAGATTAAATACATTTTAATGTAATAAGTGCTAATCTTCAAATACAGGAAAAGCCCAGTAAGAATGCTTTTCACATGTATCTCAAAGTAGTTTAGAAACTAGAGAAAGGTTATGTAATACATCACCTTGCTTAGCCTGGCGATAGGTCAGTATTTATTAAAATAGTATTTATTACTGTAATTCCTAAGTTGTCAAGGATTTCACATAGGAAGCAAAAACTAAAATGAAGAACACATACTAAAGTATTCAAAATATTTTTGGCAAACATATAAAGATCAAAAGGAAGATGAAAATCAATAGACCTTGACAAAACAAAAATAGTCTGTTTATTAGGACTAGAAATGGAACAGTCCTGAAGCAATGACTTTGAGTTGATTCCACACAGGAAAGGAGGTTTTGTTGCATTAGTGTGGCAAGAGGTTGAAAGAACTGTGATTTAAGTGGCTCTACTGGGAGGGAGAAACTTACGAATACTCTAAGGCTTAGACAGGATATAAAATCCTGGTATAATATATATAACTTCAATTATTTTCAGTGCTTGCTTTAAACTGATGTAAAGTGCTGCACCTGGCTTACTAATGTTCTACTGAATTTCACAGCAAAATGAAGTAAGTAGCATCTTGTTCCTAGGTCAGTAGCAAATGAAATTTCTTCACTTATAAATGAATAAAATGTGCAAATTTGTGTCTTATGTCCATAGTGATTTAAACTATTCTGTTAAAATTATTTACTGTTACAAAGAATCTACTGTGAGGTTAGATGTTAGTAGTAATAGTAGCATTTTAGCTACTATTGTGTATACTATTTTGTACACTATACTTTTGTGTATATTGAATGCATCTTGTGACCTACAATGTCAGTGCGTGCTTAATATGACAACAGCAAAACAGAATAATGAGGTAGTTCTTCAAGTGGAAACACTTCAGTAAGCTTTTCAGTCAAATACAGTCAAAAAGCACTGATTAGAGCCAAGTGTTTCATTAGGCTATTCAGTGCACCTGAATCTTAGCCTGTGACACTGGTCTTTTGTAACATTTATTTATTTCAGGGTATATAATGAATATACGAACTGCTGTTATTACCTGAACTGTTTTTATTATTGTTACTGCATGACCCCTTTGCATCATCTACCAAAGGTCTTGGGAGTCAGGGAAGGACCTTGCTGACTGGAAACCAGCCAATATTATACAATTTACATGAATGGTGTGCAGGAAGACGTAAGAAACTACATGATAGTTCTAGCCTCAGTTCTGGAAAAGATTGTACTGCGTGCATCTGAAAGGCATTGAAAGAACAATCAACATTAATTCACGAGGTGATTCAGAAAGGCCCTGTTTACCTAATTTGATATCCATCTATGATATCCTCCAAGGGGCTAAAGGGAAGGTGGTAGATGGGGCTTTTCTGGATTTTAGTAAGGCTGTCCCTTACAGCAATCTTCTGGAAAAAGTTGTCCAGTTGTGTGACAAGAGGGTATGGGTGAAGAACTGGCTGAATGTAAGAGCTGAAAGGATTGTGATGAGTGGGGCTATATCTGACTGGCAGCCACTTACCAGAGGTGTTCCTCAGGGATCAGTTTTAGGGTCAAATGTTCCAAATGTTTATTCACTACCTGCCTGTAGGAGAATGCACCATTTTGTATCAGAAGATTTGCTGATGATGCAAAACTGGAAGGTGTTGTTGACTCTTGCAGAGTGATCTTGCAGAGTTTTCTAGATGGACTAAAACACTAGACAATAATTATTGAGACAAAATTTAAGTTCAAGTGCCAAATTCTTACCTAGAGCACAAGATGACATCTGGTAACTGAATAGCAGCTTTTCAGAAAGGGATCTGAGGCTGTTGGTTGACATTAAGCTCCATGTTGAGTCAGCCCTGTCAGCCAGGAGGGCAGACTGCATCCTGGGGTACATCAGACACAGCATCATCAGCCAGTACAAAGGTGATTGTCCCACTGTATTCAGCATTAGTGTGGCCTCCCCCTGACTTATGGGTGCACTGCGGGGGCCCACAATTTATAAAGGATATTAAAGTCCTTGAATGCATTCAGAGCAGGGCAGCAAAGTTGGGGAAAGGACTTGAAGCTGTCTGAGGAGCAGCTAAGTACTTAGGGCTGCCGTAGTTGAAAGAAAAGGAGGCTAAGATCTTACTGCTCTCTGCAGCTTCCCAAGGTGAGGAAACAACAGAGAGATGCTCATGTATCTCTAATATGTAGTGATAAGGTGCTTGAGAAGAGTTCTAAGGGGCATTAAGGGAGATGCAGGCTGAACCTGAAGCTCAGAAAGTATTTCTTAAACAAGACAGTAGAACAGGCTTCTTAGAGAGGGGCCTGAACCCTTTCAGTGTTTATGAGGCATTTGGAAAATGCTGTTAATACTTGCTTTAGCTTTCAGTCAGCCCTGAAGTGGTTGGGCAGTTGCATCACTGGAGATAACTTCCAAATGAAATATTTTATTCTATTATTATTTATAATATTTACATATTACATATTATTTTATATTAAATTATAATCAATACTTTTTGACATTAATTAGAAAAAAGATTATTTAAAGAAGAATGCTGAAATTTTTAGCTTCAAAAATTACTTGGTTTTCAATCAGCACAAGTTTTTACTCTGAGCATAAAATTGTCTTGTTCTATCAATATTCATTCATACTTCCAGCCTTTAAAAAAAATTGTATTGGAACATGATAGCCATATTTTTGTACCCTGTCTAACTTGACTAAGTACTGTTCTTCATTGCAGTGAATATTCGTGTAAAGAAATCCATTTTTTATGATCACTGCTATGAATGGCGGTTAAAAGTACATTTTTTAAATAACTTGAAATTCCATGTGCCTGGCTTAGTACCAAGCTCAGAAGCTCATCTTAGCTCCCATAAATTCCATTGTTTCACCTGTTGCACTGACATGTTTTCACTGGGCTGTAATTTATTTTCATAAAATATATTGTCTTAAATGGCATTATCAGGCTAGCTGCTAAGATAAACAAATCTGTATAGACAACCTCTATCGTAGTGTTCACACAGAGATTTATTTGGATTTTGGCTGTATAGATAAGGAAGTAGGCTGTCTGGGAAACCCTCTTCATAATATCTGCAGCAAAATGACTTTCAAAGAAAGCAAATTGAGAGGCTGAGAAGTTGCCAGGTCTTTTTTTTTGCAAAAAGCTGCTGTCACTTGGAACTTGATTTATGGCAAGAAGATGAAGCCAAGTGCAGAAAAGCCATTAGTAAGCCCAAAAGCAATCATTTTTTGTTGTGCAGTGTTACATATAGCAGACAGAGGTTTGCATTGAGAATATGTTCAAGTCAGTGAAAAAATGGCCTTCTTTGCTGGACTGCAGATCAGTTAAAACTTGAGTTTGGTCATTAGTTGCAAAATGTTAAAACCACAAAATGCAAGCAGAAAAATTTCTAATTTCATTAACATTTTTCAGACCTGGAAACCTAAATTTAATCTTACTGGTAGTTCCTGTGATGGTACCAAGTGCTTCTTGTTTCTAAGGATACTTACATACATCAAAAAGCTGTTTGTTGGGGTGTTTTTTGTTTAAGTCCTGGGACAGAAGGGTGAGGGGAGAGTGATATTTGTTGTTTAATGAGTTGTCTAAACTTAAATGACTGCTTAAGTAGATATTCTTAGATGTAGCCTCATTTGGACATGAATGTACCATTATGAATGTACCATTTGCTTCCAGCAAGGTCCTCCAGGATCTTTGGAGTTGCAGAACCTACATGGTTTTGGCACTAATACTACGTGATAACTCATGAGATAATATTTAAAATATAAATTAATTTTTAAAATAAATAGTATGTACATTTGAAACTGCTCCCCTTATGAAAAAGTAGGAACCTATGCATGTGGTGTGTACTGCAGTTTGTTTTTGTGAGTGAGTCAGATAAACAAGGTGATACTTCATGTATTTGTCATGAGTGTCATTTATTCATAGAATCAGAGAATATGCTGAGTTGAAAGGAACTTACTAGGATCACAGAGTCCAGCTTTGGCCCTGCATAGGACAGCCCCAAGAGTTACACCATGTGCCTGAGAGCACTTTTTGAACTCTGTCAGGCTTGGTGCTCTAACCACTTCCCTGGAGAGCCTCTTCCAGTGCTCAAGCACCCTCTGGGTGAACATTTCTGATATCCAAACTAAACTCCTCTGATACAGCTCCAGGACATTCCCTCAGTTTCTGTCACTGGTCACCACAGAAAAGAGATCAGTGCCTGCCCTCTTCTTCCTCTCATGAGAAAGTTTCAGGCTGCAATGAGATCTCAACAATTAGACTTTAGCCACCCTTCTAAAGCTTCCTCTCCAGACCCTTTACAATCCTTGTGGTCCACGCTAATAGCTTTAACATTTTCATACATTATGTTCCCCAAAACTGACAAAACTGAGGCTGCCCCAGCTCAGAGCAGAGCATGACAATCCCGTCCCTTGCCTGGCTGGCCAGACTGTGCCTGATGCACCCCAGGACAGGGATGCTCCTCCTGGCTGCCGGGGCACTGCTGGCTCATGTTCAACTTTCTGTTGACTGTGATATCCAGCTCCCTTTCCACAGTGCTGCTCTCCAGCCTCTCATTCCCCCGTCAGAGTTGTCCCGTCCCAGATGCAGAATCTGTAACTTTACATTTTTCAACTTCATATGGTTGGTGATGGCTCATCTCTCTCATCTTTCTGCAGGGCCTCTCTGCCCTCAAGGGACTCGACAGCTGCTCTCAATTTAGTGGTGTTGGCAAACTTACTTAGTATTCCTTCCAGTCCTGCATCTGATGCCATTTCGGTTTTTTACCTTTTTGTTTTAATATATTCTCTGTATTCTTTACACGTATATTTGTAGCTTTGTAACTTCCTACTGTGGCCTAACTTTAACATTTTCCTAGACAGAAAGACAAAACATGTTTCACAACCCCTATCCTTGGTTCTCCTTAGAAACCGTGGCCGACAAACAGTCTTCAGACATGTTTTCATCAACAAGGTTCAGTACCATGTGAGGAGGGAGAATTTAGGAGGGGCTTGGGCTGGTGGGAATTACATTACCATTTCTGCTCCTAATAGGTGCTTTTTTTTCTTAAGTAAGCTAATTTAACAAACTTACAAAACTGTATGCACCTCTGTGGGGAATGAGCTTTTGTGGAAATTTTTCCATAACTACCTCTGGAGGCAATCAATAAAGATCCACTTTTATATTAATTCCTATGCTAATATTATCTCAAAAGTGTGCTGTTTCATTTCTAGGTTGAAAAAGGCATCATATCCAAATAATTTATGAAAATGCTGAAGAACTGGGCCAAGGACAGGAGCCCTGTGGAACCCCAATAGTGAAAGGTCCCCCAGGCTGATGTTGTCCGATTCACTGTATTCTCTTGTCCCTGACCCATGAGCCACTTGCTCACCCACCAAGTGATGTGTGTCCCCAGCTGTGGGCTGCCCATTCTGTCCAGAAAGATCCTGTGAGAGACAGCATCAAAAGCTTTACTGAAGTTGAAAAAGGTTACATCAACTGGTTTTCATAGATCAACTAGCTGGGTTACCCTATCACAGAAGATCAGATTTGACATGCAGGAGTTCCCCTCATGAAGCCGTGCTGGCTGTTAGTGATGACTTTGTTGTCCTCTAGGTGTTTTTCAATGTCTCCCAGAATAATTGTCTCCATGATTTTACTGGATGCTGAAGTGAGATTGTCAGGTCTGTAGTTCCTTTCTTAGTGAGGGCATCCTTCCGTTGAAAATCAAGACAACGTTCACCAGTTGCCAGTCAACTGGAACCTCTCCAGATTCCCAAGACTACTCAAAAATCACTGAGAGAGGCTTTGTGATGCCATCAGCTCCTTGACTCTTAGATTAATCCCATCAGGCCTCATAGATTTATAGGGATCCAGCTCAAGCAGCAGATCCCACACAAGTTCAGGGTTAACTGGGATTTTATCATTCTTGAAATCATGGTCTTCCAGTTTAGGAAGTGTTACAATTAAGGGAAAGAATGCATTGAACACCTTGGACTTGTCTGTGTTTGTGAGGTGACCACCTTCATCCTGTAATGGGCCAGTGTTATTCCTACACTGCTTTTTGTCATCAACATGTTTGAAAAAAGCACTCTTTTTATTGATCCCACTATTCTGTCCAGTTTCAACTCCAGTTGAGCTTCGGTTGTACAACTTTTTTCCCCTGCAGAAGTGAGCAGCATTTCTGCATTCTTCCTATGTCACACGACCTTCCTTCCACTGGGCATACGTTTGCCTTTTTCTCCTTATTTCCAAAAGATCCATGTTCAGCTAAGCTGGCCTTCTCCCTCACCTGCTTGGCCTCCATTATTTGGGAGTTGCCTGCTCCTGTGCTCATAGGAGGTGATGGTTTAAAAACTACCAGCACTGATGGGGCCCCGAGCACCTGCAAAAAGGATTTTCCCAGGTGAATTTACTTCCTAATTCCCTGAGCATCTTGAAGTCTTCACTCCTCATGTCTAGGGTTGAGGTTTTGCTGGCACTTTTCCTCCTGTAAAAAGAGATTCTAAACTTGATTGCTTGGTGGTCGCAAGGTTTTTGAAGAATCTTCTGTCCTGAATTGTACCAGCTGTGTGCTGCTCCCATTTGATTTCTGGCAAGCTGAAGTCCCCCAGGATGACAAGAGCAGTTGACCTGGAAGTATCCCTTCCTTCCTCGTTCCTCAAAAAAGTGATCTGTTTGCATTATCATCCTGGCTAGGAGAGCTATAGTAGACTCCCAAGATGACATCTGAATTAATTTTTTCCCCTTGATTCTTACACAGACACTCTCGATTGTACCATTGCTAACTATGATCTCCATACATTCCCTTCTGTGATGTACACTGCCACCTCTCCACCCCTTCTCCGTGCCTATCCCTCCTGAAGGGGGATGTAACTATCCAACAGGGCACTCCAGTCACAGGTCTCTTCTCACCATGTTTCACTTCTGCCAGTGATGTCAAATCTCTGGGGCTGGGACAAGCTCATCTTGTTTGTTCGTCATGCTGTGTGCATTAGTGTAGAAATATCTCAGGTGTAGCTAACACCTCCTGAAGCTGCTGCAAGGATCCCATTAGTGCTTGGTCCCATACCAAGCTAGTTGAAATTTCTACTGACAAGCTGCGCTAGCTCCTCTCTAGTGGAGTTCTGGTGTGCTAGAACTCTTTTTCCCCTCTGAGAAGGTTGCATCCAATCAGGTGTCAGTAGACTAGGTGTTAAATAGATCATCTCATGGTTAAAAATCTCAAAAAAATCCCAAAATTTTTCTGATTACACAAACCTCAGCACTGACCTGATGGATCTGCCTATCCCTATTAATAATATTCCTTGTTACCAGAAGGATCGCTGTAATACTAATCCTTCAACCAGTCAGCCAAACAGCTAGACAGATGAGCAGAGACAGTGGCACAAGACCAAGTGCTGAGTCCTACACTTTGGCCACAACAGCCCCAGGCAGCATTACCGACTGCCTGGCAGAGTGACTGAATGGCTGCCCTGGCAGAAAGTAATCTGGGGGAACAGGAGGCTCAGGGGAGACATTACCACGGTCTACAACTCCCTGAAAGGAATGTGTAGCCAGCTGAGGTTTGGTCTATTCTCTGAGGCAATCAGCAGTAGGATGAGAGAACAGAGTCTTAAACTGTGCCCAGGGAGGTTAAGGTTGGACAAGGGGAAGAAATTCTTCACAGCAAGGGTGATTAGATCTCAGAATGGACTGCCCATGAAGGTTGCCATTCCTGGAGGAAGGACTGGACCTGGCGCAGTTGGTGCTGTGGTCTAGTTGACATGGTGGTGTTCAGTCATAGATTGGACTTTTTCAGCCTAGTTGGTTCTGTGGTTCTCTACATGCAATAACCTTCTTCCAGCCTTCATTTTCAACTCGCCCTTGCTTGATTACCTTGTGGGGTTCTGAGCCTATCTTCTCCACTACATTAATTTACTAAATCTGATTTTATCATATGAGAAAAGGAGAAGGGACATTAGTTGTTAGGATTGGATTTTTAGGTTAAAAATACTAAGAAGATAAAGCAGGTAGCCTCATGAACAGGCTTATTGCAGTTTCATATTAGAGGGCAAAGCAGAAGTAAAGGTAGAGGCTGAACTTAACTAAGAAGAGGTTAGCTTTCATCTTCAGCCACTAATGTAGGCCGTTTTATACCCTGACGTCTGAAACATATGTCTAATTCTACTTTGCAGATAAGTCATCATTATTGGTCTGTTTTTCTTTCAGGTGAACTAGAAGCAAGAAGAATAGTTTAGGCAAGAATCCACGAATCAGTTGTTTTCAATAGCTCTAAATTCATTATGTTTAATTTTCTTCTGCTTGTAAGAGGCAAACACACATACATTTTCTCAATAGCACAGTTACTTCCAGGTGCTCAGAAAATGTAAATACATATATTCGAAATAATAAGCTAAGTTTAAAAACCTAAATTTACTGTTTTAATAATTAAAATTCAGGAATTTGGAGGTTTGATATTTTAGAACTTCCATTTCCTGGTGTCCTTTTTTTTTCTCTTCATTAACAAATACTTACATATTTCAAGGAAATATTGGTCAAATCTTAAATACTGATGGTAGAGTGTAATCAAGTGGTAGTATTCATATTTTGAAATATACCACCAGAACAGTGTTTAAAAGCTCCATATTATTAATTTGGATTATGTTAAATTATTCTTATTTTTAAACTAAATGTTACTATTAAATTTTCCCCAATTAATTTTCTTAATTATCTCAAACATATTGATTATTCTCATTATTTACCATGTCCTTAAAAGAAGTGAAAAAAAGGTCATATTTTATTAAAGAAAGTAGTGTACTAAATCTGTTAGGAACTCTATTGAAACTGATGCACGTGCCACAAACTTTTGGATGCAGTCATTAAATCCAGCACTTGAGCAGTAGGTGACACTAAAAGAGGAATACAGAGTCAACTAAAATGGTACAAAGTTTAGATAATAGAAAGTTTAGATCACTTATTAATTTTGTCTTCTAGGAGGTTGATAATTGATTTAATTTTCTATATCTAGACCCATGTTATTAATAGAAGGAGCAGGAAGCTGGATGTTCTCTGCTAAAGGCACAGCTAATGTCATTTTTTGCTCTTATCAAATATTGGTAAAAGTTTATATAGTCTTAGTTTTGCCTTAGTGACTTTTGATACTTCATATATTCGAAAGGATCTGCCGATTACACATTAAGAATTGCAGTTGTAGTTCAAGCTCCTCACCATGAGAAAATTCTACAGTGTAAGAACATTTTAATTAGGTGAAAAGAAAATAGTAATTAAAAATTTGTGTAACTCCAACATTTCTGGATGCTTAAAATATAGAGGAAAATATAAAATTACTGAAAACAGTAATGTACATGCTTATTACTTAACAGGCAGATAGTTATTCCTGGCTGTTCTTACCTCTATATGATTTACTCCTTCTTCTGGATGATACCTTGTTTTTCCTTCAGAAGTGGCTAGTTCTTTTATACTGCATAATAATAGCACTCTCTTTGGGGAGACTACAAAGATAGTGTAGCAAACACCAGCTTCCTTCTCTGAGAGAGTGACTGTCACAGCTCTTCTGTCCACATCCATCTGCACAGTGGTGAAAAGCTCCTTTAATTCCTTTCCAGTTTTTATTAAAGCAAGGAGTGAAGGTCAGTTTTTTTCTCAAGTTTTTATTACTGATAGACTGGCAAGAAAACTAAGATTAATTTTTCTAAGGCAGGCCTGCAAAGGACATTGACAGCAACATACCCACTTGCTCTCTTTTAAACAAGGGATCAAATCAATTTTTTATCTTTATCACCCAATGGAGAATGTTGTCTTTTTTCAGGATTATTGGCAGGATAATTCACATGCCTTTTATTAGGTAAGAAGTTAAAAAGAGAAAGCTGTTGTGGTAGTGCATTCCTTCAGTTACTTCACCTAGATTTCACAAAGCATTTCTAGTCCAGCCACTTGGATTTTGTTTGTAATGAATATTGGAAAGTTTGCAACTTAAATTTTGACCTGGAGAAAAGATAAATTGTTATATCAGGGGTTAGTGACTTTAAAAGGAAGAACTGGGATTCTGGTGTTACTTACATGGGTCCTGACCCTGTGTTGGTGGTTCCAACAGAACTGTGCCATTTCTCATTGTGTGACACCTGATTTTTTACCCTTAGAATGAACAACAGTTTGATTCACAAGTGGCCCTCTCCTTTCTTGCTCTGTTAGGTTTCTTTGGATCCTAAAAAGCTGCTTACACTTGGAAATTGCATCAATCCTGATGCAAAAGAGCCTTCCAGTAAGCACTGAAAGCAATTTTCATTCAAATTGTCATAAGAAAGTATGAATATTCACTATTAGAATTAAAATATACTGTAAGAATATTTGCGTTTCTATTCTTTGCATGTTGTAGAAGATGTTTGTGGTGGTTTTTTCAGTCCTCTCATATAATAGTGCCTGTTCTGAGACACTGTTACACTCTCATTTAAGGAAGGCCTTTGTGTCAGTATATTTAAAAGTATTTAATTTTTAAAATAAACTTTTCAAATTATTAAGTGTATAAGTAGGCAGATAGCAAGAAGGTAGACAGATAGTACATATGAAAAGAGATAACCAAATTCTGCATATGTGTTTTCTGTGCGTGTTCAAAATGGATGGATTTGGTATTTGTTGTGCACTTGAAAATTAGCCTTCTGAAAAAAAGGAAAAAAAATTAAAGAGTTCTTTTTCAGGCGAGGTTACTGGTGAAGGGAGGATAAAGTACTGAAAATGCTGGGCAGGAAGGGAAATCTGTATTTTAGAGACACATTTTTTTTTTCTGTTGGATAATGTCTTATCTGTTTCATGTGTTTCCTGTTGCACTTTAGGTCGTGAGTTTATTTCTTTCTATAGAAAAAAAAACTGAAGTTGCTACACATTAACTAAAATGGAATTTCTAAGGTAAATGAGCATAGAGAAGTCTAGTGAAAAAAAGAACTAATTTATTTCTGTTTTATAAAAATTTCATATGGTCAAGCTGTGAATTAAGGCTGGGATGCCTGTTATCATACTTCTTTATGCTCAGTTTTTGTACATAAACTGGTTTTGGCAAGGACGGGGCAGGACCTTGTCAGCTGAACCACATCTGAAGCACAATGGACACCCAATACCATGTTGTTTTGAAATCTGCAATTGCTGTATTTAAATCCTTCTGTTCTATTAAATGCAGATATAAGTAGGGTTACTCAATAGCATAACCATTTTTGCTGCTGATGGAATTAATTTGCAATAAATTGGAAATAAATTGCCCACTCTTAACATTACCTGCATTATAATAAATTTGTTAGGTGTGTATTTTTTCCCAGATGTGGAAGTAAGATCTCTCCAGGTGCTTCTGTAGTCTTGGCATGTCTCAAATGACACTAGGTGGACATTTGAAAAAGAATTTTTAACTAGTAGAGAAAAAAGTTTCTGCTAAAGAAGTATGTCTTGGTTTAGGAATATGTCTTCCCCAGTTTAATGTTCCTGTGGAAATGCTCCAAACCATGCACCTCTCAATTCCTCCCACCCTTCCCCCCTACATCAGGAGAGGAAGACTGGAGGCACAAAAGTTGAAGATCATGGGTTGAGATAAGAACAATTTACTGGATACAGCAATGAAATAAGGCAACAGACAGAAATAGCAAGTAATAATAATAACAAGGTGTGAACAAGAAAGGCAAACTATTCACTTGCACATGCTCATCCTGCAGACCCTGGCATTACTCAACTGCTTGTTTCCCACTGTGGGACCCAGAATGGATCCTTCCTCTCCCTGAGGATGATGTGAGGTGGAATGGAGCAATCTCTCAGTCCTAGCAATGCCTCTTCATGGCTAGTGCAAAAACTAACCTTTCCTGGCTGGAACCAGTGTGATAGGCCTGTCACCAGTTCTAACGTCATACAGGTTACTTTGTACTTACGCAATTGGGAGGGTAACTTTGCTTGTGAGGAATCCTGTAGACATAAATGGACTTCAAAGAATAGTTTCTATGATTAATAAAACCCTTCAGAATCACAGAACACCATTGTTTCTATTAGAGCCTTAAAACTGTCTATAAATAAAAATTTACTATGAAGAAAGTAATTAAAATTGTCTCTTAACTACAGTAACAGCAGTAAGTCTTGGACTCATGACTTGCATCCTCTTGGGCTTCCTGAATCTAGCAGGATGATCATATCTTGTCAGAATTTGCAAGAAAAAGACTGAGATATAAAGGTGTTTGAATTCAGTGTGGTATTAAACACAGTTTTGTGTGTTTTTTTAAACACAGATATTTTGCTCTTCTTTGGCTAGTAATTCAAAGCATCTGTATGCTGCTACATGTTCTAAAGAATATTGTTAACAAATTTGCACATCATTCTCCATTGTAAGTCTCAAATGTAAACTGTTTCACCATTGGTTTTGTTGTTTTAAGGTATTCAGTTATTCTGAAATTTAGACAGCTTGCAAACTTCTATCAGATTTATTTTATTACATCAGTTTAGTTCCAACTGGGAATGACAATCCAATGTAAATATAAGTCTTTCTTGCTTATATTGATTTGTATTTGAACATGTAATAAATATTTTCCATCTACAAAGACAAGGATGTCTTGTCTATCTCAGGGACAGAATTGTTTTGGGTTTATGTCATCTTTGCTTGTTCAAGAGTGGTATGGACAGTAGGTCTATATGTAAACTCCTATCTTCTGAAGTGAAGCTGAATTTTTGCATGACTGTGAAAGGGCAGCCATAGATAGGCAAAGCATTCGTTGCTATCTTCCAACTGTCTATTAAGAAACTTGCAGTATAGTTATCTAGGCTTTGTGGGAATCTGTTAGAACTTTTCTACTTACAGAATTTTACCTTAGGGTTAACTTGTTGTCTTTCTTAGATTTAATCTCTTTGAGAAATGTTTCTGTAAACACTGACATTCAAATTTGAAATAGGTTAAAACCTTGTCACCGGCAGTGTGATGGACAGTATAATTGGATTGACCAATAATCATTGACTTTCCATCACAAGTACTGCCAGAGTGTCACTGTTGTAACTGGAATGAGCGTGCATCTGACTCATTGAAGTGCCACACAAAAATAGCAGTTGCTTCTCATAAAGTCAACCACAAAATAAAAACATAGCCTGAGGTTATTGTTATTGCTGTTTTAAAATTACAGACCCTAGATTTAGTTGTTAAGACTTCATATTTGCATTTCACTGTAATAAAAAGTATGTTTATTTGATGTCTTTTAAATGGCTGTGCTGCTCATTTCCATGAAATTTGGCAATATAAGCATGCATTTGTAAAGCAAAGTGGGAACTAGAAAACCATGCTTTCGAAATGGCATCACAAACACATGATTTCTTTTTTAATTTATTTTATTGCCACTTAGACTTTTTTTTTTTTTCCCCAATTGTGTCCATTCTCATTTAATATACATTTATTTTTGTCAGGGAAAGTATGTTCTCAGCTGAGAGGGTCAGTAAACACTAATTTTATGAGGGGTTTTAACTCACCTTCTGTGAGTTAGTAACTGTGAGATTTGGGAGAAGTGATGAGTGTCAAACACCTATGGGAGCTGACTGCATCTCATTTGCGAAGTGTATTCTTGGTCATTTGTACTTGAGCTTTTTCCAACTTCTAGCAATCCCAGATACTTAGGAATTTCCAGATACAGGATTATAAAACTGTAATAGAAACTTCAGAAAATGAAAGAGCATGGAATAGTTCCACATTTCAGTTCTGAGAGTACACTAGAGTGTATTTTATAAGAGTACACAAATATAACAAGACCTGGATCTTTGAGTCTCAATGCTGGGAGTAATAAATTGAAGAAAATTTGTGATACATTTGTCCTATTACACTCACCTCTGTATCTGATCTTGGCCATTGACAGAAAAGATGTACTAAGTTGTTTGTTTTTTTGGTATCCATAAAGAGACTGTTTTTATGTTCTTAGGAAATATTTGTGCAAAGACAGTTTCCTAAACTATGTAACATGATGGTAGAACAGTTTTGATAGCAAACATCTAACATGTCTGCATATTTTTCTAGTAAATAAATAAATGAATAAATTTTTTTAAAGAAGTTAAATAAATGGCTCTGAGGACAAAAAAAACCCCAAACAAACAGGAAAAAAAATCCACAATAACCCCCCAAAAAACAAAACAGCATCTCATTAAAAGGAAGACCATTAGTTCAGTCCAATTATTTATGGCACTTGTAGCCTACATAAATATTAAGCTACCAAGTAATAAAACATAATAACTAGACCGACACTATATACTGTTGTCATTGTTCTTACTATCTCTTGCGGCACACTATTTCAGATAAAGTGATTTCTTGAAGAAGTGGTTGAAAGATAGATTTATTTAATGCTGCCCAGAAAAAAAGAATTTGACAGTTTAAAAAGTTATTTCCAGATGTATTGCCAAAAGAAAACACACCTTCTTAAAAGTATTATTTTAAATTATTTATTTGTGGTAAGTCACAGCCGACTTGCTGAATGTAAATTTTATGTTAGAACAGAATGTTTCTAAGTTAACAGAAATTTTAACTCACTGTATATTTAGGAAACAGGATATTTGTGATAATATTTCAATAGCTAATTTGTAATATAACACTTGGGTGTATAGCTATTTAAGGAGCTTATTCCTCATTTAATTGAACAACACCTAGAATTTCTGCAAAGAAAGACAACAAAATTCTGTGGCTGTATGAACAATGACAGTCAGAGATCAAGGCAGGAATTACTTTTCCTGTGTCCAGGGCTTGTTAGACCACATCTGGCTTACAAGTTACAGCCTTTGTCACCCTACTACTTCAAAAATACAGAGCAAATGGAAAGCAGGAGTTGAGGGGAGGCCAGTGAGGCTGGAGTCTTTCCCTATGAGGAGAGACTTTGGCATTGGCACTGGTTCAGCTGAGAGAAGGGATAGCTGCAGGGGCATACAGCAACATCCTCAGCACCACTGGGAGGGATGAAGGAGCTGTCCTCTTCACAGCAGTGTGTAGTGGGAGTGTGAGAGACAGCAGCACAAAATGAAATACCAGAGGCTCAGGACTGAGATAAGGAAAAGCCCATTTTTTCCCCCACCAGAACGATTGGGTGGGGCCCAGGTCCAAAGGAGATTGGAGGGTCTCCATCGACGGGGATGCTCTAGTTCAGCTGAGTGAAGCCCTGAACAGCCTCGTCTGAGCTCACAGATGAGCCTCTTTGTCACAGGGGTCCTGAGGCTCCAGGATTTTCAGTATGAATTAGCCTCTGCTGGTGTAGTTTACAGGGAAAAACATTTCACAGCTGACCTGCTTCTCCAGCTATAGGACAGTGTTCCTGACAGTGGTTCTCTCCATGTCTTGACTTTCATTAATTAAATTCAAAATTTCAATGTAGAGGTGCAGTTCCATTTTATGAGGGCACATGGCATATGTTCTATTTCAGAAACTTGGTATCATATTAATTTCAAATTCTTCATAAGCAAAACAATTTTGAAAGAGACGGTGTGATTTTAAAAGGTGCTAGTATTCCTGCTGTGTAGGTTGAGTTCAGAGTTGAGAGTTAGGGACTTCATTACAGTAATTAGCAGTACAGATAGAAATAAAATAATTACTTTTAAAATATATTTTTGCTCCCTACTGCATTTGATGAAGAGGAAGAAGGGTTTGGGTTTTTTTTTTGTCCATATATTATTTATAATGATGTGGAATTAAATGGCCTGCTTTGAAATCTGGTTAACTCTTTGAAGATGTTTTGATTATGCATTCTAATGCATTTGAGTTAAACAAAGCTATTATGAAGAAGCTGGAATATCTTAACATAGTGTACTAAATACACAGATTTCTATTTTTTAATGAGTATGATAAAATGTCCCTTTGGCACAAGTCTGTAGCTTTTACTTTTTCAATTTCAATGTCTGACTTTTAAAAGTTCCCAGGTCATAACCTTACTTAGTGTAAGAAAATCAAATGAGAATATTAAAGACAAAAGGAGAAAAGATACTTTAGAATATTTTTTCCTAAGTTTTTTATTACCTGTCATAATGTCTCAATTACTCTCTCTGCCTTTGATGTGCTACAGGTCATTGAATTTTCATGTACAAACAAGAAATCAGAACTCAGCAGAGGACTTTGCTTTCACCACAGTTCTTCCTATGCACATTCTTTTTAAGAAAGGCTAGGGTTGGTCAGCTAAGTACACATCATTTTTCTGGGAGATTAGTCCAGCACAAGCTGTAGACTTCATCGTTTAAAGTAGTTCAGTGTACTGCATTGAAGCTTAAGTTGAAATTGTTCTCTGACAAACAAGATTCAGACCTATTACTATGGCTTTTCCATCTTTCAGAACTATGCCACGCTATCCTTTCAGACAAAAGGCTTAGAGAGAAAGCTGCAGATCAACAATTCTTCTTTTACGTTAAAGAAATTCCTGTAGTGAAGTCCAAATATACAGTGTTACAAATACTCACAATTGTATTCTTATATGCAGATTTGCATTTATATAGTCATATATTTCTTTAATTGCAGCCATCCAAAACAGCTTGTCATGTAAGAACTTTTTTTAAATCATTGTGAGGCAAGTGTACACAGTTCAGTGGTGTGTGTTACCCAAATGGATGAGAGTGAGTCAGAGAGTATTCATATTTTGTATCAATCTTCTCCCTATATGTTTCCTTTGTGAAGAAGCCTCCTTTGAAAGAGGCTTCAAAACAATGTGACAATGCTATAAGACCAGCTCACACACTCTTACTGCACAAGATACTTTCACAGATCCTAATCCTAAATTTTGCTTAAAATTTTATGTGCAGTGTGCAGCCTTGATGGTAGCACTTGATTCTGGAAGATACTGCCGTTTTGTAAAATGTGTATCTCCTAGCTAGTTTGTAACTAGGTAAATTTTTAAAATCAGTTTCCTCTTTTGATATTTAAATGTTGTGGGAAGAGAAGGAAGAAAAGGAAGGAGCTTAGGTAAATTCTGCTGTCACTTCAGAAAAGACATTAGATATAGGGATTCCAAGAAAAGAAGAATCACTAAACAGCTGGTCCAAGTTCTGCTTTGTAATCAGAGAGTAAAGACTGCATCTTCCACGGCAAGAATGTTTTTACTTAATTTTGAAGCATTACTTTACATAAAAAAGAGAAGAACAGTATTTAAACTTTCCTCTTCTTACTTGATCATTCCTGGTCCGTGTATGACAGTATAAATGTCAGTACATTCAAAGATTTAACATATTTTTTTAAAAAAATAGTTAAGCTGTGTATCACCAGCACAGCTGTAGATTTTTTAAGTTATTTTGAAAATATGGCCAAATTCATAAGAAGGCACTACCATATCAGGCAAGACAGAGAATTTACTGACTGAAGTTCAGTATTTTGTACAGTTTTGGAATCAGTGTATTTTATAGTGTTTGCCAAACCTTTAGTTTAGCTAACTCATTAAACAGGTAGAGTAATAGAGAAAAAATGTTCTGCACTTATTTCCACTTCCTTTGTTACTGTAAATGTTCTCTTCATTTATTTAGCTTCTGTAAAGTAACAGATTGTTATCAACAACCATATAAAAAATAACTACAGTGAAAGTCACCATAAAACTAATAAGTTTAAACAAAACATATGTCCTACATATCCTATCCTATAGCTTTTTTGAGTAGATGTACTACATTTTCTGGGTAATTAACAGAAACCAAAATCATGTCAGGCCATTCTGTTTAAATAGCACAACCTTACAGGAGCTTGGGTTTTGGGTCAAACATCTTGGTAAATACTCAGGTAAAGGTTTACGGGATTATTTAGTGGATGAACATTTCCTCAGGGAATTAAAGGGTGAGTTTTAAAATCTTCATTACCATGTCAAACTTATAGTGAAAATCGTTTTTGTATCTTGCTTTGGATGGAACCCTATGTTTTTGCTTCATACAAGAGAGTCTTTTTACACCAAGTAGAGTTAAATCTGCTCATCTGATGGTATGTGGAAACTGACAATTCCTTTTACTGTGCAGAATGCTTTGTATGTCCTAACCTATTTTAAACTTTGTTAATCAGTATTCCTGCCTAGGTTTTTTCATGGTTTGCACTCAAATAATTCAAGTTATACTTCAGATTGCATTCCAGATTTATCATTAGAAATCTGAAACCTAGCATAAAGCCAGTATGTTTTATAGCCAGCTACATAGATGTTGGTAGCCTAAGATATGAGAGTCAGTGTCTGCCTCTGTGGTGTGAGTTGTATCCACAGTGTTTCACAGGAGGAAGATTATAGCATCCCTTGCATGCTGTTAAGTCCATAGGTGAGAGCATAGAACAATAAAATGGTTAATGTTGGAAGGGAATTAAAGATCTAGATCCAGTGCGCCATGCCTTGAAAGCAGACTTACCCACTAGACTGGACCACTCAGAGCCACATGCAGCCTGGTCTTGAGCACCCCTAGGGATGGGACAGCTACATTTTCTCCGGGAATCCTGTTCCAGTGCCACACATTCTGTACAGTACAGAATTTCTTCCGATATCTAATTATCTAATATCTGTTGTCCTTCGCCTAAGGCTTTGTCCTATCACCACATGCCCTTGTGTAAAGTTCCTCTCCAGCCATCTTGTAAAACCCCTTTATGTGCTGAAAGGTGCTATAAAGGCTCCCTGGAGTGTTCTTTTCTCCAAGCTGAGAAAACCCAGCTCTCTCAGCCTGTATTCATAAAGCTGAGGAAGAGTTTCTGTAGCTCCCAAGATCCGAGTGTTGGTCCAGCCGTTCTTCAAGAAGTGTTGAACAACACTCTCAGACACACACTGTGATTCTTTGGTAATCCTGTGCAGGGCCAGAAGCTGGACTTGATGGTCTGTGTGGATCCTCTCCAACCCAGCGCATTCGGTTTGCTGTGGAGATTAGTTAGCTCTGAAGTACACTCCATCATTCTGATGGTCTTAATATTCTCCCAAGAGATTACATACAATCAGTAGATTTTGTAGAAGATAAATCCCTGAAATTCAACAGGACTGACTCTTTTGCCACTTTTCAGAAGGAGAGCTCTGGTTCAGTCTCAATACTACTTAATACAAAAAAAAAATTTAAAAAAATTAAAAGTGCAGATGATAAATTGATAGGTAATAGGTCTACCTCCAGTTACAGGCTGACTCATAATCCTCCAATCTACTCTAATAAGAAAAAATTGGGCTATCACTGGACAATATAAAAAGCACTCATGATCAAAAGGATATTTTCCTTCTCTAACACAAAAGAATAGCAATGCTTTGCTTGCAAAAAGAATTCATGTACTTCCGAATAAAGAAAAATACAGACATAGTTCTTAGGTACAATGAAAGACACCCAGAAACCCTTTTGTCCAGCCCATCTTCTGATTTATTGAAAAAGATGACATTCTGTGACTAGCAGCAGGCATTTATTATTTAACAGTATTACTATGAGCCTCTGCCAGTCTTTATCTCTTTCTTTGTGTCCTTGCCCGGTCTTTTCTTGGTATGTGTTCTCAATATTATTTAAAATAATCATAAAGAAGTGTGCTCAGTTTTGTGCCAGCTTTGTCTTTGTTCATCTATTTACCACCATTTTGAAAATCTCTAATTAAAAAATTAGAGATTTTGGTGTTTTATTACTATACCTGGATCTGGAATAACTATTCTCAAATGGAATAAGCACTTGGAAAGGTGTCCATAAGTCCAAAAAACATCCTTTCTGCCTAAATAAATTTTATGATCTTGGTGTTCCCACAACACAATCCAAATCGTTCATCTTGTCCAAGAGCTAGGAAATGGCAGCACGCCATAACCTCAAGGGCTGATTAACCATTGCCAAGACCTTGGATGCCAAATGCTTAGCTGCCAAGGTTTTCAAGGCTCTTGGAAGTCACCCAGGCTTGATTTTTTTTTTCTGGAGAGTAAGTGTTTCTCCTGGTAAAATGGTTGCTGTTCAGTTGTGATGACAACTGTCTTGTGACAATGAATCTGCTTTTTCTAAAGATGAATTGGATACTTTCAGAGTATTAGCAAAGACTTTATTGCACTAGGAATTTTTTGTCTCTTTTCTCCAGTTTTCTGTGTGCACTTAGACGAGCACTGCTATCACATAACTGAAAAATAACACAGAGTAGCTTTGTCTTTCACAGCGAATAGCAGGCCCCTGCCTGCCTACTGCATTTTGTCCAAATTCAGTTGTGCTAGCTGTTGTTTCTATTTTCATTTCAGTGTCTAAAGTATTTGGTAAATACAGGGAACTTTTGATCTGGGTATTTTTACCTGTTCATTGAATTTCCCATTGCTTTGCTAAGGTCTGTGCAGAGAGTACAGCCATTCTTGAAGGAATATGCATTATTTGTTCATAATGTTGAGATGAAAGAATCTCTTTCGCAATGATCTTTGAAATCAAATGTTACTAGAATTTCTGTGAACCAAAAGCATAATCTTATGACATTTCAAAGGACAGATGCCAAACTGTTCTGGATTACTTAATCCCTGTTTTTCTATTGATTTTGGTTCCACTATACTTTTTAATTGATTGAAACTGAGAAGAAATTAGCTAAAATTAAAGTTAAAATTCTAGTGATATACTCCAGAATTAAACTACATTATACCCTCCGGGTCCAGAAGATGTAAGTCTAAACGTACATGGTTTAGACCTACAGTGGTTTCATCTGATCTTTAAAATTACCTTTAATGTTTTTGTCATGCAGCATCAGTTTCTGGTTCAGTGGAATATACTAAATTAAGGTGCTAGCCTTTTGAGTCCTGAAATTTTGGTCACTACTGCTCAGTGTTGTATTTCTGACCTGTCCTAGCTGACCATTGAAAATCAACATTAAAAAAGTATTTATTATACTGTCTGTGTTTTTTAATATACCTTATCTCTGTAATTACTTTGAAATGTTTTAGATAGAATGAATCTGTAAAGACTTCTGACATAGCTGTTTTTGTCTCTCATTAAGGACAGGGAGCTTGCTCTGGAGCATATGGAGAAAAAAAACCCCAAACCATAGTGGGAAACAGCAGAAGATGATTAAAAGATTTAGAGAAAATGATGAGACTGAAGTACAGCCACATAGAACATCACAGAGAAGAACTAGTTATGAGGGTTATCAGTGAAAAAAAAAGTTTTAGATTATTCTTGATAGAAGCTAAGTGATGGTGGGCTTTGTGTTTTGAGGGATTTTTTTATGAGAAACCTAAACACACATACAGAGAAGTGCTAATTGCAGGTGAAATTAGCAGTGAAAGAAATGTACTAGTTCTAAAGATAGTTCATGCTGATAGTGTTTGTTTTTCTCAGTGTGAAAGGTAGAATTTATAAAATATTAATTAAATTTTACTCCCATTTACAATAGGAAAAATGATCACTGCATTTAGTAATGTAAATAACAAAAATAGTTTTATTTACTTTTTTATTTATGGAGAAAATAATGTGTTTAGAACTAGTATGTGAAATTAGTCTCTTTTGTTATAGATTGTCTGACTTTCTGCTTTATTTAATCACAAGCAGGAGGAGAAGTCCGTTGAATGTCATACAGTTTGCTCTGGCTAGTTATTCACATTCACTAGGTAACATTGGGTGTTACCTAGATTGTTAATGTCCTTAGGAGCTATTCTTGTCTAGAGTCAATGTCTTGAGAGACAATAACAAATCAAAGAGGTAGAATGAATCAGCTTAAATTGAAAGGAGATAGAGAAAGAGTCAAGATGAAGAAGCCCTGTGGACAGAATACAAATTCTGGGTAAAAATTAGTACAAATATCTTAAGTGAAAAGAAGGTGAAAACAGCAGCAGTGCAGAGGATCCGTACCAACATGAGTCTTACTGCTCTTGGCATAGAACATATCTGTGATCAGGTTTTCTAGTATCACAAATTTTCTGGAATGTGTGTGTGGTTGAGAGTCAAACAAGTACATTCATACACAATACATCCATATATTTATTAAAAATAACAATAAAAAGCAAACAATGAAACAGGTAACTGTTTATTCTAAAAATATTCAATGACCTGGTGTTGTTTCTGGAAAACTTCTGAGGAGTACAAACTAATGCTAAAAATTACCCAGCCTAATACTGGCAGTGATCTTAGGTTGAACAAGGCTTCTTAATTATCAGCCTTATGTGTTACATGCTATTAGAGAGTTACATAGTTCCATGAAACTATAGGAAGTGTATTTTTTATTAAATACAAAATTTTGAAGTAAATTTTGTATTTAACGCAGAAGTGATGGCTCTGAGTTAAAAAGACCAAGTGTAAGTATAGCATACACATATCAAATATATGTAATAGGAATGAGAGCTGGATGGTTTGTAAATAGTAATAAATTTGAGTTAACAGACTTCTTCTTAGCCTTTTGGGGCTTTTAATATCAGGTGAATTGATGATATTCCCTACTTCCCCTAAAAATAAAGTTACTCCCATCTTTTACAGAAAGAAAGAAAAAGTGTATCTTCTGCATAAAAGCATCACTACATAATTTCTACATTTTCTTGTGAGTCATTGATCTCTGCTCCCAGGTCAGATAAACCTATTCCGGCTGTTTGATTTGATTCCGTCAGTACTATGCTAAGTACTAGTGTCTTGTGTTTCTTCCTGCCAGATTTGTCAGTATCCAGGAATGCAAGTGAAGCACTTCCAAAAAAACCTTTAAAAAACCCAGGCAAGCAAGAAAATGAGCAAGCCAAAAACCAACCAAGTAAAAAACCAAAACCAGCAAGAAAGGAGAACTATTAACTGTATATTTTTTCTTTTGACATTACAAAGTAGTACAGTTTTAAGAGAAGGAATAATTACTGGAGGTTTTTGCCCCTACAGGGCTTTCTTTGTTTCTCAGTAACAGCTGTTTGGCAACAACAATTGTAAAAACTGTCAGCAGTTTACAAGTTAATGTTTTTGACTTCTTTTGCAAACAACTCCTTTCATTTTATTCATGAATCTTCCCAACATGAAGCTTTGAGGTACAGATGACAGAAAAACGAAGAACAGAAAAATCAAGGTCGTCTTTCCTAGTTTTGTGATTAATTTTAAAATACAATGACATGAAAGCCTTCATCTTGTACACAAAACAACTAAAAATTTGTAGTTTCTAAAAGATTGGAAATGTTGTAATGTAAAATAAAATTATACAATGTAAATGTTTGAGATATCAAAACTGATAATAATGTCTGGTGCTTTGTCATTGTATACAACAACATATGTATGTCATGTGGTGCAGTAGGAGCAACACGAAATGCTCATTTTGAGCATGACCAGACAGTTGAGGAAAGCAGCTGATAGTATATGCACTGAAGAGGCAGCTGACAATGCATGACTTTTTATTTCAGCCTTTGCACTGATAAGTTTTGGATTAGTCTGTTCAGAAAGTAACTCTGCTCAACATTCATTTTGATTCTGAACTTAATGAGTAATTTGAGGATTGTATAAGAAAGACAGAGAAACCTAGATGAGAAGAAGTATGAATAAAGTCACCATGAGTCTTTTCTCAAGTCTGCAAGAAGCTATTTTCCTAGTGCTGTGTCTCAGTGTTCTGCACATCTTAACTTATACTACTTATCAGTGTAATGATTAACTTTGCATACCTATCCTCAGCTCACAAATGCAATACTTTTTTTTTAAATATATGGTTGACTTTAACCAGTCTAAAGGAAAAAAATGCAAGCACCTTCACAATGATAGCCATCTAATTATACTTAAATATAGTGATTAAATTTTATAGTTACTCTGACAGTAAAGTTTATCATTTAAATGTAAATCTTGATAAGAAAATAATTAAGAATTACCTTTCACTTCTCATGTTCTCTTCCTAGTGTCAGTGTGTTTTATAAAGTAAAGGTTTCAGAGGTTGATAGATAGGCTCACAGGGCTGTGATCATGAACGGTATTGTTATAATAGTCTTGGCTTTTGTGAATTAAGAAGAAATTAAAAGTTTAAAAACCATAAATGTTAAGTAGCTTGAGCATCACATCTTCAGGATTAACTATTAGTCATTATTAATGCATTTCAAAAGCAAAAATACTAATGAAAATAGTTCTGTAAATATTGGATGAAGGTATTTCTAGGTTTCCTCTGTTTATTTATGTTCTTTGAAATATGGTAGTCCAGATATGTGCTGTATCATTTTTTTCTTTCCACACTCCATCCATTCCTTGCCTTGTTTCTTTCATTATAAGCAGCTCTTTGTAGCTATTCAGGTAGAGGAGGCTGCACTGAGGATGTGAGAAATATGGAACACCCTAAAAATTAACTTAAGCAGGTAAGAATGTAACTGGGAAGATTGTACATCATCCCAGATTCTCTGCAAGTACTGAAAATCAGTCCAGTGAAATAAAATTCTGAATTTAAAGACTTTGTGTCATATGCCAAGTTAGACTTAAAATTTTATTGCGAGCTGAAGTTTAGCAAAGTCCTCTGTGATACAATCCAGCAAAATCATGTGTGATTCTTCCTCTGTGTAATCCAAGTTACAGTTTGCATAACTTGTCAGTTATGTCTTCACTTCATGTTCCATGTTTTTTCATTAAAAATATTCACATATATACAACTAAGAAGGAGCTTCTTCAGCTTCTTGAATGCTTTTATAGGCAGGGCATGAGAGATCATTGTTAATGGAAGTGTTGAATACTGTCAGTTTGAAGGTTTTCTGTCAACTAGTCAAAACCAAACTAGAAAGTCTTAACCGGTAACAGTGAAGCTGGTGATGCAGTCATCAACAAACAGATGTCAGTCTGTATACCATATATAGTTTCTTTTTTCCCCCTCTAGTTTGATAGTAATCTTGACATGAGTATTCTGTACAGCAAAACAAAAAGTTTGAGAGTTTTTCCCATGTTATACTATATTTCAAAAACATATTTGAACTGTTTAGGAAGCCTAAATCTTATGTATTACTAGACTTATGAGTTAAAGCCTTTTATGGAAGTGTTAGAGAGAATGTAATCCTCTGTTTTTAATCATATGCTGACAGCACAATGTTACTAAGCATAATATCTGTTTTACAGATAAAATTGTCATTCTAAAAAGGACAAAAGAGGTGCAAAGAAAAATCTAAAATGTTCAGGAAAGCTTCTACTTGATCTTATCCACAACAGCTGTCTCAGCACTGCAGAAAGTCAGGCTAGTTAAAAATGATGGCCTTTCCTGTATCATGTAATGAATAAGAAATTTTATTGATAGCAGTAAAACCTATGTTGTCTAGTGCTATTTCACACAAGGCTAATAACTGCTCTATGGTAGCTGTAGATACAGTTTAATATACACATGCATTATTCTGAGTACTTCTTGGCAGTGTAGTTCTTTTATATTAAGAGTTATCATTAAAATACAAATTTAAGTGTCACAGAGAAATGAGGTATTTCTGTAGACATACCTAGAAATTTTGAGGAAAAAAACCTGTACTGGAGAAGCGGGAAGAAGACAGGAGATGAGAGGACATTTCTATGACATTATGTACCTGTGAAAAAAACCCAGCATAATCAACTAGCTTGTGATCCTGAAGAGCAGAATGAAGGAAGGAGTTCTACACATAAAACCATCATATAGGTGAGAGATGTGTGGTCATATGGGTTATGGCATCAAATGGAAATAAACTCTGAATTTAAAAACCATCTGGGGACTTTTGCACATGGAAAGCAGAATATTAAACAGCTGTTTTCTGCTGTATATATACCATTCACGCTAACAAAAAGTTTCTCCCAAAAAGCTGCTTACTGTAAACATGTAATAGTACTTTCCTACTGTCACCTTTCTCCTATCTTGGAGATCTTTCCTCCATCATACATAATATCATGGGAGTCTGTTGGTGAGAGGTGAGGTGGTTATTTGGTATACTTCAAGTGTTTTTAAAAATTACATCTTTTCCTAATAGACAGGAAATCTGAATCTAATAATATAGTATAATTTTCTTCAGGCTGAAGATAGTTTTACACAATGCATTCTTTGACATTCTTCATCGTGCATCAGCCACATCAGAGGTGTCATGTTACATCTGGGCTAAGACTGAGGTTTAGCACATCTAGAAACAGAACAAATTTGCCCACTGTGAATTGTGTTTTTATAGACTGAAGATGCAGCTATAATAGGTGAGGAGCTCCTTACTTCTTTTGAGTTGGCTGTTGAGTTACTGTGTTAGATTATAGATCTTTCCCATTTTGCTTTTATTTGCTTTGCAGCTGGATTTGGAAAATATGGGGGGTTGTTGCCTTTCTAAACTATACTTTAAACCTCTTTCAGCCCAAGTGAAAAAATGCAGCTTCTCATGTTAAGATATAGGTTTCATTGTATCTGAACAGAATATAGGAGCCACTTGTTTGGTTCATCTGGAGATGAGGAGACTGAGGGGAGACTTCACTGCAGTTACAACTTTGTCATGAGGGGAAGAGCAGGGGCAGGCACTGATCTCTTCTCTCTGGTGACAGTGACAGAACCAGAGGAAATGGCCTGAATTTGTGTCAGGGAGGTTTAGGTTGGATATCAGGAAAAGGTTCTTCACCCAGAGGATGGTTGGGCACTGGAACAGTCTGGACCAGGGAAGTGGTCACAGCACCAATCCTAACAGAGTTCAGGAGGTGTTTGGACAATGGTTTTGGGCATGTGGTGTGAATCTTGGGGTGGTCCTGTGCAGGGCGAGGAGTTGGACTCAATGATCCTCGTGGGTCCCTTTAATTCAGGTATTCTACAATTCTGTGTTTCTTTCTAGGGAGTGTATCATAATGAGATTTGTTCAAAGGCTGGATTAAAGGAGCATTATATTTAGACATGTTACTAGATCTATTTAGAAGTTTAAAAAACTGTGAGGAATATGAAAGGCATGGAAAATTCATTGCTTAATGCTCTCATATTTCTGCATTATTAACACTTTCTGCATTTTTAATAGAAAAAACCACCTGTTAATTTTGATAAAACATATGAACATTTATTAATGTCTTACTGTGATCCTTAGCTTTCCTGAGGCAATCCAGGAGCATGTTTGGGCCACTGTGTACGTCCTTTTGTTGAACTTGCTTTTTATCACCAAAGGCAACAAATAATTTTTATTATTTTAGATTTTAAGATCTGTTCTATTCAAATATATTCAGAACAAATTCCACTAATGTTTTCCTGGGTCACTGTTTTCTGCTTTATCCATGTACATGAGTGCTTTGAAGAGAAGGGTGAGGGTCTTGTATGTGAAAAAGATACTATATGTAAATACAATAATTTAATATTAGTTAGTTAGTATATGTTAGTATAATTTAAATTGTAAATATTGTAAATCAAGTTGATTTAGACCAAAATTGGTTATTAAAGGACAAAATGACAAAGAAACCACAGGCCCAAATATTGTTTTGTATATATTATGTTTTATTTAGTGTATATTCATATTATATGTATTTTTTTACCAAAAATTCTTAAACATAATTATGCAGTTAAATCTTCTACAGTAACACTTCCTGGCATTTTCTGGTGTTGTGCTCATATTTTCAGTGCTCTTGTGGGGTCTTGGGGTTGATGGTTTCAGTCTGGTAGTACAGGCTGTAACAGCAAGTTAAAATCACCTCAAGTCTGGGAAATGCAGAGCTCATGTTGACTGCTCTCCCTCCCACTAGGATCCACCTGGAGTAATTTTAATGTCTGCTAGCACAGTTTTACACTTTGCTGTATCTTTACCAATGTGTAGATTGATGTTACATATGACTTTATTACATACTATTCTTTTGTGTATGCCAAATGTTATTTCCCTCTTCCCTTTGTTGCCCAGCAATTTAACTGAGCATTGGAGCACTGGAGAGCTAGTGCCAGGCTAGGCCTCTTTTTTAACAGTCTCATGGTGCTCATCTCACAGTGTCTCCACTTGTCAAATTCTCTGCTGGCATACCAAGCCTTCTCTCTGAATACCAGTGCATTAGGGCAATAAATACCTCGTTCTGCCCAAAGTAGCCTCTTGCTATGACTGTAAAAATGGCAAATCCAAAATGTAAGTAAAGGTGACCCAAGTTAGTGATAGCCACCTGTCAGAAGAAAAGCTTCTGTTACAGCTAAAAGCATGAAAATTAATCTGCAGGCATGTTTAGGCAGGGAAAGCCTCAGTGCTGCAGCCTTGAAAACCATATTGGAAGCCTGTTACTAGCAGAACCCTGTCAATATCACTGGACCTATAGCATTCACGCCTTTCCGTTTTATTTTTCCTCTCAATCAATGCATTTATTTAATATGCATTGTAAGAAATAAATAAGTGTAAGGACTACAAAAAATGTGTTGACTAATAGGTGGCACTTTTATTAAAAATATACAGCTAAAATTCCGTGTCACAAGGTCATATTAGATCCTGACCATTCTCCTGAAAGGACAGAAGTCTGCAAATAAATAAAAAATAGCAATCTAGAAAAGTATCAATAGGGTCTATTTGAATGAAATGTATTTTACCATTTTTTCTAACCCTTTGTGCTAGAAGAAGTCTCTCTGCATAGATGAGACTGTGTGTAATACACTTGCCAGGGACTCTCAAAAAGAAAAATTCAGATCCATGTCCCATTGTAGCAAAGTAAACCAGGAATGGTGGACTAAAAAAATGCAAGCAGACTTAGAGCCACTCTTCTTCCCTTACAGAAGCCATTCTTGTAAGGTATTATGGTTGTTTATCACCATCAAAGGTGGAAAGTGAACCCATTAAAAGAGAGGAAAACATACAGTACAGACAGTGAGCTGCCCTGGATGCCACCCTCAGGCAGGACACGTGGGTGTGGTGGCCACATGGTCCTGGTAGGACAGTGCGCTGTCACTGCTGCAGGTGCAGGGGCTGTCAGCAGGGGCAGCCACAGACTGGCAGTGTCCCTCACCAGCCTTGGTTGCAGCTACCTGCGCTTGGTGGTACTTAGCTGCTCCTTCCAAGTGCTTTGCAAAAACTCTATTTCAGGCGTTACATGGAGGGAAATTGAATTTTCTCCCATTTTTCTCACCCTCCCTATGCCATAATTTTTAAAAGCAGAGCTTTTTCAAAGAAAAATGCCTCTGGTGGCTTATCCCTTGCCCATTCAGCTGAGCATGGGCATATGTATTGAGCTGAACAGGGATGGGATTACTTATGTTTTTAAAGGAAAATTCATGTGTATGTGTTTTGTAGATTCAGATGCCAAGCCAACCATGTTCCATTTCTTACTACTTCATCTCTTTTATACCAGATTTTAAATCTTTATCTCGAGAAAGTTTATAAAAATAGCTTCTCTACTGGCACTGAGATTTTGTCATTTTCATTTTAACATTACTTTTAATCAAATTGATGAGCCATAACTGAATATTACATACTGGATTGCTAGCTTACTTGCTTATCTTTTAAATGTTGATAATCCAGCCAGTGTTTTTCGTTAAAAATCCTGCTAGTTTTTAGATAATATAATACACATCATATAATGGCTTTAGTTTTTGTTGCCTTTGCAAATGCACATCAATGAAAAAGAAACAACCATCATATATTTGCAAAATTTCTTTTTCAGGATTTTTTTTTCATCTCCAAGTATATAAGCTTTTGGATTAGGAAGGAACATTCAATTAAACATAATTTGTGTTTCTTACAAACATTTTTAAGGTATTAAGTGAAATACTATTTATTAATGGAACAAAGGAAAAATACAGTTGTGGTGTATGTATAACTTATATTATGAAAAAACAAGTTTGAGACACGGTGCATAGATGTGATGGTTTGCATACCAGAATATTTATTTCACATGGTTCAAGTTACAAAGATGCAAAATATAGCTCCTGTTTAAACTGCGTGAAAATCTACAGTATCAGGGTGTGACTGACAGCCACGTGCTTCTGAATTCATGTTGTTAGAAAGATAGCTTGAATGCTAGATTTTTCTTGACCACCTGTAACAAAATGAAGAACATTCCACATGCTGTGGCACAGATGCTGATAAAATAAAACTGTGTTTCACTGCTTTCCACTATCTGCTAAATTTTGGATTTTGTAGTTCAGGTTAGTTGTGCTAAATTAGAAACTGAGTTCCGGTATAAATATAGAAGTGTTTCGAGTATATCCAGTGAGGTTTTGGCAGTGGGTGACAAGAAAAGACCACTGTCAGACACAGCTGGCTCCAGCTAGCCCTGCAACAGATCTGCCACGGGACACAGCTGAGCCTGTCAGTGAAGCTGGTGGCACTCTCATGTGAGCACATATTTAAGGAAAAACTAAAATACTAGAAACAGGAGAAGGGAACAAAGGCAGAGTGGGAAACAACACAGGGAATGGCTAGGGTAGAAGAGGAGGAACTCTACGGCAGAACAGACATCCGCAGTGCTGCTTGTGGGCACAGGAAGAAAGATAGTGTTTTAATTTCTGTGTTTGATGCTCACTATGCTCACCTGTTTTAATCGGTGTGAAATTTCAATAATTTTCCTTAGGTTTGTTTTGCCCACTAGAGAAGCTGTTGAGCAATCTCCCTGCCTTCAGCTTGACCCAGCTCATTCAGCCTGTTTTCTCCCCATGCCCTAAGTGCTAAGGAAGGACTGTGAGGGAGCAAGTGGCTGGGCTGTTTGCCAAGGCTAACCTACCACAAGAGTGGAAGAGTTATGTGAGCTAGTGCATGTCTCATAAAATATCTTTGATAATCTAAGTCTTGTTTATGTTGATGTTTGATGCTAAACTGGGAGTAAGTTCTTGAAGATAACGGAAGTACTCCAGCTGAGGCAAATACTGAGAACAGAAGTCACGTCCAAGTGTGTGGTTATCTTTATTGTAGCAATTGTGGAGGAGAAAATAATGGCATAGTCATTGAAAGGATTCTTGTTCAGCAGGCTATTTTAAACTGACTTTTTCAAAAGTAATACAGGTTTTTTTTACTTTTAAGTACAGGCAGATTTAAGTAGTGTATATTGCCTTAGTGCCTTATTGTAGTGTATATGAAAGCTGTGAACAGAGTCCTCTTGATGATAGCACAGAACTTCTCTAGCACTGAACAAAGATTTGTCTGCTGCCTCCATCGCTGTACCTACCATCTGTCTTGGGTATGTCTTCTTAGTGCGTGCTTCCAGGATGCTAATTCAGACTTAAATGAGATTTTTTTCATCAGATATATTAATGAGAAATGTTAAAAAGCATACAGAGAAATGGAACCACTTCAGGAGATTTTCTCAACCACTCATAATTGAATAAAGATACTACTTCATTAGCAGCTGATATTCAGCAGTAGATGCTTAAACGTGGCTCATGCAACTCTCCAAATAAATTTACAATAGTAGGTTACCAGAGAGTAAATTAGAGTATTAAATTACTGGGACTAGCCTTGCTGACTTTGATACTATGCTGAAAAAAGTGGATGAATTTCAGCAAAGTTCCCACAGTGAGACAGTTTTATGTTCACTTTAGACCTCTTTCAGTCTACGTCTGTCTGTCTGTCTGTCTGTCTATCTATGTATCTATGTCTCATGTATTTAAATAAAATTAAATTAAAACGTTGTTCTCTGGACTTCTCACACCTTGATTTTCCATACAAAACATAGTCAGTATAGACTATCTGATTCAGTCAAGGAGTCCCTGAAAAGTCCATGAAAAGAAATACTTTTCTTAAAAGTACTGAATTTTTAAAACTGACGTTTTAACTGATAGGGTTTATGGTTTTGTTACCTTATTAAAATTGTATTACCTGGTGGTGACTTATGCAGTTTTTTCTATCTTCAAAACCTTGGAAACAACTTCTCTGAAGTAAAAACTGAATTTTAAAGGAATTCATGGACTTCCCAGGGCTTTTGCTTGTGTTTACATTAAATCTTATATGTATTCACGGAATTCTCTGATTTCTCACGGAAAGCTCTGATGCCTGTGAAAAGGGAAGTTGGTCTCTTTGATGCGTTGCAATCTTTCAGAGGGAATTAAATTTCTTAGATTTTTCTTAGACTCTGGTGGTTGTATACACCATTAGGGAAATATATGCACATTCTCCTTTAGTGATTTCATGTATATGAGGCTTCTGGACTGGTCATCTGCTATTCTATTACGGTTGCCTACATCAAAAATAACAGAATTATTATAGGAAACAGAGCTTCCTTTTACGGGATTATGGGATGCACATATGTGAGTAATTTATGCCAGTATTCCTGCATTCACTTCAGTGTTAGATGACAATGAAAAATGGAATTGAGTTTGTTTTAATTGCTAGTTTATTAATAGGATTTTAAAGATTTTAATTACTTGATATTTCTTTAAAAGTGTATGAGTTGAGGCTTTTTTTTGTGTGTATGTAAAAGCCATGGTTGACTATTCCCATTTGGCAAACCAGTTTCCAGATAAATGGTGAGTCATTTGTTGCTTCTCTCTCTGAGGATAAAACTGGTTTTCAGCAGCTCAGGTCACATCCAACAGTAAGAACAAATCTGCAGAAACAAAATCACTAAGGAAAGGGTAAAAGATGGTGAGTAGTCAGAGTCTTCACCTTGTTCTGACATTGTAGTGCAGAGAAAAAAGATGGCTGTGTTCAAGTAGGAGGTTGATAATGTTTATTATCCCTGTTGTTTATTATGAGGAGTTAACCTCTAGCAGCATGACTGACACAGGTAACACCTCAGTAACTGTGCAGTTGCTCTGTTTGCCATATGAACAGTTATTTCCTTAAATTGGTTACACACCCCCTGGAAAGACCTCTTGTAACACTGTCAAAGTGATACTAGTCAGATATTTCTACTTTTGTGTTGTATATCACAACATTTTGTGTTATCAGAAAATGCTGTCACTCTGTCTTCTCTACATAGGAAAAAAATACTGGGTTTTTAAAAAATACAGTGTATGAGTTTTGGGAGCAGAAATCAATCTGTATGTAAGTGGCTCTGCCTGTGTGAAAGAGTTTAATGTATTAAGAATCAGATATATAATGGCCTTTTGATGAACAAACATAGGTCATCGGGGCATTATAGCTCAAAGAAAGAGAAAGTTCTTCTTTCTAGTGTACATGAACAGTGCCTAATCCGAACCTACAGTACTGAAATGGCATCTTGTGTGAGTCAAGTCTGAGATCCTTCTGTATTTGTCAGCTGATCTGAAAGTAGCTCAGGTGGTTCATGAATAATGAGCCAGCAACGTGTGTTCACAGCCCAGAAAGCCAAACGTGTCCTGGGCTGCATCCAGAACAGCGTGGGCAGCAGGGCCAGGGAGGGGATTCTGCCCCCCTGCTCTGCTCAGATCCCACCTGCAGGGCTGCATCCAGCTCTGGGATGCCCGACATAAGAAGGACATGAAACTGTTGGAGCAAGACCAGAGAAGGGAATGAGGTTGATAAGAGGACTGGAGCACTTTCCTTATGAGGGCAGACTGAGAAAGTTGGGTCTATTCTGCCTGGAGAAGAGAAGTTTGCATGGAGACCTCACAGCAACTTCTTGAAGGGGGCCGGCAGGGAAGGTAGAGAGGAACTCTTCATAAGGAACTGCAGTGGGAGAACAAGTGGGAATCGGTTCAAATAGAAAGAGGGGAAATTTAGATATGATACTGGGAAGAAGTTCTTTACTGTGAGAGTGGGGAGGCATTGAAACAGGATTTTCTGAAGGTTGAGGATTCCCCAGCCCCAGCAGTTTTCAAACCTGGGTTGGACAGGACTTTGAACAAACTGGTCTAGTGAAATGTATCCCTTCTCAGGACAGGAAGACTGGGATTAGACAATCTTTATGGTCCATTCCATACCCTTAACATTCTATGATTCTAAGATAATGGAAAAGAACTTAAAAATATTGCTGATTCATTTACATCTTTTGCTTTAGTAATCATTCATCCATTCAGACGAGATTTGAATTGTGGTTGCATAGACTGCTAAATGTATACAAATCTATTTATTTGGGTAAGACACTCCTTGCATCTGAAACACTGTATGAACAATATTTCCACTTCCAGATTGCCTCCATCATTTATGTTTACTATGGCATAGAACTGCTGAAGTGAAATGGTGCAGGAAGATCTGTGGAATTATTTACTTCCAGCACCTGTTGGAAGGTGCTGTCAGTCAAATCCTGCAGTGGAAAAGATAACTGGGTTTGGTAGAAGCAGAAAAGGTTGTAGTTACAAAGCTCTCATGCAAAGGCAGTACCATTACTTCTTGTTAATTAAATGAACAAAAAAATAGAATATAATACTCATTATCTAAATAGATTTCTTGGAAATTTAGAATGAATTTTTCAGTTCCTTTAATGGCATTTTTAAATTAAATTAGTGTGCATTGACTCACTTTGGATGCATTTAAATTGTCATCCTAAATTTGTTTTCAGAAAGTATTTTGAGCACATTTATTTCATCATAAGTTTTCAGTTGAAGGAATAGCACTCAAGATTGTAGTGAAGGTCCTTCAGAGATGCATGCCTTTCTTCCTGCAACATAGTGTGGAATTTGCATTATTTCTAGATCCTTGTATGAGTTCTATACTTTTATTGTATATTCTAGAAATGGTTCTCTTACAGTTGTTTTATACTCTGGCCTTGGATGTTGAATACCCCTTTGATGAAAATGAATTGACACATGAAAAGAACAAATCTGGAATAGTTTTCCTGGATTCTGTTTGCTCTGAGTGATATCCACAAGATTTGGTGAAAGCTTGTTGTTCTGGAAAAATTAAATTTGCCCTAAGGCTCTTGTATAAGAAGGTAGTCATCATGCATTGAAGAGCACAGCATGGTTCTCTAACATTGTCCAGAATACCTTAGCACTGTTGCTACAATATTTATCAGGAAAAGCATATTTAAAGATTAAAGAATAAGAGTGTTTAAAATAATTTTGAGTAATGCAAATACCAAATTCAACTAATACAATGTCTTGATTTTGTTCATTGGGATTTAATCACAGTAATAAACAATTACCATTAAATGCTTGGCAAAATAATGGCCTTGTAAAGTAAGCACAGCTGATCATAGTCTAGAAGCTATATGTCAGTCTAGTTGGTTTTCATTATTTAGAAGCCTGCTGAAAATGTTTTATTTATAAACAGTAAAACAAATTACTTAAATGCACTCTGAGGCTAGTTCACATCAGCGAGAAATGTGAGTGTATCATCCTGTTCTGACCTTCTGATTTCTTAAGAGAATCAGAAATAATCCAGAATTCCAAGACTAAAGTTCAGCTGCATCATTAGTGTTTTATTTTTCCCTGCACTTAACCTTAGCAAGTTGTCAAAGCAAAAACAAAAACTGATTAAAAAATAGCACATAAATACATTTTCACATAAAACACTGTTCATAAACATATATCTGAATCTGATAAACTGTACTTTGGCAGAACAGAGCCATCTCTGCCTAGATCCAGTAAAGGCATTTGGGTATCCAGCAGCTCATCACCAAGTACATAAATGTATTTTTTGTGTGTATTAGGTGGGCAGCCCGATACAACAGCAATGAAAGCATGTGAATGTTATGGAGTTACATGCTGCTAAAATACTTGGGTGAAGTGCCATAATACGGAGGATTGAACATGAATGTCTCATGGTGTGATACCTGCATTTACAGTATTTGCCTCTTTATTTGTTTTCACTTTGGGGTTTTTTGTTGTCATGATGTAACCCCAGCCAGCATTTATGCCCCACACAGCTTCCCGCTCTTTCCCCCACTTGTGGGATGTGTGAAGGAAATGGAAGAGTAAAAATGGAAAAACTTAGGTATTGTGACAAAGAAAGTTTTAATAGGAAAAAAGCCTTGCACATCAACAAAGCAAATCAAGCCATTAATTCCTCCCTTCCCTATCCTCAAGAAGCAGGCCTCTGTCGTGTGTAATGGTGCCTTATGGAAACAAACACAAATACTTTCTAGGTCATACCTCTTCCTTTGTCGTGTACATGATGCCCTGTGGAACATCCCTGTCGTCAGTTGGAGTCAGCTGTCCTGACTGCATCTCCTCCCAACTTCTTGTGCACGCCCAGTCTCCTCACTGGTGAAGCAGTACAAGAAGCAGGCATTGACACTATGCAAGCACTGCTCAGTAATTACAAAAACATCTCTCTGTTATCAACTCTGTTTTCAGCACAAATCCAAAACACATCCCCATACCAGCCACTGTGAGGAAAATTAAATCTATCCTAGCCAAAAGCAGATATTGCTGAGGTTCCCCCCTCCTTGCACTTTTTTCTTTTTAAAAAGGGAAGTCTATCTTAGCCTGCTTTTTCAACACTGGACTGTTTACAGGTTTTCCCTCTTAATTTTACTTCAGCAATACAGCGTGGGATTCTACTGGACATAAAAAACAAGGCATACAGTTAGTTTTGTAGGTAATTGGCAGCCTTACATTCCTATCTTTGTGCTAGAAACTAAGTTGATTTCGTGGAGTATCAGCAGCAAGGACTAAGAGCACAGGCTGTGGGAAAATAGTGCCATGTTCTAATTCAACTTCTTCCTGAATATCTCTGTTATGTAATCTGATATTCAGTGTCATTTTTTTACCTTGATCTTTTTCCAGGAAATTATTAACAGATAAAAACGATTATATGGTCAGTAGTGATGTTGTCATTGTAAATCTGTGCTCAGCTGCTCAGAGTTTCATTTTCTCTTAACCTTAAATTATAAGAAGGGCATGAACACTGAAACAAGTTCAGATAAAACCCCAGGACAGTATTTTTAATAAATGCACATAGCATGACTATGTTATTTCTTAAAATAGCTACCCTGTGTTTTGCAGAACCTGTGTCATGTCTCTCTATTCAGGCATTTCCCACATACTTCATTCACATGAAGTGTGCACTTTTTGAAGTTTACTCTTCTAATACTGTAGCAAATTTCTTGAGAGTTTTGTTAGATAGAATAAGCAGGGTAAGGAAAGAAAATATTAAGTGACTAAGTCTGTAATAGAAGAGTAGCTAATGCTCTAATAGAGTTTTACTTTTGTCATTCCTTCTTATATCTTGTGGTCTTCTGGTTGAATTGAAATCAAGTTTTAATTTTGATTTGTAAAAAAAAACAAAACTGTTTACCGTATCATTTCTTGATTATTAAACCATATTTGATAGTAAGTGATAATTTACATACTGATTCCATTATTTTATTTATTGATTTTCATAGGATTTTCTGTATGTGTAGTTGTTTTTTAAATGCTCCACTGTTCACTTGTTATCTTGACTGGGATCTTGGGAGAGCAGACAAGTCTATGAAGTTGATGAATGGAAAAGTCTATGAAGTTCACTAATGACCAACAAACATAGCTTGTACAACTTTAGTCATAAACACCAAATGGGTTTATGGCTTAAGGTAAAGATTGATAAATGGAATATGCTAAATAAAATCCTGAATAGGAACACTTGCCCAATATCTGTAGGCTATCTGTGAAACAGAAAAGTTAAAGCTTTATTCTTTTATGCATTAGCCTGTGGAAACAATTTCACTTCTGAAATGCTTCAAGAACATTTGAGTATAATGGGCTTTGTACTGCCTGCTTTGGCTGTACCCTGTAGAGAGCACTCAGCCCATTCAGCTTGAACTCCATTTTATCTAGCTCTTATCCATTAATTTTATCCTGACCTTGGGCATAAAATATATGCACTTTTTATGCTCCATGCTTTTTGTGGAGAAAGAGGAATAGCATTACCCATCAATCACCATTATGAATGATACAGCTTAAAACAAACACAGGTCAGAGACAGATATGTTAAGAGCAGTTTTGTATTGATTCCATCACAACACTGAGTTAAAAGGGGGAAAAAAACTGCATCAGAGTATAAATGATGAAAAGAGATCTGGAAAACAACAACAGCTATGAAGTAAACTTAAGGGCTTTACTTTAGGGTTATTATTGGGAAAAAAAATTGTTGCTATTATTAATACAATCTACCTCCCTCTAATATATTTATTGTCATAGCTTAGACTCTGCAGTGTACTACAGCAATAACATCTGTGTGTTTTACTGTTGCATTTTTTCCTGTTGAAAGCTTTTTTGTTAAAAGAATCTTACACTGATTAGGTCCTTTATATTTAGCTCTAGTGCTGAAATATTTATACCATACTTCTCACTGTAGGCACTTTTTATTTGTTTGTTACTCCAATCCACTTGCAGAACACTGTCTTTGACTACAACAAAATTGTATGTCGTTAGGATCTGTGACACTGGTACTAATCATAGAAATTTTAACAAGCCTACCTGAATTGCAGTATGCATCCCTATTGTAGTGTACATGGAGGAAAAGATGTCCTCCTTTGTCAATGGATTTCCACTGAGGAAATAATGACTTAAATAATAATATTGATGGGGGACAATGGTTTTACACTGTGAGACTTCTCTTTGGAAACAAGAAAACCTAGGAAATTAGAGCTTAAGTGTAAAGATATTATGACACAGCTTATTAGAGGAAAATACTTGAAATGGTGAATTTGACAAATCTGTGATAATACCTTTATGGTCTGTTTACTTCCTAAAGTAGAAACCTGGAACTGTTAAGTCAGGGAAAGGTATTGGTAACAGCCTTCCTTTGCCAGAGGTCGAAGTTTTGTTTTCAGTTTTCTAAGCAGTTTTCCAATGTAAAACTCTTGAGTGTTCAGAATTAATTGAGTGTTTATTTGGCATTGTCATCCTGAATTCTTAGATTTTTGCCCCGTGATTTTTATGCTGTTTTCTTCAGTTTATAAACTGATGATTTCTGTTGCTGATCTGGAAGATACAGAGGAAGGGAGGTTCTGTTAACACAGTAGCTCCTGTGAGGACTAGGGAATATGAAAAGCCTTCTTTCTGTTCAGCTGTGGATCAGCTGGTCAGAAGAACTGCTAGTCCTGAATGTTCTTGGTGCTGGAGGCCGTCTTACCTGTACTTCCATTGTATAGAGAATTTACATATATGTCATGCAGCAGTCATCTGCTGGTGAGACTCTGGTAAAAATTAATATAGCTGTGTCTGTTTTAGTGCTAACTTGTATAGTAATTGAAAGCCTTCCTATTGAGTTGTAGCAAAATATACTGTGGGTAAGAAAGTGGAAGAGTTTAAGGTTAAAATTCTTTTTTTTCCCTGTAGCTTACTGTCGCATTATACTGGTAATAAAAGCTGCTTGTTTCTTTACATCCTCAGGTCTTTTGTAGGCATTCACATATGGGTCTTCATTCATTATTATCTAAATATTTCTTAAAATCCATGGTGGAACCTGAATTAATAATCATAATATTGCACTAGTTCCATGATCCTGTCATTTAATATTGCTTTTGGTCAATTTGTGATTTAAAACAAAGCTAGGAAAATTAATAATTTGAATATACTGGCATATACTGCGGATGAAAGATTTTTTTTTTTCCCTCTGGACTTTTTTCTTGTTAGGACTGTGTTATCATACACAAAGCAGTTTTTGAAAAGTAAAATACTCTGCAATTGCAGGCATTACTCTGAAAGGGCCATTGTACTTAACAGTCCTTTATTTATAGAAATTGGATGAGATTGTATTTTTAAATAAAACAGGATTTTTTTATGTACATTTTTTTGGTATTTATTATATGGATAAGCCCCAGGAAATTCAGGGATGAATTTGGCAGGTGGCCTTCATCTCATTCGTTTTCTCTTTAAAGAGTTTTACTACCTACTTGGTTACTTTTATTAAGCAGCTGTGAATGAGAATAAAATTTTATCATACATGATTTATGTTCTTGGAGCATCTTTTGGAAATGCATTATTGTTACTATTTACTTAAAAATCTTTCACATGTTTAGAACCATATACCATCATTGATTGACAGCATCTTTGTAAAACAGGATCAGGAATAATACATGTTCTTACATGGGGAAGTAGAAAAGGCAATATAGAGTGGTAGAATGAATCAGTTACAGATCTAGAGACACAGTTCTCCTGAGGCCATAGGTTTTAGAGCCATGAGGGACTAGCAAGGCTATTTAGGCTGCCCTCATGTATAATAGGGGTCACAAGATTTCCCTGAATTAGTTTGTACTTCATTATCTTATGCTTTTGAGTAAAAGTATCAGCTGGGTTTCGAATTCCCTGTCTTAAATGCCTGTAGCTGTTCCATGGGACTGTTAAGACTTAGCTAAGGCTTGATCATGTATTTGCTTTCAGCCAGGATTTATATAGGCTTCAGCAGAAACTGAATTTCCACAGGGATATGTGCCCACCTCCTTAACAGTTACATGGAAACGACATTTGAAGCCAGTTCTGGGTCGTGAAAGAGTTGATGAAATCTGTTGAAGCTGGTCAAGTTACAGAAAAATACAGTACCCTACATTGCTCAGTAACTGCTTCATCTCTTCTAAATCTTCAGCTGCTACTTTCTAGAGCATAGTTTACTTGTTCACCCACTATCAGCTTCTATGTGCCACTTGCGCTATCAGTCCTTTTCTTTCGCAGAGACCCCTGTCTGGGAATTCAAGCCAGACTCCAGATAGAGCGGAGATCAACAAGAGACAAAGAGAAAAACTCACAGGTTTTGTGCACACTTGTTTCATGTGTAGCTGAGTAATTAGCACCTTCACGGTGAAGGGGATCAGAAAAGTATTTTCCTGAGTGATGACTGGTCATGGATGCTCTGCATTTTATGTAAAGAAAATAAATATGCATGGTACTCTGCTTGGTGTAAAATAGAATTCAAAAGAAATTGTTTACTTTTTCACTTTTTTGTCACTGACACTTTGGAAAGAGGATAAAAAACCTCAAACCCATTTCCCTCTGCCACTTTAAAAATAATTTCCTGGTATTCACATCCTAAAAGAAATTTGAAATATACAGGGTGCTCTCATCATAGTCAGATTTTTTTCAGAAATGTATTGTAAAATATCTGGAATTCTGCCTGTCACATTTTGGATATGGGTATGTTCATAATAGAAAAATTTAAAAAGAGAAAACTATCCGAAATTGATGACTTGTCCCTTAAATTTAAAATTTAAATGACAGTTTTTATTCTGCTTCAAGCTAGTGCACAAAGCATTGCACATGCTGCATAGAAAACTTCAGGCTTACTAAATCCTTAGGGTCTAGTATTCAAAATGATTTTTTAAAGTTGTTAGTGAGACAAATTTTCGTGGTATTTGTTAGATGTAACAGGGATGTAGAAACATACAATTAACATGAAGAAAATTATTTTAGGAAAACTAAAACAATGACTGTGGAGTTATAGGGGAAAAATGAATACAGAAAGCATTGGAGATGGCAAGCATTTGTCTGTGTATAGCTAGAAATGTATACAAGCATGAACATTCTTTGTGCTTCTTATAATGAGTCTAAATCCTCTTCTCGGTACCTCCACTCACAGGCAGACCTTAAGGGATGCTGGTTCTTTGCCACACACACAACTGAGTGCAAAATCTTTAGTGTTCCCTCACACTCACAAAAACTTGGTTTGCAAATGCAAAAACAGTACAGGTATACTTAATCTGCAGTTAGTATGAAGGCATCTGGTCTATAAAATAGACATTAATATAAAGAGTAATCTACTAAATAATCTTGCTTTTTTCAACAACTAGTAATGTTCTTCATCTCATAAATTAATAACATTGTTTGTGAACTGCATTCATGGCTTAGTAAAGTCTCTATCCTATTTTGCTTTATAGGAATATCATGTTAATTGAGCAAAGCTGATCTATCTATAAATAAATGCAATAAGAAAAAGCTTCCAGAAAATTGCATCTACAAATACTACACTATCAACTTACATTTAATCTACTTCTTTCTTTGTTTGATGTACTGAAATCTGTAAAGATGGTGTTTTGTATCACAAGTAGACATTTTTGCCTAAGGGAAGAAAAAAATAATGGGAGGAAATAAGGCAAGTTTGAATATATCCTAAAGTACATTGTATCTCCTGTTGTGTAGTTTCTATTGCTGCCCTGTGAAAGAGAATGCTTTCAGTGCTCTTAAGAATGTTCAAAATTCAGACAAAATAAATCCAGTCATCTCAACTGAACCTTTTCTGAATGTATTCATCACTTTTCACTGATTGCTAGTAAAACTAAACAAGGTATCAGGTCATATATTACTAAGGTACAATCCCAAACTTCTAACACAGCCTTAAAATAGAACAAAACACTAAACCTGACAAAAAGTTCTAATTTTATTGACATTTAATTGAAGCAAATTCCTCAAGAGATACAGAAAAACCAGGTAACAAAATGGAAGTGGGGAGCAGACCAATTTCAAAAGATGCTTATTATAATTTCTGCCAGTTTGGTGAGGGGATGTAACTATTGAACTGGATGATCAACAGTTAGAGTGCGCTTCGTTTTGCAGTCATATTACAATTTCTAACAGACAGGTGTCCACTTGACAGAAGCTGCGGTCCTGATAGGACTGTGTCAAATGCAATTCTTGTTAGCTGTCTCTCCAAAGAGACAGATGATCAAAAACATGCACAGTCTGAACTGCTATCTCATCCACTGACTTCTCAGATCAACTCTGAAGACCCATTGACAGGGAAATGTAACAAAGCCCTAAGTTTGGAGAACACTGATGTGTGGAATGAAAAATTCCTTTTAGGGAATTAGTTTGATACTGGAGTCTTCTTCTAAACAGCCTTTCCAGTAACTTTTCAGTCTTCCAGATGCTATGATGAGATGAAGTGTATTGTCTCTCTTAAAAACTGAAAAATTAGGATGGCGAGAGTCTGTCTTTTGTTTGTTGAACAAGGCAGTGGTGAGACTGAAAATGTAAGAAAGACTAAACAAGCTGCCTGTTCTAACCATTCCATTTAAGGGATATTAATGTTTCATAAAGCAGTTTACTGATACGTACCTCACAAATTTATCATTTCTATATGGAGGATATTGTTAACTCTTAGACAAATCTACCCACTCATTTCTTATTGTAGGTTTATTCCTTTGTTGCCTTACGTGCACAACCAGAAAGGTAACGTTCTCAAAAGATGTGACAAAATGGGTTTACTTCTTTATGCCATACAAGGACTATAGTCTGATTCAGAACATACCTTCTAAGAGTATAAAATTAAATATAAAATGTACAAAAATTTAAATACTATTGTAGTTGCATAGAAACTATTAAATACATCTGGAATAAACAGCTGGAACAGGTCAATTAAATTAAGAGGAATTTAGTCTGTGATAGTTGCAAACTCTTTTATTAAGGAAGAGCCTGGACTAACTAGCAGAAACTTAACTTGAGACATCACCAGTAAAGAGAACAGACACTGCTTTGCAGCCTTAGAACCAGAATACTTGAAAGAATGTGCGTATTTTTAGCTACAGTCACTCTATGCGATGCATAAAATCATGAGAATTAATTAATTTCATGGAATTTTCTAGACCCCCAGGTCCTTACAAAATTTAATGTGATTTTATTTGTGTGTGGCTAAAGATATTTTGAGGGGACTTCACTTTGGTTCCCCTGTGTTAATCATCACCATGAGGCGACAGCAGACAATTGACTGTCAGTTCACTGTCATCCACAGGGTTGCTATTATCTGTGTCAGCCACACATCATGGTTTTGCAGTTTAACAGATTTTAAAGTTTGTGGTGCACTTTAGAGGGAAGGATTTAGCAATGCAGTAAGATGCTGAATAGCATAAGCCTTCTGCCAAGCAAGTATTTTCATTTCAGACACAAAATAAATTTTATTCAATCCTGCCTGATACTTGCAACTGACAGTTACAGTAATAGTGCCTTTTAGTCCAGCATATGTTTCAAATTTTACCTGAAAAACCCAAATTTCTTTAAATGAATGACAGATACAGTAGGGGCAGCAGAATATTGAATCTGCAATCTACTGTTGAATAGCAGAAGTGATATTTACTTTAAAAGGGTAGATGTAAGTTTGTGAATATATGAATGGAAGGATTTTTCCATTGATGTGAACATTGGTTAGGGCTTTGGCATTTTATTGTCAGTCATGCTACTAAGCAAATAAAACTGCATTGTATCAACATTTTATTTTCTGCAGAACAGATAGTATGTAGAGATTTACAAAATTTATTTTATGTAATTTCTTATTACATATTTGTTAGCTACTACTAAATTAAAAGCTAGCTAGTAGAATCATAAAATGGATCTGAGAATGTTTAGGGTTAAAAGGGACCTTAAAGATCATCTAGTCCCAATGCCCCCTGCTATAAACAGGGAGATCTCCCAGTAGACCAGGTTGTTCAAGGCCGTATCCGACTTAGCCTTGAACACACACGAGCAAAATGCCCTCTGACCCTGCTGGCAGCAGTGCTTTGAATGCAGCCCAGGGCATGTTTGGCTTTCTGGGCTACAAGTGCACATGACAGGGTCACACTGAGTTTTCTATCAACCATCACCCCTGAGTTCTCCACTGGGCTGCTTTCAATCACATCCCCTCCCAACCCACAGGTGTGTCCAGGGCTGCCATGACCCAGGCGTAGAACCTTGTGCTTCTCCTTGCTGGATATCATGAGGCTTGCCCACTCTCAGGGCCCTCTGGATGCCATCCATTCCCTGCAGATTGTCAGCTGCACCACACAGGCTGTGGTCATTGAACGTGCTGAGGGGGCACTCAGTCCCACTGTCCAGGGCACCTACAAAGATGCTGAACAGTTTTGGCCCTGGTGCTGACCCCCGAGGGACACCACCCATCACTGCTCTCCCCACGGACAGTGAGCCATTGACCACAACTCTGAGCACAGCCTTCCAGACAGTTCTTTATCCACTGAGTCATCCATCCCTCAAAGCCATGTGTCTCTCATTTAGAGACAAGGATGCCATGTGGGACAGTGTCAAACCTTGCAGAAGTCTAGGTGGAAAATACTAGTTGTTCTGACCTTATACTTAAATAATGTTGCCTTCCCATAGAAAGTCACCAAATTTTTCAAGGAGACTTACCCTTTCTAAATCCATGTTGTCTGTTACAAATCACCTCTTTGTTTTTCCATGTGCCTTAGAACTGTTTCCAGGAAAAACTGCTGCATGGTCTTTTCTGGAACATGTGAGACTGACTTGTCTGTAGTTCCTTGGCTCTTCCACTTTCTTCTTTTTAAAAATTTTTACATTTCCCTTTTTCCAGTCCTTGGAAATGACGGCTACTTTTTCAAAAATTATGGGTAGTGTCTTAGCAACTTCATCAAGTTCCCACAGACTTCTGCACAGTCAGATGCCTTAGATAGTCGTGAGCGTGATCTTCTCCTACAGTGGTCTCAGTCCTCTTTCTCCCAGCCTCTTTCTCATCTTCACCAGCATGGCTGGAGCACTTGCCATTGAGTACCCTGGCATAAAAGTCATTGACAGTCTCAGCATTCACTTTGTCCATGGTGGTAGGTCTCCTGTTTCCGTTTGGAGAGATTCCACACTACCCCTCGTCTTCCTTTTGTTTGCAATATACCTATAGAAGTCCTTCCTGTTGTCTTTGATATCCATGGCAAGACTCAATTCTAACTAAGCCTTGGTTTCCTTCACTTAATCACTAGCTTCTCACACGATTTTCCTGTATTCCTCTGAGGCCACCTCTCTTCATTTCCACTTTCTAAAAACTTCATTTCTTGCTTTGACTTTGCTTGGCAGCTTCTTATTCATCCCAGAAGGCCTTCTAGCATTTTTGTCCAATTTCCTTCTTGTCAGGATCATCTCTTCTGAGCTTGGAGAATGTGATCCTTAAATATCAGCCAGCATTCTTGTCTTCCTCTGCCCAGTGGGGCTTTATCTCATGGGACTCTACCTGTTAGGTCCATGAAGAGGCCGAAATTTGCTCTTCCAAAGTCCAGGGCAAAGGCTGCAGTGAGCTTGCTGTATGTCCTTCTCTGCCCTGAGGATCTCACTCGTGGTCACTGCAGGCAAAGTTGCCTTGGAGCACTGTATTCCACCAACTCCTTCCTGTCGGTGGGTTCAAGATCTAGCATGACACCTCTCCTTTGTTGGCTTCTCAGTCACTTTGTAAGGAGCCTCTGGAATGGCTTGTACCTTGTCCTGTGATCCCTCCAACAGTGTTTGAAAACCCCCCTTGAGGATCAGGGCTTGCAGGCCTGTCTGCCTGTAAGGGGTTTATCCACAACTGATTATCCTCCTGATTGGATGGCCCACTATAACATTGCCTATCCATGCCCTCCCTTTGATTTTGACCCACAAACCCTCTGTTGTCTCATCATTCCCCAGCCAGTTTCATACACTCCAACTGGTCACTGACACAGTATGTCATGTCCCTAGCTGGTCTTTCCTAAAACACCTCAAGCCTTCCATTCCACTGCTCTGGTCATAGGACGCGTCCCACCATGTCTCTATAATGCCAATGATACCATTTCTATGCAGCTATGCACATGTCTGTAGTTCCACTCCATATTATGTGCATTTGTGTCCTGGAGAAAGCTAGCTTACTGAATGAAGTATCTGGAGTGCCTTTGCACTGCTCTAGGCATCCATTACAGGTGTTGGAATCCAACTGCAGGGTTGGGAGGGATAGGTGCTCCCCTCCCTTGATAAATCAAACCTTAGCCCTCTTCAGAAATCTGGCAATTACTAGACCAAAGATACTTTTCCCTTCTTTTTCAAATGGACCCCGTCAACCTCCAGGCTTGCCAAATCAAGTCCCGTGGTCCGAGTAACCACACTACTATCAAACACCACCTTTTCATAGTTGAACTAGTGTTTAACTGCCTTTTTTATGGAGCAGGTTGGTTGCTCCAGTTAGCGCTGGCTGTTCTTCCAGATATGTGCTGGGTGAATTTTCGCATTAGCCTAGACAAAGCATTTCTGGGGGGAAACGTCTGGCTTTGAAGGAAGCCCTTTTTTTATTATTTTTTCCTTTCCTCTTCCTTTTGTTGTTTTTGGGTTTTGTTTTTGTTTTTTTAACTACTTCCCAACCCCCTGTATCAAAGCCCTCCCTCCCTCCTTTCCATATGTAGTGGGAGATGGATTTCTCACCTTTCGTCAGCTGTGGTTTCCCATCACTGGGATTGGAAACCACTGTCCAATTCTGTTTCAGCCTCCCTTTTATATCTTGGTCTTTTGACTGTCTCCTGCAGCTTGACTACCTGTTCTTGGAGGTAATCCACCAGGACAAACCTCTTGCAATTCAGTGAACTACTCACACTTCATCATATTCCTTGACCACTTCCTCATTCAGTTCTGCCACTTAGCTTAGCAGATCGTCCACTCGCAAACACATACCATCTCCACGGCCCTCTGGCATCCATGAGAAGCTCAGACACTCTGAGCAGCCAGAGACCTGGAATGTTGTAGGTTGATGTATGAGGTTTGTCGGGGTCACTGTGTTCCTTTTGACAGTGGCTTTTGACTGAGTGGAAACCAGAGTCCTCTTTTAGTATGGTGAATGATGACTTACTCCCTAAATTCTGCATCCCAGCTTTATGAACTGCCATTCAAACTTCTGTGCCACACCTTTATGCCCTGCTACACTCTGTGTGCCTGCTCCGTGCACTGCACTCCTGGTCACTTGCACTTCATGGGGCTTTTTTTATCTCCTGTGGATGCTCCTGAAAAAATCCCCTACATTCCTGATTGGCTCGCAAGAGTCCCAGGTCCTACAAGGGATCTGGGATGCTGATCAGGTGTCCCTGAGCTCAGAAATTCCTCTGTACAGCACAGTGCAAGAGTCACCCCTGAACTTAAACTCAGTCACCAGTGCTGTTGCTTCACTGACATAAATCTTAAAAGGTGGTTCTAGGCTATTCATCAGTTTCCGGAATAAAAATGAAAACATTGCTTCTTCATGGCCAATGAAAACTGCTGAGAAGTGAGAATGGTTCTGTGACCTTATATCTGCTTTCCACGAGTCCCTTTATACTGACATGTGACAAGAGAAAATAAATCAATATATTATGCTGTTTCTTTGTGTAATGTTGTAGAGACCATTATCCAAATTGACATTAAACACTCACAGACATTGTGCGTATAACTACAGATCTGCGTTTAGAACATATGATTAGCAAAAAAACATCAGCCTTCTTAAAGAATTCTATCAGGGGAATTTTCTGCTTAGAAATCTCCATGCTAGTGTGTGATTTTTCTGTGATAAACTGGCAAAAGTTTTGAAGTGTGCTAGTTGCGATTTTGAAACCTGTCCTGTACTACTTTTGTTGCCTCAGGTGTTAGCACATTTCTCAGAGGTCATTCAGTTTTAAGTTCAAGTCCTATAACAGGTCTCTGAGTGATATTTAGTGATGGTTTTATGTACAGTCCACTTCAATGGAAGGAAAACTGTAATGTACTTCTTTTTTTTTTCTCGAGATAAATCAAGTAAAGCACTGTCTCAATCCCCATCAGAAGAGAAGAGAACTGTTTGGTTACATTGTATAAGTCAACACATCACCAACTATATCTATGTTGTTGAACAAAAATATTAACTACTAGAATACTATTAAAATATTAAATTATGGATTATTATGGATGTACTTCTGTTATTATTAATAGTTCTTATTTTCTATTTTAATAGGCATCCAAACTCCATGTTACTTTGACCCTACCAGTCTTCAGATCTGCTGTGTTGTCAGTTCTTCAGCTATAACTGCACCACCTAGAACTGAAGATTTTCAGAAACTCTTAGTTCCCTAATATTTTAAGCAACACTTAGGATAGGGATGGAAAAAAACAACTTAGCAGCTGATGGATCAGACTCAATTGTATGTACACCTGTAACTAAAAGAACTAGAAGTAAATGCAGAGTTTTCCCAAATAGAATACTGTCCATTTTAATTTTATGCCAGACTACGAATTTTGAAAGGCTAATTCATGGGTCAAAAATAGCTTTTTATTTAACTAGCTAATGCAGAAAACATAATACTTACAAAGAATGAACAAAGTGATGACATTCATATGAGGTGATAGCTTTTCAAGTAAGGTAGAAGGATGAAACTCGTATAAGGACTTAGAGGAACTTACTATTCAGTAATTAAATGGGATGGTGATAACAGGCAGATCTATATTACAGATTACTTGTTTTTATAATCTGACTTCAAAATAGCTCTTTTTTATTTGTTTAAATTATTTTTGGATAATTCTTATTCATCAAAACTCATATTAATGAGGGTTTGGTGTCAGTTTTGTGATTCATACTTCCATCATGATATGTACCTTCTATTTTAGAAATAAACCTAAATCTAAATCTTTGGTTAAGCAAGCCCTTCATAACATTACTCTAAAAATACATATCAGTGTTTAATTATTCTAAAGCAAATTAAATAGAAGCAAAAGAGTCAACAGGTTGCTTAATAGAGTTATTAGACAATGAAAATGCAGCAATATTCCTTGTCTAACTTTCCTTTTAGAATTCCCCTGTCATAAGAGCTGTGAAGTTGCAACAAAGCACATCAGCCAAAACAGAATTGAGTTTGTTGCTAGTTAAAGATGCTTATACACTCAGTGTTCATTAATTTGAAAAATATGATAACAATCATGATAGAAAACACAGGGGATATGCATCACTAAGATTCAGGCTGGGGAAGTATGAGAGAATACAGAATACATGTGAGGTCATAGATCAAGAATAGTAGTTATGTGACAAGGAAAAAAAAAACAAAAAACAAGAAGTTAAAATGGATCATTGGGAAGAACCCTAAATTAAGCAGGTTATTGACCAGTTGGTGTTTCCCATTGCCAGAGGGGTTTTTTTTCATTATGTATGATCATGATTGTTTTCAAATCTGTACATGAAAGAATATTTTCTTTCAAAATAAAAGTCATCTACATTTGATTATGTCTACAGAGCATCAAAAGTGTAATCCAATTGAAATTCAATCATCTGATCTCCAAGGACGCTTCTCAAAACAAATAGACAGGATATTATTGTGATATATTTTTCCTTTTAATAAAAATATTCTGCATCTCGCCCTGCTGAAAAGCAATGCTTCTTGTCTGAACAGTATTAATAGCAATATTTATGTTAATTTTTCTAAGACAAGACATGAAACACTATTAGACTGTTGAAGGAAAATGTTGATGGTTTTTATTTTCTTTTGAAGTTTTGAAGGCCATTGTTCAGTAGATAATTAGGGTTTATTTAATCATTCATAGTGAAAAATTGAAATAATAAAACGACAGATATATTTTGGGTTTTTATGACCTGATGTTTGATCACTGATATCTTTATTTTCTTGATTTTTTTCTTTTCTTCTGTTTTTGTAATCTCAGTCCTAGAGTACTGTAGCAGTCTAATTTCTATGCCGACATTTGGCAAGTTCACAATAACTTGCAGTCATAATGTTCATCTCTTGGCCTGCTCTGACTGACAGCCCAGAAATAGCCATTTAAAATGTGCCAGATTCTCATCTCTCTGTTTGAAAGGTAAAGTTTTTCTAGCAGTCTGCATAAAGTCTTGAATTTTAACAAATCAACTGGCTTGGTTGTTATTCCAACCTTTTGTCTCTGCAAAAGTACGTAATTTTATCTTTACACACTAATGTCTTACTGAAAATTGTTGCAGCTGTCCATTTACTTCGGGGCATATGATAGCTCAAAGTAATTTATTTACCAAAATAGACCTATTCTCACTGGCTACACTCTTATCATATATTAAGTCATTATTTTGCATTTGCTCCACAGTGGAATGAATGAAAATGGTCCATTGTCACGAACAGCAGTCAGTTTTTTTTTTTAAAAAAAGGAATAGAACAGCAGATTCAAAATCCCTGTAGAGAATAATACAGTTTCATCAGCTTTCATATATTTATCTAATCTTTCAATCAACAAATACTGTATTTGTATTACAATAGCTTTCTATGTGTCCAATCAAAATTGAAGCACCATTGTGCTGGACACTCTGCAAGTCTATATGATGATACTGTTCTTGCCACAAAACCTTAACAATGGAATAGATAGAAGCTGCTAGAGAAAATGCAGCTGTTAATCTAGATATGAAACACTCACTGCATATAAACATCCAGTTTCATGGCCCAGAAAGCAGTATATGACATCAGAATTGAAATCAACTTGTCCTGACCACCAAGTTGCTCACGTTGTTATGTGCTATTTATTATAAGTATTCATTAACACAATGGAAAAGTAATTATCTAAATGAAAGTAAATCCTCAGACTAAAAATATAAATTCATTACACCCTTTCAAAAGGTGATTTAAGAAGATGTGGGGATGAGGAGGCGAAAGTTGGTGTCAGCTACATATTTATCAGGAGTGTGCACATTTTGACTCAAAATCACAGAATATCCTGAAACATCAAAATGCAAATTTATCTGTTTATGCAGATCAATCACATTTATCAGCTCTTAAGAGCAGACAATGCCTGAATCTATTCAGGCATCTGCAGTTTGGCAAAGTATTTATCATTTATTGCCCATATTTAAATCTTTCCTATATATAGTACCACTGAGTAAATGCTAGTTGTACTTTTTATTTATATACACACAGAAACACATATGTACACATACTGACACAGACACACACACTCTGCCTTGAATTAAGTTAGGCTTAATAAGAAGACAATATTTCCTCACTTAAGGTATTTTTTGATGTTGCTTATGACTTACTGAAAGACTCCATTATCCCACACCTGCCCTACTTTTGTGCTCATCCTCCTTCTCCTGAACTGCTATTTACAACTCTTTTATAATAGAACTCTAACTTTAATCTTCCAACCTTGCACAATGAATTACTTCATTCACATGTTTCCTAAATTTTGTTGTTATTTTCTGAACTTTATTTGCCTTTTCAGCATCTTGTAATAAAAAAGATATTTGATTTGGTATTCCCCAGGCAATACAGAAAGCTAATACACTCTATGACCGGATGATTTTCTGTTTAGCTGAAAAATCCACCACTCCTTTTCTTCCATTAAGTCCACTATAAACTTTTATTTGACTTCTTCACCGTTTTTATAACATGGACAAAAATCCATGTGAAGATTTTGGTCTATTTTTTGTAATGTAACTTCTCATAGGAAAAAATGGAGGAATAAATCTGTCCTGACAGATTTTTTTCAAGTCACCCATGGTTATGGAGGAGCCCTGCTATATTCCTTCTGCATATTTTCTGAACAGCTGCCATTTTATTTTCTCCTATTCAGAAGCTAGAGACAGAAAATCTCTTTCACTGACTCAAGAAAAAATGCAGACAAGTACTTTAAAATCTCTTACATGAAAATCAAGTTGTAAAACTTTTTTAATGCAAATACATAGCAAAGTATATGGTCACCTTGGGGAGAGGTGAAGTGCCTCTAAGTATTTTTACTGTTAATACCAAAATATTTTATTTTCATTGTTACTGACAAAACATTCTAATTTTATAGTAGGGCCTAAGTTTTATAGTAAACTCTATTTTTGTAGTAGATTCTTTATAGGAAAGAATCCCTTCTCTCTGTGTTGTGCCTATCAGTGTAGCCACTGATTCAGGATTGAATCTGAATGTCTCACAATCTCTTAAAACAGCTGATTGTAAAACATGATACACAGTTAGCTTTCATGGCATTTTCAAACGTAAAAATCATGATCACTATTTTGAGTATTGATATCAGCTTGAACCATAGTAAGGATAAAATCAGAGTGTGCTTAAATTTAATCATACAGGGGAATGTAGTGATTCTGATTAAATTCAGAGTCTGCTAAAGAATCTGCTGAGGATGAATAATACTGATAATTAAAGATGAAGAGAAGTTCTACTAAGGATATAATCAAAGAGGTTAAATGTGCTGATCTAGACACTGCACAGACATTGTAATAAATGTCTTGAGTTTTGAAATACTGTATTGTTATAAAATTGGAAGCATACTACCAATTAATTATTCTGTGCATGGGTTAATATATAAAGGGGAGGAAAACTGTAACTCTGGCCTGCGCTATTTATTCTTGTGAAAATACTTGTTTGCTGCTTCCTTTTGCTCAAAATTGCAATCCTCAACAATGTTAGATTCTCTCCTAGATTAATGAACAATTTGGATTATTTTTGTTTTGTTTTGTTTTGTTTTGTTTTGAGAGGGATGAGAAGCACCATACTGTGTTCTGTAGAGGTTTTTGATCAGAAATTACAAATTTGTGTGTATATAGAAAAAAAACAATGACATAGCCATCAAAACAGGATCTTCAGCATAAAATCTGAAGCTCTGACTCTTAAAAACCTTAGCATCAGTTCAGAATTTTTCTGCTGAAATTCCTGGAAAAGAAATTCTTTTTCTACTGAAAAAGAAGAATCAGGTATTACTGGAGAATAAAGGCATGTATTGTACTTAAGGAAAGGATGGAGCTAACTAAGGAATTGTCAAAGTCAGTCTTGAGCAGCTCCCCTCCTTCCCTAGCAGAGATGTCTTTCCTATACCCAGCAGGAAGCGCAACGTTGATACTGTAGCCAGACCACAAGACATATGTGCTTCTTTTGAGCAAAAATCATCATCATAGTGAAATTTTATTGCCTTTTACCACCTAGATGTATAGCGGCCTCTACAATCCATATGCCAGAAAGTTTATGATAAATTTAGCAACATGTGTTACTGAAACACATTTTCAAACATCTCTGAGAATGGATAACTTATTTCCAGACTGCAGGTGTGGTGTCCAGTTGGGTGAATCATCAGGAGGAGTAGAGGGTTTTAATGCAGTTTACCTATGTGAGTACTGGCATCTCAAGAGTTATCAAGCATTGAGAAAGAGTTAGGGAGTGCTGAGGAGTTCAAGGGGTCTTACTTGCCAATTGCATTGCCTTTATTGGTCAGTGTCTGTATCTTGGGACTAATTAAGGTCCTTCAACCCTTCTGTCCATTGATATTTTGAAAGAGAATATTGTTCAGAGATACTGAGTGGTGATTTGAGTGAAAACCCTGGACAGAACAGATTTATTCCATGTGTATGAGTAATAATTACACAGAGAACATGGAACAATTTTTTTTTTTTTGTGAAAGACCAGCTGGCTGTGGAAATTAACCACAGAGCTGTGTGCTAGATTCCAGGAGAATTGCATACTGCACAAACTGTCTTTTGCTACAAATTCTGTGTTCCAGAATTGTACCCAGTGTTTTCAAACCTCTATCAGGGTATGATTCATTATTGGTCATTTGCTTTTCAAAATAGTATTTTCCCATAGATATCAGCCTTTAAAACAGTCCCATAGAAGTCTACAGAACTTCTAAAGATGCCACTTAGTATAAGAAATACTGAAGCAGACATCTTTGTCTCATGCTGTTAAGAGGATCAGTTTACATTATATAGTCTGAATATTGTTTTCCAAATTCCGCATTTTTCAGTGAATTGCTCCTTACTTGTATCACAGCAGCAGAACACATGAAGCTGGAATGTATTTAAGTTTGGGTGTCCTGGCTGTGTGCCTTGTAAAGAAGCCTCTTCCTCCTAACATGTATATATGTTCACTACAAAATGTATAATCAGTCCTTCCAGTTTTCTTCACTAAAACATAAAGTGAAATACTGACTCTGAAGGCAGCCTCAAATATTATATGTTTCTAGGAAAAGATTTTTACTTTCTGTGGTTTTTTTTTTTTAAATGTCTGATTCAGTTTCAAGAATAACCTGTTTCTCTGTGGAAATTATAAAAAAACAAAATGAGTTTGCCATTAGCCAAAATGAATTAATCTTGTAATTCTAAAAGTATTTACTAAGCTCTCAGTAGAGTCCTCTGTAGAATTCAGAGTATTACATGCTTTTCTTTATTCTAGTCATCTCTTGGTTTCAAGTTCACAAGCTTGAATCCATGCCTAGATGTATCCAAATGTTTCTATATATTTTTTTAGTATTTTGCATTTCCCACCAGATTTGATGCTCATTTGAGTGAATGTGAAGTTAAGAATTAATTCTAGAAATGATAGAACAGGATTTAAGGAAATTTTTAATTTCTGTGACTCAATCTTAACATGAACAAACTTAATGAACAAAGCTCTTCATTAATAATCCCTGAAATAAAATGTGACTGCTTGGCATTTAGTTTTGTTGGAATACAAAAAGAAATATAAATCATCTCTTGCTTCTAATATTCTCGTATGAGCTAGATTTTTTTTTTTTTAAGTGAAGGAAAAAAAACCCAGAATAAAATATGGCATTAGTTAATCTGAAATGCTTGCAATGACTGTTAATATCTGTGGAGTGATTATTGCATTCACTGCTCAGAAAGAAACTGAGGCTTGTTTTTCAATTTTTAAGTACCACATATGTTTTCATCACATTTAAATTTTGGAATTTGCATGCAGATGTGATCATTATGCTGTTTTGAGTCTGAGCACAAGTATCTCACATGCATAGTCATATTGCAGATGTTACATTTCTATAATTTCTTCTTTCAGAATTGCATGCTAAAATTCTTCTGGGAATTTTACCCACAGTCTTTTACCATGTATATTGCAGTAGGTTGGCACACTCCCACCAAATTTTGAGTGAACTTAGCTGTCCTTTTTCATATGAAAAGCATCTTACAAAAGGCAGAAAGCAGTGAGTCATCATAATTGTTTTCTGGACCTACATCTTGCAAAGCAGTACACATTCAAACATCTCTTCACTTCAGAGGTGAGAGTTTCATCATAAATGGTGGGCTAAGAATTGGAAAAGTAAATTTTCACACTCAGGAGTAGTAGTATTACCACCAAATATTTTTTACTGGTCTTCTAGTACTCAGTCCTGCAATTAGAGTGTTTATCTGACATGATAAAGCAGTATCAGAGATGGGACAGCTGTCACATTGGAGAAAAAGCAACCCATCCACACCATAACTTCATAATCTACAATAAAATCTTCCTAAATTTTAATTTTCTCTGGTGTTAGCCACAGGCAGTGCACAGAGTGACTTCAGACCCTCCACTGGAGCACTCTGGCATAAAGTGTGTACCCGCCGGGTGTGGCTGAATGGGCGAGGTGCTGCACTGGTGCTGTTTGCACCAGCTCTGCCTTACAGACACCGTGGCTGCAGGCAGTTAACCAAAGCTGAGTGCACCAGTAATTTAAGTGAATTTAACAACAGGAGGGGAACAAGGAGTTAATTTTGCAGCTAAAATGAAAGGAGTACTTTAAATTCTTATCTTTGCTTTTGGGAGATTGACAAACAGTTGCAACTCTCCAGGGAGGTGGTTTTGAACAAAAGACTAAACACCAGCTGAAAGACTCCTCTGCTGAAAGAAAATTGGGAAGGAAAGGAAAAGGAGAAAGGTTTTAAAAGGTACTTGTCTCTAAGAGTAAAAATGCCAGGAAAATCAAAGCTTAAAACTCAATAAGTATCTTCTGAGTGTTCATCTCCATACTCTTAAGAAAATAAACATAGCTTGTTACACTACTAGTAGACAAAAATATAGAAAAGCAAACCAGAACCTTTCTATAAAAACTTAAATTTCAGTGCAGATGGAGCAACAGAAATCACTTAGAATACTAAGGATACAGTAAAGTAAAATCAATATAAAATGAACGTCTCTGTTCAACACTCCTAATAATGCTAATAATACTAATAAAGATGCTGCTTAATTTCTAAATCATTCTGTAAGACACTGTCCTGGTTTTGCCTGCAATGCATGTGCTAAATATGAATTCTAGGTTTTATAGCATCTGTTCTTTTTCTTGCTTCTTCTCTTGTTAATTAGTATTATATACACATCAAGAGAATAGAAAACATACATCCTTTATTGTAATAATTATTAAACAAACATCTCATACTGCCTGAAAATGTAGTTGTTCCCTTACTTCCCTACAACCTCCAGCTGTGAGCTTTCAGTCTCTTATAACATCTGAATAGTAGGCCAATCAACACATAGCTGCTAGAATAAGTGGTAGTGTTAATTAATTGGTAGCTTTAACATTTAAGCTAATACCCCGTACTTTGGTACCATGCTAAAAGCTCAGTGCTGTTTGCCTCAGCATCCTATTGTGATCTAAAACATAGTTATAGCCATGAATGGTGATAAAATCCGTTGGAACTTCTAATCAATTATTGCATGTGTGTTAGTTCACCTGCACTGTGAAAACAGCAACTTAGAAATTTTTTTTGCTCTTTTATCTTAGTTTTCTGGTAACTAATTTTCTGTGTTGCTTGCATGAAGAAGACTGCCTGTTTAGGCTGTAAGAAGTTTGATGGGTAGTGATAAGAACAAATGCTAAATGGCTTCCTTGTTCTTCCCATTATATAAGAAAACAATCATTTATTTCTCTGCAATGCTGTGCTTGCTTAGCATAAGATCTATTCCTAATATCATCTTAAAATGAAGCATTCTTGGTGATGCATGTCTAAATTTTCGTTTTATTCAGCATAAAATCTAAACAGGACTTTGTGAATCCCAGGCACACAAGTGATATGCATGCAAGTTGACTTCACTTGCAGAGAAGGGGAATGTAATAATTGTCATGTGTGTGGGAAAATTTGTAAACTATCTGGTTTGCTTTGAAGTAGGAAGAAAACATGAGATGCAGTAAGTGCTGTTAGTTGTAATCATTAATTTTTTTGGGAACATTTGTAGATTCTTATTTGTGAGAAAAGTGTTTCTGTTAAGCTTTTTTAAAACTGGTAGAAACATTTAAGTATGTGTGTTGTCAGTTGAAGGCTTCAGCAGAACATTATCTTGTGAGAACATTGTTTTGTTTCTCTTTTGAATAATTAAGTTAGTAATAGAAGTTCATATAGTCTCAGTTCCTGTCTGAGCTGCAAAGCATGATCAACAACAGACATGGAGATTTGTGAGGTACTTGCTGAAAATTTCGAAGATCTTTCAGACTTTTTAGTTCAGAGAGAGATTTTTCAGTGTGTTCAGGCAAAAACTTTGTCATGTTTCTGCTGTTGTCACCACCATGATGCTGACTCTTGTGGAAAGCCTGCTGCTAAATCTCGAAGAGTTAGAGAATTAGAAAATGTTAGCCTGACTGCTAATAGAGAAGCATAAACATTTTAGGACCAAAAAACAAGAGATTGTTTTTTCTCAAAGTTCCTGCTGGTGGTCTTTGAAGTTGTTACTGTGTTTTTAAAGGACAGTGAGATGTTTAAGCGGGGCTTTGGAGATAAAAGTGTTTATGGACATCTACATGCAATAGGACATGAAGGCTTAAATGTGTCATATTAAAGGTTAAAAATCAGAAAGGATGAACATCAGGGTGCATCAGAATAAATAGTTTAGACAATTTTTTTCCAGAAGCACAATATTTAAAGAAAGAACACGCACACAAAAATTACCTGTGTATTAGCAAAATATTTTCCTCATTGTCCAAAGGAGCTGGAAGGTACAGAAAAGGCAAAAACAACTAACCCTTCTTTTTAGAACCTTGCTCGCATTTCATTTAATGGAACAGCTAGTATTTTATTGCTTAAAGTGATACATACTCAAATACACAAAGAATGTCATAATGGAATAAAAGCAGAAAGTTATTTAGCTCACAGAGATTGATGTTTAAGTCTTCTTCTGGTACAAAAAAGTATTGGAATACTGAAATACTTTTGTGTGATCTGGGACTTATTGTTAAGTATTTATTTAGTGGTAGAAATTATTTCTTAGTTACCATAACATCTGACCTGTTCCCAATTGCATCTATGGAGTACATATAAAAATCTTCATGCCTACCTCTCCATCCTACAGGAAAAATGGTTCAATCTCTTTTCTCTAAAAGAAATGAGTTTTGTATTGTAAAATGGATGACAGATGTTACTACTAATAAATCCAAAGAGAAACAGTTCTGTTATTGAAAGCATATATAACCCTGGCATTCTCAGTCAATTGCTTGCATTACTTCTAGCATAGGGCCTTCCACTGAGTTTTAATTCACCACTGGACACATTCACATCTTCTATTATCAAGCATTCTGTTTTCTTTGTACCTTCTTCATGCAACTTAGCATATGTTAAGTCTCTTGACAGAGTTGGTGTGAAGGTTTATTGTGGTTACATTCTTTTTGATGTACTTGACCTATCAGTGCTGTGCTAAGCTGGCTCAGTCACACTGTGTCTGCTCAAAGGCAGGAACTGGCTCTCCACAGCTGTTTGACTTCATTAACTATTCTCCACAAAACAGTTTGTGATGAATTTGTGAGTAACTGACATAACATGAAACTTTCTATGTTTCTCTTCCCTTACCCACCCCACCTGACATGATGACTCACGGCTCTTCTGGCAATCACACTAAACTATCCAAACATTATCCTGGAATTTATTCTTCCAGCTATGCTGAACAACTGCTTTTTTATGTACACACCAGTGAAGTATTCCACCAGAACTGAAGCGTTACTGTTTTTTGGTAACTAATTATAATTTTCATTTGCAGAAATTTCTTCTACAAAAAATTAGAACAAAGCAAAACAAAATCCCATGAACCAAGGCTCATAATTTAAAAATATCAGGAATGATTGATGATCTTTGATTAGATGGATAGAAGTTGGTGAGAAAATGAACAGAAACTGTGAAAATAAAAAGCTTGCCTATACTATACACAAAATCAGTTTAATATTTACTATGCAAATGTTTAAAAATATGGACTAAATTTTATTTGTCATTTAAATATATTCACTCAGACTGTAGACTGACAAATTTCATTTTACGCTGCCTGTTGTGGATTTTGATTTCATTACCTTTTCTAGAGGTAGCAATGGATTTCATAATTATTTAAAATAATGAAAAGGTAGTTAAAAGATTTATCATGTGCTTAGAGGTGTGAACCTTGATCTCAGCATATAAAAGAGGTTTTAAAAATAAAAACTTCTTAACTTCTTGGGTTCCTATGCCCAGCCAGGATACCTTTTCAAATTGCTGACAATACAGATTGTGGTTACTTGAATTAGTCAAGTAAGTTGTACCAAGAGTTACACAAAAGCTGAGTAGATCTGGTATAGTTCTATGTTCAACATGTTATGAATGAATTCCCACATCACTCCTCATTTACAGTTCCATGAGAAATATTAGCTGTTGTGGCTAGACAAATGTGAACGTGTCATGTTTAAAGTAATCTCTCTCTTTCAGTCTTCCAGAGTGCCTGCTTGAGTATGCTCCATTCAGCTCACAGTGATTCACAATACGTCTTTCAAGGCCATGTGGCTATTACTGTGAAAAATGTGTTGGAGGAGCATAGGACAGGAGCAAGCTCCCAGCAGATGAGAATGAGCACTGCTTTGCGTCACCTCTGTGCAGGCTCAAGGCAGGGCCTCTGCCATGCTTCAGAGCATGCTGGGCTGTTGAGCATTTTCTTCCACACAATAACTCAGAATACAGCCATTATCTATCATTTCTAATAGCAGCAGTCACTATAATATCGTGAAGCATGTTCCATCACAGACTATTCCCACTTACTTCATCTTAGGGCAGCGGCAAAATTTCAGGTAGGGCTCAAAGTTGCAGGCCACAGTTCTAAACATTGGGTTTGGGTGACAAAATGAACCTTTGATGGTCATGAATCTTTGAGTCTTTATGAGATCAAAACCTTGAAATGCTGATTGCCTTAGTTGTGTGTGTACTATAAAGTGTTAATGTGACGTTCTGTGTGACTCCCTACTCATTAAAGGTTTTTTATAGCAGTGGTTATTCAACTTTCAAGAGGATTGTGAAAAGCTGGATTTTAAGCAGTATGTTCATCTATGAGAAGGTCCTTCTGTATCCTTCTAGAACAGAAGTCAATGGTGTTATTTTATGTGGTGAAACTCACCCCCAACAAAAAAGTAATTCATACCTACTCTCTTCTTTTTCCTATACCTGTTCTTCTCTGCTAACATATCCCTGTTAGAAGACAGGCATCTTCTCAGTATCACTGAAGGGGAATGATGCCAAAAGCAGTGACACACACAAGTAGTGAGAGGGATTCCTCCCTCATGTTCAAGCTTATGAAGAGTGAAGTCTAGAGCACACCCACTCCCTGCATAGCCAGGCAATCAGAGGACTTCACCATCTACTCATTAAGGAAGTACTTTCTTCTGTTAAAGGTTCTTACAGTTTCAAAGATGCCATGTGTTTTAACTTCTACCAGTAGTTTGGATTCTGTCTTTTGCTTACATATATTAGGAATACATGATACGAGGCATTGTTTTATGTCTTACATCTTCCAGTGTTTTCTTAATGATAGACACGTTCATAGTGGTGGAAAGACTTAAAATAAAATAAGCAAAGAAAACATAAAAATGAGAAGATTCTATGTCTATTGCCTTTTACAGATAGTCACCTATCTGTAATCATGTAAGCATTATGAATGTTGCAAGAATGCTATTCAGACCAATGAAGATGAATGCTGCATTGGATGTCGAAAAATGGTTCATATTATGTATTAGTAACACTAGTACAAAACTGATTAGAACTGAATTTCAAGGGAAGTCTTCTTCAACTGCATTTTTCCAAAGTTTATTTTCTGTTCTGACAAAAAATCTCTTTTTTCTCTATCTCTTCAGCTATAATAGGACTTCTCTTGGGTTTTTTTCATACTTACATTTGCTGTTTATTGAAATGACAGAGTAACATTGAAATTGTTACATCTGTAGAGGTGCGTTGTTGTGCTGGGCACTAGAAAAGTAGTTGAAATGCACAGACACTACCTTACTGTTTAATTCACTGCACCAAAAGTGCTTTTAACATCCTGAATAAAATATATTTTGTAAAAGCTCAAAGGATAAAATTTCCTAACTCTTACTCCTCATTTCTTTCTTTTAGGGAGCTAAACATTAGGTCTTTTGGGGCATCTTTCTAGCCACCTATGGAAGAGAAAATATCCCCTTTCTCTTTCTAAAATGTACAAGTTTGATGCCAAGCTAGAAATGCAGAGAATAGTATTGTTCTTCTTTAAAAACAATACTTCAACAAAGTTATTGGTTTTGACAGGTTCCTTTGTCAGATTCTTAAATTCTGCACCTGTGACATTAATGGAGTCAGTATCGTTTATAATTGACATTGGGTTACAGAGTATGTAGGCTGCATTAAAAAACATTGAAGAAGGTTATGGCATTGAGAAATCAATTCCTTGAAAGCAGTGTTACATTAGTAACAGAAATAGCCATGATGAAGAAAATGGGAGAGGCAGACTATATGGACTGAGAACTCCTTATTTCCTCTTTTCTCTCTTGCTCTTTTGAATGCCAGAAAACAAAATGCTTCTACCCCATTCTCAAACTGAGATGTCATAACTTGATTGCCATGATTTATTGCTTTATATTTAAGAATGAGTACAAGGTAAGTGCTTCTAGAAAATGGCATATATATTTATAAACACATAATGAGTAGGAGTACTAATGAGTAGAAAGGAGAGGAAGAAAAGGAAAAGAATGCTTTTATGTGTTCTGTCAGTATATTCAGGCTACTAACAAATGATCTGATGTACACATGAACCTGCTGCTCATCTCATTACTTACCTCACCACAAAGCTGTATGTGATGTGAAAAAGTAAAGCTTAAAGGAAAGACTGCCTGCATTGTACTGATTTCCCCTTTATTTTTCATATAAAAGTAAGGAGTATGTAAAAGCACAAATATTAGTATGTTTAGAATGTTGACTGGGTAGAGCAAGCATGGTTTTTTGTTTTCCTAATCTTGATTCTTGGCAAGCCCTAATTTAACCCTGATTTAGTGTGATCTAAATCCTAGCCCTGTCTGGAAGCTAAGCTTTAAATCAGAAACAGTAATCAGGGAAATTCATATTGATGCTCTTTGCAGTTCTTTTGTCTTTAATTCACCAGTACAAAATATGTAGTATTTTTCTTGTGAATATTTGTATATGGAAATATGTTATGGGATGCTGTATCCTCTTTGCTTCAGAAGTTTTCCTAGATACATGATGCCCTGCTTTTAAAACACCACATTCTCTGCCTTTGTTTCATTACCTCAGACTCTGAGTTCTCTCCTTGTGTTAGATAACAGACATCTGGTAGGGATGCTTGGATTCCCTACCTTTTTTCTTTTTTGAGACACAGCTTTTTGTATTTCCTATTACATTCCAGATGAATAGAACAGACATTCAAAAGTTCAGTCATAACCACATTTGGGCACATTGATGTTCAGATGATATGCTCTACTCTAAGCTGTGACATGTCTATGTACAAATTTGAGAATAAACCCTTATTTTGGGGCTTGTGTTCTCATATGAGTGACGGCTCTACAAATGTTAATTCTTGTTGTTCAGAATGTCATTGTTAAAGCAAAGTGAGAGGTGTTTCATTGTGCATATGAGTGAGACAGGTCACTTTGGGAAAAGCTTACTATGTGCTGTCTAATTTTGCAGATTTTGAGAATTGCTGAAAGGTGCAAATTCATTTTTCCATTTTCCTGTCCTTATGAAGATATCTAATTTCAAAGGCTCAGTGGACTCATTTGTCAAAACAGAGAACTTATTTAAAGCTAAATGCTAATAACAATGAATGTTAACTGACTTAATGCAATGTGAAATTGCTGCTTCAACATTCATACAAATGATAATTCAGTCAAAGTGGCTCTGTGTTCTGTGATATAGACATTACTTTGCAATTTGCAGGGTAATTGCATGCAGAGCTACTAAACAAATTTGTTTTCTTTTGTTTTAAAATGTGCTTTGCACATCTCTTCAATATACTTTGAAATGCATGGGTTTTGATGGGATGGTATGGACAGCTGTTCTTATGTTGAATTTTTACTGATCGTCTTATCAATGCCTAATTCACTTTCCTTGTGTGCTAAAATTGTGTGAAATTACAGAGAACTCCCAATCAATACCAAGATCTATTTTTCTAGCATGGCCATTACCCTGCTTTACTGATGTGCAGCACCACTAAGAAGAAGTATCCATCTGTACATAGCAACTTTGAACAAAGGATCCCACAAAATAATTTATTATGTGTTCATAATTACTTCTGTTTGCCAAAATTTGCCTTGTAAAGTGTTTCAGTATGAGTGATGTTTATTAACTGGCACTTCTCTGATGGTTTATGTCTTTGAAATCCAATTTAATTTTTATGTATAATTAGAATTGGCTCTGGTTTTATTTTTCAATTCCTTTATATGCATGGTTCTTCAATAATAGTACAGAATACCAACTTCACTGCAAAATGGTGATTTTAGTTTCTCCCCTAGTCTCTTTGATTTTACTGTTCTCAATCCTGCATTCGGTTCAGTAGGAAGAAGAATGATTTTGAATAATACGGTCATGATGTCAAAGCAGTGCAAATTATATGCTGATGCCATCTGGAATAGTGGAAATAAAAGCTTTATTTACACTCTTCTTTGAAATAGTAAACTTTATTGTGGCAGTTTATCTTCAGTATCTATAATGTATTCTGGGAATGTTTCATGTGTGTCTTTTTATTCTGAGAGCTACAGAATGACTAAAATTTGCCTGTGGCAAACCTATCAGTGAATCTTGAAATAGATTCACTTTCTTTTCTTCCTGAATAGAGTAGAGAACCACCTTCTATTTGCACAGTGGAAAGAATAATTGGTTTACATATGCAAAATTTTCAAGAGGCACAGTCAAACATTATGAGCATGTATTTTAGTTAGGCAGATTACACAGATTTAACTACAGGTTAATATTCTGTTCTACATATGAATATGAACTCCAGATTCATGTTCTGGAACAGGGATGTTTCAATGATGAAAATAGTTAATACAAAATTAAATACTTTACAAACATATTAGCCAGTTTTCTTGACAACTATCTGGCCTTGATTCCTGGTGGTATTACCTTGCCTTTATAGTCTGTAATCCAAAACCAAAGTCAAAACAATTTGTTTTGGATACTTCACATTTGTAGTTCATATCCACTCCATAGTAATATCATCATATGGTACTGTAACTCAGAAGACTATTCACGCTATTCAGTCTTTTTTGTTAAAATATGGTGGTGATTGCCAGAGTAATTTAGTAAGGTAGCTGCGCAAAATTTAAGTCTTCAAGACTCAATCTATTTCTAAAAGTTAACACTCTTCTTGCTGCCAGCAGGGCCTACGCATGATCTGAAAGTAACATTTTACAGAAAAAAAGTCAAAATGTTAAGAAACTGTGGCACAAATCCTAGCTAAATATGACTGTCTTCCTCTTTCTTTAGCTGTGTTGTATATTAGACATACAAGTTTACCACAAAGGGTCAAAACCCTTGTACTGAAATCCTCTTCTTTCTTTTGATCCAGCTTTTGTGTATATGTAGTCTTGACAGTACACCTTCATAGCTTGAGAAGTTCCTGAAATAATTATGAAATAATTATGTCATTAAAAAAAAAAAATTAGAAGATTCCAATAGCACATTTTTTCTTTAAGATGAGAGGAAATAAGAGTTAAGTGATGAGCAGAACAGAGTTTATATTATATAGTTGTTGCATAGCTATGCTTTTTTTCTATCAATACCACTAAAAGATAAGTATGGTTTCTTTTTTTGGTAGAGCATAATTTTAACTTGTGGCTATTTCCAGGATACCACTCAAGCAAAATTACTGTTCACACAAAAACACTGAGTTTTAGTCTCTACCCTAAATGCTATTGCTTTTATGACGGCAAGCTCACCTCTAAGACGAATGCAGCAACAAGTAAAACAACGTTTTTTATGTTTGTTTTAGGTATACTTGTATTGAAATCTGAATTTAAAGGCTAAGGCTAAAGTGCTTTTTCCAGTCAAGTTTCTTGGAAGGGAAGCAATTACTAACCTGGCATCAGGGACATTGTTTATGGAACAGGGAATCACAGAATATAAATGGCCTGTGTTGGAAGGTATTTTAAAGATCATCTATTTCTAAACCCTCTAGAATGCACAGGGACGCCTTCCTCTAGACCAGGTTGCTCAGATCCCTATGCAAGCTGACCCTGAACTATTCCTTGATAGGTTTAATTCCAGTTTCACTTAGGCCTTCCTGACCTCATTCCTATACAGCCATACTTAAATCTCTCTACTCTTCTTAGGTTGCCACCAATCCTAGCTTCAGCTGCCTGTCCATTTGCTTCTTTCCCTTCAGTCTGACCAGCAATTCCCTACTCAGCCCTGCTGTTCCCTTGCCTTCCTTGTCCAATTTCTTGACCTGGGGGTTGGCAGTTCTTGCACTCAAGAGGACATCCTTAAAGATCTGCCGTCTCAGTTCCACTCCCTTGTCCTTGAGGGAAGTCTCCCAGTGGATCTCACTGGCTATTTCCTTGAAGAGCTGGAAGTCTGCTTTCCTAAAGTTCAGGGGCCTAACTTTGTTCCTTGCCTGGCCCATATCCCTCAGGACTTCAAATTCCACCAGTGCGTGATCACTGCAGCCCAGACTATCTTGATGTTCAAGATCAGCTCCCTTACACTGGTGCCCATCAGATACAGGACTGTACACCTCTGGAGGGCTGCTGTCTATTCCTTTGCTCCAGAAGGTATCCCTCATGCTTTCCAAGAGTCTCCTGGCTTGCCTGCAGCTTGCTATGCTGTTTTCCCAGCAGATTTTGGTATGGCTGAAGTGCCCCAGCAGGGCAAGAGCCTGTGAGCATGATGCTGCCTGTAGCTGGAGCAAGAAGTCTTCATCCATAGGGTCCCTTTGATCAGGGGTCTGTACTTAAAACCGTCCACAAGGTTCCCTTTGTTGCCTCGGTGCCTGATTCTTACACACAGGCTTTTGACTTCCACATGGCTGTTCTTCAGAGACAGCTCTTCACAGTTAGTCTACCTCCTGATGTGAGGGTGGCTCCCCTGCCTCTCTCTTTCCTGACCTGTCTCTTCTGGAGAGCCTGTAGCCGTCACACTCCAATCACATCCCACCAAATTTCAGTGATGGCAAGAAGACCATAACTTTCTAGCAGCACAGTGGCTTCCAGCTTCTGTTCGTTGTCCATTCTGTGTGCATTGGGTGAGCGATGTCAAACTGATCAAATATGCAGAGAGTTGAAAAATGCTAAGAACCATGATACAAACCAAGGCAAGGTCATTTTGTAACAAGGGCTCGTCTGGTAACCTCTCTTTGTAGTTGTTTTCTACATTGTTCAGCTCATACACTGAAAAATAACTTCTGTGGAGTTTGTGCAGCGATTGGAAATTATACTCGTGCAGTACTTAATGCATTCTTTTAATGCCAGTAGTGAAATTCCACACCTTTGATAACAAATTCAAAGAATGTGGCCTATTTCTAAATCACTTGTATTTGTCATCCAAAACAAAATACACATTACATGTGTAAGTCACTAAGCCACAAGGACAGAGAAAATTGACCTTTAATGGCCTCTCAAAATGACAGTACCAAATGGCTTTGAGAAAGTCAAGTCTGATTTAAATTGTTGATGAATTGGAAACTAATTGACTAAAACTGAACATTATGTTGGAAGACCAGTATATACTATAGTTCAGAGCCTAATGAATATGTGAATGGTTAATAAAAAGTATTTGCTGGCCACCTCAAATAAAATTTCAGAGGTAGCAATATATAAAAATTTTGTAACAGTTACTTCTCCTGTGGCTGAGATACAGTTGTTCTAAGATTTGATGCTTAGCTTTGTTTCACAGTGTTTGATGATCTGTCATACTTGGTATCACTAAAGTGTAAAGACAGTTGTGCAAATCATGAATAAACTTAGAGAAAAAAAGGTAATTAATATCTTAAAAACTCTCCAATTAGATATTTCATTATTTCCCTGGTCCATTTGATATTGAATATCTGGGTTTATTGCCAGATACCTGAAAGCCAGGTTGGATACCAGCCACAACTGTCAAAAATATAACAGTTCTGGGTATTGGAATGTTACATTGTGATGTTTCTCATAAAAATTTCATGAAGAGCATTCATTCAAAGAGATTCTATGCATAAGGCAGATGGATAGAATTTAATTGCCCTTATTAAAAATAAGAAAGAAAGGCTCTTTACTACTCCATCCTATTAACATTCAAGATAGATTATCTTTGTTGTACACTTAGGTATTTGCAAAGGGGACTCTAGGGTTTTCTGTATAAGCTAAATAGGAAAGGTAATGTCATAAAAATTTTGTTCTGTGTCACAGGTCAAATCTGATTTTATAATTAAGTTTGTAGCCATTTTTTTTTTATTTTGTATAAGCATTTTGATCAATTGTTTGTTGTTTACAAACAATTAGGTGATCACTGAATGTTAAGCAGGATGATGATTTGGGCTTTCATGCAATACTCCACAACTAATATGAAATCCCTCAATTTATACATTTCTTTTTCAGAGGATCAAATTCCTCGAGGTTTTCCAACAATTGATATGGGCCCACAGCTGAAGGTGGTTGAACGAACTCGTACAGCTACCATGCTATGTGCAGCCAGTGGCAATCCTGATCCTGAAATAACTTGGTTCAAAGATTTCTTACCTGTTGACACAAGCAACAACAATGGCCGCATCAAGCAGCTACGCTCAGGTAGGGTCTTGTTACTGTTTCCACCAACGCCCAGAGTTGTTCTCTCTCACTTTTTCTTTCTTTTCTTTCTCTTCCTTTTTAAAAAATTTTTATTTATAGGTAATAATTTCTCTTTCCCCTCTCCTTTTCTGTGTTACTAAGTGTGTTGTCCATGTCTGTGATGTTGTCATAGCTTTCTATAGAGTCTGTCTCTGTGTTTTGCAGCTTCTGTTTACTCCACATTGCTCACTGCTGTGACTGTATTTTTGATAATTTTTTTCTTTACTGCTTTTTGCAGTACTTGATGGATCCATTATCTCCTCTTTCTTTCTTCTTTCCTTTTAATTTTTTTTAACAAATTTATTTCAACATTGGACTTCATTCAGAAATTGCAAGGAGTACCAATGGTTATATTCATCAAAACCAAAACCTGCATTAGACACTTCAATTAAAATCTAAAATGTGTTTATTGCTGTCTTTTCCACATTTGACTTCACCAAAGATTAGCCAGTTTGGACACATCTTCTTTCCTCTCACAAATACATAAAGCACAGTACTTCTTCCCATGCAGATTTATACCTGAAAAAAAAAAAAAAAGGAAATGAACTCTTTGGGTTATCTATGGAACGAAGTTGGGGTTTTTTTGCTGGCTGAGCATTTTTCCAACACATTTAGCCACAGTAGTGTGCGTCCACGCTAAAGCTTTATGAATCCTATATTTTCTGGATCTACAGAAGTCTGCTTTTGGTGTAGATTCCAGCTTTTGCTGCTGTCTCTCTCTCTTTGCCCCTTGCACCCCCCTAGCAGTTTTCTCACTCTCCTCCTGCCCTAGTTTATTCTTTTGCTCTCTTTAGATTAAAAACAAGACAGAAAAAAACCAAAGAACCAAAACTATCTCTAAATTTATCAAGTTTAAAGCTTATCCCAAAATAAGATCATTGATCATTGGGATATAATGAGCTTTTTTCTTTTACAATTGTAGTAGATATCGTTGTAGAATCTAAGTTGTTTAATCACGTGTCTTCCCAGAATTCTCAGCTTTTGACCTGTCCTGTGATGTTAAATCGTCTTGTTAACCTACTTTTTGCTTGTTGTCAGCAGAACTGTGTAAATAAACCTTCTGTTAATGTAAATTAAGATTTTTTCACATGTGACATAGATGATTTAGTATATAAAGCTTTAACTGAAAACTTTGTACCAAATTATAAGGAATATAATAATATTTTTATGCTGTCTTTCTTCTCTCCGTATTTAAATCTCCAGAATCTATTGGTAAGTGCTTAGTTCTGAAGCGCACTTCACCCCCACTAATTTCCATATTCAGAATATTATGATTATGATTATGATAATTATTATATTATTAGTATTATTATTCTTAAAATGCATGGCATGCATTTTACTAACAGTCAGTGTAGTCACCAGATCCCTATAGTGGCGCACACGCACACCTCCACAGAAATGTTGTCTTACCAGTCATAGCAACACCTAAAAGAAACAGTACACATGTATCACATAGATCTAGAACAGTAAATGCCATAATCCAGCCTAAACTACAGTGTTTGTTTTGAGCTAGACTTCAATGTATCCTCTTTTTATATATATATAGATATACATATATATATATTTAAACAGATTTTCCAGTATTTTCCTAGAATATGTCAAAAGTACAGTTTTGTAAAGTTTCCTTTAAGTATTTGAGGCATATTTGATACATATCTAACCCTATATAACCAAACGTCTAAGAACTCAGATGCTACTCTGAGAATGGCAGTGCAGCCAATTAATAGCCTTTTTGCCCTTTGTGGTACAATGCAACTTGCTTTTATAACCTGATAATACTATCTAATATATTCCTGTTTTAACAGTATAGTAATTCAAGTTTCTCTTAAGACCTTATTTAATTCTGTAAATCTAATTTGATTCTTCTTCCAAAGCCCTAGCCTCCTTCTTCTCGTACTAATGCTTCTTCTTTCTAATCTTATTTGCATTCATATTATCCACCCAGGTGGTACACCAATAAGAGGTAAGAGTGCTGAACTAACGTTCACAGAATGATCTTACTCATTCTTTCTGTCTTTCCATCCCTCTCATCTTTGTCCTGTTTTTGGTTTTGTTTTGTTTTCCTTAAGGAAAAAACAAAACAAAACAAAAACCATGGAAATGTCCATAATCTGATTTTCTTTCTCCTTCGTCCTGTTTGGTTATGATCAGTGACTCTCATATTGTGACCTTTCTTTCTTCACATTGCCTTTTCCTTTCCCCTTTTCATTTGTTCATTTAAAAATTAAATAAATAAATAAATAAATAAATCGTGATATGCTTCAAAGAAAGCATATCCAGGTCTCCTGGCCATAGCCCAGTCACAGCGTACCATTTGTCCCTCTTTTTTCTTTTTCTTCTTCTTCTTCTCCTTTTTCTTCTTCTCCTTTTTCTCTTTTTTTTTTTCTTTTTCTTTTTTTTTTTTTCTTCTTTTTTCCTTCCTCTTTTTTTTTGTCCAACTGGAGCAAAAAAAGATCATTTTTTTTCTTCCTTAGCTGTTCTTGTCCTGGACCAAAGCCAAGATGGTCTGGAGAACAGTAGCAGACATGCAGAAGACAACATGGACTATCTTCTTTTTGTCTTATCTTTCATAAAAGGTTTTTGGTTTTGTTTTCTTCAATCCTTTTTTCTTTAACTTCTTTAACTTTTTTCTTTAACTTTAATAAAATTGAAAGTTATGTATCCACCCCTAAAAGAATTACAGAAATGTGGGTTTTTTCCCTTTATTGTGGTTTTGCCTCTTTTTTTTTGGTTGTTATTGTAGTTTTCTTTTTTTTTTGGAATTCCCTCACCTCTGGATTTTTGGATCTTCTAATCTGCAGGCTTTGGATATGAAAGGTTACTGACTCATTGTTCTTGGTGGTATGTGGTATTGTTGGCTTTTTATACTCTAGAACAACTGTTTGCTTCTTTTGTCATTCTTGTTTTGTATTTTTCTTGGGTTTTGTGACACCACACTGCTAATCCCACTTGTGGATTTTGATGGGTGTCTCAGGGGGGGCCCTGCTATGGTCCTCAGCAGTGGTTGGTTGGTTCATCCTTGTTGGCGTAGACCATGCTTTTGAAACTTTTTTGTCTTCTAATTCAACTGCTCTTTGTTTTTCAGCAAATGTACTTTAAGATTGTAAGTTGTGGAAAACGGTCTTTCTTTTCTTAACAATCTGCATGTCTTAAAGGAGTTTTATTTCTTTAAAATAATATTTTGCTAATTGTAAATGACTAATACAATTTCTTTTTTTTTCACTTCAAGCAGCCTTTTTGTTCTTGCTGCGCATTTTTGGCTTTCTTCAGCAGAAGATTTCTTGAAGTCTGTCCTGCTTTTTTACGAGTACCACCTTTTGTGCTACTTTTGTTACTAGACTGAAACAATGAAATAAAAAAAAACCAAAAAAAACCAAAAAAAAACTATAATGACCCAACTACTTAATCTCTATTGTTTTATTAAAAGCCATTCTTCCTTGAAGCAGTCTCACCCATCTTCATTAAATGGTTTAGGAAAGAGTATTGTTTAGACAGGGTTTTGTTGTGTTTTTGGTTTTTTTTTTTGCCAAATGCTAATTGTTTTCCTGTGCTAGCACTGATGATGTGAAAAAAATAATCTCTGTTTTTTTCATTGCATCATTTTCTGTCTGTGCACCTTAGCAAGAAAATGAATCGACGTTGAGTGGACCTTCGCATACAAGCTTTTCATATTGTTGAGAGGTGTATTGTTACGGATATAAAAAGCCTTCTCTGACCCTCTCTTTGGCAATGTATTCTATATTCATACAGGTGCCCTCCAAATTGAACTGAGTGAAGAATCTGACCAAGGCAAATATGAGTGTGTTGCAACCAACAGTGCGGGTACACGCTATTCTGCCCCTGCCAATCTATATGTCAGAGGTAGGAATGACATAACCCTGGCATCCACTGCTCGTGCAGGTTCAGGGCTAAGATACTCTCAGGATCTATACAGTTATCACCGTAATAATCAAAATGCCATGGTAAATGTGTCAATTGTAAAATTAATTTTAACTATAGAGGAAAGGGTTGGGGTTTATTTTGTTCTTTTAAAGCACTCTTGAGTCCAGTCTATCCTGTGGGTTAAGGTTTGTAAGTATATTTATATTTTTACATTTTAACTTCTGGTTTTTTCCTGCATTAAGTTAAATTGTGTTTTGCATTTATTTTCTTTTATTGGTTTTGTTTTGTTTGCTTTGCTTTTCAAACTCCTGAGGTGACTGCTCTGTGTGCCATTAATCAGCTGAGTGTAACCCTGAGGCATTGAGATGTATGCCTACCTGACCTCTGCTGTCTAACTGCAAAGGAAAGGCTATTAACATTATAACTTTATGTATGCAGAGCACAACTGTATTTTCTTCTTTTCTCTTTCTCCTTAAAATATATGTGTATATAAATAGATATTTTTTTTTTAGCGTAGACTTGTAAATGAAGTGTAGTCCATTAGAATGACAGTGGTCAATTGGCTGTATTACTTTAAGAAATTATGTCTTTGTATGACAGGTATGACTAATAATAAAACCATTATGTTCTTCTGTATAGTAGTTAAAATTGTCATTAACATATTGAAATTTTCTTTTTTGGTTCAGCTAGAAAGAGTGGCTTTGTTTCAGGCAGTATTTCCTACGTTTCTGGCAGATATTTCCATCTGATTGATGCAGATTTCTGTAAAACAAAGCCTCTTACATACATACATACATATGTGTGTATATATATATATATGTGTGTGTGTGTGTGTGTCTATAGTATATGGGGATGGGTGGGGGAAATAGGAATGAAAACATAAACAGCTGTAAACCTTACTGTAGGATGGATGACCTTACAGAAAATGCCTAGCTTGATTTTGAAATTTTTTTAAAGCTGATTTTTCTATCAACCTGATACATTTTCATATGGTGTTACTCTTTTGGCTAATTAAAAAAGAAAAGAAAGGAAAGCCTTTCATAGTTATGACATCCATAGAAAGTTATTTGATCTTTTATTTTCTTTCTCTTCTCCTCCAACATACTGACTTTCCTGTACTGCATGAGGCATGTATACCTTTATATCCAAAGGAAAATTTCAAAATTATGCTAGCTATTGTTTCCGTTGTAGCTGTGGAAAATGCTAACTTTTCAAGATGAGGTAGGAAGATTTAATTAGAGCAAGTAGAGATGTTCAAGTAGCAGTTGAAAGCCTTGATATGGCCTTTTTACTCTCTCTGTGTTTCCCTTGTTTTTCTCCTTTCCTCATTTCATTGTGTTCTGCATCAAACCCCCTACATCCCTCAGAGCTGCGAGAAGGTTGGTGTGTTTTTTACTTTTTACCCACCTTACAAAACTATTAATTAAACCAATAACAAAGAATACAAATGAAATGAATGTAGCTGCATTGTGGCATTTTTTAAGTTAATGTTATGTTTAAGTGGAGAATGCCCTGGTCATTGCTTCTGATGAGTGCTGGTATCTAACTGTTGTGCATGACAAGAGAGAATGAACCTGGATGCATGGCTATCTCTTTGGCTTTTAATACTAACGTCTACTAAACTTGGTCAGTGTTCCTGCTTTTTCTTCCCTTTTAATTTCTTCTTTACACTGATGCCTGCTTTTCAAGGAATGGTTTCAGTAGTTGCTTTTCTAAATGGCCCACGCATGAAGACTAAACTCTCCTTTGTCTATAAGGATTTTGTTCAGTACAAGAAGTTGCTCATTGCTTGCCGTTTGCTTTGTGTGGCCTCTGTGAACTGGCCATTTACGGATGTTTTGCTCTCTGCTTGTTCCCCTTCTACCTGTCATTCACTCATGAGGCCATTGCAGTAAGCCCCTTCTGAATCCATAGAAGATCACAGAAATTTAATCAAGCCCAGTGGAAAGGTTTCGCATAAATATAGTTTTCCTGGTTTTTGTTTGTTTGTTTGTTTGTTCGTTTTCAAACTCACTCATAGTCTTATACTAATTTTTTTATGAATTAAAACTGTGTTTAATGATTAGCCTCTGTTAAGGCCAAAAAATACAGTTTCGAGTACACCATCCAATGAATGGCCTAAATACAAGCCTACCTCTCTCAGTTACCTCTATCACTTCCACCTCCTACACACATGTGCACACCACTGAGAATATTTGAAGCAGGAACACTGATCTGTTATTGCCTGGTAATTTTCTCGGTGTTGTGTTTGTTTAAATATTAACTACTTTGTTAGTGGAATGTCCTGCTATGTGTTTAAGGTTGAACACCCCTTGCTATCAATACAGAAATGTATACAATATTGTTAATCCTTATTTTGCTTTCCCTTAACTGTGAGCATAGTGGAATCCTGAATGTTTAATATTCTGCTATTTCCCCAGTCGCCCATCCTAGCAGCCGCTTTTTAACCACCTAAATTTAATCTAAGTTCCTTCTCCCTCAAACGCTATGCTCCTCTTAAACTTCTGTATCTGTCAGCCTATCCTATTCCCATCACTTTCGAGTTTCCTTTCCTCACCCAGTGTTTTCTTTTTATGTTGTTATCTCTGCAGTTTTTACTCAGACATTTCCTTAAGCATGATTCTCTACTGTTTCTGTCACTTGCTTGCCTGCATGATCAAGTCCAGTACTTTGTACTGGCATTGCCTAGTTTCTTTCTGTGACTCTGTCTCTCCCTTCTCTCTCTCTGTCTCTCTCTCCATATATATATATGTATATGTATATTTATATATATTAGTATATGTGTATACATATGTGCATATATATATATATATTTGTATCTGTGCGCAATTATATATTTTTTCTATGTTTATTTCAGTGTTAGTGTGAGGTCTTGAGGCTGCATCTACTTTGAGTCTGAAAGCAAATGAAATTGCACTTTCAATTTACTCTAGGCAGTGTGTTCCAGGACTGTGATGTGACAATGTGGCCTAGCACATTTATTCACATCAACTGGAAGCATGCAGCATTGAAGTTGGTGATCAACTCAAGCATGCTGTTGACCTTCCAGTTTTCTTCTGTGCATATATATATGTATCGGCGTAAAAAATGCATATATATATATATGTGCGCCTATGTGTGTGCGTGCACGTGTGCGTGTATATCTTTTGCATGGTGTTTGTGTATTGTTAGTATGTAGTTAGTTACGTGTGGGGCCCTAGTAGGTCTGAATCAGCCTTTGTATGAATGTGCCTAATTATATTGTCAAATAAATACAGAATAATTCACATTGTGTGCAGACAAAATTCTTGTTTAGTCTCTTATTTCTCTTATATATATTTTCTGACAGACCTGAATAAACGCTAAAATAGTAAATTGTGTCTGTACACTGCATGCTGTCCTTATGCAAGACTCAGTTTCCTTTTTTGTATATGTTACTACCTTTTTCTGTGTTTTGTTCCAGTTCGACGGGTCCCACCGAGGTTCTCTATCCCCCCCACAAATCATGAGATCATGCCTGGCGGGAGTGTAAATATCACCTGTGTTGCGGTGGGATCACCAATGCCATATGTGAAATGGATGCTAGGAGCAGAAGATTTGACCCCTGAGGATGATATGCCAATAGGGAGAAATGTCCTTGAGCTTAATGATGTCAGACAGTCTGCAAACTATACTTGCGTTGCTATGTCTACCCTTGGTGTTATAGAAGCAATAGCGCAGATAACTGTCAAAGGTATATCTCAAGAACATTTATTTGGACACAGTTCTGTCTTTCATTTCATTCATTCTGAGCAAATATATTGCACTGAAAGGTCTAAATGCCATTTGCCCTCTTAAATCAAGAGAGTAAATATTTCTAACCAGTCACTGAGAGTCACTGACAGAAGACAAAATACAGGTTCAGACAGCAGTAATAATCATTAATTGAATAATTAATATTCATTAAAATAAGTTAGTCATAATGTTCCATTTTTCTTCTGTGTCTAGCATTCAGCCATCAGCTCAGTTAAAGAAATGATCTTGTAATGTTGTATTTATTTATCAACAGCAGGAGCCTTTAAGAACCAATCAAATGATTTTTAGAATTGCTGGGTGTCCAAGTATATTCACTGAGTAACTGGAAACAAGAGCTTCAAAAAATACCTGAAAATTTGTTTGTAATTATGAATTGTCTTTCTATGAGATTCCTCTTCTGCATATAGTTACGGATTTATTGCAGGTTGCGCCTTCTTTCCATTTTGTCTTCCGCTTTTTATTTTTGTTTAGTTGTTATTGTTTGTAAGTTTTTTATTCTAATAAAGAATGTTTACTGTTACGTAGTGCTAACTGTATTTTTTGTTATTTGTATTTAGCCTTACCCAAACCTCCTGGAACGCCTGTGGTGACAGAAAGCACAGCAACTAGCATAACGTTGACTTGGGATTCTGGAAACCCTGAGCCAGTTTCTTACTACATAATCCAACACAAACCCAAAAACTCTGAGGAGCCATATAAAGAAATTGATGGGGTGGCCACAACACGTTATAGCGTGGCTGGCCTAAGCCCATATTCAGAGTATGAATTTCGAGTAGTTGCTGTAAATAACATTGGGCGAGGCCCACCCAGCGAGCCTGTGTCAACAAGGACTTCAGAACAGGCCCCCTCAAGTGCACCACGCAATGTACAGGCTCGTATGCTGAGCTCCACCACCATTCTGGTACAGTGGGAAGAGCCTGAGGAACCTAATGGGCAAATACAAGGTTACAGAGTTTACTATACCATGGACCCCACTCAACATGTCAACAGCTGGATGAAGCACAATGTGGCTGACAGCCATATTACCACTATTGGGAATCTTGTACCCCAGAAAACATACTCTGTGAAGGTTCTTGCTTTTACTTCTGTTGGAGATGGACCACTTTCTAGTGACATTCAAGTCATCACTCAGACAGGAGGTAAGCTAGCAATGAGCAAAATTAGTGGGAGAGACTTTCGGTTTAAAATGTTGCAAAAAGATCTGCCCCTCAAGTATAGCCAGTTTATTCAGGCAGTCTTTGCAGATAACCTTTTTCCATTCCACAGTGCAAGTTATCTTTTCAGAGTGGAAATTATCTTCATGCTTTCTTTTTTCATCAATGTCAAGAAATTTATGTGCAGTGCAACTGAAGCCTCAGGGAGACTTTCATCCTGGATGTGGCCAAATTTTATGGCTTTTGTTTGGCAGTGCTCTGTACACTAAACCTGTTTGTCAGTAGTTCTTAGTAGGTTTTTTGAAATGTTACTTGTGGGTTTTGGTGGGCTTGTTTAGGTGACATGTTGCTCTCCTATGCCGTATCACTCTAGGGAATATTGCTTTTGGAAATTTAAAATGTATGTATACTGCATATGTATTAAACTAGTTGGTAGGATTCTGAGAACACAGAAAGCATGAGAGCATTAAATACAACAAACTTTTTTGTAGGCTCAAGCAAGCAGGTTTGCACACTTTGGATTTATAAGTCAAATCAAACCTGCCCCTACAAAATGCATACCGCAGGGTCACTATTTTCTCAGTTTATGTTTGCAGTTAGGTTGTTTTGTTTCTGTTCAAGAACTTTTAGGTCCATGAATTAGTTTTATTAGTAAAGGACAAGCAAGCCCAGTAAAAAAAATGGCAGAAAAGTTTTTATGAAGTCTAAAGTGAGAAGCTCTGGTAGAGTTACACTGCACAAAGTTTTTTACTGTAGCAATAAGAAATAAAAAGGTCCTTTTGTCTAGCAGTTTATAGAAAGCTGTATGAAGTATTACTGCAGGCCAGTGATTTCCTAGAAATATATAATAGTACTTGAATTTTTTATTATGAGAAAGTTTCCTGTTGCAGAATTTAGCATCACTCAAATTCTTAAAAACAGATCTCTAAAGTATAACTGCAGACAGTTCCGTTTCATCTAGTTTTTACTTCTGCATTTTACCAATATGCATTTAATAAAGATAGAAATTGATGTATTGCCCTGGAATCTTTCTAGGTGTTATGTTGCACAAAGGTTTAGATGTCACCTTTTGCAGTACCTCAGCTAAGAATTTTATAATTTTTTTCAATCTTATGGTGGTAGATTAAAATGTGTCTGTGTGAACATGCAAATATAGATATATACACTATGGTTTAATTCTGTTATTTGCAACCATTTTCAGACAACTAGTTTTTGTACTGACATCTAACTTCTGATTGAATCCACATGCATAAAGCTTTTCCAGATGAAGGTTCACTGATCTCCTTATCTGTGTTTTTACTCACAACTGTAAACCTCTTAGATTAGCAAGTGTCTGACAGTGGCTTTCCCAGTGAAGGATGAAGGAATCAAAATAATGAGCACTGAGGCTCAGCTGGACTGGCCCAAGTTACATTACTTTCTGAGGTCACTTCAGAGAAGTAAGGGTGTCCATCTGTTTCTGATTACTGTTGCAATCTGAAGAAATTACAATATTGACAGTGCTTGAGGGTTTTCAATACATTATTTCAGTGTTTAATTGCAACTGTGTTAAAAATATGAAATAAAGAATGGGGCATAGAGGAATTGTATTTAGGCATTGATATTTTTACTTGAAATACAAATGTTTTAAGTCATAAAAGAGATGAAAACCAAGAAAGACTAGTGAAGTTGTCCGGTTCAGGGTATGGTTAAAAACTGAGATATCCCAATCTCTCTATCCGGTAGTTTCCTTTCAGTGAACATCATAGAAAAAAAATGCCCCCCCTGCCATTTTCTTACAGATTTGCTTTAATGTAAATCTGAATACGATTGTTTTAGTTTAAGTCTCTCAAAATTTAACACATTCCAAATATTAAAGTGAAGATAAAGTGCCATTTAAGATCAGGGAAAATGGGTTTAATGGAAACATTTTAAAAGAGTTCTAATTGGAATGGGATGCTGATTACACTTGGTTGATTTTATTTTAAACCAATAAGCTTGCCATTATATTATGCTTAGCTTAACCCCCACTTTGGGGATATTAGAAAATATATAAAACAAAATCTTGCTGACATGTGTGACTTACAGGCTCTGTTAGATGGTTCAGGGCTTTCCTGCCTTAAGTGTATTCTGATCTTCGGAGAGAGATTATAAAAATGAATAATTTGTTATTAAAAAAACTGTTCAGAGTAATTTTTGTTTTCTTAGTATGACAGAATTGTTTATTTTGAAAAGGACATGTGAGTGACTTCTTTCTTTGTAGGTCAGCTGAAACTCTGCTGATAGTGAAATTTAGATTTTTTTAATTAAAATATTGACTGGGAGTATGTAGTTTGAGAGGAAGAGAAGGATATATTTTTCAGACAACCAGACACTGCAAGAACCTCAAAAAAGTTAAATTCTGATGTTCAGTACCTTCCTTAAGCCTTTGAAGGCAAAGCTGTGTCCTGTTGCCTAGTCGTTTTCAGCAGTGGTTTCTTTACAGTGAAAATACACCATTTTAACAGATTCTGTAATCAGAATAGAGCTGTGGACCTGAGCCTTTTGAGTAAAAGGAGAGCGATTTCAAAAGTTGAGAAAGTCCTTATTCTGCATTTTGAGCCAAAGGATTAGATTCTGTTGAGGATGGAGTCAGGATTGGTCCATTATTAAGTCAATTATTAGGTTAATTGACTTACCAAATTTTACAATAAAGAAATATTTATATAAGTCTTTGTGTGATGCTTCTTGTTTTTGTTTCTGTTGATGTTTTTGGAGGTTTTGGTTTTTTACTTTGTTAGAAAACAAAATGTGTTTGTGTCCTGTTTAGCCGCTCAGGATGCACTTCTTGTAACTCATTCTAGGCCTAATCTGGTCATAAGAATGTGTACTCTGAGCAACATATTTTAATCTCTGTGCACTAGGAAAAAATAGAATTTTTAACTATCTGAGTTTGGGTTTCATTTCATTTCATTTCATTTTTGACCTGCAAAGAGAGAGTAGCTAATGAAGGAATTAAATTAATCTTGTTTTTGTTCTAAGCTGAGGTAGAAATAGAGGAGAGAGATACACAAGGTCTATTGGATAGTGGATAATTGGAAGAAGAGAGAGGGGGAAAATTTAATAAATATTCAGGGAAATTAATGTGTACCTGTTAGCATATGTTTCATTAGCAAAAAACTTAAAATACAAAACACATTAGTAGTTGTAAATGAAAGATTCTTTATGATTTGAAGACTGAGGTTTATTACAATTATAAAAGCCTAATGCTTTGAACATAGGAAAAAGGACAATAATGAGAAGGTCAAGTATCTCACTTGCAGGGCATATAAATGGAGCCTTGGATTCAACAAAATTAATGTTTCTGGAGTTCTTATGGTAAAAGCTTGGAAGTTAAGGAGTTTGTAGCAAGGAAGTACTGTTCTGTGTTGTCACAAGCTAGCTACTTTATCAGACATTAAATTTTTTTTTATGAACACGTGGTTGGTGAAACCTGATGTCTCTGAAACTACGCAGTCTTCGCCTAGTGTCTTTGTGAAGCAATTAATGAAATTTACTTCCACATGAAAAGAGTTGTGATCATGTAGCTAGAAACTCAACTCAAAGCAAGAAAGCAGGTGGGATAATCACAGAATATTTAGGGTTCTCTAATTAGAATATTAGAGATCATCCAGTCCAACTCCTCTGCCAAGGCAGGGTCACCTGGAGTGGGTGACAAAGGAATGCATCCAGGTGGGTTTTGAATGTCTCCAGAGATGGAAGCACCACAACCTCCCTGGGCAGCCTGAGTCAGTGCTCTGCCACCCTCAATATAAAGAAGTTCTTCCTCAGGTTGAGGAGAAACTTGTGGTTTAATGTATGGTTACTTCTTCATCCTATCTCTGGGCACCTCTGGAATGAGTCTGCCACTGTCCTTGTGGCACTCACCTTTGAGATACGGAGGTGGAGTATAGGATAGCTTTTTAACTGACTTAAATTTTAACTTTTCCATCAAGGGATATTTCTGATCAGGTAGGAAAGACTATTTTAGCTTTTTTAGTAACTCGCCTACTCTCAATGCACAGGTAACTTTTGTTAAGTGTTCTAGTCTCTATTTTAATTCATTTAGATGCTAACATGATGAGTTCAGTATTGAGGATCTTACCCTCACACACTGATAGGTTTATCTCTTAACTGTCTTCTCTAGTCATTCAGACAAGACCATTTGGACTCTGTCTTTATGAGTGACTAACACATTCATTTTATTCTCTAGGCTCCCACTACGTCAGTTAGAGATAATAGGTGAAGAAAGTGATTTAAGGATTTCTGTTTATTTTTCACATAATATACTATGCTTTTTTAAAATCTAAAATGTATGGCAGTTATTCTGAGTACTGTGGTTCTTCGTTTGATACTGCAAAACTGCAAACCTCAGCTATCTTCAGACTCATTTGAAGAGGTTTCAGTTGTAGCAGAGAGATGGGGATAGCATAGTGCACATATTACCATTTTATTTTGTATGTTACCCATTTCATTTTTTAATTATATTCTAGTAGCATTTATTTCAGAAAATACATGTACTGTTAGCAAAGCAAAAACTCTCGAGCACAGTAGCTCTTCAGCTGTAAGAGCTCCTCTGTAGAGTTTCATGCTTCTTTCAGAGAAATCAGAATCATAAACTCTTGGGCCCTTTAGGTTCCCTACAATTGTAAAATCTCTTGATGGATCTGTTGTTCTTCCAAAGCTAATTCCTTATTGAACTCACTGAGTTTTACTCAAAGTATGGATTTCACCCTAGCAATGTCATGGGGCCCTTTCTATACTGGACATTCTGCTCCTTTTTCCTTTATCATTCACAAACCCAGCACGGTCCTGGAGTAGTTTTCTGGTTACCTCAGACAGCTGAAGAGCTGTGCAGGGAACTAAAATGCTTTTCTGAGGTCCTATTTTATAATCCTGTTCTGGCACTTTGATCAGGGATGGAGAAAATCACAGGTGCAGGACAAAGTCGAGCAATCTGTGTTTGTTCCTGGTTGTCCAGCAGTAAAAATGGAGGAATAGGCATGTGAAAATGTTGAAAGTGATGTGATGTGATGGAAAAAGTAGTTGTGGACTTTGTTCTTTGTTTTGTTATTGCATTGTAGTCTTTCATTGTGTGTACTGCCCAAGATGTATTAAGAAGAAGGAAGACACACTTGGAGCACACAGAAGTTAGAGGTTTTAATATACTTTTGTAGAGCATACTGACTTCAAAATGGAGAAGACAGTATTGAGAGAACGTTCATGCAAAACCATCCCATTTACTAGGCTGCCCATGTACAGTACTAATACAGAGTTAGATTCGATGTGCAACATTAAAATCCCTTCCATAAGAGTATGAAATCCACTTGCATACACTTTGCAGTTTCTCTAGGCTTTTTTCTTTCTCTGAAGGAGACCAGTAGCTCCTGTCAGCTCCAGCTCAGCTTAGTTCCCATGTGCCACTGAATTTTTTTTTTTGACAGATGTGTATTCTAGGCATAAATCCTAAATAGTTAAAAGTTAATTTGTTCCACTTCCTTAAGCAGTACTTTTCCTTCGATACTGGGTTCCATACCAGAGTTTGTCAGCAATAAAGTGTGTTTAGTTTCTGTTACTTTGGTTTTGTTTCCTTTCTTCTTCATCTCTAATCTGTTTGGAGCAACATAGATTTCCCTGTCACCTTTTTCTTCTGTCAGTGTTTCACCATCAGAGTTGTCTAATTGTACTTAAAAAATACTGAGGGAGACTACATTTTGAAGAAAGATATTATTTTGACAAACAGCATTTGGAAAACTCCAATTAGTCATCAGCTTGACTTATAAAATGATTGAATTGTAGACCCAGGATGACAAAGGAATTGGGTTTTTTTAAAAGGAATACTTGGAGGATGAGGGTCTTAAGACACATAGAGAGACAGGAAATACCCTTAGTTCTCCATCTGCTGACATATTTATCATAACAGATGGTACTAGCCTTCATATGAGTCACTTGACTGATCATTTACTATTATTGCCTGTCTGTGTTCTACAATTCATGTATCTATACATTAAGTATAGATCATAGCGTCACAGGACAATTCAAGTTGACAAGGTGACTGTCTGGAGAGATGTCCAGTCACAGCCACTGCCCAGAGCAGGCTCAGCTCTGGTGTCAGACTGAGTTTCTTAGGGCTTCACCCACTTCATGTGTAAAAACCTCAGGGCTGGTGTGGTCCAGCTTCCTTGGGCCCTGGCTGCATTTCTGGTTTATCCTGAGCTTCTCATGTTTCATCTTGTGCCACTGCCTCTCACCTGCCACACTCCATGAAGAGCCTGGCTGCATCTCTTCCACCCCTTCTGTCACTGGTGGGAGTGCTGTTGAGAGCCATCCATTCTCCCAGCTGAACCATTGCCAACACTGCAGCATCTCCTTGCAAAATTAGAATCTGTCACAAATACTTAGTTGATGTTTCCTGTAATGGCTCCCAGTGGTCTGGGATCATTTCCTCTTTGCACTTTGCAGGACCCAGGCAGTGGTCTCTTTTTAGACCAGACACCTTTTAGAAAAACATCTCATTAGTCATTAGATTTTTTTCCTTTTTTCCTTTGTTTTTCTTTTTTCCTTTTTTTCTTTTTTTCCTTTTTTACTCCTCTAAAAGAGTTGGTCTTCTGTTACTCTCACTCACTCACTCAAAAAAGAGAGAGAGAGAGAGACTCAGAGAGAGACTCTCACTGTCTACTCAGGAGCTTGAATATGCACCTCATGTAGAAAGGTTCTGTTTGTTGAAAATTAGGTATCAAATCTGTACCAGAATACAAAAGGGCAGTGTTCTCCTCAAACTAATGTTCTGTAGAAGTCTGGGGAAGATAAAAATCAAAATACCAAATTATTTTAACAGTTTGCTCTCTGAAGTTTTTAGGTCTTCTACTACTATGTACTAAGGGAACATACTTGTAGTAGGATTCTTCCCTGATAAATGTTTGTGAAACCGTCATTATTGTCCCATCTACTTCTTACACCTCTTCTCAGTGTGTGCTAAGAAGTATATCTTCTTGTTTTTCCCCTGAAAAAATGACAGCATGTCAAATTTTATTCTTGAACAGCTAGAGATGCTGTGGAAAGCTGTTTCATTCCCTATCAATGACACTATTAACTGAAAGTAATGTTTTAGAACTTGGGTGCCAAAAATATTGTACACAATCCAATGATATAGTTTTGTTTTGCTGTCTTTTCCTAGTAAACCTTATAATTTGCTTTACATTTGAAGAAGTAAATTAGGATAACACTTAGTGTTGACAATTTCTGTGACCATTGTGCAAAATATAACAACAAAGAATGTTCTTGAGTAGTGCAATCAAAAGTGCATTTTGCTTCTTGAAATTGGAAAGTATTGTCACTAGAAATTCAACTATATCCTTAAATATACCAGTCATTAAAGGGTGGAAATACGTCACTGAAGGAGCAATTAGCTGAGTATCTCTTCAATGACTTATAACTACTTCAGGTTAAGCAAGGTGAATGTATGTGGCTGTCTTCTTAAAGACCAGGATGTGTTTGCTATCTTTCACTTATGAGCTGAGAAAAAAAAAATCATATCTGGAAATGCATGTAGCACTTTTAACACTTTCTTCTAGACTATTTCAGCTACATTCTATTAGCTTTTTCTCATACACTCACAAATATATAGATGTATGTATTCTACATTTCCCACATACATTATTAGATTGCTGGTATTCATCACCAAGCATCTCTTCAGTTGCATTTTGGTTCTGTTTGCTTTATTTACACTGCAAAAACATTTATTTGAGATCCTTGATAATTTTTAACATGTGACTTAAATGCATCGTTATTCTTTTTTTGTGCTTAGATAAATTTGTTTCATAGTACTCTGAATCAATTCGTTTGAGTTCAGTAAGTTAAATAAAAGCAATATTGCATGCCATATTTAGATAACATTTTAAAAGATTTGAAAGTGTTGAAGTGTCAAAAAAAATAATTTGCAACACTGCTCAACTCTTGCTTTAGTGCCTGGTCAACCATTGAACTTCAAAGCAGAACCTGAGTCTGAAACAAGCATACTGCTTTCCTGGACACCTCCACGGTCTGATACCATTTCCAGCTATGAACTGGTTTACAAAGATGGGGAACATGGGGAGGAAGTAAGTGGCAAGACAGTACATCTTTTTAATGATAAGTTGGGCATAAAATGTGGCAATGGTGTAAATTTCATGTTTTAGCAACTTACTTTAGTAGAAATGCCTTGATATTTAGATTTGTTAAGTCCAGCAGTTAGCGTAGTGACAGACTGAAAGTGGATAAACAGCAGAAAATGTTGTCAGTGGTTACCAGCCAGTGGAATTTTGCTGTAGACGGCAATGAATCCTCCACAGAAATGCCATCCAGTTTCAGACACTGATTACATGTTTCTCTATAAAGGCTTGGAAGCAAAAATGTTTGGGGGAGTTTTGTGGACCCATTAAGCCTTTTTTGAACTTACACCTGAACTTTGAAATCTATTTTCAGCCTTAGATAATTTTTGTTTCTCTGTGTCGTTGTGTAAGAGAATTCCCAAGCTTTTCTAATCTGTCAGTGATAATTGAGAAGAAAAAATAAGGTTATTTCTAAAGATTAAAACCTGCAATAGACTTTTTATGTACCATTTCTTCATAAAGAATTTTTAGTCTATGGGCCTCTGTCATGTTTGTGCCATAAACTTTAGAATAAACAGTTCTTCTGGGGGGGGGAAATGCCATATAAACCAGGTGTCACAGAGAAAAGAAAGAAACCAGGAGTCTCACAAGGACACAGGAGATTGTCAGCCTCACTGGTTTCTCCTGCATCTTCAAGTCATTGCTGATGCTTCAACTGAGCTTGTTTATGGCAGTTTCATATATACACTATGAATTCATAAGTTTGTTTGTGGAAGGGGGCCAGGTCTGTATTTCACTTCCAAATAGGATGCAGTCTGCTGCTTAATAAGTTACCTTGTAGAAGAATTTGCTTTTGATATTTTGAATACAAATTTAACTACAAGATTAAACCTAAGATAACATACACTATAAAATCACTGCCATAAAAGACAGTTATATGTAAAGGCTTTGTTCATGTGGTATTGTCTGAAAAGCCTTTCATACTTTGTATATAGCTGTTGGTTCCTCAAACAGTCAAGTTTCTTTGTGGCTCTGAGTTTCACCTGTTAAACTGTTGACTTAAAAAAACAGTTTATTAATGTTTGTCAGAAGTAATGTATTCAGCTATGGTTTTGTTCAGTTTCATTTTGTTCTGCTTTAATTTCTTGAATTTAAGCTTTTCTCTATGGTTTTATCCCCAAATAAAAGCACTCAGGCAGTGTACGGAATTCAGTCTCCAAATACTAACCAAGGCATTCTCTGATTATCTGCCTTTAGCAACGGGTTTCCACTGAGCCTACCACGTCGTATCGCCTGCAAGGCTTACGGCCAAACAGCCTGTACTTGTTCCGCCTAGCTGCACGGTCTCCTCAGGGGCTGGGTGCTTCAACAGCAGAAATCTCGGCCAGAACCATGCAGTCAAGTAGGTGTCTTTCCTTGAAATATTTATTTTCTTTGTTTCTGTTTCTCAAAGAGATTGATCTCAGTGGCCAAGGTAGGCAGAAACAGAGAAAAAAGCAAAATGCAATATTCATGTTAATTGATAAGCAAAAAAATGCTTAGCGTGGGTATACGTAAGGTGTATTGTGATCAAATTAATATAGGAATGAATTTTACATAGCTTCATAAAACAACCCAAATAAACCAGTGACTAAACAGCCAATATAATGTTGGCATAATAAAATTTTATTTTATAATAAGGTGAAACATTGTATCATGCAATAGGTATATATTAATTACAGTCCTTAACCAATAAAATTCCATCTCCCCAGTCTGCACACTCCCTAGGTTGTTTCTGCAGCATCTCTCTAAAGTGCAAAAATTTGTAGAGTGGATCAGGATGAATATTTCAGACTGTACCAGATATTTAACAACTTATTTATAGTATCTTATTCTGATTTTGTTCAATTTTCTTAACTGGGGCTTTTTATGATGTTCAGTCATTTTCCACCTGGAGAAAAAACAGTTTGAGATGTAAAAATTTGTCAGGGTCTTTTATATACACCTTAAAACATTTAAATTAAGACTTAACTAAAACAGTCAGCTATTCAGCAATGACATCCAGAAGAATTATTCTTGCTTGATAAGTTTTGCTTTCCTGACAGCTTGCATTACAATGTGTCATTGAAAACCTTAGTACAATTCTATTTGTATTTGTTTTCAATTAAATTGCCTGTTCTTAAAATAAGATTATTCAAAACAGGAAATTCAGTTTCTCAGTTGACATGAGTCTTTTTAATTTGCAGTCATGACATGATGATACAATCGTTCCTTGTTAGTGTTATACATTAATATCAATTAGTGTGACTGGAGACATAGTGCTGCTCCTCTTTAAGCGAAGCTAAATGTGTTTCTGAAGCATTTCTAAGGCACTTGGAATTAACATAAAAAACCCCATGTAACACAAGGTTAGTTTTAGATACTTTAGATGCCAACTTTTCAGTTTAGTAATTCAGAATTAATTATTTTATTAAGAAAGAGGTATTTATTTATTCATTCTAGGAGCCATTTAACTATTTAGAATGCTCATTACCTTACACTGAGTGAAGATTGCTAAGACTGCATACAAAACAAGCTAGGAGCCAAGGCAGTGTATTCCATATATAAGCACATTGCCATTTTCTCTTCTTGAATATAAGAACATGTTATGTTTTGCTCAGCCTTGTGTCTTCAGATAGTAGCAAAATCCAATTGATTTCAGTGGTCAGATCGAAGTTATTTGCTGCAAAGATTACATTTTTTTAATGTGCTTTAAGGAAAAGCATGTGTGCATTAATAAAACTGGTTAAAGTAGCCTTCAAATTCTCCTTAGTTACATAAGTGCAATTATTTTGCATTTTCAGAGTATAATGGATTTAAAATTAACAAACGTCTGTGATTTTATTAGCAATATTCACCAGAATGTGCTACTGCCTTTCATCTGGGTATCAGAGAAAGATGCTACAGGGATTTATTTCTTTTTTGTAAGATCCTTAAGGGACAGTTTACATGTATTTTACTTCCTGCACACGTTAATGGTAGAAGGGGGTCCATTTGTTTTGAGTACTTGCTTACTGAATTAGCCTATAAAAATAACCCCAAATGTGTTAATTCTCATCTGTTCTTCCATCCACCTCCTCTAGTTAATCGAAATACTAGTAAATTCCTTCCTATCTTCCCCTTGGAGGAGCAGTGTACCATACTGAGTAAAATGCCATTGATCCCTCTAGAAAGAGCTGTAGGGAACCAAAAGATACATGTGTGAATGCAGTAGGTCACAGCAGGGTCCTAGCCTTTCTCTGTTGTTTTAATTTTATTTGATGTCGCTATTATAAGTATGTACAAGTATACATTTGTTTCTTTTTTCCCTTAAGAAATGGGAAGAAAAGGTGGAGAGGGGGTTGTAAAGAGGAATAAAGGTCGTGCACACAAAATTTATGTTTCTCTTACAAGACAGGAGACAGAAATAGGAAAGGAGTCTCTACTAGTGACTCTTTCTACTCCTTCTACTAGTGAGCTTGAATTATGGCTCCTTTTTTTGGTGCTCTGAATGATCTGTTAGTAAGCATAGATTTTGGTAATTCAAAGTGCATTTAAGCACATAAATGCATGCCAAACTTTCAGTACTTGATTTGCCTCACTGAAAGCAGTGGAATGACATGTGTGCTTAAATGCTCTGAAGCTTGGAAAAGGTAAATATGCTAACATAGTCCTTTGAGAACAATTGAGTGAAGGTGAGCATTTCTGCTGTGGAAGACCGGTGATGCTGACAGGAGATCAACCAAAGTCAAAAACTCACATTTGGATGTGCAGAGCTTATAAACTCACTTTATAAAATGAGTATCTGCTTTCTTTACACGTTGTTTGGGGTAGATTTTTTTTTTTTTTCTGTAGAAGTAATATACATTACTGGTAGGAATAATTCTTTGCTAGCAAAGGTGTCTCCAAGAGGAGTTAATAAATAAAACTGACAGCTGATCTAGGGTAAGTACAAGTTACGGTCAGAATCAACAAGCCTGTCACTTTCTCCTGGTAGGTAAATCTTTGACTAAGACTTTCTTCATCTTCTATGGACTGCATGCTCATAGTATATTAGCTACAATAAATGTTTCAGTAAATGCTTTCAATTAAAATATAATTTATGGTTGACTTGTGTCAGGCACACTCAAAAAAAAAGCAAACAGTAGTTTGCTTATGAGAGTAGAAAGGCTGCAAAAATGGCAACCCATGGAGCAATTTCTAGCAATTATTGCAAGTTTTTAGGAGTTCTGTAAAAAGAGGTTTTCTGTCTTAAGGAAAGTAAAGCCACTTGAAGGGGATGTCAAAATTTGTAAGTAAATATATGTCATGTGTTATTTAAAATGTTACAGCTTGCACTAATTGCAAGAATTATAAAGATAGATCAGTAGTCATAGAGATATCACGTTTTTGTTTTATTTCAAGAAGAATTTCAATTACAGGTAGGTAATATAATTTTGAGGCTTCGTTTTCATATATTTCCCCTACATCCTTTTTCACCATTTAGTTCATCTGTTCATTTTCAGTTTCCTCATGTTAATAAGCCAAGGTGCATATGATTATCTGACGTTTTGCTTTTTTGAGTTTCTGCTTTTTTGTTTATTTATTATTTTCATTTGGTTCTCTTTTATTTATTTTTTTTCTTTTGTTCATTTTTTTTCAATCACTCCTATCCTTCCACTCAAATCCTCCTTTAACCCACTACTGAAATTAGAGCCATCCGCTCCTCCTCAAGACATTAGTTGCACAAGCCCCAGCTCCACTAGCATTTTGGTAAGTTGGAAACCTCCACCGGTGGAAAAACAGAATGGCATTATCACTGCATACTCCATCAAGTATATTGGGATTGATGGAGAAGATGTCAAGCCCCATGAAATTTTGGGAATTTCCTCGGACAGTACCCAGTACCTTTTGGAACAGCTGGAAAAATGGACTGAGTACCGGATCTCTGTGACTGCTCACACTGATGTTGGACCTGGCCCAGAGAGCTTAGCAGTATTGATTCGGACAGATGAAGATGGTATGTTGCCTCCACTACATCAGTTTGCACCTCTATGACTCTGTCATCTGCTGTCTTTTGTATAGGCTAACAGTAATTTTTTCTGCTCCTCTTTTTTTTACCCAAATATAACCAGATATAATCACCCTTTGAGCTTTTTATTTAAAGACTCTTCTTTCTACACCATTTTTCTCTTTGCTATTTTTGTATTTTTCTATCAGAAAAAAAAATTTTTGCAAGTGACATCAATCTTCTGCTCCTTTGAGCCCATACATATCCTTCTTGCTCCTCCTTTAAAGAAAAATAACTCATAGGGAAAAAAAACTTTCTGCCTTTTCCTTGATTTTTCAGTCATTGTCATTTTTAAACAGTTATGTCTATAAACTTTTTTCAGGTCTTGGTTTTTTGGTTGATTTTTTTTTTTGGTTTTTTTGTTTTTTTGTTTTGTTTTTTTTTTTTAAACTGCTTTCTTCTTCCATTCTTCTTCCATATTGTGCTTTTTGTTTTGAAGGTTTTTTTGGGTTGTGTTTTTTTGTTGGCTTGTTTTTAGTTTTGTTTTTTGATCTTGGAAAACTGATGCTCCACACATTTTCTTTTCTTCCATTCTTGAAAGTGACAGAAGACAGCCTTGTAATCAGCGTTCTTTTTATCCTGAGGAAAAAACAAACCAAAATAAAACATAGAACTGGAAAAAACAAAAAAAGGGGGAAACTTTTTTTTTAATCTTTTGTGGTTTTGTTATTATTATGGTATTATTATTTCAATGATTAAAATATCTCTTTGTACTATAATGCTTTGAATCTCAAAGCATCTTCCTTGGCTTTTGTACATTTTTACATGTTTTTCTATTTCTCTAATACTCTTTTTTCTTCCATTTTTGCATCAGTCATGTTTTTTGATCTTTTCACCGAAAGGTAGAGCAGATTTGTTGAGCATTTTCATTTGCTGAATGATTTGTATTCTTCAAAGAAAACATAGTGAGTCTGCCCTTTCTTTAAAAAAAAAAAAGCGAAAGACATGGGTGGGACAGGTAGCTGTAATTCTCTTCTGTCCAATGATGTTGTTCCAGTTCCTAGTGGTCCTCCTCGCAAAGTCGAGGTGGAGGCTGTCAACTCCACTGCTGTTAAAGTGTCTTGGCGCTCACCTGTGCCCAATAAGCAGCACGGTCAGATTCGGGGATACCAGGTCCACTACGTGAGGATGGAAAACGGAGAGCCTAAGGGTCAGCCCATGCTGAAGGACATCATGCTGGCAGATGCACAGGTAATTGGGACACTCCATTCTTTCCTTGGTCAGAGTGAAAACTTTTCATTTGCCAGAGAGCAGTCCAAAACTGCCTTTTGTTGTTGAGGGCCTTTTTTCTTTATGTTTACTAGTCTACCAGCTAGCATTTTTTTGCCTCTATTTTAAAAGCTTTTTTTCCCAAACACTTGCATTTAAAGGTTCTCGGGCCGACACTTTTTTCTCTACTGATTTGCAGCTAAATGCTAGGCTATGTCATTATTCTGATTCTGTTAAACCTGAAGACCTTACCTATACTCTGAAGTTCTAAAGCATCAGAGTGATCCAATCCAGGTCAAAGTCAGTGTAGTAAACTGTGCACAGCCTGATCCACCCATCTCCTATTTCATCGCTTCAGTGGAGAGCCTAGAATCATTAGAAGCCTGTGTTATGCTGTTACAACAGTGTTTCTCTGATTTGCTTGTACACACTTTATTACACATTTCACAAGAAATTAATGTTCTTATTGTAACTTTGGAAACCATGGAAGTGTTACAGGTTTCATAACTTTAATAAAATTAGGAACTTAGTTTGAATAGGTATGTGGTTATTTATATAGCAAAATTCCTCATCTATTTTTCGAAATTATGAGACTATGAGATAATGGAGACATCCAGTTTAAAAAGCTTCTCGAACTAGAATTTTACTGATTGAGATATACCAGTACTCTGTGAAACTTTAAAGCTTTATTCTGTAAAGCTCCTGATGCTGAAGGAGTCATCCTATGGGAAACTATTATCCATTAGACAAATCTCACTGCTAGCTCACAGTTTATGACTGGATTGACTGGAAATAAAAATAAATTATTAACCTTAATCAAAGAGTAAAATCTATTTTGTAAGCATTTTACATGGTAAACAAATGGAGAGTTGCCATTTTTTTTTCCCCCAGTCTTAGTTCTGAATTTCAGATTTGCAAAAACCTATTTGGAGAATAACTCTCCTACACCTGCATTTTGCTCATGACCCTATTTAAAAAATACTTTGTCTGTTTCTGGAGGAGTTTGCTGGCAGTACTTACTTTCCTATTTTGGAAAACATGGTGTTCTTATGGTTTAAATTCAGTGGAGAAAAAGATGAAAGTAGATCAGGAAGTGGGAAGGGAAAGGGAAAAGGGAGAGAAGATGGAAATAGACATCCTAGTGTGCCTTGGTTCTCCTCTTCCTTTCACAAATTTTAACTTTTAACCTCTCTGTGGTAGGGGATTAAAATGTTTTTAAACACTAGATCGGTAATTGGAGACTAGATGAGATATTGGAGTCCAAATATCATAAAGGCAAAAGTTGTATCTATGCTTTTGTCAAGTTTAGCTCTGACCTGCCCACTTGCCACTGGTTTACAAAGGATAGTCAACTCCTTTCTTTTTCCATCTCTCCTTCCTGCCTATAGTACTTCTATGATACCTGTGATCAAGGCTTGTGCAGGTGTGAAGACCTTGACAGTAAAATATCAATGTGGTTTCAAGACTTAACACATTGAATTAGTTCAGAAAACTGAAACATACAGCCTGGAAACATGATTAAATAAACCAGGTAGCCTTTAATTCTGCCTTGACAACTTTTAATAAGAACTATTATAAAATACTCCTACATGGTACAAGAGGATTCATTACTTCTTTTATTTGTCAGTGAAAGAGAAGTAGCTGGATTTTAGGGAAAACAGAAATAGAATTAAAAATGCCTGGCCTGATTTCATTAACCAAATTTCATGTGATTCTACATGGATAATTTGAACTGTACATGACTTCTTCAGACATCTTTCATATTAATCTTACTATAAAGAAGAAAACTTTATCTCAACCAGGCTACAAATCTCCTTATTTCTTTTGTTTTTCCTTTCAACTTCCTTTACTGTAAATTAGTGGGAATATGATGATTCTACTGAACATGTAAGTACTTTTTGACTGGGCAAAAAAACATTGTGTGTTTGGGTTGAGATTTTTTTTGTCTTGCTTGTTTGCTTGTAGCATTGTATGGTTTTGGTTTGGCTTAGGGATTTTTTGGTGCTTTTTTTGGGTTTGCTTTTGCTTTTGTTTTGCAGGGTTTTGTTTTTCTGGTGTTTCTTGTTTTGTTTTGGGGTTTTTTTGGGTTTTTTTTTTGTTTGCTTGGTTTTGGGGTTTTTTTGTTGGTTTTTTTTTGTTGTGTTCTTTTTTGTTGTTGTTTTTGTTTTGTTTGGTTTTTTTTTTGTGTGTGTGTGTGTGTCATTTGTGCAAATGCATGTTCCTAACATCAAAGGTTAATGACACCTTTTTTTTTTCTTTCTTTCTTTTTTTTTTTTTTTTCTCCCAGGGGGAGTTGGGTTCCCAGTGCTTGCCTGTTCTGGGGTTTAGCATGATGCCAAAATGTACAGCACTGATTTGTGTTTTCATCTTTTTGATGGCTGTCACTAAATTTGCCTCAATTTCTTCTTTACAAGGTGCTAGAAAAATAAAACCGGAATAGTTCAGAGTTACATACCAATATTTGTATTTTTCTGTATTGATTTTAAGGGTATTTTTTTGTGTACCTGAAAGTAGAAGTCAGTTGTGCTTTTTTTTGGATAAAATCCATGCTGTCAGGAAAGCCAGATGACCTACAGTGTTTATACCTAAGTAAAACTGTTTGGTGTGTCCAAACCACACTTTCAAACACTACATGCAGCCATAGCTCTCACATCATGAAGTAATGGTTGTTTTAGATGAGGCTAATATATTCATAAGTCTTTGTGGTTTTGTGGGGTTTTTTTTTGTCTTTTACAGTTTACTTCTGGTAGTACCAGGTGCAGTTTTCTTATGGAAGATATGAAGTCTTACTGATTTTGGCCTTAGAGTTCAATTCAATTCTGAGATAGAGTCTAAGAAGAGGATCTTTTGATAGTAGATTGTTTCATTTTGTTGTTTGGGGTTTCTTTTGTTTTGTTTGTTTTTTTGTTTTTTTGTTTTTTGTTTTTTTTTATTTGAGCTATTTTGCCCACTCATTCTGATCATTATCTAATTATTTCTATTACTAATTGACTGATATTGACTGTAAATATAATGCTGAATTCTAGTCACATCTTTGCTGAGCTCATATCCACTATCTTGAAAAATCCATATACTATGAATAGTCTGGCCCATGATTTTTATATTAACTTTTCCTGGCTGTTTCTGAGGGATGTGTGATTTCACATTTGCTATTCATTCTAGATGTATAAATACACCATCCCTCTAGCAGCACTGAAAGTTAGTGCAAGTTCATTCAGGCATCTGAAAATACAAAGGCATAATCCAGTGGTTGCAGGCTGGAAGTCAGGGACTCTGGGCCCATCAGATCTCCAAATATCATCCCTTTATATTTGTACATAAGATTTATTTATATTATGAGTGTCAAAACTTACTTCTTTTGCTGTCCTTGTAGCAGGACATAAGTTGAGTTCATTTCTTGTACACTGCTAAGCATCTACTGTGTGCACATACATGGGTACACATGTGAAAAGGTACCCTCCTTGCTCTAATATTTACACCTTGATGTCATTTCTGTTACTTTGCTGTAGCTGAAGAGTTACTTGTTTTGTAGCTGCTGTCATCTGAGAGCCATAAGATTTATCCTCTGGCCAGATTTTAGTGGTGTTTTACATAGTTCTTTTAGACCTGAAGGGCTAGCTGTTTCTGAAGTCCTCTCAGATATTGAGAAGTGCAGTCTGCCCACTGACACAGGTTGCAGTGAAAATGTTGTGAAAGTAATGAGGCTTTTTTGTTCAGCTAAACACGTATTAAGTGTGCATGTAAATGCAACATTTTTCTTACTGGGCATTTTAGAACTATATCAGTGATATCCTGTTAATGACTAAGTTAAACAGCATTTCTCATATCTACATGTGCATGTGTATCACAATGTCAGTAGTATACCTCAGGAAAGGTATTTCAGTTGACTTTTTTTTACTGCTCACACCACTATACCTTTGGCCATTTGCTGTAAACACCTGAGGCATACTATTTAGATGCATGCTGTCCTTTATTGCTTAAGTGAGTGAAATGTTTTGCGTTACGAAGTATTTCACACAGTACAGTCTATTGGTACAGTCAAATGCTTGCTATCACTGGCAATAGCTCAAAGTGTAATATAAGCGGGGTTTCTAAAGGACTTTGCATTCTCCTGGAAAACAATCTATTTTAAATTAATTGTTCTTATTTTATTTTATTTCATCTTAGGAAATGATAGTTTCTGGGCTTCAGCCTGAAACCACATACTCTTTCACTGTGACAGCCTATACAACTAAAGGGGATGGAGCACGCAGCAAACCCAAACTTGTATCTACTACTGGTGCAGGTAATACTTGTAAACAAATTGAGCTCTAAATGAATCCTTTGACTTTTTCTGTTACTGTTTTTTTGTTAGAAGTCTTCTGTTGTGTGAAAAGTGTTTTTAGGGCATAGGATTTTCTTTTTCAGTATTTGCACCTTCACTTATTTAGACAAAAAGAGCCAGTGACTCCCTTTGTCCCTTTCTTTGTTCCAGACGAGGTCACTTGATAGTTTTGAGTAGCTCTTCCACTATTATTGGTGTCCTCTTTAAGAGAGAAAGATAGAAATTCAGAGCTAAGAAGGATATTTGAAAAACTTGTAAAGGGCTTTCATGATTTTCATGAAAGTAGCAACACTTCCAGCAAAACACTGAAAAAAACCTGTCTGTATGATATTCACAACTTATCCAGAAGAACGTAATTATTAAAGCAGAGAATTGGAAAACATAATGAAGCTCCATCCTGTGAAACCCTGAAGCCTATATTGGTTCAGGGGTAATTTAAGCAACAAACTGGGTCAAAATATACCCTGCCACTGTGTTCAGTCTGTGTTTGATCTCAGGTACTGCATGCTGGGTATCCTGACTGCATAACCAATCAGCAGTTAGCAGATGGGGTGAATCAAACTGCTTTTAGATAAGGAACTTTTTTTTTTTTTTAATGTTTCACAGTGGCACAGCTTAACCAGTTGATGCCACCATAGTTTAGTGTGATGCTTACCGACAGGTGTTTGCAATCTGTAGGTATTGTGTTCATTTTCAGGGGTTTGTGATGCAGCCATTAAGAATATTCTATTACAACCATATGTAGCACCATTACAAGCTCTCTGAATAACAGTGTGTTGTTTCGGCTAATAGATAAAATCCAAAAGGCATCTATAGTGATAGTATTTATAGTGATTGATTCAATTTTTAAAAGAATCACTAAATCCAGAACACGTTTTATATTACTATCAAGACCATCAATATCTTTTTCTTCTTAGATTCCTTGAAAAAATCTCAGTCTTGGTGGCTACATGCACAATGTTTCATTTCAGATCCTAGAATACATTCTAGTCATTACTCTTGGCTATTGCTGAAACTTATTATGTAATTTCTTATCTTTCCTGAATTCACATACTCTGAGAAAAAAAAATCATATGTATTTCTGGCATGTATTGGAATTTGATTTGAGAAAAAAAGATACTTAATTCATTACTCTTTTTTAAAGTTCAATTCCCAATTTAAATAAACAAAACTATACAAATTATTTTATTACTTCCTAGACATAAAAAATACATTATGCAAATATGCTTGCAGAACTTAACGTTTCACTGCATTTAGTCCTTATTGACTGTTCATGTGTCATGCTACTAAGATCTCTAATACTTCTACTTAAAAAAGACAGAACAAATCCTATGTCCCATATAAATTTGACTGAAGAGCAATAGAGAATAAGAGGCATGTCTGTAAATGTAATGGTTATTACGCTATTCTTATCATTTGCTTAACCCTATGAACAAATAATGCTTGTTCCTGGGATTAACACCTAATTACCATTTTACTCCTTCACACATACCAGACTGTATGGAATCTCTTCTCTTGGTGTTACAGCTTGCTGTGTTCGGGCTGTTCTTGTAAGAAAAATTTGTATGTAGGTTTCTGAAAAGAGACATTGAATATAGTCAGTACCAGGAGCTTCCTGCTCACTTTCTGTGAGAATGCATCACCACAAGGGAAGGACTGATGCATTAAAACCAAAGAGTTGTAGGTCTGTAATGCAGTCTTCTATTCACTTTGAGTTTCCATTTGACTCTTTTTTTCCTAGAAAGGTGCTATTGGAATACTGCAGTAAAGAAAATGAAGGATCTGACTTTCTAGTCAAACTTTTAAAGTTTGAATGAGATTGACTGAGATTATGTCCTTAAGAAATGTGAAAGGAGACTAGATGTCTGCACGTTTACCAGTGAAGCTATCTGTAAGGTATTCAGACGATAAGTAACTATTCGGCTGTCCAGTTAATGATACAAAAGCATAATTTACATTTTTAGGCAGGTAAGATTCACCAAACATAAGTAAGCCTACAGTATGGTAACTCAGTTATTAGTAAAGTCAATGAACACTGTTGATAATTTCATTCAAGAATGTGCTTTTGTCTTATGTTCGGTTTCCTTTCCTCACTTTTGAAATCAGATGGAATAAAAACTGTTACTGAACATTTCTAAATAAAAGTACTTATTAAATTACTTGGGGCAAAAGTTACAGAAAGTATGAATAACAAGACCTTGATCAAAAATGAAGACTTACTAGTCAGTGATACCATACAATTTTTATGAAGATTTTAGTCAGACCTTTAACTTCTGTGTCACAGTAGTAGAAGAAACTCACAGGAGAATAGTTTGTCTGTTACTTGTTATTTGCTCTCATACTGGACATCAGTCTTGAAAGACAGATTTCAGTTAAAAGAAGAAGGTTTATATTGATGCAGTGGTGTACTTTATAGCAGCTATAACAGAAACTACCTCAGGTAATTTGGCAAAGGCAGCTTGAATGAGCTTCTACTAGTAGTGGCAAGCCATTGCAGCAGTAATATCTGTTGCAAAGGGGTATGTGAGAGATGTCTTGCTATGTACTAATGGAAGAAGATTTCACTAGATCAGAGGATGTATTTTATGGACAATTTCACTTCTTTTAAGCTCATGGAAAATTCAGGTTATTTTCAGAAATTTCTAGACAGAGCTATTTGGTGACACAACTGCATGTATGACTGCACAGAATCCTGTAATTTGTCCTAAAAGACTGTAATATTCATAGGTAAGTCATACTGAAATTAAATGTTAACTGAAAGCTGTCTAGAAATAAAAAAGAAATGTACCCGCTTTACCTGCAACATCAGATAGGCTTAATCGTATTAAAAAAAGTGACTATTGTTATTTACTATTAGTCACATAGTATTTTATTGAATAAGTAAAATTTATTAGTTCCCTCATTCTGATCAAGAGCAAGTATTAGTTTCTTTCTTTCTCTGTAGTTATCACAGAGATTAAAATGTAGTTCTGGTTATAAAGTCTGCCACAAGAACAAAAAAAAAGGAAATTTATTACAAAAATAATTTAGTTACAGCTTCCAGTAATCTTCCTGTAGGAAACTGAAGGGGTATTATTATTTTTAGATAAAGTATTTTTTCCTCTGCTACAACGGTGCCAGTAATAGTTAGAATGCTAGGAAAAATATGGCCTGCAAAAGGCCTTCACAGCCTTCTCTTTGTTCCATAAAGACTTTTAGTTATCAATGAAGAAAAGCCAGAACTAAAAAGAGATGTGTTTTACACAGCAGAAAGTGTGGGAAAACACTCACAAGATTCCACTATAAAGTTGCCAGCTGAACTCAACGTTTAAATTTAACGATATTTGGAAAATTTATATAAAACCTACCTATAGTTCTTACGAAATTGGAAGCAATGTCATGACTTAAAACAGATGTGAAGAGGAATGAGCTTACTAAATGCAGGATTTTCTTCAAGGCGTGCCATTCTTCCCATCTTATTACTAATTCTTCATGGAACGGTTGTTAGACCTTCTGACAATAACAATGTAATTTGCTGGGTGCCTGAGAACTGAAGATAAATAATAAAATCTATTGAAGTGTTTAAATACAGGAACCAGAGCTCACAATGCAGCAGTTACATTCACATGGAAAGGCTTTGAAAGCAGATGAAATGAATTAGTCTTTGTTGAAGACTATGTTTCTTTGCATTTCTATCTCTGGTCTCTTAACCTCTTGTCAGGCATTGGTGTAGACTGAACACCAAATTTCTAAATAGTTATGGATATGCTTCACTATCAAATAACTCACCATAATAAGAACAGACTTTTTTTGAAATAAAAGTATTAATGAAAATATAAATTAAATGTATACACATAGATGTGAATAAATTATAATCAAATTAGTCAATTAAATAGAAACAGTAAATGAAAATTCATATTGGAACTCAAAAAATGTACACTGTATAAACTGTATAATGGTATTTCTGGCTTGATTAGGACTGATTCAGTCCTCTCTGAATTGATTAAATTCAATTCCTCCTCAATGTATGTACCACACTTGCAGTCTGAACTTCTGTAAAAGACAAATCACCAGTTTGGACTAATGGATCCTAATTAAGATTGTGACTGTATGTAGTGTATAGGTTAAGAAGAGCTACCAATTTAGCATTCTTCAAAAGAAATCCAGTTCATCCAATGCACGAAAACCATGCTGGAAAATGAATCATATGTGATAAGCCGTGCTGGAAAATATTAAATTCCAAACTGCAGTACCTCTCCACACTGAAACAGTGGAGGTGGAAGTGATTTGTTTGTGAAAACTAGAAAAGAATGGCAGGATTCTATCATGAGAAGTAATGACTTTTGAGAGCAAGGTTGTTCTTCTATCAAATTTTAACTATTAATGATAAAAGTTATGTTAAACTTATCTAGAAACTTGTTATTTCTTCATTAATTATTTTCCCATTTACAGGAAATGTTTCTTGGATTAAATACAGGAAAACTTATGACAGTACTTTTTTTTTTTTTTTTTCTTCAAACAAGGATTTGTGGGACAGGACCATTCATAAGACATTTGTTGGAAGTTTTACTTCTTGATTTGTGTTCCTTGATCCTGTGCCTCTGAATGTGCTCTGTATTTAGAAATGATGGTAAGGGAAGAAGACAAAAAAAGCAGTAAATGCCTCTACTTTTGCAGTTCCTTATACTGTAAATATAAATAGTGCAGGAGCCAGACACTTTTTCTTCATTAGGATTTATTAGGACAGTAATATGTGGAGCTAAGAGTGAGGACAGAGAAAATATACCCCTATTCCTGTTAAAACTATCATCAAGAATTGTACATGCAATTGTGTTTATATCTATCCTCTTTAAATAACATTGTGCTACAGTTCCAGGCAAACCTCGGCTTGTGATTAGCCACACACAGATGAACACAGCTCTAATTCAGTGGCATCCTCCTGTGGAAACTTTTGGCCCGCTGCAGGGTTATCGCCTGAAGTTTGGTCGCAAAGACATGGATACTTTAACAACCATGGAGTTCTCAGAGAAGGAAGATCACTTCACGGCCACAGACATTCACAAAGGAGCTTCTTATGTCTTCAGGCTCTCAGCTAGAAATAAAATGGGCTTTGGGGAGGAGATGGTTAAAGAGATTTCTGTTCCTGAAGAGGTACCCAGTGGATTTCCACAAAATCTCCAATCGGAAAGCTCTACTTCTACATCAGTTCAATTAACTTGGCAGATGCCACTCTTGGCAGAAAGAAATGGCATTATCACCAAATACACCATCTTGTACAGAGATATCAATGTTGCTTACCAGCCAGTTGAACTCCCTGTTGTTCCTGCTGAAACCACTATGACACTTTCTGGCTTAAAACCAGATACCACTTATGATGTCAAAGTACGTGCCCACACAAGCAAAGGGCCTGGTCCATATAGTCCAAGTGTCCAGTTTAGGACACTACCCGTGGATCAAGGTAGGATTTGTCTGCTTATGGCGTTGACCTTTAAAGGAGTATCGTTCTTTGGAGATCAGTGTTTTTGAAGGTGTAAATAAAACTGACCGGCCCATTCATAAAAATAGGTTCATCAATCACAAAAGGTAAAGTATATAAATCTTAATATGTTCTGGATGCCTTAGAATTCAGTTGTCCCTTGCCAAGCAAGTTCTGGCTAACTTCTTCACAATATTTTCAGGTAAGGAAAATGTTTATTGGGTTGTCACTAGATGAGAGTGAGAACGAGTTTAAATATGATTTTTAAATATGAGCAAAGAGGTAGGAGAATTGAATCCTTGTTGATTTTTGACCTAAATAAATGTAAAGCTAATACTCCCAAGTAGCAGTGGAAGTACTACAAGATCTGACCTCCAAGATGTTGTTTATATACATTGTTTCTTTTTTTCCAGCAGTGTTTGCAAAAAATTTTCACGTTAAAGCAGTAATGAAGACTTCTGTTTTGCTGTCCTGGGAAATTCCAGAAAACTACAATTCAGCTTTGCCTTTCAAAGTAAGTTACTTTCCATTTGTACCAGAAAATAGCAGAAACTAGACAATGTATTTACTGGATTAAGTTAGCTTACTGAACATGTGTCATGAACATGTGTTGGGGGTGTCACTGTTTCTAAGATTGATAATTTTTCATTCAACACTACAGTATTTTAAAGGAAACAGTGAATTAAAATAAAAATTTTCTTTTTTTCTACTCCTTTCCATAGTGAATGCAATCAAGTCCCAGGCAATCAAGTCCTTTAGCTAAAGCTATAGCTTTTTCCAGATACAGAGACTCAGTGTAACATGCAGCCTGCCTGAAATTTCTTCTGCTTCAATCTTAATCACTTGTGTCATCTCAGGCAGTGGCAAGTGAAGAACGATATTTTAGGAACTGAACGGTACAAAAACCTTTCTAAATAGGAAGTGTGGATGAAAAAGTAAAGATGCTTTCAACAAGAGTCCCTTGCTATAAATTCTGGGTTCAGGAAAAGCTGCTTACTTTGAAAAAGTGAAATTGGATTTCAGGAGTGTTTGCATTGCTAATATTAATGTAGTACTTTTCTTTTCTTCCCTGTGAAAATGAGAAATTTACTTGCAATAGTGAATTCAATAGTGTTTTACACCCTAAAATACCTAAATAAATTTAAATTTATTTATTATTTAAATTTATAGCTAGGTTGATTTCTGAATTCCGTGTGACATCATTTGCCTTCTCTTAGTAACCAAAACCACCTTTGTGTATTAACTTAGATCCTTTATGATGATGGGAAAATGGAGGTTGACGGACGTGCTACTCAAAAGCTGATCACAAACTTGAAACCAGAGACGTCATATTCCTTTGTTCTGACAAACAGAGGGAATAGTGCTGGGGGCCTTCAGCACAGAGTGACCGCAAAGACTGCACCAGATGTTCTTCGCACAAAGCCAGTCTTCATCGGAAAGACCAACCTAGATGGCATGATAACTGTGGAACTTCCAGAAGTACCCTCAAATGAGAACATTAAGTGAGTGAATGAATGACATACCATTGTTTTGAATTCCAGAGAGATGATCATTCTAACTCCTGATGGTGGACCACAGCTTTATTCTTTGTAACAGTACAAAGGCAACCTGCTTTACTAGCAGAGGTACTCTGCAGTAGTATTTGATTTAATATCAGTGTAATATTAGATATAGCAATCGCGGAGGTGCTGTTGATTCTCTCAAGGAACACAGGGTCTTACAGAGAGATATAGATAGATTGGGACACTGCTCAGTCGTAAGTGGCACGAAAATTAAGAAAAAAATCTCAAATTCTGTTGTAAAGGTCTGAGTGCTTCCAACAGAGGGCAACAAAGCTGATGGAAGCACTGAAAGGAATGTCCTGTAAGAATCTGCTAAGGGCTTTGAGCTTGTCTAGTTTGGAGAATAGAAGGCTAAGGGCTGACCTTCTTGCTCTCTGCAGCTTCCTGAAGAGGAGGAGTCAAGAGGGAGCTGCTAATCTCTTCTTCCTGAGATCCATTTATAGAACCTGAGGCAAGGCCTCAGAGCTGCGTCGGGGGAGGTTCAGATGTATTAGGAAGCATGTTTGCTATGAATGTTTTCAAACTGGAAGAGGCTTCCTAGTCAGGAAGTTAATGTCCCAAGCATGTCTGTGTTTAAGAGGTATTTGGATGATGCCCTTAATTTGGTCAGCCCTGAAGTGGTGAGGTAATAGGAATAGATGATCACTGTATGTCAATTCCAACTAGAACTCAGAAGTTTGTCACATGGCCACATATGTAAGACTTGTATGGATACTGATTGTCCTTCAGTTTGCAGATTTTTCTCAGAGTACTTTTGTGTTTTGTCACGAATTGCAAAATGAAGGATGTGAAAAAACAGTTATATTTTGAACAATTTGTCATCTCAGAAAGAACGGATAACCCATCAATGCATAACTACTCTGCTGTAGCTCTTTGAAGTATACAGACTCAGTCACTCAAGAATTATATGGAGTTTTAAAGAATTGGTACTGCATGTATATTAATTCAGATTAATTAATTCTGATGGTTTTTATCAGGATAAAAATACCTTGTCCTCTCCATGGGTCTCAGGAAGGAAACAAGGAATTTTGCTAAAAGAGTTGCAAATTTTCTAGAGGTTGCATATATTTTGGAAGGGAACAGGTGGTGTGGAAATTTAAACAACAGAAACAGGACTATAAACCTGAGAACACATGGTCAGCTGGGATTAGAAAGGTTAGACAATAAAGATTTGATGGGAAAACATGAAGCATGATACAATCAATAAGTGTTATTTCTCTTCTTATAGTGATTCTTGTTGATATGTAAGGTTCCTATATGTAATGTAAAAGAAATGGGGAGGAAAATGAGCCAGTCATTAAATTATGGGGATTCAAGTTGTCCTCTCCCTGGTGGATTTTTGCAGCTTTCTAGAATGCTGCCCCTTTTTCATTACTGACTGAAGATTTTGAGGCAGGTAAGGTCAAGAAATAAATGACTTTGAGACATTAAAAGGATGAAAAACTGAAAAATGTAGTCATTACCATTAGATTGAGTAAGATGCGGTCAGTAACGAATGCAGCTAAGGAAGACTGAAGATGGAATGAGTCAAAAAAGATTTATGAGACATGGCATTCATAGAGAGAAAAATGTGCAGGATAGGTGATTAAAATGTAGTGGAAGATAGCTCTGGAATAAAAGACAATTCCCTTGGTTTTGTATAGTGTAAAACAGTTAAATAGGCTAAGTGATATCAGAAAAAGTACATTAAATCTAAAGGGTCCAACTGCCAATTTTTCAAATAATGTATCTCCTACTTGTGCATCTGTCTTCTAAGAAGATTTGATCAGGCTTGATAAAGTAAAACACAGCAATAAAGATTGACTTGACCCTTGGAGCAGGCATACATACTACATACAGAACAGTAAACCTGACCTGATACTTGCTAGAATAAGTAAGTTTATTCTGCATTAGTCTATTTATGGAAAGAACAATTTCATGTATTAGTTATGTTGACATTTTTGGACATGCTGCTCCTCTGTTGCTACATTATATGCTCAGGATTGTCCCTAGCTTACAATTAAGTACTGAGAATTTTCCAATAATACTAATTACACAGGAAGTGAAACAGGTAATTGTTTGCTCTAATGAAATATAGGTAATAAGACTGAGGGCAATGTTATAAAAGCCTTTGTAATATTTGTAATTAAAGATGGTAGTATTTTTCAATGTTTGATGGTGATACAGCATAGAAATTGGTGCAGATCTCACCATACGATAAGTAAAATGTATTTCTTTTGCTCATCTCAAGGAAGCAAGTTCTTAATTTTTCTTTCTTTTGGAATTTTGGACTATTTTGAAAGCAGTTTTTATGTATAAAGGACAGTTTATGTTTCTATGAATCTCTTACATTTTTGAAAATTCTTAAGTAAAAACTGAGTTTTGTGGAAGACTTTGGTCTCTCAAATACTTAGTAGATAAAACAATATCCAAATAAACCCTTTATTTCTCACCTTCCTTTCTCCCCTCTCCCCCAGAAAAAAAAAAAAAACCCAACATAAAAACAAACAAGCAAATAATGAAGTAAAGTATATAACTTGTTTTTCAGGAGATGCTACATTTGCACAATTAGCTAAAAATCACAGAACTTTGTTGTCCTTCACAGTTTGCAACACTGCATATTGGTGTGAACATTTTCACTTTTCTTCTTTTTATTGATCTACTTATTCTTTCAATTTAAAGTAATCTTTGAGTGCTGAAAGTATTAGTAGATTTTCAAAGTTATGAGAGGGAGACCTTCATGAAGGAAGTGAAAAAAAGGGTGAAAGTTACATTTACATGCTGGATGTTCCTTAATTGAAAAGAAAAATGTATGAACTCTCTGTTAGCTTAAAAAATAAAAAGATGAAGAAAAAGAAAAATATATATCTTTGATGTTTGAAAGACATAAAAGGGCAGGTTGTCATTTCTTCTTGATTCTTAGGCATCTGTTGAAAAATGTTATGTCACTTGTTACTGTACACATGGATAAGTCAGTGTTCACTAAGATTTGCTATTTAAAGTAATTTTAATAGACCAATGCAGGTTTAAAATCTGGATTCAACCAGCCTTACCGTTTTGCATCTTTTTAAAAGATGACTTATTGTCACTGTAAGAATGCATGTCGCAGGTTTTCTTTTATATACTGGAATACAGCAAGCGAACACTAGTTAAAAATCTGTGGGCAAGACTTTTTTCCCAGCGCTCCAGCATTTTCACAGAAAACTTCCTCAAATTTCTTAAAACAAGTATTAATGAACACATGTACTTCCTATAGAAGCTGAAAATCTAAAGTTTTGTTACATTTCTTTTATGAGAAAGAGCTCTAAATAAGAAGAGATTATTAAAATGGATCAATGCCTTGCACTGGAATGGTAAAAGAGATAGTTTATATAGTTGGCTTAGACTGGCATGGATTTTAGCCCGTTGTAAGGCAACTCCTTTTCTGTAGACTCTTTTTTGGTAATTACTTAGGATTTTCAGCTGCATTGCACGAGTAAAATCGATAGTTTTGCAGAAGGTTGAATGGGCTGTAAAAAAAAGCAGACTGGAAGAAGAGATGGCCAATGAGACACTAAAATTATCTTCCATAATGAGACCCAGGAACACCTTAATAAGCTTTTGTTACTAGAAACAAAGAAAATCAGTTTCTTTCCCTTTCTCCTGAGACAAAGAGTGCTTGACTTTTTGACAAATGTGTTTATCAAGAAGACATATATTATACTACCCTGCATGTCCTGCTGTTGTGATTCTACTGCTTCTTCCCTCGCATGAATGTGAGGTTATGGATCTGCCTGACACATATCCAGGCTTTGCGAAGTAAGCAAAGAAAGTCACAGCTCTCTGTCATACCAGAAAATACAATTTACTAGTCTACATGGGTGAGGAGGAAGAAAATATTTTTAGGAAAATATTTTTAGGAAAATATTTTTAGGAAAATATTTCTGAGGAAAATTGATATATGTAATTTGAAAATCCTAGTTATAAAGAGATTATATACCAAGCTCTCTTACCTATGATTGTGAACAGAATACTTACATAGATAAAGCTAATGACATTTGATTGTCAAAAGGAAAGAGAGTATGGGTGCAGTGTATGTCATGTTTGCTTTCTTTTCTCTTTATTATGCTATTGGCATTAAAAATAGATTTGGTTAACCTACTATTCTGATTATACATTAAAATGGGAGAAGATGGGCTGTTAATTGAGATTTAAATATACAGTAATATATTTCAATTTAGGGCTTTGGGGTTCTTTTTTTCTCAGTGTGATGATGGCAGGGTAGAAATAACCCATGGCTCTTGCATTTCATGTTGGCATTTTAGTACATTGCAATTAAAGTTTTTTATAAATATTTATATGTTTACAGAAAAAGGCAGGTAATTGGTGCCATTTGTTTATCAAATGCTTTACAACTGATGTTATTTCAAGAGTGTGAACATTTACAGCTGTGTTTGGAAGGCTGCAGTGATTTATTAATGTGCAGAAGTTTATTCTCAACATACCACTTTCCTCTTAGATTCCTCTAAACAGAACCACTCCATCAATTAATCTATTCCTTTTCATTCCACTTCACTTTTTTCCAACTTTTTCATTTACAGAGGCTATTACATAGTTATTGTGCCTTTGAAGAGGTCTCGTGGAAAGTTTATCAAACCATGGGAGAGTCCAGATGAAATGGAACTAGATGAGGTACTGTATATGGTTTGGGGTTTTTTTCTTATTCTTTATTAAAGAAACAATCATGCTAGTTTTAGGTAATTAACTCACCAGTTTTAAAAGTGTTGGTTGTCAGGATACTTTATGTTTGCATTAGACTGTGGAGAATAAAACAAAAATTTAAATTACTTAAATGAGAAGACAGTAAGGACATTAAGTTGCAGTAAAGAGCACAAAGTGTCTGGTATATGTTGACACTGATATTTTATTCTTTTTCTACTGTAAAGAGTGATGCAAAAGTGCAGGAGGTGAAATGAGTTGTCAGCAAAAGCTTAATCACCAACAATATGAACTGTAATAAAGGTCTGGTTCATTAGAGGTGTGTATACTAAGTCTGTAACAAATGCTGAATTGCAATTTGCACCATAGTTTAACATTTGACCTTCTGGTGGTGGTTTTACCTGATTGTCATATGCTGTATTAATTCTGGTGAGACATAGCCTCCATTCCACCAACAGTTTGTGGTCAGAAATAACTGCATGAACAAGGAAGGAAAGAGCAACATTATGTAATCATTTTTAAACTATAAATTACATTAATCCAAGGAGGGGAATGACTTTCATTTTAGAAATAAGCCCAGCAATGTTAGAAATTAATTCAGTATGTTATTGATACAGTAATAATTCCAGGAACTATAGTACTCACCCCTATTTTCTGTTTTACTGAAGGACAGTATAGTCCATGTAAGCTTGTCTTTCTTCTTTCAATCTGTAAATTTATCGTAATGGTAATGTTTATGATTTCAAAGCTCTTTCAAGAGCCCCCATATGAGAGACTTTTATAAAAGACAGGTGGTGGTGTGGTTACTGTTCTCGTCATATCTGGCCAAGGTTTTAGATGACATTCAGATGCTATGATACTTTGTACGTGTAATATCTCTGTAATTCAAAGACCAGAATGAGGGGGTTTCTTTACTCCTGGTAGTTCTTTTGACTGTATCCTATTTATTTTTCTATTTTCTTTTGGTGGATTCAAGAGTTTTATGCTACAAAGATAACTTCACTATATGCTTCCTTATAACACAGTTACTGGGAAATGTTGATCACCTGCAAGCAAGCATAAAGGTTCTTTTCTTTTCTGCCATTGACAAAATGGATATAAATTTAAAATTTTGCACCAAAATAAAGGGAAAATAAGGATCTTCACCAAACTAATAGTGTTGTAGGAAGGGTTCAAAATATAAACAGAATTCTTTCAGTCCTTGTCACAACAATGGGCAAATCCTTAATCAGAATATTAAAAACAACTGTTCAGAGGAAGGCTTGATAACTAACTGATTCAACCCTTTCTTCTTGACCAGTTTCCTTTATGTGATCATCTCATTTCATTCAATTGCAGCAATGGCTTGCTTTGATCTATAACTTCTTCCCTTTAAAAGATCTTGAATTGTAAATGCCATCAGCTTATGATCATAGTCATAGGTGACATCAAATAGTGAAACTCTGACAGCCACATCCATACAGTAATGGAAATTGATTGAATATTACCACCCACTTTTAACATCCAAAGACTGTAGTCACATTCAGCAGCATTATTAGATTAAAGGATAGGTGCCAAATGACATTGAACTTTCTGGCAATTAAATTCTATGATTCCTGCTGATTCTCATAACAAATGGTCATTTTAATCATCCTTCAAGTTGTGTTGCCTTAGTCTGTATAACAGATTGAGAAAGAGCATTTATTAATTCAGAAATATTTGTGTCGGGATGGGTTGTTTCCCACTTCTATTGATATAATTCGGACCACATTGTAGAATTAATGATGGAAGAAATAAGATATACATTGACTGGAAAATGAAAATTATTTCTGATAAAGAAATTACTTCTTGATATATCTTCTACCAATACATACCAATTGCCACCAATACATACAGCAAGAACTGACTAGGGAGAAACATTAAAAGCAGGTAGCAACTGCATATCATTCTAACTCACTCAATTTCTATTACTTAAGAGACTGGTTTGCTTCTAGCTTTGGAAAGTATACATTTTATGAAGTGTACTATTCCTGACAAGCTTGTGAACACAGTGCCACAAAAAATACATTTGGAAAAAAACCCCAAAACCTCAGTAACAACAACTGCCCCCAAAACCCAACAACTACAACAACAAACGGCCAAACAAAAACCCAACAAAATAAAAACTATGAAAAAACCCAACACCACCACCCCCCAAAACCCAGTACACTTTGGGCAAATAGTTCCTGATAGTCAACTGAGGGTACTTGTACATATTTATATTTTTAGTATGATCTTGGATATGTATCTGGTGTCAGAAATGGCTGGACAATAGATATTCCAAAGAACTGTGTTCCAGATACTTTGCTTAGATTTTCAGAAGGAAAGAATATGATAATAACACAACTCTGGAGTATAATTCCATTACAAAACTGAGCAGTCCAAAAAGACTCTTCAGCCTTATTGTAGTTACCTAATCTTCCTGTTCTTTGAATCTCAGCTCTGAAAGAAACTAAGATGGATACCTGGTTTTAAAAGAACAGATAATGGGCTAGATGTTTGGTATCTAAAAATGAAATATTAGAGATACAGTCCTTTTTTACTAACTCAAAATTTCTTTTTTTTTAAATATCATGAGGTCTGGTGACTTTCAATAGACACATAAAGAAACAGAAAAAATATTATGATTTGCAGTATGACCTAGTAGGATTACATGAGATTTGTAAGCAGCAAGACCAAAATAAAGATTACCATGCTACATTTTAAATGAATTGAGTAATTTTATTGAAATCCATGTACAGAGTAGTAAATAAGCAAGTAATGATATTTGGTAGCAACCCCATTTACATATGAAACATGAATGAGACTGGAGGTTCACCTGAGGTCTACTCAGTAATATGCAATCAATCTTACAAAGTACTTATCTACACGCAAATACGCCTAAGTTAACTGGCCTTAGGTGATGAATAACCACCTTTGAAAAGTTGAACTGATTTTATTTGACTCAGGCTAACCAACTTTTAGCATTCGTAGCCAAAACTCAGTCTCAGATCATTCTAGTACTGTACTTTAGCATTGCATTTTCTTCCAATACATGCATTTTCTGTTACTATTTCAAATGTGAGAAATAATCAAGATCAAACGTTTATCTTTGCCTCTCAATCTTAATCTAATTTTGATTGCAGTACTCCTGTAATCCTTTGACATTTTATTATGAGTTATTTATAATCTAAATTGTAAATACGCTGTAATCTGGAAACATATAATAAAGTATTTAGTTGAGGCAGATGCAGAACTTTGATTCCAGTGGAAACAGTACATGGAAGTATCAGTTACCTTCAGGGATGGCACAAGCTTTATACCTCTACTAGTGCTGTGGTGTTTGTGCCTCCTGACTTCTCACTAACATGCACTGTTATTACCTCAGTACTTAGCTTCATGTCTTGGCAGACTTCCAGATAGCCAGTGCTCAGCCTTCTGCTTAGCCATTGTTATAAAATGTAGCATCATACAGAGACAAACTTTTTGGAGTGCTTCCCTCAGCAGTTCCAATAAAGGCTGATCTAACCTGGAAGAAACTTGGATTATTCTCTGCCTCATGTTCTGCATTTAGTAACTCTAGCCGGGGCATACCAACAGATGTGAGAGTCACCTTCAATAAAGTAACTAAATAGAAATCTCTTCAATATTACGGTTTTTTGCTGCTCTCATTTTTATATTACACAAATTGACTCTAGCTGCTCATTAAACTGTTTAGGAAGAATGAAAGAGAAATATGGATTGCTGATTGGAATAGTGTCCTTGAGTAATGAATAATGATCTCTAGTCTCAAATTATGGCCAGTTTTATTTTTTTTTCTTTTGCTCAGGGGATCCATTGCACTGTACCAGATTTTGTGTCATGGCATTGAAATTCATAAAGGTAAATGGATGTAAAGTCTCTGCAACAGGGCAGAGATCTAGCATTAGAGCTGGGAAGCTCTTGGCAGCATAGATCTTTGGACATATTAACATCCAAATGCCCTCAATGTTTAAGGAAGCCTGGATTCAAGTGGCATAGCTTGCTTTCATCGGTATCTCTAGCCTTAAATTTAGTCAGTGATAAGAAGTATCAAAGTATTCAGTACTAAAAGCTTCTTTCTGAGTAGCAGAGTAAATATTAGATTGCTTACATGCATTAGAATTGTTAATTGTGTAATTGAGAAACACGAGATCCCAATAGGGGAAGGCAAACCCGTGTGCTCACTAAGCTGTGGCCTAAATCAAGAGGGCATTGAAGATGGTGAAGGGCCTTGAGGAGAAGCCAGATGTGGAGTGGCTGAGATAACCTGGTTTTTTCAGCCTGGAGGAGACTGAGGAGAGACCTCATTGTAGTCTATAACATCCTCACAATGGGAGGTGGAGGGGCAGACACTGATCTCTTTACTCTGGGGTGACAGTGACAGCACCTGAGGGAATAGTCTGGAGTTTGTGTCAGGGGAGGTTTAGGCTGGATATTAGAAAAAGATTCTTCCCCCAGAGGGTGGCTGGGCAGTGGAACAGGCTCCCCAGGGAAGTGGTCACAGCACCAGCATGATAAACTTCAGTGTGCTCAGGCACGTAGAATGACTCTTGGGACTGTCCTGTACAGAGCCAGGACTGGGACTCAATGATCCTTCAGGGTCTCTTCCAACTCGCCATATTCTGTGATTCTGTGGAGCACTTCCCTGACTAAACATTTACCTTAATATTAATATAGTTAAGATCAGATTTTAGTCGTTCTTTTTTTTTTTAATCTCTTTATCACTCTGGAGGTTTGTCTCCTCCTCCTAGCAATGAATTTTGTGCTTATCTAAGAGTACTAGAAGACTTAGCGTGATGAAAAGGCTAAACAACTATGTAACCTTAGAAAAATTTGTGATTTAGCTATGAGACTACAGGACATTGTATAAGTTTCATAAGCTAAAAACAAGAGGAACCACAAAGAGGCCTTGTAAGTCATCATTTATCACACAAGAAAAGTTGAGACTCCTTATAATCAAATCAGACTAATTTTTGTGGAATGCCGGGTTATGTAAAGCAAAGAAAAGGTATTGAAGAAGCATTTGTCTGATTTAATTAGTAATTCATCAGTAGATTATACTAGCTTAGTTTAAGTTGCTTTATTAGTTAGTATAAGTTTTCCAAGTTTGAGTCTGGCATCTAAACTTGTCACAAATGTACTCATGTAAGTTTTAGCTTTTTTATCAGAAGAAGCAATTCAGTCATCATTCCTGGAGGTACTTAAAAAGATGTGTAGTTTTGGCAATTTGGGACATGGTTTAACAGTAGACTTGGCAGTGTTAGATTAATGGCTGGAATCAGTCTTAAAGGTCCTTTCCAATGTAATTGACTTTATTCTATTCTATGACAGACAGATAGATAGATAGATAGATAGATAGATAGATAGATAGATAGATAGATAGATAGATAGACTGAAAATATGTAATATGTTTTGCATATTTAAATGTCCTCAGAGAAAGTATATTATTTTCTTATCCTTTCCCCACCTCCTCCTAGACACAACAGTATCTAAAAATTGTTTTGTGTTTGTAGTCTGGACACTGCAATTGCCTCCCAGTATCTTATCTTAACAAGGACAAGAAATTGGAAGATTTTGCAAGAATTCATTTAGTGCTACTGATATGTCCCATGAAATGTGGATAAATTGTTTTTTGTAGTTCTTGGTCATGCATTAGATTTTCTCATTACACTGCCAATAAGTTACGTTAAAATTGTTTACAGTTATCTTTCAATTCATGCTTGCTTTCTCTCTCTCTCTCCCTTTCTTTTCCCTCCCTTCATCCTAAAGCTGCTTAAGGAGATAGCTAGGAAACGCCGAAGCATTCGTCTTGGGAGAGAAGTTGAATTAAAGCCATATATTGCAGCTCACTTTGAAGTTCTTCCTACAGAATTCACACTGGGGGATAAGAAGCATTATGGTGGATTTGAGAATAAGCAACTGCAGAGTGGTCAAGAATATGTCTTCTTTGTGTTGGCTGTAATGGAGCACTCAGAATCTGTAAGTTAATGTTTTTCAATATCAAAATCACCTTACACAATCATGAAAACATTTTTCGATGCTTATTCCACTTCCCTAAAGCTGTTTTTTTAAAATTAGGTGTCAGAGCATCTTTAAAGTGGGTGTTTCCTTACTCAATGTCCATTAATTCCTTGAACTCTTCTATTCTGTTTGCACCTTTCTGTGTTATTCAATGTATAACTGAAACCTAACAGTCGCCTTGTTTTAGCTGTGTTGTGATTCTTTGAAAATTACGTTGTGTATTATTTTTGACCATGGAAACAGCCTCTGAGATATGAACTTTACAGCAGCATCTTTCCCTATGTATTTAAAATAATTGCTGTCTTTTGATGCTATCACTGAATAATGGTACAGGATATACAGTGTTCTTGGTTGGAAAGAGCCATGGAGACACGCACAGCTACCCTCTGCAGTTACAGTCATTTCATAACAACTTTATCAGTAAACTTTTAGAAAGTTAGAAAATAATTCAGTAATAGGGAAACTTCCTGAGGTGAACAAATTAATGAGCTGACATTGCTCTTTATATAATTCATTTTGTAGTTACATCCCTTTATGCGTGAATTAAGCTAATGCGTGTAATGTATTAAAAAAAAATAGCAGACAAATATAAGACTTTTGAATGGTGCAATACACATTAGCATTTTAACATACAGTGTGTTATACAGTATCTTTCTAATTGCTGACTAAACCTGACAGGAACATTTGCAGGCTCAATCACTTGAATCTCCAATACTCTGAATTGTAGTCAAATGTCTGCAGTGTATAATACTGCAATTGCTTTCTTGGTGTCAATGGAATGTGCCTATTTAAACACAATGAGGACGTAGTTCCTCCACTTTGAATACTTTTAGATACATAGCTTCAGTTGAAAAAAAATAAGTGTCTCCTGTAAGCTCTAATATAAATCAAAAATTCTCTTTTCACCTTTTGACGTGGGCTGCCTAGACAGATAATTCTAAAGGTATTGAAGTATTGCATCAGAAAGGTTCAGATTGGAGAAGGTAGACAGCTTTTGACTATAAAGTTAAGTGGTCATAATTCTGTATGTCATAAATTACCTGTACTAAAATGGATCTTCTCAATATGAAGTGCAGTTTCTTGCATTTTTGTATTAGTTAAGGTATAAATCACCTAAATTTACTGTTTTGTTAGAAATCAGAATGAAAAAGTATGAAGAAATAGGTTTGTAAACTGACACATACAGCAAAATGTCTATAGGGTCCTACTCCTGAAAGACTTCAAAAGGCATTTCTGAACTTAGGCTATAGATAAGATGTGGTTAAGCATGCCATCTGAAACATTTATATGATAGCATGAGGTAGTCACAGACTGCAAAGATTTTTTTAAGGGCGCATGAAATTTAGCTTTCAGTGACTTTCAGTGCTCCTGTGTATCAGGTCTCAGCATATATAGCTGATAGTATTCTAAGACTACAGGTTCTACTGATGTATGAGTTGTAACTTACAAGAGATGTTTTTCATGATATTCAGATGTTACATTTACATACGGCTTCTTATTCAGAGAGTACAAAATTTCTCTCTTGATTGGTAGAATAGAGAACTTGAATTAAGAGAGGTCATGGGAAGGTCTGAATTTGTTTAACTTAGTAAAATGGGAGCTGGAGAGCTATGATTAAAATATATAAATATGTTAAGGATGTCATCAAGAGTAAGGAAAAAATAAGATAAATATATAAAATAGTAAATTATATTAGTCATTAATACAGGATGGTTTAAAATTATAAGTGAAACCCTATTTATTGAAGAAAAGGTAGTATTTTATATTGTTGCCCTCGATGCCCCTCTTTATCTTTTTCCAGACATTTTTGCTGCCCACTCCAAAGCAAGAGGTGAAATACAAATAGTTTCTTCTTGTAGCAATGAACCTTTATTTATTTCTTGAGAGTTCTAAACCTTGGAGAAAAAAAAAAAAAAACAGTCTACTTGGGTGATTCAGAAATGGAACATGAAGACATCCCTGTTTCCAGACAATGATCAAATGATCATAGATTTAAAACATAGGGAGGTTTTGGGGCCAGGTGCCAGGCATAGTAAAATGCTATAATACAACTGGAGATTGTTGATATAGGTGTGAACTCAGTAACACTCATTGAGTGCCTCAGCTTTGCCAATCCTAATCCTGTCTCAAACCCAGACACTGTCGTAGCCCAGAGCCCAAAACAAGGCCAAATGAAGTGTAAAAAAAATTTGATAACACTTGTCCTGGCTTAGGGCATCTTTCAGAATACAGTGCAAACATAAATGGAAGCTAATCTCTTCTCCTGGTTATCTTATTCTGTTTTAGCTGACATTTCTGATCTACTACTGAATCATGTTTTCAATGCCTTTGCAAGAGCTTAGTTCAAATCCTAGTTTAGTGCTGATGAAGACACACTAGTACAGACAGGAAATATGTACAAACAATTTTCCAGTTCTGACTTTACTATAACTCAGAGTTCTTAAAATGATCCAATTTTAGCAGGCTGGCTCTTCAACTTCTCCAGTCTGTAATTTTAACTCTGCACTCAGCCACAGATCAAACATTTCAGGTCAGATAAGAGTAAAAAAAAAAAAATTCTCTTATCACGCATTTTATCCTAGGCTAGCTGTCTTTGCACCATCTAGTAAAGCAAAGATTTTTCAACAACCTCTGTTGGTTCATGATTTTAATTTTACCCATATGAAAGACTGAGTATTTAGCTTCCCTTCATATTCTACAATGAATTACCCCATTTTTCTGTCTTAAATTTAAGTTGTCTCCACCTTGTGTAGGTATATTCTGTCAGACAGTTTTTGACTGGGCAAAATGCGCAGCATTATTGTTGTGAGACTCTTTTCAAGAAACCTCCTACATTCAAGTCCCCTTTATTTTTATCTATAGTAGTCTTGGTATGGCAAAAGTACCCTTTCATATTGTGCAGAGAGAAAGTGTTAAGCCAGTATGAAACTAAAACAAAACCCAAAAATTAGTAACAGGTGGGCTATAATTCTCAATGTCCTATTCATTTTCTCATTATCTGCTTAAGTTGCAAAGTGTTCTGCAAGGATTGTGCTACATGATTTGTCTGCAGGTCATTGCTAATAGCACAAAATAAAGGTGATAATAACAACACAGTGTTCAATTTGCAAGTTTGTATATTGTCTTCAAGAAGAATAGCATTTGAAGTTTGCTGTGTTCATTGCATTATTATATGCTATACATTTCTTTTAAATGTGGGATGGTTAACATTTTAATGCATTGCTTTGTGATTAAGTAGGACATATTTTTATTTCTACAGACCATGTATGCAACAAGCCCATATTCAGATCCTGTTGTGTCAATGGATCTTGATCCCCAACCAATTACAGATGAGGAAGAAGGCTTGATTTGGGTTGTTGGACCAGTTCTTGCGGTGGTGTTTATCATCTGTATTGTTATTGCTATACTTCTTTATAAAAGGTAGGTTACGTTCTAGTTTTCTTGCAAGGTATATAATTTCCACTCAGTACTCGTCACTTCGTAAGACTGTTCCTCATTGTATTTTTGTGCTACAATATTGACTGTCATTGCATTGGATAGTTTGAAATTTATTGATGGCTTCCAGAATGCTGCAGAAATTTATGACTGAAAGTTTTCACTAATTACAGGTATGTGAGTAATTTTTTCTGCTGATGACACTGTATTAGAACTATTGCATTTAAATGTTTTTTTTTCCACTTTGCATACATTTGTATGCAAAGATACATTTGTATGCAAAGAAAATAAATTTGGGCTTGCACCTAAATATGTATGGAATTTTCACATTTGACATTTTAAATCTTGTTTATAGATGTATAATAGTAATACATTAGGGGTTACATTCAGCTAGTTGTTAAATGTGATTTTCATCTCCACTCAAGTAATTTGAATTTTAACTTTCGACAGTTGGCCTCAATTTGGCAATGTATCTTTATGAATTTGAAGCTCTGATCTGAGAGATTAAAGAGACATCAAATAGCTGTTTTCTACTAATCTTTCAATGACATCTCATTTCACTCATTCTTCTTTCACTGTCTATGACATAGATTTACTTTTGCTATTACACAAAGGATTTCCCTCTGCCTTACAACATACTCAGTGAAAACTGTGTGTGATGCCATAAGATGTATGTAGTAGCCTTTTACAGTGTAAATGAGTTAACATGGGTCAAGATAGTAAATAAAAAACAAAGAATAAAATAAAAAAGTTTTTTTAATGTTTATATTTCATTCCTAATACATTTTTAAAATATATTGTCAAAGTATATTTGAGGAATATTATAAAGATGCTGTCAATTCCTGGGGAAGGGGCACACTAGGAATAATTTTATTAAATGAAGTATGTCTTCTAAAACTATTATATCATCTGAATATAAATATTTAAATCTGAGCCTGTATGCTCTTCCCACCTTCAGTGTCTCCGGTCAAATACCTCTGAAGTTTTAGGAAGAGAATTCTGTTCAGGTTTTGGAAAAAATTTTCTGTTCAGCAGTAATTAACCATTAAGTTCACCTTTGGATTCCAAATAGATGTACATTTATTAGAATGGTTTTAGGGCTATAATCCTACAGCAGCATAGTGCACAGTCTGTTGCTTGCAGATACTATGTCTCCTGAACATTTCTGGTAGTGCACGGTGCATCAGTCAGATTAGTTAGCAGCTCTGTTTCTTTCCATCACTTCAAAAACTGGTCATTGGAGATGTGATAAAAGTGAAATACTCTTTTCTTCTGATTATTTTGAAGTATTAAAAGTAAATCTTTGCCTATAATACAAAAGAAATACAAAGAATAGTATATTAAGCAGATGTGCAACTGCTTCTGGAGTTATTGAGTACATTTATGGAACCAAAATAACAATCTTCTGAATGATTAAAAAAAAAAAAAAAAAAAAAAAAAAAGGAAATATTCCACATATGAGCAGGTAAAATTTGTTCATCATTAGGGTGAAGAGATTGTCTTTCACTGAGAATGGGGGACATGTTTTCCATCTGTTATTTACCACTTGTACTAGAACTGTTTGGGCAACCATCCATATGTATTTATTTATTTTTCTATTTTCAGCTATTTACTCTAATTTATTAAACTGCACTGATTTGGCAAATTACCTCTGAGAAATTATGACTGTAGTTTTAGCAGTCTGTGGTCCTCTATGAGCTTTTATTTCTGTGAAAATGTAGTATATAATTGGATTTTTTTCCAAGAGTATGTAACCTGAATGCAAGTTTACTGCTAGATTATGATAGATTTGTGACTGTAGAATAGCAATGACAAGACAGTTTGGAATATTTAACATATTGCTTCAAGAAAACAGTGAAGTTTCATTTCTGAGTTAATTGGATTTCATGTGGCTACAGGAGTTAGATGGGAAAAATGTATTAAAAAACAGGCAAACAAGTAATTTTTGTGAATACAGAAAATTTTGCAAGTGTATTTCTAAAATACAACAAGTATTCTAGAAGAATAAGTGTTCTAGAAGAATAATAAGAAGAACAAGAATAAATGCAACAAGTATGATAGAAAAGAAAATTAAGGTAGAGGGCATCAGTCTAACTATGAACATACATGCAAAAAATATTAAATAGTATTTTGTTAAAGCAGGTGCAGTGCAAAGAGGATGACCAAAAAATGACTGTCTTCTGAAGTGCAGAGAGCAGTAACTCAGATAAAGGTCAACTGTGTTCAATTCCCTTTGTCCATAGAAACCTTTGTGAACAGACTTGGACCACTAAGCTCATGATTTATAATACTACTTATACATTTTAATTACAATCACAGAGAAATTACGACTGCAGTTTCCAAAGTAATAATTTTATGAGGAGAACTCTTGCCCTTCTTTAAAACAGACGTTATTGGATAATGTGGATAAGTTGCATGGATTGATTTGAAGTATATTTAACTGTGCCAAAAACAAGGAATGCATGTTTTAATTTTTTATTATTCGTTGTCAAGTTGTATAAAGGTTTTTGCCTCTGCATTTACTATTCTTAAAATCTGAAAGCAGAGATATTTCATAGACAGCTTTTTGGATCATATATTAGAATATAGCCAAAAGGTCATTGCAGCTTAGTAAGTAACAGCAATAGGTGACAATAATACTGAAAAGTACCTTTTCTTTTCATCGGACATACTGTTGATATAATGGCCAACACAGATGAGGCCAAATAATATTCTGTGTGCAAAAGAGCTCACAAATTCACAGAACTGAAGTGCTACACCTCTGGAGTGTGCCTCATCCCAGTGCTGTTCAAAGCATGGCCACCTGCAGCAGTCTGGTCAGAGGGATATTGAGGCAAGTTTTATATAGCTAAGAATGGAAACTCAATGGCCTTTCTGGGCAACCCATATTGAACTATCCTCACAGTAAAAACTAATTTTTCCTGAGTTACAGTCTTGTCAAATGGAACTGACTTGGCCATTAACCAGTTCAGTGTTCTCTGTCTTTGCAGCAGTGAAACCATCCTGCAGTCAAAGGCAGACATGTATTTTGGAACAGACCTTTCCATCTATTAAACTTTATAAGCAATCAAATCAAGAGATCCAAGTAAATGAGATAAATCTCACTTCCTTTTTGACAATTTTCTTGCTGACAAGAAAATAAATCTTTTCTCTCTTCAAAGATGGAATATCATATTCAGCCCAGTAGGATTTGTATTCAAAATCTCAAAAAAAAAGTAAACCTAGATAGATAGATGGTGTGTGCCCTAAAGGAAATGCCTAATTATTTAGGAGGTCTGCTTGAGTCACAGTTTATATATATGTTATGTACTTGATACATGCTCAATTACATAGGATCTAGTTGATTAGGAACTTACTTAGTGAATGTTGAAGAGCTCTAGAAATTGGGTGGTGTTTCTTAGAAATGGACAAACTAGAAAGAAATGTGAATGTTCCCATGAAGCATCCTGTCATCACATTCTTGGGTTTTTTTTTTGTTTTTTTTTTTTTTTTTTACACAAATGAATATATGTAGCTGTTCCTGGTCATTTTTTAAGAAATCACAAATTCCCTAATTTCAGTTTTCTGCTGAAGAGGAGCAAAAGATTCTTCGTTCTAGATATTTCCATTTCTAAGGAAGAGAAGTTAAGACCATCTTGCCAGACTGTGTTGTTTGCTTTTATAAAGTGCAGCTTTTTGATTTGGTTCAGAAGACTGTAGCCTAACTTAAATCTTTTGATCATAGTAACTTTGGCACTCTGAATCATAGCATAATAGATTAGTTTGTGTTGGAGAAGATGTTTGAAGGTCATCTAGTCCAACCCTCTGTGATAAGCAGGGACATTTTCAGCTAGGTCAGGTTTCTCAGAGCCCCATCCACAGGCCTTGAAAGGATAGGCATCCACCACCTCTCTGAGGAATCTAATTAATTAGTGCTTCATAGCTTTCATCATAAAAAAATCTTCCCTCTGGCTAGTTTGAATCTACCATCTTTAAAACCAATACTCCTTGTCCTGTCATTATGGGCTGTACTGTAAAAGTCAGTCCTCATCTTTCTTATAGGTCCTTTAAGTACCTGAAGGCTGCAATAAAGTCTCCCAAAGCCTTCTCTTGTCCAGGCTGAACAATCCCAGCTCTCTCAGCCTTTCTTGTTCCATCCCCCTGATCATTCATTTTTGTGGCCATATTCTGGATTTACTCCAACAGATCCGTATTTTTTTTGTACTGATGACCCCAATAGTGGATTTATCACTCCAGGTGGGGCCTCACCAATGTGAAGCACAGGGACAGAATCACCTCCTTTGAACTGCCGTTCCCCTGCTGAATCTTGAGCTGTAAGAAAAAATATGCTTCTAAGAGAAAAAAAGCCCAGATGTTAAAAAAAAAAAAAAAAAAAAAGGCACAGAAATGCAAAATGGGAAAATGGAAAATCTTAAGTAATGATGAAGAATTTTAAAGATTTTCTCATAACGTCTGTAATCTGGTCATTGTAGAGTAAAAGCTATTAAAATGTTTATAGAGCCCCTGTTTATTATGATCAACACAGAAAGATAAAAACTGTAGTTATAGTTTGTGTGTATATAGAACATACTGGTGAGAGATAATAAATTATTTTTCCTATTTACATAAGCTTTATAGATCATAGAACACTATAGATCTATACAGATCACTGTGGACCTCTAGTACATGACATTCACTCTAAATCTAAAAAAGCGTGTAATACTTCATTGGAAAAAGATATATGGTAACCTTACTTTCCAGCATACTGCTAAAATTTTCTTGTTACTTTATTACCGGGTTTTGTAAAATAGTTTTAGAAATTTTCATTTAATTTTTTTTTAAATTTAGTAAATCTTAATGTGTCTCATATATATAATCTTGTTCATCACTTTGTTTTTTCTTCCTCTTCTCCCTTTCTCTCCTCCCCATTCTAGTCTGCCCTCCACTTTCATTTTTCCTCTCTTCCCTCCTTTCATATCTCTTCTCTCTAGAAAGAAAGAGAGAGCTACATTTCAGTGAGATGTAATTTTTCAGTGTAATGTTTTTCTGGCTCAAATTAAACACCCATTCTCCAATATCTCACTGGATAAAATTTGAAGTCTCATTTCTTGGCAGATAGTGTTTAAAAAAGGTGTATTTTTTTAACAGAAGATTTGCTTTGGATGTGACCTAGTGTCCTTCATTAATTCTATGATTTCCAAGCGTTGAATATTTTGATGAGCTGTCATTTCTTTATTTGGTTTAGTTACATATTTTCACTGCAATCAAAATGTCTTCTATCTCCTATTTTCATGCTTATTCTCTGTGCTGCTGGTCAACTAACATTTCACATTTTCTTCCCTTCTTGCTGCATTAAAATGGAGCAGTAAACCTGACAGGTGAGAAGTGAAAGATAATCACTCTTTATTTAATACAGAAAAGGAGAAAAAAGAGGAAAAAAAAGGTTATCATGGTAATGATCTAAGACAAAGTATCTGTCATTCTTAAGTGAATGTAGGCAGTAATCTATCAATATGAGGGCAACTGCAACATTTGCTATATTATTTACAGCACTGAAAAGTAATGTAATACAAGCTGCAGAGTTTCACTGAGGTTTTCTTGTGTCTCTAGAGGGTAAATTTTCAAGAGATAGCAGAGTTTGAAAATGCTCACATATACAAATATTGTTGTATATGTGTTTTAGTGACATGCAAGCAGTTCTTGTACGCAATAACCAAAGTTCTTGAAGAAATCCGTGGTTGTAGTTGAGGCATTAGCTGCTCTGAATCTTTGTAATGTCTCACATACATAAACTCAACACTGACTTACAGTTCTAAAAGTGAAAATGATACAGTGATATCATTTGTCCTTTGTGGAATTTTTCCCCCACCTACCTCAGAAGCAATGCATAATCTAGAAGAATTGTTGTGTCTTCTATGGGCTGGAGAGATTAAAAAACCAGAATATTCCTCCAATTAATAATATATAATAAACCCTTCTGTTATTCTGTAAGTATTCAAAATACTCAGATACACGATTAGAAGAGATTTTTAAAAGTTTTATTTTTTTAGTGGTTTTATTTTTTATTTTAGTGGTTTTATTAAATTAATGTGAAATTGCCACCTGGTACTTAGTTTCAAGTAGAAAAAAGTTAAATGAAGCTTGTCCCTGGACAGTTCCAGAAACTTAAGGAGATTTAAGACTCCTAGACTTGAAGAGAAGGAAATACAGGTTAAAAGACTTTTTGAAAGCTACATTGTACATCTTTAGTGAGAAGAAAAAGCACTAGAAGAAAAAACACTATTACAGTGCTACTGTAATAGGAGTTTGAAATAGGCAAAATCAAAAAAAAAGGAATCTCAAATGAGTTTATTCGTAGCAATTTTGTTTTAAAAAGACTAAAAAGCGAATAATCAGATTTAAATTCTTATTGCTTCACTAAAGAGTGGTTAGTACATATGTTAAGGTATTTGTTTCCAAACAAGATGGATAAAGTAAAGTAAAACTTTTTTTCCCCAATAAAACCATAGGACCAGTGACTTTCAAAAATTCCTACAATCATCCTGCTGTCTGACATTTTTGCATAACTTTTGAAATCTCACTGTGTGTGTCACATAGTCTTCATTTTTTCAAGAGCAGCAAGAAATTGACTGAAGTAATAACAGATTTATCATTGTCACATTGTGAGTCAGTTAGGAAAAAAAGATAGTGGTACGTTAATGTAAATATTGGGCACCTGGAAAATATTCTGCATGTATTACCCTTAAAATAATCTCAGTTCTGTGTTCACAACGTAACTCTTCTTCTGTTTCCTTCTTCATTTTATATTACATAAAAACGTTGTTTTTTCATTCAGGACCTCACAGATAACTAGTGAAGAAAGATTCCACTGTCTGTATAAAAATGCTAAATGGTAGCTACTCTTCATGTAACATGGTTCTCCATGTTTTACATCAGATGATACATACAGATAACGGAAGTCAGTTTTAACAAAAATGTCAGTGAGAACACACATGGGTTCTGCCTTTATCTAGAGAAAGGAAACAAAGACAACTTTCTTTTATCTCTTTTATTCTCTCTCTTTTTTTTTATTTTCCTTCCTTTGCAGTGAAAGTCTTAATTTGATTAGAAATACTCATACAGATCGAAACCATTCATATATGTAGACGTGATAAGACATATGAAGATTGCAGATTTCAGCTTTTACAGACATGAGAGAAAACAGCAACTTTTTACATTTGAGAAAGTTAAAAGAAAAAATGTCTTCTTGAATAGGTGTCTTCTATATTGTTCTTTCTCATATTAAAAATACTTAAAGAAATCAAGTTTGGGTTTTTTTAATATAACAATGCAGAACTCTGTGTATAAAATAAGAAATATTTAATGACAATAACTTGGGGTGGTCTAGCTCAAGAGTTGGCTGCTTTTTTATAAAGGTATAGCTAGATAGCATTTAAAATAGGAGAATTCTCTGAATTTTTATATGGTTAGTGTTATAAGAGTAAAGTATTAGGATGACCAGAATGATGTTCTGGAAGATCCATTTAGGGTAGAATGCAGCTATTTGCTCTCATCGTTTTACCATTGCAAACTCTAGGTACCCTACCCACCACACATAATTATAATATCTTTTCACTGGATCAAATAATTTTTTAGAAATAAACATCTTGCCTTCAGAATATGATGCTAAACACTCATGCACCTTTGTGAAGCTAACATGTCTATCTTCTGTTTATGTGTATTCACCTTCTCCATGCAGGAAGAGGGCTGAATCTGATTCTAGAAAGAGCAGCATACCCAACAGCAAGGAGGTCCCCTCTCACCACCCCACAGATCCAGTGGAGCTGCGGCGCCTTAACTTTCAAACTCCAGGTAAGAGACAATAATAACTCACTAACACCTCTGTGATCACAGGCTGATTACTGATGCTATTACAGAAAAGAAAGATTGATTGATTGAAAATACATATTTTGATTGAGGGTTTGGGGAGTGCTTTCTTTGGTTTTTCTGCAGAATATATTTCTTTGTTAGCTTTGGAAATAATTATGTAATTCCTTTATCTAAAAGAAAAGCCCACTTGAAAAAAATAGAAGTTTTGTAAAAAAGACCCCAAAGATACATGTTTGGGTGTGTTTTATGTGCTAAAATTCCAACTTAAACCTAACAATACAAGAAAATATTATTGGGAAATGTACATCCCTCTGTTTATTAATGATATTTTATGGACACTTCTTTGTAAATAGGCCTCCATTTTATCTACTGCATTATCAGGTAATATATTAACATCATTGTGAGTTCCACTGGTTTGCAAATGTACAATACAGAAGAGAAATACATAGCTAGTTAAATGGTCTTGTTGAAAATAAGGCTGTATGTTATGGTCAAGGAGGATATTAATATGCCAATAGTTTTGAGGTCAGAAGTAAAATACTCTCAAATACTTATTAAATTACTTTTTTTCATTAATCACTGTTTTCTTAAAGCTGTTTCATCTGATACTCAAGAAGTACCAAGAGAGAAATACTTAGAATATTATAAGTGTTTTTGCAGGAGTCAACTTTTACTTAAATTGTCTTTGTTTTGCTTAAATTATGTCCCAGTAGACTTGTTTTCTACTACAATATATTTGCATGGAGTCTGATGCTAATTAGGTGCTGGATCTTCATGAGCCTCATGATTTTGTCCAACTTACTACATTCAGTAAAAAAAGATACTGAATTCAAGTTCATAAAAGCAGGAAATTAAGTGCTTGAGATGCTGAGGGTTAGCTGCTTACGCTGACATGATAAATACCACTAAAGGGTTAAGTGAACATGCAGTTCTTGTTCCTGATCTGAACAATGACTGCATTGAGATGATGTTGCCCCAGAAGGAGTGTATCTGCAGAGTTATGAATGCTAAAGACCCACACTTCATGAACATGGCAGAAGCAAAAAGGGAAGAGTCTAGAGGCTTGAGTTTTGCTCCAAATGTGCTTTTTCAGTCTGTTTCTGGTACAGTGCTCCTAGCAGCTGGGGAAAATCAGGTGTGTTTTAGGAGCACATCTTCTAATTCAGTTTCATCTTAGTCTGGGAATCTTGTTGACATGCTCTGGGACCTGTCTACCATAGGGACTTAAATACAGTAAATGCAAATAATTGAAAGTTTTTTATTCAGTATCCTTCTGAGGCAAAAAATTTCTGTGTAAACTCATTGTTTCAGGGTTTTCATCTGTTACTCAGCACTTTTGTAAAAGTTTTAAAGGGTTTTACGGTGAAGGAAACATACATACAAATTCTTTGAAACATGAGAATAAAAAATACTGTTCTTAAAGTCTAGCCTTGTGCCTGAAACAAGTAATTGTTTGTATACAGTTATATAATGAGTAGAGTAAATGGCTTACTAGAATGCCAGAACAGTTTTGTTTAGAAAAGATCTCTAAAATAATTAACTCCAGCTATTAACCAAGCACCTTCTGTTCAGCAATAAACCATGTCCTGAAGTGTAACACCCACGTTTTCCAAGCATTCAAGGGCCAGTGAATCCACCACTTTCCTGGGCAGCCTGTTCCAATGCCGATGACCTTTTCAATATAAAGAATTTTTTCCTGATATCTAATCTGAACCTCCTCAGCACATCTTGAGGCCTTTTCCTCTTCCTGTAATCGCTTGTTACCTTGGGAAAAGAGACTGCCCCCACCCGGCTTCTTTCAGGCGGTTGTAGAGAGCAGTAGGGTCCCCTCTCAACCTCCTTTTCTCCAGGCTAAACATCCCCAGCTCCCTCAGCTGCTCCTCACAGGACTGGTGCTCCAGACCCTTCCCCAGCTCCATTGCCCTTCTCTGGTCTCCCTCCAGCACCTCAACATCCTGCTTGGAATGAGAGGCCCAGAACAGAACTCAGGGTTTGAAGTGTGGCCTCACCAGTGCCCAGTACAGGGGGACAATCCCTGCCCTGGTCCCACTCGCCATCTAACTGCTGATACAAGCCAGGATGCCAGGATGACCTGCTCCATGGCCTTCTCCAGCATCAAGGCCAGACTGACAGGGCTGTAGTTTCCTGGGTCCTCCTTCCTGCCCTTCTTCCTGATAGATGTCCTGTTTGGAAACCTCCAGTCAACTAGAACATTTCCAATTACACGGGACTGCTCTTACATAAGGGAAGGAGGCTCAGTGAGTACTTTAATCAACTCCTTTGCTACCTTTGGGTGTATCCCATCCAGTCCCACACAGTTGTTCATGTCTAAGTGGTGTAGCAGGTCACTGACCATTTTTTACCAGGATCAGGAGCACTTCATTCTGTTCCCCATCTTTGTCTTCCAGCTCAGGGAGCTCGATACCCACACAACAGTTGACATTGCTATTAAAATTTAGGCAAAGAAGGCATTAATTACCTCAGCCTTTACCTCATCAATCGTCACTATATTTCCCTCTTCATCCAGTAAATAATGAAATAATAAGTAGATATATAAGCCTAATTTTCTGTGCTCTATTTATTTAGATGCATAATATTACCTATCTATTTAGTATTCATCATAATTAAAATGAAACATGAGGGGGAAAAGCCCTGCTGCCAAGTGCTAACATATAAAATTAATTTATTGTAATTAATTCTTAATTTACATTGAGAAGGTAAAGTTATTAAGAAATAGCAGAATTTGTGGCACTTGTAGACACTGTAATTCCACCTCATTCATCTGAAAAGGACTAGGGAGGATTTAATGGCTATAGTTAATCTGTGAAGTTTGCAGTTTTCTGTGAAGTTATTTGAGCAGAACACTTGCAATCTGTTTCTACTAGGAATTCACCTTCTTTGCTGTAGTCATTTTCACAGATTGGAGTATTACCATTATTATTATAAATGCAATACATCAAATGATGATCTTTTTCCTATTATTGTACTTCTTAAGATCCCTAGACACAAGTCAGGCCACTATACTGCTCAGCACACAGCCAAATATCGAGGAAAAAAATCTTACCCCAGTAGATTTGTCTTGCTCTATTAGACTTGCTAGTTAACATGTTCTTAATATGTAAACAATCATAGTGAAATCAAGGTACTGTTCTTTTGTTAGTAAAAGCAGAATTACTCTTAACTCACATTAACTTCAATTAGGGCTACTATGTCATCAAAATCTGATTAAATTTAACTTTGATGTTTAGATACTGCTGGAATATTCATCCATATCCCAACGAGCAGCTCAGCAGCAAATAACATACTTTTTTTTTTTTTAATATGTACATAGAGAAAGTACAGAAAGGCTGTACATTCAGTATATCCGCTTTGTTGGGTTTGTTGCTCTTTCACTTTCAAATATGTGGGTTTTATTTTCTGCAGGACAGCAGATCTAGATGTGGATTACTGCAAATGAGGCAACTGAGGGAAGGGGATAGGGCTGATGTGGTGATGTGTTTAGCTCCTTTTACTGAGAAATCTGCTGTCACCCTCATAAAGTGAGGCATTTCTCAACATTGCCTACAGATAAAACAAAGGACAGCGTGGTGAATCTACTTTCAGTACAAATGCATCAAGGTAGATGATTTGACATAGTTTTTATTCTAATGATTTATTTCTGTAGATTATGAAAGCATCTGCAGTTTGCTTTGGAGCTTTCCTGGTAGACCAACTGCTTCCAGTGAGAGAGGAAAAAAATTTTGAATGAATCCACAATGTACAGAAGTGTTTGAGAAAAAAAAAATTAAATTACACTGGCCTATCTGGGCTGGCAGTTTTCACTTGGAGAGGTGAATGAGACAGTCCTGTAAAATTATGAGTTGTTATAAACTTTAGTATTTTAAAAGGTTTCTAAACAGCCTCATTCCAATTAGGCTATCAATCATGCATTTCATATAAGGAAAGACATGATCAAATACAGATATAGAAATAATTTGAAATCTAAGAGTAAATTTGAGTAAATTTGAACTTCTAACCACAGTTTTAAGTTACTTCCAGTACAAGTGATTAGGTATATATTTTTGACACAAAATATGAGAAAGCAGTAGTTTTTCTTTGGTGATATTTAGAGAATTGTTTTGGCACAAATATGTTGTACTTGTTGTAAAATTTTCGATTCATCATGAAGGTGCTATAAGATTTCACAGTCTAAACTACCAGCGCAAGAAATGTCTTGCTTTCCTTTCACTTTTTATTGTCTACATTCTTTAGTAATATAAAATTATCTAAAGAGCTGTAACCTAAAGTGTTTCCTATCTTACGTTGTTCAGAAAGGATCAAATTTGTTTCTGGCTCCCCTCCTCATTGGGTGGAGTAACTCCATAGGTAAATTTCACACTTTGCCTTCACATTTGGAATAGCCCACAGCTCTCCTATCTGAGAGCAAGATCCCAGGTCCGTGTGTGTTATCCAAAAATGTGTATGTGTTAGATAAGCCCATATGCCAGTAAGTGGGTCACAGCAGTGTCAAGTCCTCTTTGAGTAAACATGAAAATATCCAGTCTCTCAGTAGGATTTAATTTTTAAGTCTGTTATTCTTCCATAACTGGAATAGCTGAAGAAAAGTCTATCACATTCTTACCTTTCTGCAAGTTTCCTACGAAACACAGAATTGAAACCATTAACCTGGTGCACAAATTATGGAGGTCTCTATGCCACATGGGAGAGTTAAGCTAGAGAAGGGGTAATAATTAAACCTCACAAAAGGTTTCATCAAATAAGGTGGCCTGGTTGTGCAGAGGAAAATTAAGTGAAATTAAGTAGTTTGAGTGGGTTCTGAAAGACCCAAGGCTCAGGCAGACTTCAATCTGCCAATCAGCCAGAGAACTAGATTGAGTCATGCCTCAAAAGTGACTGATTTTTTATCCTCATTTAACTATAAAATGTGTCACACTTATAAGTAATTTTTGTAATTGGGTGCCAATTAAACAATTATCTCATTATATCTTATGAACTAAATACAAGAAAAATAAATAGAGTTATTACAGCTCTAAGACCTTTTTTTAATTAGATAAGTGCTTACTAAACACTTTTTTCCTGAGTTGCTAAGGAATTTCCATTAACTTATTTCCATGATAAAGCAGAAAAAGCATAAAACATGTTCAGAGGAAAAGTATGCTAATAAAAAACAAAGGTGGAAAAAGTGGTGTCTGAATTTTGTTACCTGCTTTACAAGACAGCAGAAATTTCTTTGTGCAGTTTATCCACTCAACATCTGTTTATGAGACTCATGATAATGCTGAAGGAAGTACTGTGCTTTGTCTCCACGGCAAAAACAGACTAAAATGCTTTCTCATAGCAAGCTGTCATACATATAGCCCTTCCTATGAACATGTGTCACATGGAGGACTTAGGCACCTAAGAGAGGTACAGCTTCCAAAGCAAACGTTTCTCTGGTATCCCACTTCATGGCTTTAAAATCTGGAGGAACCCAATATCTGCTTAGCTAGGAGATGAAGCTGAAAATTCTTCTCTTCATGAGAGTTATCCTTTTTTCCCCCCCCTGGATTTGAGACCATAGCTTTTGTGACCTCTTCTTGTATTTGACATTTTTAGATCAGGATCTGAAAATTAGGTTTCCCCTTTTCTCACTGTAGGTGATTTACATGTCACTCAGAGGTGGTGCTTCTGCTATGAGGCTATGGAGATCCTAAGGCTCCTTGTTAAAGCTCAGCCTTTGTTGCAGAAAAAGAAAAACTGTTTTCATTCCAGAATAATGATGAAGTTTTGAAGAACATAAAATATTCAGGAATAAAATGTGATATAATTTTGCAATATTATATATGCACTCGCAATTATTTTAGAATAGCTATTGCAGAATGATATATTTCTCTAGAGATTGTCTTGTAAGTTTGTCTTTGTAATTTCATGCTCTGGCCTAGCTCTGCCACCGTGAAAATGAAATTTTAAAGTAATAGTAACTTTTTTGTCATGAACTAAAAAGTTTTGATAAACTGCATTCTTGATAAACTGTCATGGATGCTGAATTCCTACTGAATCAGGGTCATCCTTACTTTTTTCCCATTTTCCATGTCTGAATTTAAAGTAGGTATTGGCTTCTGTCTTTTTGATAAGTCTCAACAACCACTGTTACTGATTCCTTCATTTTCTATAAAGGAATATCTGAACATAGATTGGTATGTGAAAGGGTATTCTGTGTTTTTAAATAAAAATGAAGAGTTTGTAGATTCACAGACAATTCATTCAATTAGACCTAGAGTACCACTCATTTCCTGAAGAAATTTCTGTGACAATTATGTGTCACATTTTCACTTCATTGTAGATTGCAGTTTGTATACTAGCAGATTTACTCTTTAATTTCTAACTTTGCTCTTGTTTCTTATGGGTGTGTCAACCTACAGTTCCAAATTGGTAAATAAATGTGTCTTTCATAAATATTTCTAAAAGTCCTTATCATAAAACCCTGACAACAAACAAAATCCTAATTTAACGCACTAATGACAAGCCTAAAACACCCACTTGATTAGATGGGATAAAGGAGTATAATTAACAGGTTTAATGTCTGTTAATATGCAGATGATTTCTGACCTTGCTGTCTTAGTTTTTTCCTTGAAATTAGTGGCACAAATAGTATTTCATTTTGCTTTGTCATGTATTCACCACAGATTAACAAGAAGATAATTCTACACTGTAATCAAACTATCTGTTGTTATTTAATTCATGTAAAGGGGTTACTACTAGGCTGCAAAAAATCAATTACATTTGGTAATCTTCTACCGCATTTGGATTCCTGTTGTAGACAGGAAATAAAACTTTTTAGTGGGCACAACTTGAAGTGTGTTTTGCATGTGGTGGTTTTGGGGGTTTTCCTTTCTTTGAGCTTTCAGGTGTTGTTATCTCTTAAAAAAAAAAAAAAAAAGAGATACCATACGTAAAAGAGAATTTGAAAGCATGTGTTCAGCATGGTATTTCTTTTGAATTTTTAGCATGTCACAAGATCTGTTGTAATTTAGCTGTATTTTGTCTTTAAGTTTTTGTGTTGTCATGATATATGTTGGTTGGTGTGGGAGTGTGTCATCAAATAAGTGTATTTTCTTATTTGTTACCACAAAAAGAAGTGAGTTTAACTTTTAGGTGGGATCTTCTGAATCAAGTTCAGCACCTGCTCAGTAGAAGCCTCATGCTTTTGCGTGAGGTGTGATGACATCTTAGGATGTTCATTCATAGCATATTCTGTTATGATTCACAGACTGATTACATAACAAAAGCCCTCCAGCAGTTCTTTTAAAAAATAGTTCCTCTTTTGCCTTAAAAAAAATTACCTTCAAATTTCTTATTTGCATGAAGTGTTTATTATGAAATCTCCCTTTGGAAATGTCAAGTGTCATACAGAGAAGCATATAAACAAAAATAATTTAAAAAAAGAATGGGTGTTCAGCATCTCTAGAAAAATATTCCTTCACAGTAAGTTAATTATTATGATTTGTGTTCGTGATGCTGGTGATTTAGTCAGGTTCATTGTGTGATAAGTGAGTATCATACTCACTGGGTTTATGACCTTTAGATTTATAGTAGGGTAACTGCACCTTTAAATATCTTAGCTGAGTTGCCAGACGCTGTTTTGTGCATGTCTGAAGTGCCTGTATGTACAAGATTGATTGATTATGATGGTCTACTGCTGTTACTAATTTGTTTCCCATTTCCAATTGGCTTTTACTTTTTACAGCTTTGAGCAGTAATTCAGTCCCCTACGCCTCCCTGATTGGCTCTGTGTCCTCCCTCTCTAGCCAAACTACCACTCAGTCCTTATATGATAATAACTCTCTCCCACGATTCGCTCGAAAAGGTCTAAACATCTTTGTCTCTATTATTTTCTCTGTTCAAGCACTGTTTTAGATGTACATCAGTCCACCTCCATTTCTGGATCAATCTAGAGTTCTCTTGTGCCTTTTCACCCACATATTTTCCATAGGGGTGCTTGATCTGGATCAATCCATCTAATTATTAGGTGACTGTCACCCACATTCATTTTGAGACTAGCCAAGTCCTAAATAAAATTTGTAAGAAAATGGGAGAGAAGCAGAGCTGCAGCAAATAAATTAGTACTTAGAGACTAATTTTTTAATTGAAATTTTTAAAGAATCTCTGCACTGATCTGAATATTCTGCTTTGTTAGTTGACTGACAACTTGCCTTAATGTCTTACCATCACAGATGTGCTATGAAGATTCTCTAAAATATATGTATAGGGTCAGCAGAATTAGGGCCCATGTTGCTGGAAATTATTTTGGAGTCTATTATGATGCTTGAAACATCAAAGAATCCAAAAGAAAACAAGAATTAAAAACAAAATTAAACTAATTTAAAGAATTAAAACACATAGTGTGACTGTGTTGTAGCCACATGGTCATTTTCAGCTATGTTTAAAGGAAATGCAAGTCAACTGTCTTAGGCATGCTCTTGAAAGTCACGGTGACAAAGCAAACTGCATTGTGCAACATGCCTTCCAGCTTGAGCCCCCTTGAGTCATCAGTGTTTTCCCTTAGTAATTTCAAGAGATCCTGGGGTTCACTAGCTTAACTTTTTTTGCCAGCTTGGATTTCTTCACTAAGCTGTTGAAACCTCACTTTCATTTTAGATGTGATAGTATAAAGTACGAAGAGAAGAACGCAAGCCTTTTGGAGAAAGCTCATGAAGACTAATAACTTGAAATAAATATGTTCACAAAATTTTGCCTGTCAAAGCTTAAGCTGGCAGATTGTTCTAGTTGACCCCATATCTTTTCCGTATTTTTTTTTTTTTGCCTTGCTGTCTCTATACCCCCTTACACACCCATCTGTACTTCCAATTCCAAACTCTTCTTCTTTTTCACTTAGAATCTTCATCAGTGGACAAAGATGTTTACACCTGAAGTAGATTGTAGGTACTTTTAGGGGTTGATAAATGGGGTTTCAGATTAAGCATATTTTAAGGTACTAGTGCAGTCAGCATGTGTGTCCAGCCAAACTGTACAACCCCTGCCTCTACAATCTGCTACTAGTGAAAACATTTTTGAAGTTCTAATTGTCTTATGTCCAATGTTGTCTTCAGTGACTGTTGTCTTAAAGCAGTGATGCATGTTGTTCTAGTCATTCATAGCTGCATGTCAGTCATCTCAGAAGTCTGTAAAATACTTAAGTATTTCTTATTTAGAGTACACAGTCAGTCTTCTATATCTTGATGCATTATTATTATTATTATTATTATTATTATCTGTCAATCTTTCCATTTCATTATTTTATGCTTTATTTTATAAGTTTTATGTTGGTTTAGGGGGTTTTTTTCCCATTTCCTTTGCAGGTTCAGGTGTCTCTGGTTACCCTGGTAACCTTCATTATTCAAGTTCATTTTTCTTGATTATGCATAAGTCACTTTGTTTTCTGTCAAAACACTGTTGTTTCCCCTTTGGGGCTCTTTCAGTGTCTGTTTCTCAGCTCACATTTCCTCATCTAATTCAACAGAGTTTTCATTTCATGCATTGTGGTAGAAGGAGTTTGAAATGACAGAGTCATTACTCAAAGCAGAGGTCAATATCAGGTCTAACTGTCTCATTTTCCATGTCTAGCTAAACTCATTGACTTGTCTGAGAGTAGCTCTTTCCTCTACACTAGGAATATTAGCTTTGAGAATATGTTTGGTGACTTTTAATTTGGCTTCAGAGCTCATCTATGTATAGCATGTCCTGCTTTGAGTAACCAAACTGTTTGCCTGCTTCTCTCACATATGACATCTTTACTACTTACACATTTATAGACATTCTAACTACTGCATTTTCTAAATTTCAGAGCAATGCCATCACTGTAGTTTACTTTAAAATTTGTTCTTATCTCTTGTTCTACAGGTATGGCCAGTCATCCACCAATACCTATCTTGGAACTTGCAGATCACATTGAAAGATTGAAAGCAAATGACAATTTGAAGTTCTCACAGGAATATGAGGTAATTTTCCCACTTCTTTACTATTCAAATTTTCCACTTCAAACTATTCAAATTTACTATTCTTTACTATTCTTCTTTACTATTGAATGTCATGCTTGCTGTTTCCCAAGACCTCTCTGTGCCAGGTTTGTATGAAATTAAAACCATGATAACAAATGGTGTAAAATGACTACATTGGTGAGTAGCTCCTACACATACAGCGGCTCCTTTGCTCATAAAATCCTGGTCTCTTTTTATAAGAATACATGTCGGGCAGATTCCATGGACACATACTTAAAGTAATGTGTGAATGATAAAGCACAGACTTGTTTTAATATACACAAACATATCTCTTTCCTGCGTTTTAAAGATCCTTAGATTATTCTAAAAATCTTCCTGTATAATGTTGACAGAATATACACAGCCAAAGCTCCAAAGAAGGCTCAGTCTACTGCTTTAATTTTACATGAGATAAAAGGCTTTGCAAGTGCTTGGTGTCGCTTCTAATGAAGCAATTTCAGGACATTGTATTTTCCTCCTGTCAAAAGTACCACTTAGATAAATTGTGAATGATGGTGTAGAACAGCATGAAAGAATTTAACTGGAAGACAGTAATCATTTACCAGCCACCTTGTCAGTAACCCATGGAGTATATAGGTATTGCTACAGTGGAGAGTAACAGCCTCTCAAGTCAGTAATTTGTGGCTAAAGGGACATAGGGAGCCATCCATGAAACCAGGTAAATTACAGCTGTTACTTTAACGCCAAAATATTGTCTATGTCAAAAATAATGGATCAAGTATGCAATGAGCCATCAGTAAAAAAGTGCTTCTATAGATCAGCTATAGGGGGTCATGTTGGTGATCCAAGGATTAACAGCTCCCAGAGGGATCACTGACACAGTATTTTCCTTATGGTCTGTTGTGTCGCTTAATCCTTGCTTAAAATCCTCTAACACTTTGTCAGCATGGTGGAGTAAAAAAAGCCTGTGCTGCTGTTATTTTTTTAAGGACTGCACATTAATTGCATTTGAAGGTTTGTATGGACACTGGCAGTACAAAAGCATATACTCAAGGTGACTTTCACATGTTAGTTTCATAGTAATATGTTACTGCAGGGTGCATGGAAACCCTATACATTTCCATTGCATTTTAAAAGTCTTGACAGATGATGTTAAAAATTAATACTAAGTGTGATAAAAAAACTACAATTGCTTATTATTTAATTGAATGCAGTATTCAAAAAGTCCTTAAGACTTCTTTAAAAAAATAATCTCATTAGATATTAAAAGGAAAATATAGTTTCAACAATTCCTGGAAATAAATTTCTTTGAAGAGCAAGGATTAGGATTGCTGTTTACTGTTGCTTAGGATTTCTGTTTACTGTTGCAGTCACAAAAATATGAGAGAATCCTCTCATTTTTCTACGTGTAAACCCTGTGTTCTTAAGTATGAAGACTGTAGCATATAAATTATCAGACAAGGAAATTTATGTCACAGGATATTCACCATAATAAAAGATAAGATTTGGTAAAGATTTTAAAACCATTACCTGTTGTGCTATTTTCAAATTAATTGTTTTTTTCTGTGTAGAAAAATCCAAGTCATTTACAAGTCAGGTAGTATATTGCTATACAAATAAACAATTCAGCTCCATCACATCTTGAACCTGGTGGGGAGGTGACATGGTTTTCTTATGCTGTAATAGAACTTAAAAGTTTTGGTGTTTCGTATTATCTTTTTCTTACTTTAGTACTTAAATTTCTTTTGAGAGTGTAATTTCAATAATTTATAACCAATATTGAAAGATATATTAAATCATTTAATTCTTAGTCTCTTCTGTCCCTGCAGAAGTTTCTCTAGTCTGTGTAAACAGGACAACTTTCTCATTTTTTTCCCCCTTCATTTGTTTGGAGTTTTGTTGGTGTTTTGTTTTTGTTTTTGTTGGTTTTTTTTGTTTTTTTTTTTAATATTTACAAAACACTATCTGGAGCAGAATGGTCAGACATTCAAGAGTAGAATATGGGGAGCTGTGGGTCAACATCAAGCTTCATTCATATTGCCTTGCCCAAGAAGGTTCAACATTTATCTTTGAAATTAAGGCTTTAGAGATACCACTTCATTTCCATCTAGTGCAAGATTTATCCATTTTGAGATAGAATTAGTGAAAAGCACTGCTATTTGGTTTCATGGTCTAGACTAGGCAGTAGACTAAATCTGCAGTTTGATGATCACTGTAAGTCATCTCCGTGCCTTGGCTGTGCATTCCTTTTGTCTCTCCTGTGCCAATCTTGGCACTAGCACATGTGCAGCTGTTCAAGGATTATCTCAGGAAATAGATTCAGCTGAAAACTAATTGTTTTATTTTTCTTTGCTGTTTTCAATTGGATCAGTTCCCTGAACTAGCTCACCACATGTCTGCTTAAGCTCTTGTGCCAGCAACAGGAAGTGGTGGCTGTTCCTGTTCCATGCTTGCTCATATTCCATCCTCTTACTTTTGATCAGAATTTCTGATGAAAAGTCAATACAAGTTTGATTTATTCCTTTTGGAAGAATATCACTTCCTTCTCATTTCCACTTTCTCCTCAGCCAAACCTCCTTATCCCTTCAAAACAGTGTATTCTTCAGTATAGAGCACCTTCTAGCTATATAATGTTTTCTAAGGCTCAGTGTCATCAACTGGGCAGATTCCTACTTCTACAAGTCTTCAGAAACCAGTCTGTAGTGTCTTCTTCAGGGCATGTCCTTTCCCAGCTCTTACAGCATATAAGCAGAACAAGAGAGATTTCTTACATTGTACTTCTCTCACAAATTTACCTGGAATAACCATCTTTTGTGGGACAACAAGGGCTGAGCCTCAAGGATTATTACTGTGGCAAGATTCAAATAAACTTACAATTCACATGTAGCATAGTCATTCTGCATTGTTAACGCAAGATAGTGCTGTGAGGTTCATTTCTACTTCAAAATAATTTTTTCATAATCCTTCATTAATTTTTTGTTAGCTCGCAATCTCTATGCCTAAAAAAAAATATTGGTTTACTCTGTTAACATCACATATAATATCATTAATGTTACACAGTTTTTTTCTCTTATTTAAAGACAGGATTGACCCCAGCTGATTATTGGGAAGCTTTTGCTGACTTTGGCAATTTCAGTGGGATTTTTATGTAATGTAAGGGTCCATATGGACTTGACAGCTGCTAAGCAAAAATCTGTTTTTATAAGATACTGACCTTTATATTCTATCTCCTCCTTATCTGAGAGTTCAGAATTTAAAAATAAGAAGTGGTCATGGAGATAAATTGAATAAAACCAACAATGTTCTGCCTACTCTATGATGTATTTGTAAAGCCATTTCCTCCTCTAAAACAGTACAGAAAATCTATTCCTCCCACACAGATTTCTGAGACTTGTGTAAAATAATTTAATGTTTCTTTTCTGAGGTCTTTAGATAGTTTTACACTCTTAAGGAAGTGAATTCAGGTTCATACTATTTTTGCATGAGAATCTGTCACTACAACACAAAATTTACGCTATCAGACTCTGTATACAGTTACTGTATGATTTACTGTGAACGTGTATATATGCACTGGTTTAACAAATGCTACAAGTAGTTGTGTATAATTCAGTGTTTTCACAAATGTTACAAGACATTTTGTATAATTTAATGTTTTCTCTCATCAGATTTCTTTCTGTAAATTGCAGCCAGTCTTTTGCTTTAAAACTGAGTATTGGAAAGCATGAAGATGCATTTTGACCTTTTTTTTTTTTTTGGTAGCTTTCCAGGATCAGTTGGTAGAATTTGTGGCGGGAACACAGTTCACTCAATATGTTATATTTCCCTTTTTGTATCTCAAGCTGCAACGACGTAAATACTGGATGCTAAAACACAGTAAATCTTGTATCATAGAAGCACCATAAAAAACCTTTTCTCAAGATAATATATTTTAGAAGTTCAGGAAGGCCAGATAATCCACTGAATGAATCTCTATCAAAGAAACAGCTGCACATAACTGCTATATCATTGTAGATCATAGTTACTAATGGAAATATAAGTTTTTTTCTCAGCAAAAACATGGTTTTGTTATTTTTCCTTATAATGGTTTCCTTTCTAATATTACAAACATCATTTATTGGCAATAAATTTTTACTTTACTTTTCTTTCATAGGATGTGCTCCTTTTATTGAGAAACAATTAGCATAGTCAGTGAACGATGAAAAGTTGCCTTCTTGTTTATAGTCCATATACTTGCATTCACCTAGGTTGTTTGGTGCTTAGTTCCACCTAGGGTAGTATCCAAGCCAGCAGTATAGTCATGGTAGAGTATAGTTACATTTAAAGACATAACACAGGAATTTGAAGTCCTTGCTGGTCAAGATTTAGAGTGGGGTATTATCTCCTTCCTTTGTTCTGTAAACACTTCTTGGGGATAACAGCACTTGTTTATGCTTATATATTTAATCATATACAAGAAAGTTGGTGTTATGTATTGAGATGCAGTGTTTGGGTCTGATACTCAATGTTTTCTTGCCGAATTTCATTAGTCAAATAACTCCCTGAAAGGAGGTTGTAGCCAGGTGGGGTTTGGCTTCTCCTAAGCAACAAGTGACAGGGCAAGAGGAAATGGTCTCAAGCTGTGTCAGGGAAGGTTCAGCTTAGACATCAGTAGCATTTTTTTACTGAAAGCATTGGAACAGAGGGAGGTGGTGGAATCACCCTGACTCAAAGTGTTCAAAAAAGAACTGGGTGTGGCATTTAGTGGTACAGTTGGAGCACTGGTGGTCAATCAAAGGTCAGACTCAATGGTCTTGGTGGTCTTTTCCAACCTCAATAATTCTATGATTCTACACTGTAATAAATATCAGTTTTATTTTGCCCAACTGAAAACAACAATATGTCTAGAAAGAGAAAAGTAGTGTACTTGAAGCAAGAAAAATTCTTCAAGGACAGACTAAGTAGGTTGTTATAGATAAAACTGAGTTTTGCAGGAGCTTTTTGGAAATACTAATTTGCAATTATTTTAGGGGCTTATAGAGAAAAATGGAGGAATTGATGAAGCATTTCGCTCCTTTACTCTTTCCTTGTAATAAAAAATGTGGACAGTGCTTTAAAAATATGATTAAAAGTATACTGAAAGTTTAAAGTAGCATAGTGTGTTTCTTGAGAAAACTATAAGACCTGCTGTGTTTCATGCACAATATAAAACAAAACAGCAGGATGCTTTATCCACAAAAATATTTAAACAAAGCAAGTTTTTTTTTAATTATTCAGGTATTTGTCTGCTCCTGATATTTATTTTCTCCTTGAAGCATGCCTGTAATCTCCAGTTTTCCACACAGAATTATTTCCATTACAGCTGGTTATGACATCATGGTCAAACTATTTTAATTGCAGGTAGGGAACAAACAAATTATGTTTAAGGCTAGTGGTAAAGAAATGCAAATCAATATGATTAATTTTTAAAAACTAGGGATTTTATAGCTCTTTGAAACAAAGAGTCTCTAAAGTTAGGGTCCCTTTGAGAGATTGGACCGAGGTACGACATGTCCACACTGATGCAGTGATAAATGTTGTATTGACGTTTATTGTTTGTGCGTTCATATTTATCTTCTTACAACTTTATTGATATTACAAGGCACACAAAGAATGTACACATTTGCTGCCTTAAGGTGGCTACTGTATTAGCACCATACATTGACATGTGAGCACCCGTTAGTACCCAAAATACCTTAAGAGAGAGAGGTGAATTTTTTCTGCGCCACAACCTGAATTTCTACTGCGCCACAAAGGCCCACAGGTCCCGCAGACCCAAGGAGCCCACAGGCCAAAGGGCCCAGTCTGGAATTGCTCACACCTCACTCCAAATACAAGTCATGTCTTCTATCTCTTAAAAACTCTGCTAAAAGTCTCCTTCAAGGATTACTTTTATTTTATATTTAAAGGTATCAATAATTTCCTCTGAATTTTCTTTAGTTGTATGCTTATATAGCTTGTTTGATTCCACTGGAGTTAGGTTTTGCATAATTTCATTTAGTCATAGGAATATTAGCTTGATTCTGTGAAGAAAATACCTTTTTTTCTTGAGGAAAATTTGCAAAAGCTTTTGGAAAACCTCCATTTTTTTTTTTTTTCTCACGACTCTTGAAACAGCTAGGTCTATTCCCTTTGAGAGTTAACAGAAAATGTCTTATCTGCAATTTTAACTGTTTCTAGGACCAGGATGCAAACTCATACTTGAGTTCAAGAGAAGTTTTAGCCATATGTGGAGGTTTTCCCCCATATTCTTGAAAATTATACCCTCTGCAGTGTAATGGGAAAGTCTCCACCTTAATTAAAAAACATAATTCCAGTTGACAAATTGCCATGATCATGAATTAATGTTCAGGCATCTAGCATTCATATTTTCACCATGCAGTATGTAAATTTCACTCTATTAGCAAGTGAAATTTACAAGTTTCCTGCATAATACAATAGCACTATATTACAGATTCATCTGCTGTGGTATTAAATTCTCCTCACAGTTGCTGATATTAGTGAAAGAGTGTCAAACTTCATTTTTCTGCATAGCTGTGTTCTGAGTCTTCATTGACATGCTCTCCAATTTCTCCTTTTCATTCTACTTTGCCTTTCATTCTACTTTTCATTCTACTTTGCTTACCTGGTCTTAAATTTCTCTGTGAAACAGTGGTCATTGGTAATTTAATTGAAGCCACAGACACTGCACCAACAGTGCTTGAAGATGTTATACAGGACATGCTTTCTTCCTCTTCCTAGCTTGTGAAAGCTGTGCAGTGTATATCAATCCCCACATTCCACAGAAACTTGCAACCATTGGCTTCTCATTTGCTGCCATAGTGACCCTTAGAAGAGCAGTGTTCCAGAGCAGCCAGGCACATGTCAGCTCACACCAGGAGGGGTGATGTTTTGTCATACTCTTTCCTTCCTTAGTGCTGAACCAGGATCTGGTCCTGAAAGACTCACAGCAGGGAACATTTGCCTGTTGTTTAAGCTGTGTAAAGGAAAACAGCAGAAATATAGTTTATTGGAGGGAGATTGTTTGAAATTCTTCTGGTTTGGTTACCACCAGAACATTTTGGTGACCATGATTGTTAGTCAATGAACTATTTTATGGATGGTGCATTGTGATAGTAAATACTGCTCAAGTCATTTCCTACTAACAGATAACACTTGTTTAAGCAGCTAGCCGTTTCAAACACACTAGCTGAAAGATTTGTCAAAGAATGGGAGGGAAATAACAGTATTACAAATATTTTTATTTCTTTTGCACAAAGCACCTATACTACACAGTTATGCTGTGAAGAAATCTGCTTCATTAATAACAGTTTTATTGAAGGCAAGCTTTCAGAATGAAAATATCAGAAATCCTGTTAAAGTGTCATCCATTAAGCCATTAAAGTACTCATTAAAACTGTTAGTACAGACTTGTTATTCATGAGTTATTGGTCTTTCACACTTCTGAAATGTGTCTGCCAATACCACTCAACTCTTTGTTCCAGTGTAGCTATTAAGTCTGAGGAAATACAGATTAACTTTCTTTTTACAAAATGGTGCTTTATGAGAGGATGGTAAGGCCACAAAGTGATTCAGATTGGTGAGGAAAATAGGAAAGATTAAAGTTCAATCCATTTGCCTGTTTCTGATAATTTATGTTAACTATGTCTGCATGTAGACCTAAATATTAATCACTAAACTACACCATCTGGCCATAATCATACAATGTGTATGTTTGGGTTTTTTTCTTGATATCAAACAGTAGCTTTAGAATGCTTAAACATTAAGGAGTGGAAAGGGGAAGAATAATACTGAATACTGAACAGCTGAAGCAAAGCTTTAAATTTCAAGTTTTCTTTCTGTAAATTCACATGAAAGGTATAATATAGAGCTGATGCTGTTATTTTCATAACAGATAAGAATCGCAGACTATCATTTGTGATGTATATGCAAAGCCATCTTTGTATATGCAAAACTGCAGTTTGAACTTACTGTTTGCAAGCATTTTTTATCCTTTTTTTTTTTTTTACATCCTGTTTTGTTTTATATGATTTAAAGCCACAGTCCTACAGTCCAGGCTCAAAAATAGCAGCATGTCAGACAGCTAGTTTATTAAGTTATTTTCTAGTTTTCCTGTCTAATGTAACAGAAAGTGTTTGTGACATCTTACATTGTGAAGTAATTTCCAGAATATTTTGCAGTGTAGGTAAAAAGCTAAAAGATAAGGCAGATGGTTTTCTTCAGTTATGTGTCTAAAACAATGCAGAGTAGTGCAATGCTTCATTCTAGGGCAGTGGACTGTGGTTTAGATAGCACGCTTCCATATATGTCTTTCAAAAAATACTGACTGGTTAGTCACAGATACTATAGATGTGCATTATTCCTGGTCAAATTAGCAATTTTACTTTAAAAATTAATGAGAGTAATGCCCTAATACGTAGTTAGCATCTTCTGTACTGTGTTTGTGTTCTAAATTATTACTCGAGTTCTGAGATAAATCCATAAAAATTGTTTTCAAAAGTTCTGAAAATTTGACCTGTAAATATACTGCATAAGTTTTCTTATTCCCCTCCATTAACTCAAAAAGAAAAAGAGGGGAGATCTGTAATGAGAAGTCATTATGTAAATTTTATTACTACTCAAGGCATATGATGTAAGTGAATTCCTGGCCTTCTGATAAAGAGGTATATTACATGTCTTAAATATAGTTTATATGTATATAACTCTACTCTTCCTAGTGCTGATGGAAATGTGCTCCAAATTCTTTCTCTGCACTTTGATGAAATAAATAGCACTTAGAAGTAAAGATAAAATACTAATGTTTTTAAATTACACACCGCATACCCACTTCAGAATTCCACCAGCCATCCTTCTCAGGGCATGGGAAAACATTACTGGAATGAAACTAAATTGTAATAAAAAGGAATAAAAATTTTACAGAGTGAAATTAGAGAGTAAATTTTTACTGTTTTCTTTATTGATGAATAAGAAATTCGCTTTGCGGTCAGGAAAAGTAAAATTTTTGTTGGAGAAGGGTGAAGCCCTACTCTTCGATCAATCACTATGTTTATACTTAAGCACAGCACAGAAGTGATGTCTACCTTTGCAAGTGCCAGAATGCTAGTTTGGGCATAGTTCATTGTCTCTTTATAGGCAAACAAAATACAATAGGATTCAAAAAAAAACCATCACCAGTTTTGCAAATCTCTTAGTCATTAGTCTATTTAGATACTAGCCTAATAATGATAAGCTGCTAATACTACTGACATTTTTAAGATATGTTAATCATTGTCACACAAATTTCTGAGATACTGAACCCAAATAGTTTAGTGTCAAAACCTTCATGTAGAAGGTGAAAAAATCAGGTTCATTCAGACCTGCATTTAAGAATGCCTTTTGAACTATTAGTAACGTATATAGTGATACAATTCAAATTAATCATATCCAAAGCACAAGTAGAATTTTCATGGCCTTCATCATGGTCCCAAGCATTTACATTCTTCCTCATTCCTCTAAACGGTCCCAGTTCATTTCCTTTGGAGAAAGCCGCTAAGCACTCGCTAAGTTGTAGGTAAAGGGTGAGCCAGAACCTGAACCATCACACTCCTCTACTCCATAGTTAGGTGATGCAGGACTTTATAACTTTCATGCTATAAAAGTTGAGCCTAGGGTGTTGGTTAATTGGATAAAGCACTTGTTTTTCTGAAGTTTTTGTTTTCCTAAAGACAAATGCTTCTCTGTCAGGCAGCCAGGCAAAATTTTTTTTTAAAATAATCTCAGTAAAGAAGCGAAGTAATTATCAAAATATTAAATAAATAAATTGTATAAAAGATGTAAAGATGCATGAGAATGAAGCAAATTTCAGACTGGCCAAATTGTCAGTCTAAGGGGTAAGTCCTAGTATAATCACATTAATTAATTTCACACATGCTCATCGTCAGGTAATACCTACTCGAATAGATTACAGGTCGTACTCTAGGAAGAGTCAGTAAAGCTGTTGGCTTGATGTTGTAGTGAGAGTATGGATCTCCTCACTTGTGATGTGTTGCCAGTCTGTTAGTGGAAAATGAGCATTGTGTTGGTGAACTGCCCTACCTTGGCTTATCTCTTTTTTATAGTTTACCACTATCTGGCATAGGGAGCTGCCAGTTCTTATCAGGACTAAACAGAGGTTATAAATCTCGAGCCATGGTTGTGTATTCATATTGATGCAACAATGTTAGGGTTTCCGATGTTACAGAGAGGGAAAGTAAAACAGGAGGTTTATATAGCTAGTTATTCATTACTTCTCAGTATGAGATGACCTTTCATACAGCCACTGCCATAGTGAGCATAAACAGCTACCATCTGTTACCTATTTTGTATTCACTTTGCTGCATATATACTTCAGCCATAGATGAGAAAGTACTAGATTCTGAAGTTTGCCTAGTGGTGAAGGATGAAGGAGTGTGGTGAATGCTTCTGTAATTCCACCCTGGAACATGAAGGAAACAGAAAATAAACATCAAATCTGGAAACATATAGTTTTGTTTGTGAATAAGATGAACTATATTTATGAATTAGATATCATTAAAATTTCAAATATGCCTGAATTGGTTACATATTTATGATTCAAGGAAATTAAAAGTGAGTTTTTTTATGTTGTCTGTGGATGAAACACAGCTAGTTTCCTGAGCAACACTGATATCATGGGTTGGCCTGCCATCAAAATGAAAGAACAAGAACATTATTTTTCTTCTGGAAAACTTCTTCAGGAACCTTTTGAGTTTATTTAGTAAACAGGACAGTGAAATTTTTGAACATGTGCACTTACTAATAAAGGCAAAAATATTTATACCGCTTCATCCCAGTGTTTTTAGGATTTATGATATTTATTCATTCTCTGTTAAGGTAGCACCCCTCACTTGCCAAAATTAGTGAAAAGGTAAAAAAGAGTGGATAACTCGCTTTCTCTGAAGAAAAAGCCCTGGATTTTAAAGACTTATGGTTTAAATTCCTCATGGAAATTCCAGATGGGTAAATACAAAATGGTTAATATGATTTAATATGTTACAATGTGTCCTGAAGTAATAATTTTCTTTCAAAAGGAAATTATTTCCAGAGCAAACTATGGAAGTTTAGTTTACAATTATCGTAAATAAAACAATTATGTACTCCCTATCTGAAAGTTTCCTTTCCTTTTTTTCTCCTTGTCTTTTGAAGTCTATTGATCCTGGTCAGCAGTTCACATGGGAACATTCTAATCTGGAAGTAAACAAACCAAAGAATAGATATGCGAATGTAATTGCATACGACCATTCTCGTGTTCTTCTCTCAGCAATAGAAGGTAAGGAGACCTTTAAAATTAAGTAAATTAAATCCAAAAATATAAAATTATTTTACCAATAAATATCTTTATATAGTATTATAAAGAAGTCTTAATTAAAGTACTTTCAGTAAATTCCTGTAATGACAATCCTTTTCTGATGCTTATTGTCAATAATGTATTATGAACTTGCGCTAAAATGTACATTCATGTGTAGCATTGAATGCATTAGGTCCCTGTGTATATGCCAGTGAATTATCTAAAGTAAACTAATATTGCTGTTTACGTGCATTAATACTACAAAGCAAATGTAGCAGTAAACAAACTGGAGGGATTTGTTGATGAATGAAATTATCAAGATACCTATCTGCTCACAGAGTTTTACTTTGCAAAACTTTCTTGTGGGAAAAAAATGAATTCAACTTCATAGTCTCTGGGGAAATTTTAAAAACTGTCTCTTAGAACTTTAATTTCCATTCTAAATGTTAAACTAGAGTTTTCAAACAAATGCCCACATGCAGACATTTTTGGGAGCTTCTTATTGTGTCTTTCTTTCTTCAAAAGCTTTCCAAAATCTTAAACACTTTAAATTTTTATGTGAAACAAACTATTACAGGTAGTTAGCTCTAAATATTGTGTCTGTTTTGCCATGCATTAGGGTTTCACTCAGAGGTTTTCACTCACTGGTTTTCACTCAGAGGATTTTTTTATTTTTTTCAATCCTGCCTTAATCTTAACCTGCTTCCTGACTTGAAGACAGATTTTCAGTTTATTCTGTGTTGTTGACAGTCAGGTATTAATGATGGCCATAATCAAACAAATTATATATTTAAATGATACAATTTAAATGAAAAATAAGATATGTCTTCAGTTAGCTCCGACAGGACTTGCATAAAGTACGATACATAAGATAGAGAGACCTATATTCAAGGTCATAGTTATTTCAGTCATAGCATGCTATAAGTTAAAATGTTTTTTAATTTATGGTTGCAAATAGCTGCTTGTCTTTGACTACTCCAGGCCTAAAGACGCTGGATTTATAAGTGTAGTCCACTTTAATATTAGCTGCTTGGTGAAGAAAAAGGCACTCCACTGACTGAAGTTTAGATTTTCCTCATTCCTTGCAGCTGCATACCATAGGCTTTGATAACACAGATAAGATAAAATTTGCATATGATACTCTGCTTATATTTGTTCCAACTTTGAGGCTCATATAGCAGTTCTGACAAGATTTTTTCACTTACAATTTTTCATATTGCCTTGTGAAAGGATATAGCTGTGTCAAAACCTGACTCTACTTGGTAGAACTACCTGTCTCAACACTGAAGAGAGGGTATTTTAATTAGCAGTACATCTGATGTAACTCAATAAATATATCCTTTTTTATCTCACTAGTCCAGACAAGAAGTCAACCTACATGGTCTGAATAGGTCAGGAACAGCAACTGTACAACCTTTCTGAATGCTATGTAGAGTTCTTCAGAACAAAATGCTTAGCTCCAAGTCTAACTGGCAAAAAGAAGACTCAATTTTTTTTAAAAATTTATATATTAAACAACTGGACTGCCACTTTTCCCTTTATGTAAATGACCCCTGAAATTTAGTTCTCTTAAAAAAAACGAACATATTCAGAGAATGAGAAGAAAATTTTGAGGCAAAGCAGAAAATGTTAGTCAAAGTAAGTGTATGTATGAAATTAACACAGTACATTAGATGATGTTTTTAGATAAGCTATAGTAAAAATACAAGAAAAAATTACATTGTGCCTGGAAAAAATTGAGTCTTTTAAGGAGCAGGGACAAACTATAGTTAAACTCTAATTTTGATTCCCTTTTTAAAGTAAGAAATACCATAATGAGGCTAAAATTTTTAAATCTTTCACAGTCATTGACTCTAAACAGAGAAAAATATTATAACCTTTTGTAATATTAATATTAGATGTTAAACCACAAAACTGGATATTGACCCATTAGGTGATTTGCATGATTTTAAGTATTTTCCAGTTCTTTAGATTATGGTGAAAGACATTTAGTGAATAAATCAAATATTAAATACCTTTTTATAAAATTATATTTACTCCAGAAAATAGGAATAATTTAGTACATAATTAGCCTCTTAAAATTTATTCCTGAGATCTTACATAATTGGGTAGATGAAATTTTGTGTGTATGCTTTCATAAGTTTAATACATTGATTTTGGCATTTAGTAAAAAATACTTTTCTTTCAGGTTTTAAGTAGATATTTCAGATATGAAAACGCACAGTCTGGCTAGCAGTTTATTCAGCTAAAGTTGTGTTTCTTTCCATATAACCAGAGAAATTAATATTTGGAATATTACTTAAAAATATATATATTTTCTTTTACCTGTGCTACTATACAACTTAATCAAGACCTAAATTTGGACTACATTATATTTTGTTACAGCTATTTGGAAACTATTTAGTTTATGTATAGGCTTCATCTGCATTTCTTGGTGGCCACAAGAAAACTAATATTATTAGTGAGGTTTGAATAGTAACAGTGACTTTCTATTGAGAAGAGCTCCATTTTACACCTAGGCGGTTGCTTACTTTTTAAGAGCAAATATATATGGAGAAAAGACTTAATATCTGCCAAACTGTAATCCTACAGCGATGGCCATTTTTTCTCTTAACAGTGTTGCAGAAATATGGAATGCTGTAATTGGTACTTCAGAATGAGACACGAGGCCAATTTTGTGCAGTAGCAGAACTCTGTAGCCTATTCAAGTGATTACTAGAAAGTCTTGAGAAGCAATTAGCAGAAAGATTTGAAATTACTTCTTTCCAACTATTGATAATTTCAAATTGTTAAAAATTGCATTAGCCCTGAAACACAAGGCTTATTAACACTTTCAAAGTATTTATTTTGGTACCCTTCATAACTCCTGTTCAAACCTGGTTTTGAATCCCTACTAAGTTCTTGACCTCTCTAATTACATACAGCATGTAGTTCCATAACATAATTGCTCATTTCACAGGAATACTTTTCTTTCACTGTTTAAATTTTATTACATTAGATATCTGTTTGGAGGGAAAACTCAGGTTGGATGTGATAATTTGATTTTCCTCCTGAAAAAAAAATCACTTTGTAAAATTTTGTTCCCATGTTCTTGAAATCTGATTAAAGTCTTGAAATCAGCTCATATTGTGCTGTCTTTGGCTGTTTCTGAGATGGACACTTGGAATTTTAAAGTATAATGACAGAATGTTAGAATCTGGCAAAGTTTATGATATATATCTAAATAGATTTAAGGGAGAAATTACTGATTAAAAGACAAACAGATAGAGTTGAAAAGCTAGATCTGTGATCTTCAACCTCTTAGAAGTAAATAAAAATTCAGGGGATGGGGAGGGAATGGATAAACATTCTGCATTATAAAAAGTCTTGCCTATTCTTTTAGGAGATATCCATGACTAAAAGTCTTCTGTATGTGGATGTATTCACATAATGCCAGATATTTAAAAAAACCCCACCTGTCACCACTCAGCAGGGTATTTTTTTTAATGGGAAATTTAGTGGCTTTAAAATGCTGCTACCACTAGAAAGCTCTGACTGTAATATTAAATGGGTCAAGAAAAAAAAAGGCAAGGAACTGCTGGTTTTCTTATTTGTCTGATGGGCAGTTGCCAGTAAATCAGTTTGAGTATGCAGACCATCATTGTAAGATTTAGAAATTGTTTGGAGCGTTGTGACTACCAAAGGGTAATACGTGTACAAACTAGTTGCACTCTTTCACATTGCATTTCTGTTGCCTTCTGTTAACAAGACATACAAGTAGAGTAATTGTATGGCCCTTCACCCTACAAGTTTGAAGTGCCTTAAAAACACTGAAAGTATTATTGTGATGGACACGAAAATACCCATAGAGAATATGGATACAGAAAGATAGTGAAGTTGATTTCATGGTGTTAGAGCCCTTATGAAGTAGATTTTGTAGAGTAGACTTTGTGGTGGCTGTCACAACAACAATGCTGAGACAAGTTGTTGGTGTATGAGTCTACTGATACTGTAATAGTTATAGCTCAAATGCTGCTGTTCCTGATACCCTTGAAATCTGCTCCAAACAATTTTTCCTGCATATGTAGCCAATTCTTTTCATTGGGAAAATCTTCAAGAAAACATCTGGTGGATTTGTTTAGGCTGAGTAATGAAGATTTGGTATGTGTTTACTGTGCACACTCATATTGAAGCTGGGTTTTGAAGGAAATATCAAACCAGATATCATTTCATTTCATATTAGTAGAGGCACTCACCATCTCTCTTAGTGCATAATTTAGAGTGTAAGTTAGTATTTCTATTCAAGGAAAGATTCCTTTGGCTGTTAACTGCTGTGTTGATCAGTGTTTAAGAGTTAAAGCGATCACTAAACCCAGGTTCAGACAGTAGTAAAATAATCACAGTATGATGACATCATGTTAGATTTCAATATCTGCTTTGTCATTATGTGCAACATACTGTGATCTGCACACACTGCTTTGCATTGTGGATAGTGTCCTGATGCAATGCTCTGACCGGTGCATCTGTGGACCTGCACAGAACAATCAATTTATTTCCATTCTGGACTTTTTAATAGTAGACAGATTTTAGACCAAAACAAAACAAATTCATGCTTCCTTTCTTTTATCTAAAAGAGCTCCTCCTTTTTCCCATATTCTTCTGCTGGTTACCTTCCAGAAGTCTCTGTTCTTACCTGCAGATCTTCCAAGTTTCTCATCTTGCCTGCAGATCTTCTACATTCTTAGTTCTTAGTTTGCATACCTACATTTCACTTCTGTCACCTTTCCTTTTCCTTTCAAATACTTCTCTTCTGTCCTCTAAGCAATCCCTTTGTTGTACGTAATTCTGCATCTTCTGCTTATTCTTTTTTGACATTGCCTTCTTACCATAAATTCTCTGTGATTCAGCATTTCTGTTTGAGACCTCCTACCACTGATCCTTTCCCTCTCCTAGTCCTCCTAGCTGTTTATTCACAATCCAGCTATCTAGAGGTTTTCTTTTCCTGACGTTTCTCTTTCATTCTTACCTTTCTTTGTTAGGATGATATGTAATGAATTTTCCTCACTCTTTGTAAAAAACCTGCATTTTAGAAATATTCATTACTAGAGTACTTTTGTTGGTTTTGTGCTGCTTCATATTTCAGTGAGTCCTTAGAGTACATATTCGTGTTTAGACCATTTCAATTTTATTTCCTTAACTATATAGATTTTATATAACAAAAACATCCACATAAACACTTGTTACTGTCATCTAGCACCTCTTCACTGACCAGGCTGATCAAGGAATGCCAGCAAAGCTTTTGATACCTTCTCTCATGGTATATGCTTTTGCACAAAAAGTCCAGCATACAGCTGGATAAACAGATCATGTTATGGGTGAGCAACTGGTTCACAGGTCAGGCACAAGGGGTTATGGTGAATGGGGTGAAATCAGACTGGTGACCTGTCTGGTGATGTGTCAGACCCTGCAGGGCTCCACCTTAGGGCTGGTGCTCTTCAACATCTTCATAAATTACTTCGATACAGGACTGGAAGGCATACTAGCCATGTTGCAATTGATACAAAGTTGAGGAAGCTGTTGACTTCCTTGAAGGCAGGAAGGCCCTGAGGAGATTCCTTGACAAATCAGGGGGCTGGACAATCAACAACCACATGAAGTTCAACAGGAAAAAGTTTCTGCACCTAGGATGGGGGAACCTTGGAAGTACAAACAGGTTGGGGAATGAGATGCTGGAGAGCAGAAAAGGACCTGGGGGAGGAAGCTGAACATGAGTCAGCTGTGCCCTGGCAGGCAGGAAGGCCACTCATGTCCTGTGGGGCATCAGGCACAGCATCACCAGCTAAGGCTGCTGTCACAACCCATGGCAGGGAACACATTGTCATGGTAGGTTCTCATCAGCTGAACAAAATACATCAGACCACAAGTCAGGGCTCTCATGCTTTTATTGTAGACTTGCATTAACTCCACCAATCAGACAATTATTTAGACTCAAAAAGTGTTGTCTAACAAGCCTTTACAGTCTTACAATCTGCTTCCACAAAAGCTAACAAGCCCTTAATTTTGTATAGTACACTTACATAGTTCTCACCTCCTAAAATAAACCTCTCAAAGGTGCTGGCTAAGAGGCCACAACACATGTCCACAATCTCCACACTCCTGCAATAAATTTCAGTATGGAGTATGGGGTAGATTATGACAGCTGGGCTTTGATCAGACAAAGTAAGAGAAAGAGAGAAAAAAGAGTCCTTAGATTCCACATTGTTTCTGAGCTGTGGATGGTGCACAGCCAGGGTGGTGCAACAGAGAAAGCAAAACAGAAAGAGAGGATAGCAAGGGGCCTTGCTATCCTTTTATAGTAAACCTACAGGTGCATGCCTCTTATGTAAAATAGATTTTTTGTACTGTTTTGTTCACACATGCACGACCAGCTTGTGGTTTTTGCTATGACATTTTTCAAAACACAAGACATTGATTTAAACCAGTAATATAACTTCATCAACACTCTGAATTCATCATGGTATTTTTCCAACTTGTTTACAAGCATGACAGAATTTAATCCTATTACTTCACACTATTTGTGCACATTACTAAAAGCACATCTTAGGGAAGCAGTACAGAAACAAAGCTTTATAGTTTAATTTATTTTAAGTAGAAAGACTGTTCAGTAGTAAGCCTTTGTAAAGGCTTGAAATAATTTCATTATTTGATTTCAGTTTGTGAAGAATAAAATGTGAAGTATAATTAAAGTTTTTTAAGATTATAACTCTCTTCAGGAAATCAAGTGAATCATTCCTAAGGTCTACATTATTAGCCTTGAGGATCTGAGTCTGTGTTGCACTAAGCTGTACTGTCATCTCAGCTCGTGAGTTCTCAGCATAAATTGAGAGCAATACAGTTCATGAGAGCAATACATAATCTTCTGTACTTTAATTGTGGCATTGGCTAATTTTATTTCCTTGCTCATTCACTCTTACTGTGTAAAAACTAAACTTCTTTGTTCTCTTGAGATATTTGAAAATTGGTTGTCTTTTATGCTGAACTATTAATCTGATTCTTCCCCCATTGTGCTTAAGTCCTTTCTGGCTAAATAAAGAGATTGCAGACTCAGGTCATTCATCACCATAGTTGAAAATGCTACTAGAAAATAGTTATGGTAGAGTCATGGGTCAGGAGCTTGGTCTTTAACTGACTTCTTGTGCGGAAACTGTGTTTCTGCTTTCATGGAACTTGTAAAAGTCAGGTTATACTGCATAGATTACCCTAAATTTACACTTCAGGTATGCTATCCTGAAGGTACAGTAAATCCCACTGATGCCAAAAGACTTAGGTAAAGTTCATAGAAATATTACAGAATTTAGTGGTTTGTCCCTTTCTTGACCCATGGTTTTAAAGAACAACTGTTCTCTTAACTATAAAACCCAAATTTAAGTAATGATGGCAACTGCTGCTGTGCTTGTGGGTATGTTGCCTTCAAGCTATGGCATCTAACAAAAGTTTGCAGGATTTCATTGTAGTGCAGTCAGATTGGTTGTCATTTGATTGCTTTTGCACTATTAGACTTGACAGAAAATTGTTCCATTTTCTCAGCTCAGAAGGAGGTTATGGCCAGAAAAGTCATTTCAGAAAGGGACATTTTGATATTTAGATTTACTTGTCTTTGATGAATTTTAATGCTTTGCCACTGAACATATTTACCAATATTCAGGTTTTGTATTTGTTATTTTTAACAAATTCATTAGTCCTCTTACGATAAGGCACCTTCCCTAGAGGGCTTTAAGGATTTTGGAGCAGGATGTGAAAGTGAGGTCATGCATGAAAACAGTGATGAAAAGAAACTCTGTGAGAAATGGGTATGATACTTAAAGGGACTATGAGAATGGATGGAGAACAGAGAACATACTGAATGGATACTGTGTGTTGAGAGAGAGAGAGTGGAGCTGAGCATTCTGAATCAAGTTGTTCTCTTGATCTCAGCAGAGGTAAAACCCCATTGAATACTGTATTCTGCTAGAGATAAACCATTGATGAAAATCTCAGTGTGAGTGTTGGAGCAACACATTTTTATTTGTCTTCCCCCCCCACCCTCCCCCAACCCCCGCCCCAAAACTTCATTGGTTAACTCATTAATAGTTGCTCAGGTTCTGTGGTAAATGGGTTTTCATGTCCATGCCCCAAGTATATCCTCCTTTTGTGTAGGGAACCTGACTTGTCTTGTAAAATAATTTTTCTACCTAAAGGACATACAGAATTTTATGAGTCCACTTTACAGGAATCAACAAGTGAAAATTTCTACTTTAACCTAGATTTAAAGTAATGCTCTTTGCAAATGTCAGTAATTGTTAATCCTAATTCTTTCTTACTTGAATTTTAGATCAAGGAAGGTATAATCTGGAAGGTATTGTCTAGTATAATTTCATTTTAATTTAAGGAATTAGAATTTATTTTAATTTAGAAGTTATATATCTTAATATGATTTATCAATAAGTTTAATACAAATTAGTAAGTAAAAAGAGTGTTTACAATTTTAGGCATTCTGGATTTTTTTACATCAGGTAGTAGTATTAGTTGCTAAATTTGTAAAGATTTTTCTTTAGGGAACAGCTTGCAATAGTTCTCATGCTTAATTTTCACATAGAGTTTGTGCATTATTTGTTCCAGAGGACAGCTTTCCCAGATCATTTAACCACTTTACAAAGTGTTGTTTTTAATTTTTTTCCTCAGGCTTTTATTTACAACATGTGCTTCAAAATATGATACCAAGCATCATAATATAATTCTAATTTATGCAGGAAACATTTCTTACCAGCTTTCTCAGTTCCTTTGGCAATAATACCCAGTTGGTGTAGATTTCTCCTGTTGGCTTCATTCTTCTTTCTCATCTGTTTTGTGAAGAAGTGTTTTATTATCTTGATAGAGGAAAAAAACCGCAGCATTGTGCCTAGCAGTTGTATTTTCTATATCATTAATTCCAATATCCACAATAAGAAATGTCACATAAAACAGCTTTGGGTCTACAAGAGTGTTGCTTTTGAACTCCATTATCTACCTTTCATGGAGGGAAATCATGCTTTTCAGCTATAGACTGTGCAGGTTAACAAGTTTCAAGTTTTTCGGTTTTGTTGTGGGGGTTTCTTTTGGTTTTGTTTATTTGTTTGTTTGGGTTTTGTTTGTTTGTTTGTTTTTTGTTTTTGTTTTGTTTTGTTTAGTTTTGTTTTGTTTTGTTTTCTCCTGGAAGAAACTTTCAGTCAGGTCAAATCAGTCAGACAGTCTTCCTGTGTCCATTCATGCATCTTGCCTGAGGAGTGCCATTTTCTGCCTCTCTTGTAACCCTGAAGTTACAAGGTCTTTCTATCGCTGAAATATTTTGTCAGGTTTTTTCTTCCAATTGTGTACAGAAAGTAAAAACAAATAAAAATTTTAGTTTAAATATGATTTGAATATATAAAACAAGAACATATGGGGAACTTTATCAGGCATGAAGGCCTGATAATTTTTTGTTTGCTTGACTACAATTGCAGTCCCCCATAATCTTAATAATTTCCAGGTTATATTGTATTTTACTTACTGTGGCATTTAATTTGTTGGTTCTTTCACTGTGAAGTAATTAGTGGAATGAAACAGTCAGGCTTACCCTAAATGAGTGTTGAAACTATTAGAATTACAGCTAAAAAGGGTCAGTTTTAAAGAGGTACCTCTAATTTCCATTCAAATTCAAAATATTTTGGAAGATATTTTCATATCTGTGCCACTTCTAGCCAGGAAAGACAGGAGTGTGCAGCTCTGGTAATTCCTGATGCAGGAGATAATGCATCAGAATAGATCTGAAGATTTGGTTTCTGACGAAAATCTTGGGAAATATTTATTTACAATTTATTCTGCTTCGTAGCCAAAGAAACTCAATTTTATTGCTTTGTGAAGGAAAAACAGTCATAGCTTTAGAATAAACTTGGAGCTAGTATCACCACCTTCACTTTCTTTGAAGAGTTTGTGAAACCTGCACCATTTCTTGGGGTTGTAGACTTGTGCATGGCAGATTGGATGCGTAAATATCAATCATTCATTTCTGCTCAAAGTAACTTCTGTCAATTACTTCAACAAAAACTTAGTAAGGTGCAGATATCTATATTCACCTAATTGACACTGCTTTGCCATTGACTCAGCACAGATCTCACATGAGTATCTTGGCTCTTACTCTAGTCATCATTTAAAAAAACAGCAGTGACATGAAAAGTATTCCTTCAGTGCTTGATTGAGAACACTCCCTGTCTGTCCCAAGTAGAGACTGCCATATTTTGGGATTCTGCAGGCACCATCAGGCCAGCTTTAAAATGCTGCTGTGTTGACTCTTTCAACATCCACATAGTCTGAGTTAAAAGCTGGACACTGCACTGTTGAGTTCAGCAGTGGTCTGAGAATTTTAAGTACATTTTATCTATTTCCACAAGCATGACTGCCTTATTAGTGCAGACTTGTAATGTGACCTTTGCTACAGCAAATTCACCTCCTTGGCCTGGACAGGCAGCATGTTCCAACTCTCAGTCCGGGCATACTCTGAGTATCATAAAACAGATTGCAGTTAGAAATTAGCCTGCTTTTTATGGGGCTCTAAGAATGGACATGTGTCTGGTAGACACAGCCAAAGTTCCTGTATAAGTCTTGTCCAAAATACCTGAGCCTCAAGCAAATAATGGTGTAGCTCCCTTGTGCCCACAAGTCTTGGATCCCACATCTTTTCATGCTTTTAATTCTTATTCAGTCTTGCAAAGGTATTTATTTCATGCATATGGCATATAGAAAATTTCACTGTTTCTTAAATCTGACTTACATAATGTGTTTTGTTACAATAAAACTCATAATTATCTTCCCATTTAAAGGGGAAAATGAATATAGCAGGGATATTAATAGTCTTGACAATATTTTTTCCCTTCTGTATTTAAAAGAATGCAGTGACCTCAACAAGAATGCTTGAGGAGCCTATCCAGGGTGTCAGATTGAGAGCCCTCCCTGTCTGTCCCAGGTAGAGACTGCCATATTTTGTGATTCTGCAGGCACCATCAGGCCAGCTTTAAAGTGCTGCTGTGTTGACTTCGAGGTCTCTCCACCTGATACAGATTTTCAGGCTTCTTTTATACTTCTTATCAAACAAGTCTCTTGTTTCAAAAGAATAGTTATTCCCAGAGAGACCACCATGCCTCTTGACTCCACAAATGACATACACTCACTTTTAAGTACCCATGCGTTGTTTGGCATGCAGCAAGCCAAGATTCATCAAACCAGCTGTGTAATGGGATTTTTCAGCCCTTGTACAAAGTGTATCAGGTGATGTTCACTCTTCTCTCTTTGCAGGCATACCAGGCAGTGACTACATCAATGCCAACTACATAGATGGATACAGGAAGCAGAATGCATATATAGCAACGCAGGGGGCATTGCCAGAAACCTTTGGTGACTTCTGGAGAATGATGTGGGAACAACAAGGTGCAACTGTCGTCATGATGACAAAACTAGAGGAGAGGTCCAGGGTAAGGAAAACTTATACAAGGTTAATAATACAGTATCTGAAACTCCACTAATGTCAGATTTTTGTTTCCTTCATGTACGTTTCCCTGCCTTCTTTGTATGTGCAAAAACTGATTTTTTTTTAGGTTACCATGAGTTAAAAGTGTCTGCACCATGAAAATCACTTATATATGGGAAATCTTGCTTTCACTATGAAACTACCAAGTCATGATGCTTATTAGTATGTTTTTATGAAAAAATTTAACTTTTTGATCACAATGGTTTTGGGGGTTGTTTTCTTTTTAATCATGTTGGAAATCTTATGACATGACCAAATGAGTAGTAATTCCTCTGTAGTAATAAGAATATGATTGTATAGTACGGAGGAAATTAATGTATTGTTTACAGCATTCAGTTCTCAGTTTTAAATGGTATAGATTCAGCATTATTTAACATCAGTGAGGATTTGGATTTGCAATTATCTGTGGTATTTAAAATTCAGTTTGGCAGACCAAAGTAAAATTAGGGAAGTAAAGCACTAACATAAGAATTTTGTTCTGTCAGTATCAAGATACTATTCAAATAATAGAACTATAGATTCTATGTAATAAAATGTGTGCTATATGTAAAAGGAAATAAAAAATAGTAATTAGGGTTTTTTATAAGATAAAGAAAGTGATAGAAAGTGTAGTAACTGACCATGGTGTGTTGCATGAAGGTTTACTAATGGGTTCGTGTCAGTTCTAAGAGTAGATGTTATTGGAAAGGAGGGAGTAAAAGGAAAAAAAAATAACAGAAGAGATGAAGAGAAACATGAGCAGAAAGAGAAAAGAGAAAAATCATCATCAGCAGCCAGTCAGGAAGAGAAACAAGTATTTAGCCCACAGTGGTGGTTCCTCCATCCAACTTTTTCTACAAAAACTGTATTTTGTATCAAGATGTACTCTCAGATCTCATGGGTTGTTCGTGCTCGTAATGCTGTTTCCATTGCTGGGAGCACACATTGGCTAGGGAGAGTGCTACACAGCTGGTTCATTGCTGAGTCTTCTGCAAACACATATGTGTGTCTATATTATAAGCCAGAAACTTCAACCAAATGCAGAAATCAGAATGGGGAAGAAAGAAGTTCCCTTCCCTTGAGACCCTGCCTTATCAACGGTAGAAGATTTCTCAAATCCAGGAGATGAATGATAGACAGGACTGTCAGAGAAAAAACACTGCCACAAGCAGACACACTGTCCTAGAAGCTTGTGTGAAGGGGCAGGAAGCTGCAAGTGGGAAGCAGGCTGCAGGACTGCAGGTGGAAGGTGAAAAAAGCTAAGATATCAAAGGCAATGCATTAAAAATTAGTTAAATGCAATGAGTTAAAAAATGCCATAAATATGGAGGATCAAGAAGAGTTCAGTAATTTAGAAAAACATAAGGGAGGAGGACAAATGATTTATCATCCAGACTGGCTTTAAATCAGTAAAAGTATCTTACAGAGGTAACTGCAACTGGATAATAGTTGATATTGCAAGCTTTTCATGGATGAGCTCCATTTCAAAATGAAAATATTTCAGCATGTGTCAGCTTGGAACAGGGTGGAGTGCACCATAAAGCTGAATGCTGTACTGTTTTGTATTGATGTCTTTTTTATATGCTTGGATACCTATAATTGCAATGATTACATAACTTGAACCTCTTGGCAGCAGTCATTCCTTTCTGGAGTCTCACCAAAGCACGTATATATTTATTCTTCTACGCTTTCCATTATTTCTATAAGTAAAATGGGCTTTTTGCGGTTCAAGCAATGTATAGCATTCCGATTATAGAGTCACTTCCCACATGTAACTTCAACCCACATTAGCACCACTGCTTTTTATATACCTGACGGCAATTAGTACATAGCAGAGGGTAATTTTAGCAGAATTTTTAGTTTTATCTTGGGTCTACAGACCTTGTCTAGTCCAGGCACTGCCTGTTTGGAATTGAGAAAATGAAATTTTGAACATTTCTTCACTAATTAATTCTTTAAAGTTACTGTTTAATGACACCAGAGCAATGAAAAAATTGGTTCTTAATAAGCAGCCCATTGCAAAAGGTATACTTAAGTACTTGAAAGTTTATCTTAATACTGCAGGCTACAGACAGCCACTGTCTAGAAGGATGTTTTGATGTAACTAAATTAAATTCTTCTCATTCTCTCCAATAATTGCCTAGCAGAGTTTTAAGCTAACTCTAGCCTTTGTTGGCTGCACCCAAAAAACCCACTGATCAGAATAGTAATCACCTCCAGAGTGATTAGCATTCAGAAGCAATACATTCCCTAAGTGGAATGAGAAACTAGACATTCTGGTCAATGGATTGCTCATGCATTCAGTGTCTATATTTGTGTATTTTTTGTGCATAATTTAGTGCCTTCTGTGTTCATAGGCTGAATTTGATGTATTCATTGCAAAGCATTATATACCACCTATGCAGTACGTAACTCAGCTCCCAGTCTCAGAGTCTGCAATCTCTGTGAATATAGAATACCACTTACCTCTTCTAATACAGTAACTGCATGTAATGTAATTAATGGTATTGATGGTGAGGCAGCAGTGGGAATCCTTGTGTAGGAAAAAAACCCAGTGATGACGTTACATTGCTATTTTTTCTCATGCTATCATTTTTGTATAGCATGTTCTTGCAGTAGAAAAACAAGTGAGATTTCAAACATGAAATATAAGCACTGTTAGCACTGTTACATATCATTAGGGATGAAGAGCTTTGCTAATTTTGTTTCTCTTTCTCCTTTGATTCTATTTTGATTGCTTTTGTGTCTTGGCAGCCTGATCATTATTCCTGCTGCAAGGCAAGATTGTTTCTCCCTGGGACTTTCTGCTTCCCATCTCCATGTTGTCATTTCTGTTTAGCTAGCTTTTTGTCCTTATGTAGTCCTGCAGCCTGGTATCAGCCTTTTTAACCTGTATTGCATAGATAAAGATGAGGATTTTAATTGCATCTGCAGAAACAAAGTTGGTTCATTAGCATGTGTTAGATGTCTGAGTGACTTCAGATTTGAGAATGTTCATATTTTACAGCTGAGTAGATCAAATGAAGATGTTACAGTGAATTCATTATTCATTTGTTTGCCTATAAGGCAGCTGCAGGAAAAAAAGATCTTTCACTTATAACCTTTCACACTTAGTTGGTTTCATATTAAATATCATTACCTGAATTTCCCTTGACCTACACCAGACTACAATGAGAAACTCAGTCTCATCATTCAGCTACCATGAAAATAATTTGTATCAAAAAGGATTATGCACAGTGGCAGGGCATGGAACAGTGTTAGTAGCATTTTTGTCATAGGTACAAGTTTAATCTTAGCGAAATAAAAGAACAATATTGAAGGTTGTAAATTAGAGATTAAAAAAAAAAACAGTTGTGTGTTATCATAAGGAAATATGTAAAACATGTAAAGCTGTAAAGTGTGATACCACTCTCTCATACTTCTCTGTCCTCTCCTCTACCCCAAGCAGTACAGATTAGGTTTTGCTGTCGGGTTTTGGGGCAGTTTATTTTTCCTCTCAATTATTTGGATGTTCTGAGTACTCATGTGCTGTAGTGAATTTTATGAATGATCAGATGAAAACTTTCTCTTTATAGTGAAACATAACATTGCCTCCAACAGGAAACATCTAGTTCTGCCTCCTTCTTCAGGGTACGATACTGTTGTACATTGTCCACTTGCAGGAGAACTCAGTCCTTTCCTTTTTTGTTTAGGAATTCTGTATTTTGAATACATTTGCTGTGTTATCTTGAAACTGATAGAAAATACTTACTTCTCTCCTTAACCTTATTACAATTACCTAGGTTTAAAATCTTTTGACACACACAAAAAACCAAACCAAACAAAAAAAAAAAAAAAAAAAAAAAAAAAAAAAAAAAAAAAAAAAAAAAAAAAAAAAAACCAACAAAAAAAAAAAAAAAAAAAAAAAAAAAAAAAAAAACACAAACAAACAAACAAACAAAAACCAATGAGAACAAACAAACAAACAACCAATCAGGTCAAAGCTAAATGAAAATGTAATGACACTGTCAAGTGTCAAATATTGGCAGCTAAATGAGAGTATAATGTCAATATCATGTTGATACTGAGGCAGATTCTGAACTTCTTTACTCATGAAGAAGGCTTTTGTTTTCATAGTGATACTATCAACATCATTCAATTTTGCTAGTGACTAAGAGAATACATGAGGAAACTCTGTTTGTGGCATTCTGTTCTGATGCCACAAATAAGCCTGATCCAGGCATCTGTTTGACTGTCATGAAGTGGATATCATCATCAATATTATAAGCAAAAATCATCTGAAAAACCATAAGCATAGAATAATCATCTTGGTTTGTAAAGGTTTAACATCTTGAATCCCAAGACTTCATTGAGAAGGGGGAGATGAAAACAAGCCCAGTAGAAAAGTCATGTATCCTGTTTCAGATTTTGTCCCCCGTTATTGAGACACAAGGGACTATTTGCATGGGTGATGTATTTGTCCTATAAGAACATCAAAAAGTAGTTGAAAATCCCTTGACTTACCTTCTCTCCACTTGTCACTGATGCCTGAAGAGTTAGAAGAAATGCTAAATGGACTTTTGCTGGTATTGCTGAAATGCTAAATAGGAACTCCTGCTGTTCCAAGTGTCAAGCATCAGAGCACTTCCATCTGAGTATTTCAGCTAGTTTTTATAGATTTATAGACTATTCCATATGTAAGAAAAATGGAAGATGGGTGACAGTAGAAATATTAAGCAGGTAAAAAAAATAATTGTTAGGGGTTTGTTTTGCTTAGTTGGTTTGGTTGGGTTTTTTTAAGGAGGATGTAATAAATGAAATCAAAGAAGCTTTATTCAAATTCAACTAGCACAAAACTGACAAGTTGAAAACACAGTGGAAAATGTAATTGTACATTGGGATTCCTTAGTTAAAACAGCTTTGAAACAGACTTTGATGACCAAAGATTTCTAAGTCTTGCTCTAGGCAAGGAAAAAATAAAGGAAGGTCTGGGAAGAACACCAGATTCTTCTATTGAAAACGTACATGTTGCTAAGATTTTTCATGAATCTTCATTTGTTGATGGCAGAGTAGGCACTGATATCTAATCTATCTGACTTCATACCTAAGACAAAGCACATGCACCACAGTACATAATAAGCACAAAAAACTAAGAATGCAGATTTCTTTCTGTATGAAATGGATGCAGCAGACGTTTATGCAGTTGTGATGAAGTTAGTTTTCCATTTGTTGTGCAGGGCTTCTGCAGCAAATTTCAGATCTCTCCTAAGTATGTTTGGGTAATACTGGAAGTATTGTCTGTCAAAATACTGCATCAAAAATAAGTGACAATCAGACATCTTCACTAAAGAGAGAGAAGTCAGCAATAGGTGCACTTAAAAATTCAATTAAGTATATTGTCAATACAGTCCCAAGTGTACCTGTATTCTACTATATTTAGGCAAAATGTAATTGATTTTTGCAGAAAACTCACTGGTGTTTCATATTGGGCAGCACAGGTGTGTAAAAATGTGTGCTTTTTTTAATAAAGATGTGAAATATATTTTTATAGGAAAATACAAAAATAAATTTTAGCTGTGCTTTGTAGCAACTGAAAAAATCATGTCTTTAGCTGGTAAATGGTAAGGTAGCATATAATTCAGCAGATTGCATTGTTTTGCTAAAGAGAAATTAAATGTGCAGTTTTGTCATTGTTCATTTCCTAGTTTTAATGGCAAAGCAATACCTTCTGTACCAATAATGTACTACCAGAATTTTACTTCACTTCTTTAGTGCTCACTGCATGCTAAGATACGAGTCAGATGAAGAATGAATGAGAGAACTGGAGAGGAAAAAAAAGGAAAACACAAAATCAAGTATACCATGTGTTCACCAGATTTACAAAAATAAAAATAAAAATACGTAAGTTTTTTAGTGGGGTTTGTTTCAGTGTAACAGATTGCCGTGGCCACAGTCCAAGAATTTCTACAGGGTAGAGTCACCAGTTGTAATGTCAGAATTATAAAACTCAACCCTAATTGTTTATTATGGAAGATTTCTCAGAGGCACAAGGGCAGGAACACGTTCAGCTCTCACTGAAATGTCAGCAGTGATAGGTGATTAATGCATGTAAGAATCTGATCCAATAAAGCTTAGAGTTTCTTTTTCTAGGCACATTTCAGGTGGAAGAGCTGTGCCAAGGTGCCTCAGCTGAAATTCGTACTATTAATATCATCCAGTAAGATAGCTGTGGAAATGCCATACTATAAATAGGGTTAATTTTGTGTGAAGGAAATGCTTTTACCCACTACATAGGTTCAGAGTCTGGTTATTTCAGCTTATATGCATTTAAAGTTGAAAACACACAGAATTAATGCCCTGTGTGAAAAGATAGGGGTATAGGGTATATTACAAAGAATCTAGGAGAGAACAGTAATGAGCAGATGCTGGAGAAATAGTAAGAAAGATTTTGATTTGTTTTATATATAAGAGAGTGAAGGAAATCATAGTAGTGTTTTAGCAGTAAAAGGCTGATAAAAAATTTCATAGTAATCAACCATTTTCCCTGCCTTTAGGGCTTTAAGGAGGAAGAAACAAACTTTGCAGCAAAGAATTTATATTGAACTGTTAAACAGCTTTCAAAATGCAATATCAGGGATGGAGCAAGCTTTATAGGATACTGTGTGCAGACTCAATTGTAAGCTTTCAAGAACTGTTTGCACCTGAGTCTTACCTGAAATGGTCTCAAGCTGGCAATACCTGGTATTGCCAAAAGTATTTTTCAAGGCAACCATCTAGATTTTTTGTGTTGTTATTCTGTGTTGTTTCTTTTAGCTGTTAGGGTAGACTGATGGTTTTCTATAAAAATATCATTTCCCTGAAGCAAATGTATAGGAAGTGGTTTAGTTGAAACTGTATTCCAGCTCTGTAATTTGACTTTATTTTCTTAGTTCCTTTGCTCTGTGTTGGAGGTAAAGTAAGACATACATTATTACCTCATATAATTCTTCTCCTAATACAGAGGAACTATTCCACATGTACAAAATGCCCATTGGCATTTTGAGTTAGAAGATTAAAAAATCTTCTTATTTGTTTTCAAAATTCAGTGAATGTAGAACCTTAGAATCATTAAGGTTGGAAAAACCTTCAAGCTCATGGAATCTGACCGTTTACCAAATACCCCCCTTCCCACTAAACCACATTACAAAGTGTTATGTTCACTTGTTTTTTGAGCACTTCCAGAGATGGTGACTCCCCCACTTTGCTGGGAAGCCTGTTCCAAATCCACTCCATTCTATCAGTGAAGAAATTTTTCCTGATGCACAACCTAAACCTCTTGTTGTAGTTTGAGGCCTTGGAAAAGAGATTGGCCCCTATGTCTCCACAACTTCCTTCAGGTAGTTCTAGAGCACAATAAGGTACCCCCTGAACCTTCTTTTCTCCAGACTGAACAACCATTGTATCTTCAGCCTCTCTTCAGAAGACTTAAGTTTGAGACCCTCCATGGGTTTTGTGGCCCTCTCTGCAAGGAAGATTAATTCATGTTTGATTTAGCACTGTAGCGTATTTACTTCAGTGCACAGTGCTCTGTCAAGCAATTTGAGGCTTGAAAATGTCAGAGAGTAGATTTAGTATTGTTTATCAAAAAGTAATCCTACTTTTCCGTATTTAGTAGATAATGGTGAAAAACTCAAGGCCAGTTTTCTTCCTTTATGGCAAGCAATAAGTCCGTAAAATTTAAGTTCTTCCAACAGGTTTCTCTGAGAAAGAATAAAATGGTTTGCATTTTGTATCATTTACAGAGCTTGTCTTATGTTCTAAGAAAGTTAATGGATACAGCTGGCTATTGAGGTTGGAAATCGATGCTTTTGCTGGGGAAATTTCCTGGTTCACGTAACAGGAACTATATGAAATACATTCATGAGATGAAGAACTTCTGTGTATTAAACTAGCTATAGAAAGCTCACCTGCACTTGAAGTTCCATTCAAAAATCAAAATCCTCTAGGTCCACAAAATACTTTCCAATGTACCTTTTCATGCATTAGTTTTGTTTCAAATGAACCAAAGACATAGTAAGAACAGATTTTTTTATGTGATGTTTCTTTCTTTTGATCCTTTCATTTCACTGATATTTTACATAATATTCATATCACCTTAAAGAGATAGTTCTCTTTTATGGGAAATAGTAGATCTTCATTACAACAGTTGAATAGCAGGCTGAAATGTTCAATATGTTCTTCATACTGTAAGATCTTATTCAGTTAGAGGATTATTCAGGCTGCACAGAGTGATCAGCCTTGAGTACAAGAGGATGAAACAAAAAGTAGTCAGCACATTCACTTTTTCAGTCAGTCCATTCATTTAAACCTTTTCAAGACCTTTTTGGAAAATCTTGCTGAACTTAACTGTTTGACAGACTTATCCTTCAAAATGAATTCATTAAAGCCATGCCTTCCCTGCTGTTAGAAAGAGCTTAAAAACACCATCTCACATTGATATCAGCAATACAGTTTTGAACTGTTCTTTGCTTGTATACATAAAGATAAAATTGAGACAGAGGACACTTATAAACATAGCCAATACTCCTTTCAATAACTATTTCCTTTTTTTTAAAGAACCATACCACACTCTTTCAGAAAGATCAGAATGGAAAAATTTTGGGGATAATCTCTTTAATTAATCATCTTTCAGTGTTAGCTGTTAACCTACTAATTAAATCTCAGAAATTTTAGAAAGTACGGGTGTAATGAGGGTGGATTTGAAGCTTTAGTAGAAGACTAAAGTTTGGTATATATTGATTAGCTTATGGCTCATTTGTGTTGCCTCCAGATTCTTAATGGAAATTTTTTTGCAGCTACTGCAATTAGGACCAAAATCTAAAACTTATTTATTACTATGAATTTATATTTTACTCTTTCATTTTGACCTAGAATGAAGTCAGTGAGTGACAGTAGAGCAAATTTTGTTCAGATAAAATCAAAAAACATGTGTCTGTACTCTTTTTATTTATTACTCTTTTTTAAATAAGAAAAATTATTTTTTTCATCTTTGCATTATAATGTCAAATACTATTCTCGTTGTCTTTTAGCTTTAGAGTCAAATCAGGCTAATCTTTAGGTGGCAAGACATTGTTGGAAAAAGCAAATGACTTTGGATTAACATTTGTTTGCAGGCAGAACATTAGTTGAAATGTCTGAGGCAGTAAACTAGCCTGATAGGGTTTGAGACAGGTTCCATCACCAATAATTGGCACTACCTTCCTTATTGTGTAGTTGGTATTACCATTCAGTATAATTTATTCTTCTTCCATTATTGGAGGAAGATCATCTGAAAATACTATAGAAAATTCTATCTGCAAAAGTACTTTTTTAGTAAAAAAAACAGGGCAAAAAATTATGTACTTGCTGGTATTTTGTATTCTAGATTTAGCATAATTTACATACTCTTCTTATAGCAAATAATGTGATATATAGACCTGCCTGACATTAGTTTTCTGTCTCTTTCCTGATCTTTTTTCGTTTTGTCATTATAAACTTAGATGGCTTGTAACAGCTGGTTCATGTGTTAAGAATCACCTGAAGGAGCTTTTCAGCCTGAATGATGGAACTTAATACTGGAAAATCATTTCTCTACCCTTGAATGTCAGAAATCTTTGTATTCATATGTTCATATGGAAATACACTTCCTTTAGCTCTGTTGATGCGTAGCAGCATGTTCTCTAGTGTCTGTGACTTGTTGAAGTGTGAATATCCATGAATATTAGGAACTCTGTAGCTGAAATCCTTCAAGTCTGAAAATGTCTCAAGCTTCTACTTTTTAATGGAAAAGGATGCATTTACATTTTTTTAGAGCTTTGCTTTCAGTGAATACTTGTACTTTGATGAAGAACAAGGATTTGCATGGTCTGAGTGGAAGAAATCTAGAGAAAGAATGTGCCTATCATTAGTTATATATTCTAGCTACATCTACTACTATGGTACTTAAAAAGATTTCTTAATATATTTAGTCATTTGAGAGCTGCTCTCATGTTGTATGTAGTGGTTTTGGCAGTGTGCAGCTTATGACTGTGGGTTGGTAGATTGTGTCAGGGAGCAGAATGGTCACCCTGTTATCCAGGAGGATGCAGACAGAGAACGGCTGAGCCGCTTGAATGCTCATGAATCTATGGAACCAGATGGGATCCTTCCCAGGGTGATGAGAGAGCTGGCAGATGACCTTGCAAAGCCACTCTCCAGTCCTGGCTCACTGCTGAGGTTCCAGATGACTGGAAGTTGACCTGTGTGACACTCATTCACAGAAAGGGTGGGAAGGAGGATCCTGGTAATTATGGGCCAGTTAGCCTGATCTCAGAACCCTGGAAGGTAATGGAGCAGTTTATATTGAGTATCATCACACAGCACTTACAGGATGGCCAGAGTATCAGACCCACCCAGCATGGGTTTAGGAGGGGTCAGTCATGTTTGACCAACCTGGTCTCCTTTTATGACCAGGTGACCTGCCTGGTGGACAAGGAAAGGCTGTGGATGTTGTCTATTTGGACTTCAGCAAGGCCTTTGACACCATCTCCCACAGCACACTCCTGGAAGAGCTGGCAGCCCACAGCTTGGACAGGAACACTCTTTGCTGGGTTAAGAACCAGCTGCATGGCTGGACCCAGAGAGTGGAGGTGAATGGTGCTGCATCCAGCTGGGGGTCAGTCCCTAGTGGTGTTCCTCAGGGATCTGTGCTGGGGCCAGTGCCGGTCAATATCTTTACTGATGACATGGATGAGGATATTGAATCTTTCATTAGTAAATTTGCAGATGACACTAAGCTGGGAGTGTGTGTCCATATGTTGGAAGGTAGGAGGGCTCTGCAGAGAGACCTGAACAGTTGGATGGATGGCAGAGTCCAGTAAGATGAAGTTACATCAGTCCAAGTGCCAAGTCCTGCACTTTGGCCACAATAACCCCCTGCAGTGTTATAGGCTGGGGACAGTGTGGCTGGACAGTGCTCAGGCAGAAAGGGACCTGGGGGTACTGGGGACAGCAGCTGAACAGGAGCCAGCAGTGTGCCCTGGTGGCCAGGAAGGCCAATGGCTCCTGGCCTGGATCAGGAATGGTGTGGCCAGCAGCAGCAGGGAGGTCATTCTTCCCCTGTACTGGGCACTGCTGAGGCCACACCTCCAGTGCTGTGTCCAGTTCTGGGCCCTCAGTTTAGGAAGGATGTTGAGATGCTTGAGCCCATCCAGAGGAGGCAACAAGGCTGGTGATGGGCTTGGAGCACAAACTCTGTGAGGAACAGCTGAGGAAGCTAGGATTGTTTAGCCTGGAGAAAAGGAGACTCAGAGGTGACCTTATCACTCTGTACAACTGCCTGAAGGGTGGCTGTAGTCAGGTGGGGGTTGGTCTCTTTCTCCGTGCAGGAGCTGGCAGAATGAGAGGACACAGTCTTAAGCTGTGCCGAGGGAAATACAGTTTTTTGGACAAAGGGAGATAAAGTACTGGAATGGTTTGCCTGGAGAGGTGGTGAAATCACCATCCCTGGGTGTGTTTAAAAAAAGATTGGATGTGGCACTCAGTGCAATGATCTAGTTGAGGTGTTAAGGGCTGGGTTGGACTTGATGGTCTTGAAGGTCTCTTCCAACCTACACATTCTGTGATTCTGTGGTAGGAAAATATTAGTAAAAGGTATGCTTGTCAGTACTTGTAATTTCATTTCTCTTAAAAATCCACCTTTTTAAATCACCACAGAGTTATTTCACACTCATATATCTGCTTCGTTCATCTTGCCGTCTTCAGTGGCAGGCAAAACAACATTAAATAATTACTAGTTAAAGCTGTTCTCATGTACAGTCGGTGGAACAGAAAAACTCTCATTAGGTGCATGTGAATATAGTCTGCTAAGGAAAAGATCAACCCTTGGGACTCACAGTTACATGGATAAGAGAAAGATGATGACTGTGGGGTGAGACTCATCATAGAAAATTACTGTGACAATAAAAACACTGTAATTGTATTTCTGAGGAGGGCTGGTATTATCATCACCATACTTTGCCACACTTATTTTTTTTTTTCCCAAATAATTTACACAGGCAAGAAAGAAATGGCTCTTACTGCAGAGAAATTAAACATAGACCAAAAAGCTAAAGCAAGAACATGTTTGGCAAAAAAATTTAAAATTGACTTGTTGACATTTAGTGTTAAATTTTGGATGATTCAAGGGAGGTGAGATTTTTTTTTTCTGAAAAGAAGATAGAATGTGTAACCTCTCCCACTTCAAGAGCTGAAGACTTGGATCTTAACATAGAATAAAACATTTGGAAAGAACTCTGTCTCAGAAAGTAGTGTCTTACCAATTAACTTGTGTTATCTGGTCCTCTGCTGCCAGTGAAATTCAATAGAAAACATTTTTTGATCTCTCACAAAGATAAATTGGACTCTAAATTGTTAGGAGTATTGGGATTATGAGGTTTATGATCACAGAGCAGAAGAGGGTAGGGGGCACATCAGGACACATCTCTGAAGAAGACCTCTTGTTCTGAGCAAAATCAATAGGCAAAAGGGACAAAAGATGCAGTTCAATCAACTTAGGCTTTGTGTGCTCTTCCAGAAGGTCAAATTCACATCAACCTGAAATCAGGTTTTCTTTCTAAAAGAATTGATACTTATTTTCATCAGTTTCCACTTCCAAATAATACATATACTACTCTACACATTGAGTTTCTTATTGAACACTTAGTGTCTGCTTCCAGCAGCAGTTCTCTGCATCACAGAGCTCTCACAGAAAGTATTTTAGAAAAATTATACCATAATTGAAGTTTATGTTAGATAAACTAGTACATAAAAGAAAAAACAAACAAAATCTGCACCTAAAGGAGCATACACATTTATTTTCTTCCCAGCCTAACTGAAAAGGAACCGTTTTCTGTAGCATTCTAAGTATATTCTTATCATTAGATTATTCTATAAAATAAAAATAAAACAAACATTTTTTTGTCATTTTCAAGCTGATCAAGTTTTGTTGTAATCAAACTACAAGCTGGTTAATTTTTCAGGAATGCTTTCTTGAAACTAGTACTGCTTCTATAAGCATACAATTTGTATGTGAGATCGGCAAGATGAAGAATAGAACAACATATTTAGGCATGCAAAGGCACAGCTGCATTTTTCTCTCTTCTTTGAATTAAAAATTCATTTTTATTAATTAAAAAAACCTTCAAAAACCTCAAGTTTATTCAAAAGTTTGTATTAATTCTGTAGTCATTAAGATTATCAATTATAGTTATTATGTATCAACACTTTCCATGAAAAAATGTGTCATTCTATGGGAATTAATAAATGATAAACTGCAACTTGTGTATTTGAAACAGCTAACCAATGCAGACATGTTGCACTATTTTTATATTACTAAGAAAGTGAAACTAGATTTACTATAATTATATTTAATGTTCTCAATTGAAAACATGCTTTTCAGTTTGGTTAATGAAGATCAAGGGGGCAAGTACTGGAATCTTGAAAATATATTACAGATATATGTGAACTATTTGCAATACTTTCAGTAAATGACACAAGGAAGTAATTATTTAATTACTTAACAAGAAATTTTTTTTCACTATCAATCCAATTTTTAATAGACCAGTATCAATAAATATTTTATTTACTTTGTTGCCATTTGTTATCTCTAAATTAAACTATCATTTCCTGTAAAAAAACCTGTTTCCCTTTGCCACTACTGAATTCTTATCACCTGCTTTAGTGGCTAGAATTTTTTTTCCTCTCTATCTAGATTATTTGTTCTCAGACTGTGATTTGTGAACCATTAACGATCTGTGGCCTCTAAGCCTTAAAATACAATGATCTGTGAGCAAAAGCTGTTTGGGTCTGGAGAGTTGGAAAGCATACAAAAGTCTTTTTTCAAAAGTATTCTGCAGAATGAAGAACCTGGAGAGCACTCAAGTTTCAAAGATGCATATCCTAGTTTTCCATTTTGGGGAAACAATCAGTTTTTTTCATGGATTAGCATGACAATTCACATTCTTTTATTGGAAATACTGTGCAATATTCTGCTTTTGTTGTTTTTTACGTTTAGTATTGTCTCATTGAATTTGCTATGAGTCTGGCTTGGAGTGATTAATGAAGACATATATTGTAAAAAACAATGTGTTATTACTGGACTCAGTTTAAACTTCTTTTCTGTACTGTAGATAGGGCTAATTGGTAAGAATATATTGTTATAAATAGAATAGAGATTGACTCGCTGTTTCACCCATCAGCCACAGAAACTAAAATGTTTTAAATTACTTGACCTCCATACTGCTTCGTACTACATTTTCTAGTGGGTTTAGGGGTTCAGAATTTCTACTTTCTGAACAGTTTTCATTGTAAGTCCCCTTTTAACTGAAACAAATTATTGTACCTTAGCAATGACGATAAAAACATGGTTCTCTTATGAGTCATCTTACACAGAATTTTTGCATTTTTTAATATTCTATACTGTGACATTTTAAAATTAAAATTGCTCTGAATGAAATGCTCTGTGTTTTTTAAAATTTGATGAATGAACTCATCACCAAACCATGTTTTTTTAAATGCCTGTGGACCAAATTTCATTATATACTTCTACTCTGATGATCGCTGATCTCAGAAGGAATTTTTTTTTCTCACAGTCCACTTAATAGTTGCTGATGCCCTTTCATTTATCAGTGTACGGAAACTATTTCTAAGAAAATGCTTGTTTGTACTGAGCTATGTCTATACACAATAAATATTAGCATCAAAGCAGTAGTTTATAAGTTTAGGGACTAAAGTAAAGTATGGCAAATATTTTTAAAATGTTCTGTCTATTTTGAAGGGATCAGTACTGTTAATAAATTATGGACTATGGAAAGTGAAGATGTAGCTCATACTTTAAACTAGTTGTTGTTGTTGTTGTTGTTGTTGTTGTTGGTAGCGTATCTATGCTTATTAGCATTTCTCAATTATCTGTCCTACTGAGCTTGCCCATTATGGAAAAAGACATTATATAATCTACTACCAAAAGAGCAGTTCTTGTGGGTGATAAAATAAATTTCTTGTTGGAAGTTGGCTAGTCTATCTCTACATACTTTTAAAACCTATGGTGATATACAGTCAGATATGTAATAAATTTCAGTATTGAATCTATTAAATGATAAAATGTTTTTCACTGCAGGTGAAGTGTGATCAATACTGGCCAAGCAGAGGCACAGAAACTTATGGACTAATCCAAGTGACACTTGTAGACACTGTTGAATTGGCAACTTACTGTGTTCGTACATTTGCACTTTACAAGGTATTTGTACTTATATATACTTACTATATACTTTGAAATCGAAAGATTATTTTTCCCTCCCCTTCCCTCCCCTTCCTTCCTATCACCAACCTCCCTCCTGTCACCTCGTCCTCCTTCCTTTTGCTTCCTGCCTTACCTGCCTGCCTTTTTCCCTTACTTCCTTATTCCCTTTCTCCCCTTCCCCTCCTTTCACTTTTCTCCCTTGTTTCCTTCTAGCAGCACTGAACATTGAGACTTCTACAGAGTACTGTGTTTTCCTGATAACATGAAGTTTTGTGAGTTAATCCAGAGCTCTCACGATGAAAAGCTTTAATACTAACTTTGTGGAACTTGTGGTGCACAAGTGTAGAGTACAATTAAAGATCTTACATTGTTTGAATCTTTAATTTTGGATTTTTCTGCTGAGTTCTTAGTCTGAGTTCTTTTTCTTGCTAGCCTCAAATATTTAAACAATTTTCACTAGTATATATGCTTCTGCAGTTGTTTCACTGAAAAGTGACAATATCATCTCAAGTAGCAGTTTTGTCATGAAACTTTTAAATTTCATAGAATGGCTCCAGTGAGAAAAGGGAAGTGAGGCAATTCCAGTTCACTGCCTGGCCTGACCATGGTGTCCCAGAACACCCGACACCATTCTTAGCTTTCCTGAGACGAGTCAAGACTTGCAACCCACCTGATGCTGGACCTATGGTTGTGCATTGCAGGTAAGCCCAGGAGATACTTCAAAGCTTGTTATGTCAAGGTTACTGCTTTCTGTATTGTTGCAGATTAAAGTATGATTTTCTATCAAATAGACTTCTCAGTCTGCCAAACAAAAGGGAGGTTGGATTGCAATCCAAGGACCTGAGTATGGCACTGCCAACTTGGGTAGGCTAGAATTATTTTATTTGATCTATGCACAATTGATTTAACTTGAGGACACTAAAAGATCTCCAGGGAGAATGTCTGCAGGAAGAATACAAATGTATCTGTGGCATTCAGAATGTGACGTGAAAAAGGAAGAGAATGGTTTTGGCTTAAGAGCCTAAGAGTTGAAGAAAGTGTGTTTTAAGCAATTAAACACTTTTTGTAATCATTATTTATATTGTGTGAGAAAGTAGCAAACATGAGAATTAAGATACATAAATTCCAAGTTTCATTGAAATAGGTAAGACCTGAATCTGTATTCAAGGTTAAATCTTCAGGTTAGGACTTTGAGGAGCTGAAAATGCAAAGGATGTACCTAGGGAGCAAGTTGAACTCAGTTCCAGGGAAATGAGTGCTCCATGTTTTTTTGCAAAGTAGCAAACCTTTTCAGGCATTATAAGGTATGAATTAATGAAACTGGAAGAAAAAAGTCAGCTGCTCTTCGAGTTTTGGGACTAAAGAAAATGAAGAGGAAGAGGTATGGCTTCTTTGGAATTTGCTGAATAGATCTTTGACAAAGCCTTAAAACCATGTTGATAAGGACATTATCAGAACATATGTACCAATTCTGACATAAACTAAACTGCAAGATGGGTTCCCTCATTCCAGGGCTATATTGTCATACATTGTATAGCTTGCTGTGTAGCCCTTTTCAGAGAAAATTCCTAGGATTGCTGTTGCTTGTGAACTTCATTTTGGAATACCTTCAATTAGTGAAGCTGAGAGCTACTACACATAGATTGCTGAAGTTACAAATGCTTAGCATATTAGAAAACCAGTCTTGCTTTTGTCATCCAAAACTTGAGGAGTAGTAATTACAGCATATCACCATGTCTAGTTCGGACTTCTTATCACATTGATAACCCAGCCACAGAATCTGGTAATTTGAAGTGATTGAAAGAATCTCCTGTAAACAAGACAGAAAAATAAATTCAACACGGGAAAAAAATAAGCAGAACTTGAATGTTGAAAGGCACAGACTGTTTACAAAATATCAGAGGACATGGAACACAGATATTAAATGTTTATTGAAACACCAGGATTAAAAATGTGGAATAATTATAAATCACAATACAAATATAGTCATAAAATTTGCTGATTATTTCTTGAATGGAGACAAATATTTTTTTGCTTGCATTTACAGGGTCTTAAAACATTTTGGTTATTGTCTAGGATTTTAGATTTCCTCACATACAACTTCATTAGCTTGATCCAGATATAGCATACTTCCAAAGTTGCTCAGCAATGAAGATGCTATATTCTAAATTAAAATCAATAGAAGAAATAAATCTTCCCACTCTGGAAAATGTCTTAAGTTAATATGATAGCCCAAATTACCACAATGCAAAAATACGCAAATTAAATCAGTTCTTATGGCTAGTCATTGTAAAAGATTAAATAAAATGCATTGTTTGTTATCACTTACTGATGAAGTACAAGGCCATTATTTTCTCTTTGTCATTAGTTCTGCATGCAGATTTCATTGAAAGTGATGGTCATGTTAGGTGGTATATTTTTATGCCTGAGGAACTTTTAAATTCCCAATTTCCTATTAATTTATTTATCAATAATTTATATGCAATAAGCTTTTCATCTTAGGTATAGTTATTTGAGACATTAGGATTTCAGTAACTTCATACAACCTAACCTCTAAAAACCAGACTTTTAAATATGCTATTATTTTAGCAACATTTTAAATTCCACTCCTAACAATTTTTCTATGAGCAGAATTAATGACACCAGGTTTCTGAAAAATTTTAAAATTTATGCCTCTGTAATTAAAACAGGCTGGACATTTAGCATCAGGTGTTCTGGACAATGCAAAGTTTATGAATGTATAAATTAACTTCTCAATGTAATGTGTTGACTATCCAACTGATAGACTAACAAGAAGTTACTAAAGTGTTTCTCACAATAGCAATATTAATGTGTCACTTTTCAGGCATACTGTAGCATTATATTCAGAGATTTGTATTGCCTCATCATTTTGAATTCAACATGATTTTCTTGGGGCTGTCTTGTGCAGGGCCAGGTGTCAGACTTCAATAATTCCTATGGGTCCATTCCAACTCACTTTTTCTATGATTTTATGCTTATTAAATTGATTTAAAAAATCAAAAGAGGGACAACTGTAGAGCATCAGCAGAGTATATTTAGGCTAAAAGATTTCGTACAGCAATATGGAAATTCTTCCCGTTTGATTTGAAATTAAATTACTGGACATGCATAAACATTTCTCCTCAAGCTCACAAAAAAACTATTTAAAACAGTTAAGTACAAGCTCTGCACATTACTTGTTTTTTTTAATTAGAATCGGCTTTCCATTTTCTTTCCTTCTCTTCTCTGTTACTTACTTTGTAAGTTTCTTCATTCCAATCTTTCCTTTGCTTATTATAAGTAATTTAACATTTTTTATCCGTTTTTTTCTTTCCAAGTCTGGTCTGATCCTTATTCTGTGGACCCCTCTAACTATATTCTAGTTGTGTCCTTCAATTCAATCGTTTTCTCAAACTTATATCACTGTTAACATCACATTGCTGAACCATTTAATGAAATATGTTGCTACCTTTCTTAATATTTTCTCTGAAGTAAGATTGTCATTCTAATGGTAATTGTCATACTAACTTTTGCAATCATGTCCTTTTCCTGCCCTCTACTAGTCACTATTTTCCACTGAGATATTTCCCAGTTCTCAAAAAACTTCTTGGTTTTCATTTCTTCCTTTCCTGTCCCCTAGTCTGCCTCTGCAGCTTTTTTAATATTCCTCTTGTCCTTGTTCTGTATTGTGTCTGTCATTGTCTCCCATTTTTTGTTCAGGACTACCTAAATCCCTTTTCATTAAATTCCCCCATTTCATCATCCAGATTTAGAAAGTGCTTAAGACTTTTCTAACTAGAGCCAAACAATATAATGCATAACCGTATCTTACATCTTTCGCGTATGGTAGACACTCCTCCCAACGATATCTCATTGAAAGAGTAATCTGAGTTTAGTTTCTAGAAAGAACACAGGATTTTTAGTGGCAATTTTAAGCCATCACTAATACCTTCTTTTATATTTATTCCAGTACCTACCAAACTATCAGAGCTCAGGAAATTATAGTAATCACATTACAGAAATATAAACAGAATGGGAGTTGCCTTTCAAAATGTGTTTGCTAAAAAGGAAGCGTAGGCTTGAAGAATCTGTGGAAGCCTTTTTCTACAAACTTTTAAACCACAGGAGCTGAAAAACAAAGCTATCATGCAATTAAGTAGGAAAAATTTATTTTTCACCCTGTGTGTGGGTGAGGAATACAAGAGCCACCTATCTGTGTTTTGATCTTTACAGAGTAGCCCCTTATTTATTCTGTATTTATGAGTAGGTATTGCAAGTGAAAGGTTTAGCTCAAGCTTTTCCTTACTGCATTTTCACCCATCTGCCTTAATATGGACTAGCAGTTGTCTTTCGGTCCGTTTCATATTAAGGAATTAAATGGTTTTTCTAGTTTGCTCCATGGTTTCAGGGTACAGCTAAATGTCCAATAGGGAATCAGGGAGATTCGGGAGACCCAGTTCCCAAACGGCCCCAGACAAGTTTGTATCAAAACCTCATTTGCTGGTAAGCTATTTTAATATCCTGTTCCAAGGAAATAGGTTTTGCAGGTGTGAAGAACTTATTTAATAAGTACTATGTGCTTAACGAGAAGAAGTCTGAGCTGAAAACACCTAACTATTGAAGAACCCACCCTGTAGATACTTGAATACCCTCTGTTCATATAACAATGACCAGAAAAAACCCCATAGTTCTATCTAGTGAAATTACCTGAAAATGTACATACTATCATTCTACATTACTAAACTTGATAAGACACGTTCTGACAAGTGTATGTCAAAGATATGCAAATGGAAGTATTTTTAATAATTTTTTGTGTGATAATAGCAAAGAAACACAAAAATATATCATCAGAGTTTCCAAAACATTGGTAATTTTATTTATTACTAATGTATATGCAACAGGCATCCTTGCATGTCATTTAGACATCTACTTTTGATAACAGTTTGATTGTCCATACAGAATTGAATTTGAATGTAATACAGAAGTCAAAAACATATTGAGAATTTCATAAGGAAATTCTACCAGTCAAAGCTCTTACTTTTTGCTGTGGTTTAACCTCAGCCAGCAGTGAAGCCCCACACACCTGCTTACTCCCTCCCATCCCAGTGGACTGGGGAGAAGGTCAAAAGAGTAAAAGCTGGAAAACTCATACATTGAAATAAAAGCAGTTTAAAAGGGAAAGCAAAAGCTGCATACACAAGCAAAGCAAAACAAGGAGATTGTGCTTCCCATGAGCAGGCAGGTGGTCAGCCACCTTCAGGAGAGCAGGGCCCCATCACACGTAACAGTGGCTTGGGAAGACAAACACCATCACCCCAAATGTCTGCCCCTTCCTTCTTCTTCCCCCTACTTTTTATATTAAGCATGACGCCATATGATCTGGAATATCCCTTTTGGTCAGTTTGAGTCACCTGTGTCTCCTCCCAATCTTCCCTGCACCCCCACCTTCCTTGACCTGCACCACACACTGAAGCAGAGGCAAGAAGTCTGTGAAGAAAATAAGTTCTACCCCAGCCAAAACCAGCATACTTGAAAGTTGGCAGGATTTTACATGGAAAAGGTAGCTGAAATATATTCACAGGTATGTTAATTTTAAGGGGAAAAAAGCATAGATCATTGCTGGAAGAATTTTGGAGCATCAATGGAAACATCAAGACCTAATCTAAATGCAGATTTTTTAATTTAAGTAATCAGATATTTTGAAAGGACTACGTCCATTAAAAGGTATAGTTGGTGTAACATAAATTCATAATTTCACTGTACTTTTTTCCCAAGGAGAAGGTTTTCTGTCTATCTACCAGGAAAGATAGTTCAGTAGAGCCTTATTCAAGGTTGAGTTAAATGTTCCATGATCCTTATTCTCACTGTGAGATTTGGAAGAGAAGAGCAGATAAATTAAAGCTGAAATAAAAAAAAAAATCACCACAAAACAAAAACAAACAAACAAACAAAAAAAATCCAACACAAATTAAATTTTAAACCTAGCAATCCCATTCTGTTTGTAGGTACTTTACACAGTGTGTTCAAATCTTAGTTGGCTTACTTAGAGTAACTTGTCTGAAGATTTTTCTGTGATGGTTGAAATAGTTGATGCACATGGATGCTTTTTTTTTATTATTATTATTTACAGTTATATTTTAAGATTACCCTTTCAATCCCTTTGTGCAGAAGTTGAGAAATACCACAATCACACTGGTCTTTCTGCATGACTTGCCCTAATTTGCAGAGCTGATCTAGAAAGAATTGTTTCTTTAATGAAAAAACAGAGATTTAAATCCTAGGATTCTTCATTGGTGAGGCTGTAATGTGTGGTCTAATGATAGTGGGAAAAACACACGTTTTTGTTTGAAGTTGGATTAGTGCAGGCAAACAGGTGCTAATCAGATCACAATAAACCAGTACTGGAGGCTGTTTGGAATTTTATGCCACTATGTTTTCAAAACATCACAGAAACTTAAGTAGTTGGTTCAGTAACACTACCTAAAAGCTTAACATGTTAGTGCAATCCCATATGTTTGAATCTTTCTTTTAATACCAGCACCAAGGGGCATATCTCTAAGATGCTTTTTCAAGCTTCAGCAGGTATTGTTAATGCTGCTATTGCTAACAGAAAAACTTGGGTGTTTGCAGGAGTGTGACTGTTTTAAGTAAATCTGTGTCTGACTACATTAACGTAACCAGTTAGCAGAGTGAAAAACAAGATAATTTTCAAAAAATTACAAAACACCATATGATATTCTATTTCCTAAAATATAATACTTGCCTTATTTTTGTTCAATGTTTGTGAATAAAAAATAGAACTTTTAAGAAAAAAATATACTTGTCAAAGGCAATGATATTCCAGTGGATTATTTTATTTCACTTCTGTATCATTTGAATGGCTTCTTTTGCCATAGGCCTTACAATGCTCAGTTTCTAATCCTTGCAGTGAGTAGCTTGCAGATGACTACCTATCCTTTTTCATGGTGGGGAAAAAACCTCCTCTGTTCATATTCAAAAATAACACAAGTAAGATTGAAAAATAGTAGAATCTTACTCATCTCTTCCTCTTCCCTCTCCTGAGAACAATCCAGGACCCTTCCTGATTTGAATTGAAGAACTGAACTTCCTTTGACAGCTGAAATCTCTAGAGAGGAAAAGACAGTGAAAGCATTTTAGTATGACAAGTATTTTAATATCACTAATATTCTAAATTTTCTCTGCTTTACTCACATGTGTTTGTCCAGAAGTTATTGAGTTGCTACTGTATATTAAACTGTGCTGGGTATCATCCCTATACAAAAACAATATAATGCTGTTTACTCTTCAGCTGTTGGCTGTGGATCACTGCACATCTCATAATTTTTTTTCCTCATAGTCATTGTTCACTAATAGAAAGGAGAAAGGGATAAGGTTGTTATGAAAAATCTCATATTGAAAAGATGTATAGTTGGTAAATCTGCTTAGAATATTTAGTTCCTCTTAATATAAAAATAACTATAAAAATAAATTAATGTCCATATTTTTCCTTGTATTTCATCAGTATTAATAGTCTCAGCAACTCAGACCATGCAATCAGATTAACTGACTGGGAGTAGTTTCATTTCTATACATACCTTTATTCTTAGAAGCTATTTCATTTCAATGTATAGAGAAAAATGCTTGCAGTGTTTATGCCTTGAATATTTGATCTCTGTTTAAGGAAGCACATAACCTGATTTAGAAAGTTTTGGATGCTTTGATCAATTGTTGGAATTGCAGAATCTACTGGAAAAAAAAGGGAAAGGGTCTAGAAGAAAAGTTGATATAGGCTAGATGGAAGAAATTGGTATAGCAAGACACTCCTTGGTAATTTTGTAATGAATGGTATTACACAAGGGGACAGGAGAATGTCACAAATAGAGAGGAGTTTGAATTTGCCTTCATATTCTCACCATAAAAACTTCCTAGGTTGTGAAAATGCAGATTCCAGAAACCTTACAAATGAAGACACTGGATGTTTTATGCTGACCATGCAAGAAGTCTCATGTAATTACTGGGATATGTTCATGCAAGTATACAGACAAAAAAAGTAGTGTCTCCATCTGTATGCTGATAGAATGATGGATGGGTAATACTGGATTTTCTTTTCTCTGTTTCAAATTTGAGTGTCACTAGTTAGAATCATCTAGATAGCAAAGATACTATTCCCCAAGTCATCCTTCTTCAACTTAACAGTGTTCATATTAACTTAAGTCTTTAATATTTTGCCTTAAATTTAGGTACTTATATATGAAAACCTGGAAGTACAAACAAGAACTAGCATATCGTAGTTAATGTGGAGTCCTTTAAAATTGGCCTTGACGGATTTTTTTTTGTTAGAGTAGGACAATACTATGCTATGTTATCTGTAAATCCTCCATGAGGTGTCAAATATGACCAAACTGAAACTGATCCACTTTCAAGTTTTGTCTTGTTCTGTACAGCAAACATGCCCTTTCTAAAACCTGAACTGTAGTTGTTGTACGTATAGTACTTGCTTTCACTGTTTATAGGCATTAAAACCCGGAAAGTATCAGTGAAACCATTATTAAAATTCAAAAACATATAAACAACAAGTTACAACGATATTTCATCATGCAGGTTCAAATAATAAGAAACACCTACTTGTGTTCTCTTTGATTAAATCCATCATATGCATATAAACTCATTTGGTTGGCACTTAGCCTGTGGTTCAGGGGATTATACCCCCCCACTGGTGTGACTCAGGGCTGGATTATCTTTTGAAATCCTAAAAAGCTGCTGTGACTGCACAGGGCAAGATTTGTTTCTGGTAGCAGTCAGAAATCTGTAAAGGAACATAGGGAATGCTATTACTAGATAGAATCAGTGTTCTGTCTAGGCCAGTATCCTGTCTCTGACAATGGCAAATGTCAGGAATTTCAGGGGAAAGTACAAAACTCCAGTGTCAACAATATTTCAGTAAAATTTCCTCTCCAGCAGCAAGCAGTTAGTGACTATTTTAGCCTTGCTTCATGAGGAATACAATTCTTTCCTCCTTTATTCCTCTAGCTACCTACAGAAACTGGTGGATACTTTTTTTGCTTATATTCATGATTGTACACTTGTTTCAAAGAACAAAAACAGGCAGTATAAACTAATTTTATTACTTTTTTAAAGTAGTTTCACACATACATGCTAGAAAATATTTATTTATATTTAATTTAAATGTGTCCCTTCATTTCATTAAATGTCTTGGGATAAAAGAATTTTAAAAATATGTTATGTAATACTGTTCCATGTTTTACATGGTTACAACTTTTCCTTGAGTTCATCCATCGTACAAAACCGGACTAGTAAAATATTCTAACTCAGTCCAATATTTCTTATGTGGAGGGAGGTGAAAGGGAATCCTCGCATCCTTGACATTTATGCTGGCTCTCTCTGTTCTCTCATTTTGTGACATACTATTTTTTGTTAGCCTGAGTGAAAGTAACTATTCTCTGGGGATCTTCCCTTCCCTTCCCTTCCCTTCCCTTCCCTTCCCTTCCCTTCCCTTCCCTTCCCTTCCCTTCCCTTCCCTTCCCTTCCCTTCCCTTCCCTTCCCTTCCCTTCCCTTCCCTTCCCTTCCCTTCCCTTCCCTTCCCTTCCCCTCCCTTCCCTTCCCTTGAGGCAAGGCAGTAAAATAGTTCCATGATTCTGCCATATTTTATTCTAAGTTGCCCAGTGGACATACTGAGGCCTGATTTTGATTTGGCGAACAAATGGTTTCAATTGAGCAGGTCTGCTGAAGACTGATGATTTTTTGCTGGGCAAAATAACCTGCCCCTCATTAAAAGGTAATAATTGTCTGTAAGATTTTTTAACGAATGCAATGCCTTTTCCATGTGTTATCTCAAATTACAAATGTGTTGGTGCTGATAATTATTTCCATATATATATTATGTCCTACAAGGCCTGTAATTTCCTTTGACCTAAGCTGTAGTTTGATACATTATTTGATCAGCACTCTTAGTGAGTCATTTTATCCATATGTATTTAGTTAATTGGTTTTTTTCTCCCCACCCATGTTTATATATAATATACTCTACAAAGGAAAAGGAAATCTGACTGCTTGCAGCTGAGTCTAGTAAAAGAGCAATTAAGTTCTATCAGAGCCAGCAGCTGTCCGTAATGAATTCTGAATTAAAATTATGAGTGAAGAAAATAATCCAGCCATCTGCAGGAAATGTGAAAATATTTTTTATAACCCAATAGCTGAATTCTGGAAAGGGGTATCTCTGAGATTTCCCAGCTGTACCTACATTAAGTTCCAGAATATCCATAGACACAGAGTATGCTGGAACACATTGCATCAACTTGGCTACCCAGCGTGTTTGGCTAACTTTGAACAGGCTGTATTTTTATCTAAAGTAATCAGCATGAAAGTCTCTTTAAATCCTCTCCCCATGTCCCTAGAAGTAAAATGCAGCTTTAAAAATAGTTCTGTTATCTTTTCATGGAGGCTTTCTAATCAGTATTCTGCCCTAAATATTAATCTTTCCTCATTTTTCATACTTTTATAGACTTAATTCGGGGTCTCATCACTTATTTTCAGATTTTATGCTGTTCCAGGTAAATTCTGCATTACGGTGTCTATTTTTTTGTCACCTGAACTTTAAAAACAGTCTTTAACGTCATAATACTATCCAAGCTTATTTTACAGCTAACTTGAAACTTCTACGCTAAAACTCCCATTATTTCCATTATGACTTGCCCACAATTTTTGTTCATAAGTTCAAAATCCTTAAAAAAGGAGGAGATTAGTGTCTAACCTCTAAATGACAAGTAGTGATTAAGAAATGTGAAATGCTTAGTGGTATTAACCTTTCACAACCTGATTTTCTGTGTTACAGAGGATTCATGTTGGTATAAAGATTTCAGAAGTTAAGAAATATTGTCATGAGTACCAGTAACCAAGATCTTCAACGGTCAGTGGAGCACTGTCAGATACTAAGACGAGTGTTTTTTTTACTGCTTGGTCTAAAAAAGCAGGACTAGCCTTCATATGAACTCATCAGAGAAGCCTTGGGTTTTTTAACTCTGTTTTCTACTGTGTAGCATCTCACTGCATTAATACTATATTGCAACCAATTCAGTTTAAACCACATCTAGAAGTGGCAACATCAAGTTTTTCCCATCCTCTGAATGTTTTCTCTAGGTACATTGGTTTTCCACTGAAAAGAAAGAGACATTCTGAGACAGAGATCCGAAATAGTAAGTCTACTACTAAAGTAGTATTAGCTTCAAGGTTCAGGACTAATTTACTGATTGTTTTCAAGTTTTCAGAGTAGAGGAAGGGGGAGCAGGGGAGTAAGAAAAAATTTTTAAAAAATAAAGATTTTTAGACATTCATTTAGGGCTTTGAACTGGGATTGGTACTGGGGAAAACAAAAAAAGCCAGTGTAGACTAAAGAGTCCTGGTGATAACATCTTCCTTTTACTTTCTACTTCCTAGATGAAGTCCTGTGTCTGGATGACAACCTCAGACTTTATCACTGTTCCATCAGTCTAAAACAGAAAAAATCCCCAGGGCATCTGCTGTTAAGAAAAGAAGCAATTGTTGGCCACAGTAGGAATACCAACAGTTAGAATCAGGGAAGGGTCTAGAGGGCTCTGAAACTTGGAATCGTCCTAATGGCTAGAAAGTACTTTCAAGGTCTTCCAGTTATCCAGTACTACAGAATACATTTCTTCCCACAATTTTTTATCCATTTTCAGATAGCATCTGTTCACTTTCTGTTACTCACGCTGATAGGCTAATAGCTTTTCTCCATGAAAATGTAATGAAAGCACAGAAAGAAATATTCAAAAATATGAAGTTACTTCGCAAAACATTCCACCCTGGGAATGTAAAGCAGGTTGAACTGCAAAGAAATCAACAAATAGTTGTTAGCAGCAAGCAGCATAATTTCTGTTCGTTGACTTCTTTTCTGTGCTGTAATATTAGTTTTTATTTATTGATGATAGGATCACAGTGTACTTCCTCTGCTAAATTACCCATAAATATCATTTTCTGTACTTACTGCAGCTGTTCAGGCGTATCTCTATCTTTAATTGATGGTAACAAGTCATAGTAAGATGTGTTTTTAAAATTAACCTTAAAATACTTTCTTTTTCTAAACTCTATTTGACTCAATTTTAGATCATTCTTTCTTTAGTGGAATGCATAATGTCAAGAAGGCATTGTACAGTACAAAAAATGTGAAGTATACACTGAAACTCAGCAAATATCACAGAGAAGATTTATTTAGGGTAGTTACTCTGATGATAAATGCAGAAAGCAGTACATTGCATATATAAGATTGTGTTTAGAAAAATAGCTAAATAAGAAGGAGAATATCTAAGAACTGAATTAATTTCGAAATAAAAAATCACAGTAAATCCTTGTACACAGATAAAATAGTACAGAGGAATGAAGTTTATTTTAATGCCTTTTCTTTGTATGTCTCAGTAATTGAAAAAATCAGATAACATAGTGATTAAGTAAGGTGTATATGTAAAAATCCTCTATGAAATGCAGGATTATGGCATGTATTGTTATATAGAATCAACAATCATTTCTGAAGGGAAACCATGATAAGAAAAGTAAGTGATACAAAATAAGGTCAATAAACTTTTCAGTTCTGCATATTTTCTGCTACTTCATCTCATAGGCAGAACAATAAAAGATTTCTTTTCTCCAACAATTCATGATTTCAGGGAAGAAGCAGGTAGAATATGTCACCAGCAATACAACTTGACCAAGACCAGCCAGGGTGGCAGTTGAATAGGGATAGGAACAACAAAAGTTGTCCGAAAAACAATTTTAATAAGGCATCCAACAAAACAATAAGATATACACTGTGTGGGAAAATCTTTGAAGGCCTCGTAATGGGGTGATGTTATGGGGTGAACACAACAATATATAGATTTTGTTACAAAGCAACCAGCGGGCAGTGAACCAATGAACAAATACATCACCATGTATGTAAAACATTACCAACCAATCATCAAACACTACATGATATGGATGAACTACGTTAACATAACCTTTCCCATAATCCTGTTCTAATCTCCATAATCTAGCCACATGTTCCCCTTCCTGGCATCTCCTCTCTAATGGCCTTAAATTGATGCCCACTTCATTGTCAATCAGAACCAACCCACTCCCAATCCCCAGTCTCCCAACTCCCACAAGAATAATTATAATAAATTGTCCCTTTCAAGAAAGAAGCAAGTATCAAAATTAATGGTGTGCCTTTTCAGTGGTATAGTTCCTAACTGTATCTACCTGGAGGCTGAAGTGCTGATTCTTAATAAGAATTCTAAGATTATCTGATTTACAGCTGGGAAATAGAATGCATATTCTTTTTAAAGCTGTGTAAGATCACACCAAATTTAGACAATGCATTTCAGTTTCTCTCCCAGGACATGTCTAGAAGGTTATTTTTCAGAGTCCTTATCCTAATTCCAGCAAAATCTAATAAACAGATTTCTGTAGCGGAAGTTGTGTCTGTAATAGTTTGGTTAATAACCCTTAATTGGTCCTTTTCTCTCTGAATCTCTTTTTGTCATACATGATATTCTGTAACAATGTGTTTCACAATTTAATTATGTACTACTTAAAAATTACTTCCTATTTGTTTGAAATTCCTGTTTGTTTGAAATTCTCATAATTTCATTTCATGATCCCAATTCTTCTTTAGCAGGTAAAGAGCAAATGGTAATTTTCATTTCATGTCATGTATGTAACATTAATTTATGACTGGTGAGAGGATTTGAAGTGCTCTAATGGAATGTCATTGTTAAAAGGTTCTCTTAATTTTTTTGGATTGTTGAACATTACTAATGCTACATTTTCAGCCTGCATGGAAAATTCAGCTTTTAAAATTATTTTAGTAAACAATTATTTGCAATTTGTTAGAAAAAAGTTTTGGGAGTTTTGATTCTCTGTGTTTTAATATTTGAGAGTTTGTGTTCAAGTTACAGTCTCATAAGGCAGCTTCTTATCCGTGTTCTCTCCAGAGCTGTACTTGGGATTAGATGAAGAACAAAACTTTACTTCCTAAACATTGTTACACTTTTGAAGGTGCATATTACAGAATATATGGGCTTAAATCTGGGGCATTACATTTTAAGAATTTATGGTAATGCTAGAATTCTGAGAATATATAGAACGAAATGAAAAATTTATTAAAGCTCCATAAAGCAAGAAAGATATAAGGCTGGCTTTTGGGTTGTGACTATCCCATGCTTTTGTCTACTATCTACGAAAACCAGAGAGAGTTCTAATTCTGAATTTTATCTGCTTATAGTGAAATATTCTCCCATTTTCCAATTTTTTTTATTCCATGTTTTTTTCAGACATTTTATGTGACTTCACTGATAAATATGGTTGCCTTCGTACATAGCCTAGGGTTGAAGAAAATTCAGTCAGTGAAATCTTACATTTGGTAAAGCACTGTACCTAAGAAAAGGCTGAACACCATCCTGGGTGTCTAGTATCCAGCCATAACCACAGTGAGAAGGAAAGAAAGTCACTGTACACTTGCAGATAAATTCTCAAAGATCTCTTTAGAGATCTAAATGATGGATGCATCTATCTAAATCTATAGATGCTGCTATATAGTTCTTGAAGAAATCCAGTATCTCTTCTAAAATGAAATTTCAATTTACGTCTTTGCACAAGGTCTTTATGTTATTTTGATCAGATGTTTCTTTTCAAAAGGATGTTCAGTGGTTTTATAAGGTTTTGGGGTTTTTTGCGGCTTCCTGGCCAGGGGGGTGATTTTCTGCTGTTCTAATTTCCTAATCACAAAATGGGAAAATTTAAATATTGCTCTTGTCAGAACTACTACAGAATTTCTGTGGGACTGGAAGCTAATCAATCATTAGAAATTCCTCAATAAAATCCAGACCTTTCTATATATTTCCCATATCACAAGCAATTTCATGTACTTTCAGTTTATAAATGCAAGCTTCATTCAATCTGAAACAGTAATATTCAATAAAATTTTCCCCTGATATGAATCAAAAATGTCCTACATGATTTTTGGTCCATATTTTACTGTCTTTGCTTCCAATTAAATGATCCGTGAATACTGGTAATTACACTGCCTTCCTTTGCCAAATCACTGAAGTATCAGTAAAGGGTCATCATTTAAACAGCTACAAATTAATCACAAAAGCCAACCTTTAACACATCCATACAGTGATTTGAATTCAGAATGTCCCCCTTATGCCTCTTCATTTTCCTTTTTTGAATTGTAGCTATTTTAGCTGTATAGCATCACAGGACATTAAGCGTGTTTCAGCTCATGCAACTGAATTAGTCATGATTTTAGAAATTGAAAACAAATGTTACAATACTGTAAATTAAAATATTTGAAGCAGTAACAGTTTCCTAATAGGCATGTCTATTTAATAGATATCTAGGTTTTCAGATTGAAAATGTAATAGTTCTTTCACTAACTGAAATGAAAATTCTAAGTTTGACAGCAACACCAGAAGAGGCAAACAAAAAGGTCAAGAAAGTTAATAACAAAAGTAGAAGTAATTTGTGAAATTATTCTTGATAGTGGCATTATCACGGTTAGCAGATGAAAGACAGGGATTTTTTTTTTTTTTTTTTTATGTTTCAGTGGCTTATTCGTGAGGATTCAAGCTATTTGGTTTCCCAGTAGTGTATCATACCGTATTAAGAAGGCTGTGTGATAGTAGAAGAGAAAGAGAAATGGGATAAAAAATTAGGATAGGATGGTTTATTTTATGTAATAAGCGATTGTAGTTTGGAGTTAGGAGGTATTGGGGGCAGGAAGGGCACATTTCAAAGAAGAATTAAGTTAAAATCTGCATAGCACTGGTTCCATTTTTATGTGGAAAGTCGAAAGAGTAGTTTGGTAGACATATAGCTCAATTATAATGGGCAGAACTAGAATATAATGAACACCTTAAAAGAGTAAAATATCTTGTTGTATAAAATGATCCAGAGACGTGTGTCAGGAGCCCAGTGAAGCCAAATGCCACCATAAATGTAGTGTGTCAACCCTTTCATTCTTACTATGAAATGAGTGTGTAATAATGTGTTTGGATCTATTTCATTATCTCCACAATTTCTGCATAAACTGGTAGACTAGGAAATATCTTGTCTGCTGGAGTATGCCAATAAATATTACTGTTTGAGCTTGCTCATGGACAAAATAAATATATAAATGATAATAAACTACATGAAAAGAAGAACTAAAAAATTTCTCACTGCAGCTAAAAATGCAAGCTTTTACTGTCTTATAAATGATAATAAACTACATGAAAAGAAGAACTAAAAATTTCTCACTGCAGCTAAAAATGCAAGCTTTTACTGTCTTGGGATTTTGCAGTTGTGGTCTGCAGGTACCAGTGACCTTTTTGATGTTCAATCTGAAAAATGGCATATCCAGTTATAAACGTCATGTTGGAACAGCAGTTTAATACATTACAGGAAAAAGAACCATATTCTAGGTTACTGGGAAAATCTGTACTGCCAAACGGTTATATTTCTCACTTGGCCCACACTTACTAAACTGATGAAAACTGAATGTGAAGAGTCATCATTGAAGGAATGGTTTAAAACTTGATATAAACCAATCTGACCTACAAATGTATGCTACTTATGTTGATCTCCATTACAAGAACTAAAAAATAACCCGAAGGAAATCATAATAGTGAGACAGCTTTTTGAGATTTTCTCCATTATTTTTAGCCATGTTAATGTCAACAGGTTTTTATTATACAAGGTAAATGAACTACTGTTTAGTTAGGATAGCCATCATTTTGTTTCTCTTTATTTTTTCTTCTCTACAACTCCCACTGATGAATATCACTGATAGGTAAATTTTCTTACTCAGAATACTGATTCTTGTCAGGGTGGCATCTAAGAAAGTTGAGATTGATGCATTTGGTCTGTTATCAGAAGTCCTCAGCTGTTTGAAAGGGATCTGCTCCTTGAAGGAGTAGCCCAAGGCAATAATATGTGATTAACAATATGTAAATTTGCCGTCTTAGAAAGAAGACTTACCTCATGTAAGATAAAATAGTTTTCTGTTCTGTGCTGCCTTCTGATTTCTTTATCAGGAAATTCAGTTTGCTGGTAATGGGCAAAGATTCTTAAGGTGTCATGCAAGAAATAAATGTTTGACCTTGCTTGTCGATTTCAGGATGGACTTACAATATTTAATATCTCTAGAAAATATAGAAGCTGTAAGAGTTTTGGCTTTTATGTAGTTGTACTCTAGAAGCTGGATCATAATTATTTTTATTTCTATTTATACTCAAAAAATTGCAGTTTGTGGGGTTCTTAATTTAGCTAATCTCAAAGTCTTGAGGGCTTATAAACTGTTGCCTACTATACTATGTACTTCATTTTCAGTCGCTAACTGAAAAAAGTTAGGTATTTAGAAAGCCTGAAACTATCATTCACTAGTATAATGGTCATGGTGTGATCCTGATCAGAAATTACATTTTACACTTTACCTTTACTTACATGTGGGCAAGTAATTGAAACAAAACTTTGTGAAGTTCAATCATACACATGGCTGCAAAAAGGTGCTCTGAGTTGATTCTGTACAGTTGGCATCCAAACAGTTGGATTTCCCCCAGCCTACAGCTAACACAGCTGTCTAGTCATTGGTCTACATTGCAAAGACTAACGGTATGTCCCAGCAAGTGAAAGAGCAAAGGACAGAAAAAAACTGTGTTAATAGAAGCCCCATCAGCAGAGTTTGGGAGATAGGTGGAAAGTTTACTAAAGCAAACTCTATCAAAGCAAAGCATGATAGAAATACGTAAGAGTAATTTTCTGTGAGATTACTGTTGGCCTGTGTTCTCTCCGTAATGAGAATAGCAACAACAGCATGTTTAATGACTTAGAAATCATGCTAGAAATGAAGCTTTATTTCTTAGAGGATTCATCATCTCCAGTAATTTCCATTTTTAAGAACATACATTTTGAGAACATGTTGCAAGGTGTTTTATTTCTCTTGTAGTCAAACCTGAAACTGTAAGATCCGAAGATCTCATATGAAAGCATTCTGTGTTTTCAATTGCTTGTAATGGATGTTTAAGGAATTCACTTATTTCAAGGCACCAACCTCTTTCATAAAAGCTGATGTTCATATTCAGAAACATGTGCTGTTTAAATCAGCATTACAGAACTTAAAACTTGAATGACATAAAAGTAACCACAGTGAATGAAACAGTCCATGTTTTCTCTCCCATGTTCATTTCTTTTAGTGCTGGAGTCGGCAGGACTGGCTGTTTCATTGTGATAGATGCCATGTTAGAGAGAATAAAGCACGAAAAGACTGTAGATATTTATGGCCACGTAACTCTAATGAGAGCACAGAGGAATTACATGGTTCAAACTGAGGACCAATACATCTTTATCCATGATGCGCTGCTGGAAGCAGTGACATGTGGAAATACCGAAGTGCCAGCCAGAAACCTGTATGCATATATCCAGAAGCTGACACAGATAGAAACAGGCGAGAATGTCACAGGAATGGAACTGGAATTTAAGGTACTGGGATTTTTTGTTGTGGGTAACCAAAACCAAATGGTCTAATATTAAAGCTGCTCTGATCTCCACCAGTTGTTTCCAGTAATCAAAAGATAAAAGACACCATTAGACTAAAATTTTAAATTAGGAAGATGGTTCTTTCTAAAAAGTACAATTCAGTTCTCCCAGTACAATGGGTGTCTGGACAAGAACCATCCAGTTGAGGGTGATTTAACCGTGCTGTTCCTTCATTGTTATTGTATCTTGAAATACGCGTTTGTGAAGTGGTTTAAAATTGGAATTTGTCCAAATACACTAATGGAGCAGACATTGTAGTGGTATAAGGTATTAAAGAAGCTTTCCAAATATTTGGGTAATGCTACAGAATATGAAAAGTAAGCATCTGAAGTTCAAATTACTCATTAATGGCTACTGAACAGAGATTATAAAACCTGATAGTGACACTTGTCTTTGTTATACTTGGCCTTATGTCTTTTAATTTGTTTTCAACAGCGTCTTGCTAGCTCTAAGGCTCACACTTCAAGATTTATCAGTGCCAATCTTCCATGTAATAAATTCAAAAATCGCCTTGTCAATATTATGCCATATGAATCCACCAGGGTATGCTTGCAGCCTATCCGAGGAGTAGAAGGCTCTGATTATATTAATGCCAGTTTCATTGATGGATACAGGTACAAATAGTGATGTGTTCTTATCTATACTGTTTAAAAGTTTTCAAAATTGTTTATGTAATTATGTTGAAAATAGCAAAACTTAGTACTGAAATCTAGTAAATTTTTTTACCTGTTCAGGGCATGTTCGATTGGATTTTTTTTTTAATTTTAATAAAGGGTTTATATTTTTTTACCCCATGTAATATAGATAAATGCTGTAAATTACATAGAATCTTAAACATTATATTTTTATCATTGTTTAAGCCAATGAGAGCTCTCAATATCCTTTACATGCTGGAAGTTAATGAGATTTTAAGCATGCTTATGATTAGGGCCCCTATTTCTTCACATTTATTCTGCTTAAAACAATGGATAGAAGTAAGATACAGGAGATATACTCTGTGTGTCAAGATGATAACCTAGGGTCTTGGAACACCAACTAAGGCTTGACCTTACTACCAAAAGCCTTTTGTGTGCAAACACTGGCACAGCACACTGGCATCTTTGTGAAAACATGGAAAACGTGCCCTCGACTGACTTAAAGCAGCTGGTTGAAAAAGGCATGAAAGGGAAATGGCATCTTTTGCCTATGTTTGCCATAGTTTAGGTGTGTCTGAGTATCGAAATCCACAGAGATGATTTTCTGAGCCTCAGTTCATAACTGAAAATAAACTTCATCTCCATTGTCACCCATAAAGGTCTTTCTGTTGCTTGAAAGAAGCAAGAGCAACACAAAGTGGTCATCATCTTATAAAGCTGTTGATCAGCCTTTTAATACTTGGATGGTAGCTTCCACTAGTGGAATATTAGGGCCTGGAAATTCATACTCCATTCCCAAATTTTCTTTCTGCCTTACTTCTGCTGGAGGCATCAGACTGTTGAAATGAAGTTAATAAAGAAACTGCTTGATGCTGTAATTCCTAAACTTAATAGATTGTTAGACAGTTATTTCTATAAAATGAACCAGCACAACTAAGTGTTTCTTAAGTGCTTTTTACAGCACACAAAATTGAGCAATTAGAGTTGCATTAAAATTTAAATAATAATGATAAAGTCATACATCATAATATTAACAGAGTAATTTTCCTCTCAAAGTTCTAAATATAAAAAGCCATAGTTTGATTAAACAATCATAATACGGTTTAATGTGCTTATTATTAATAGTATATACATTTTTCCTCCAGATAATGTTTTCATATAAGCAGAGAACATGAGTATAAATCCACTCTTTTGATTAAAATAATAATAATAATAATAAACTTTTTTTTTACATAGGCATCAGAAAGCTTACATAGCTACACAGGGTCCTTTAGCAGAAACAACTGAAGACTTCTGGAGAATGCTCTGGGAGCATAATTCTACAATTGTGGTCATGCTCACTAAGCTACGAGAAATGGGCAGAGTAAGTACTGCTGTAATACTCCTTTACTAAAATGTTGGTTACAGCAGCTCTTTTCATTAAAATATTTAATTGCTAAGAATATCTAAAATGAGAATTTTGCTTCCTTCTCCTTTTGAAACAGGAGTGGCCTTCCTGGTCACTAGGTATGAGTTTTTCCAATCTGTTGATGTGTTTCAATAGACAAAGTAGACATGTCATGTTTTTGTGGGACACACTGAGATTCAGCAAGTGGGTTTGTATGCTAATGTTCCAAGGTGTGCAGAGAGACCATTGCTGTCTACTGAAAAAGAAACATCTCTTATTTGGAAACTTCACTTTTGCAGCATCTCCTTGTAAAAATGCTAAAAGAAAGTGTGGTATTTTTTAGATCTGAATGTCTTCTGTGTGTTCTGTGCTGTAAATTAAAGTTTCAGTCCCCAGTTTACAGTTCTAAACTAATTTCATTTGTATTCTGTATATTGGAAAGAATGAAGCAGTCTCCTCGCTGGACAGGATTATGTCAAGAGAAAGCTGGCATCTGATAAGTGAAATCTGAGTTGTTTCTGAGAGAATAGAGATTATTCAGGACATGGCTAGTGGATGCAGAGATAGAGTAAGGCTGTGGGGACTTGCTCTAACAAGAAAAAAGGAAGAAAACTAAAGATGGTATCAAGATTTAAATTGAAATAAAAATTCACCATTGAAAACTAGATTAAGGATAGCTCTTGTTACTGATAGACAATAAAACTGAGCAGGAGTATAAGCAAGTTCAGATATGTAGCGACCAATGAGAAACCCTTTGCAATGAAGTACTAAAAATAATTTTTTACTCTACACCAACACAAGCAGCTCATGCTCCTATCACTATTGGCACTTTACATGAATATTATACTTAGCTGGGTAAAAAAATGGTTTATACCAGTTTATGGTAGTGCTCCCAAGTAATGGAAAATGTATTTTACTTTGTTATTTCATAGGAAAAATGCCACCAGTATTGGCCTGCAGAGCGCTCAGCCAGATATCAGTATTTTGTGGTAGATCCAATGGCAGAGTACAACATGCCACAGTATATTCTGAGGGAATTCAAGGTTACAGATGCAAGGGTAAGTCAACATGACATTACACTTGTTCCCATAAGTTTAAAAGAAAATGTCTATTTCTTTATTTTTCTATGTCCAGGATTTTTAAATTTTTTATTATTATTAAGAAATCCCTAAATAAAAAAGATATACTTTCTACAAGCAATAATAAAAAAGCAAATGAAGTTATTTTTAAATAAATGGGACCTTTCTGTAGGGATTATTGACTTCATTCAGATTTAGCATTTGAGCAGCACAGTTTTATAGTTCTGAACTATTTGTGCCAAAATACATTGGATTATTTGAGAACCGTATTTTCTCTTTTTCCTCATTTTCACCTTGATCATTATTTGGTACAATTTTTACCACAGAGGGTTGTTTTGTTGTTTTGCACCACCCTTGAGGCTGAGTGAGTATGAAGGTTAATACACTGAGATTTTAAGACTGCAGAGCAAATGACATTCATATGAAAAGCTGGACAAGCTTTGCACATTATAATTTGATTTTTCATATAGCACATTTTCAGCTTTATAGCATATCTGCAGAGTAGATACATGCAGCTGTGACCTTAGCATTCTCATTTTCATACTTCATTTCTTATCTCAATTCCTGAGTCCAAAACTGAGTACTCATATAAGATAAAACATACATAAACTTTTAATATATATTTGGCATTTCTCAGACTTGATTTCTAGCACTTCAGTCTTCATGGCAGGAAAACATACTGTCAGCCTCTGTTTCTCTATACACTGTGGAATAATACTTGTTCAAACAAAATAGAAGGATGTACTGTCCAGGAATAACATGAATGGAAAATCAGAGTTGCCTGTCAGTGTCTGAAATATTAGACTTCCTCATGGTTAGCTAGATTACTGCTTTTAATGTGAACTTCAAGTAAAATTGGATAGTATTGTTAGTATTGTATCAAGTCAGCATGTGAACCTTTTGTTTGGCAGATGAGATTTAGGTGTAGATTTTTTGTAAAAAAACTGTAGATACATTGGATCTGATTTTCATTTTATTTGAAATGTAGTAAAGATCATATGACTCATAGCTTCTCAAACGTATATGTGCTTAAGAAAAGTGGAGAACAGGCTCCTAGTATCAGTCTTTAAACACACTTGTAAGCAGAGACAGTCAAATCCAGTCAAAACCAACATGATAGTTTTAATTTATTTCCTATTAAAATCTGTCTCAAGTTGGAAGAGTTATTATGACATAGTTCACAAAGCTTTGACCACAAAATTAGTTATAACAGAAAAGTTATAGCTGTAATAAAAGTGTCTCCAAATATATTTTTTAAAAGTTCTTTCAAGACTTGGTTTTGAAGTAGGATATTTAAGTCTGCTTACCTACAGCTATCAAACCAGTAAAAAAGGATTGAATAATTACATAATTAAATTTGCCAGAACTTATTTTATTTTACAGTATATTAATAATGATATTAATATTAATGCTCTTTTAGAAAGCTTTAAGCACATTGAAAGTCCTGGTCTGTCATTTTACTATCATATGTGTTGCTTCCCAAATCTTAAACTCCTTTTTATCTTGATGGTCCAAATTTTGTTAAACTCCTTGATGAGATTACAGGACCATCCTAAATTTTGTAGTTATTCTGGAAAACTATTACTCCTTCCAAATTTACTGGAAGAAGTGGAAAATACTTACCAAAATGTATATTATAGTTTTCCTCTAGTTAGGCTTTTGTGGCTGTCACACAGTAATTGAGATAATTTGACTAAATTGTTACACTCAAAGAAGAGTAAATACTGGAGAGATTGCAAACATCCTCTCTCCTTCTCATCTCCAAATCCATCTGTACTGTTACAATAGCATCCATACTCTGGCAGTGCCAAGATTACCAGTTATTCCACAGAGACAAAAAATGAGGTGCTGCACCTGTGTAGGTGCCAGCAGCAAGTGTCTGGTGTGGAACTCTCTGTTATTTCTGAAGCTGAACTGTGAGTTGTCCTATGGTGAAATTGACCTCTGTAATGTCTCAAGTTATTGCTTCTGGCTACTTCGTACTCACTTTCTCTGGAAACTCAAGAGGTCAATATGTTAGGCCAGTTTTATTTAAGGCTATGCTGTTAGTGATGGCTATAAGAGAGTATTATAAATTCTAAAGCCTAATCAAAAGACAATTGAATATCTCCTGTGAGGAGGAAGAATAAATCCAAACGGTCAGTAACTAAACAGGATGATGCATTAAAAGCCCTCTGTGTCTCATAGGAATCTGAAAGTACTTATTTTGATAACTAACTGTACAAACTGTCACAGTATATGAAAGTAAAGATTTTAATAAAATTTGGCATTTGTATTTGGACTGCTGTTGGCAACAATCTCATTAAAAGAAATCAACACTCTTACAGAGGGAACTGTAAGAAATTGCAGATCAGTTCCCAATATGCTTTAGTATTATAGTCTAACACAGACTAGGTAATGTTACTTCTCTGCTCATTAAATAACATTAAAAAATAGAGATTATTGTCATTTTACAGACTTGTGTTGGAATATTGAGTTACTGAAATAATGAAATATACTATTACAGTTGATATATACACACTGAAAAAGAAGATCCCGTTAGATCTATTTATGACAGAGAAACGTGTCAAATTTCCAGTGACAGACTGGACTTGAGTAAAGTACTGTATTTCTTACTTTTTCTACCTGGAAAAAGTTACTGTTATTTAGTCTAAGTCATACCACGGTCAGAAATTGCTGAAGAGTTTCTATCTCTATAACAACATGTTGCTAGTAAGTCAGATTTCAGCTTTTCTTTCCTTACTTTAGAAGAATGGAAGGTTATTTTGAAGGGCATCAACCTGTACTTGTGTCTTCTTGATAAATTTGTATCATGTGTCTAAGGCTATCTGGAGGATGCAATTTCATTATTTGTTTTTTTGGAGGAAAATGGAATTACAGAGACCATTATCAGAGATGTTTATGTTAACAAAATACCGTTTTGGAAGTAAACATTTAGTTCTTTGTTTTGATGCCCACAAGAAATCAAATTGGGTTGACATTTTTAAACATAACATATTTGTTTAAGTAGAGAAAAGTGTTTCAGAGATACAGACTACTAAATTGTTACAGTGGTCTAGTGGAAGTGGACAATATGGGTGTCCTCTCATGAGGTAGTTGCTGGTACACACAACATTTTTTTTTCTATTTTCCTCACTCATCTGAGACACAGGGGGGAAAATCCCACAGAATCAGAGAAAATAAAAACACAAAGTATTGGGGTTTCCTTTGATTATATTTAAAATAACTTTTATATTATTTCAAAGGTCTGTAACAACTGAAAGCTTGTAGTCCAGGGAAAAAGAGAGAAAGATTGTTCTTGCCTCCGGCATAACTTGCTGCTTTTTGAGGGGAACCTCCAGTGATAATTTCAATTTTTCATTACTTTTACTTAAAAGAAATTTCAATTTTTCATGAGTTTCACTTAATAGAAGACCATATTGATGACATGACAGGGTGGGTGCTTAGGCAACATGATTCTAGAGACACAGTTTAACATCAGTAGCACATATTGCCATGATTTTGAACATTTCAGCTGTGCAGATTGAGTATCAAAGCCATCAATGTCTGAAAATGCAGAAAAAATTTGCTTTATCCATTTGTATTGCACTTTTTTTCTATGTCTTGACTTTTTTTTTCCCATTAAATAGGCATACAGCATAAGTTGGCATTTAGTAATTTCAGTGGCTTCATTATAAAATAACTATGATGCTGTGTTCTGCACTTCAGAGAAATGCTTTTAGTATTCCTAACCATGGGGATTGTAGAGCTTCAGATAGCTCATTTTGAGAAAGGAAGCTCTTCCTCTCAATTTTAAATAACTCCAAGCTGTTAATGAATTAAATGAACCCTTTTTTCAAGGGAAATTTGTTGAACAACTGGCTTGTTTAACCATCTTCTTCCAGGACAAATGTTCACCTCATAGAAAACAGCTAACTATTAAAGATAAGATTTGCAAGGAGGGCAATGACTAAACAAGTCTTATCAGTAAGGATATTCCTGCTGTGAAGTAGCTGAGCATATCTCAGAAACAGAAAGTCAGATTAGATGACCTTATTCTACCTGATCTGTATATAAAGGCATTTGTAGTCCACATGATTCAAAACATAACATACCAAAAGAGTCACATACCCTGGGGGTTGGGGGGTGTTGTTATGCCTTAAGGCACACTCTTTACACCATCAGAATGCCAGACAATTCTCCTATGCAGTATGGAAGAGAATCCATGCAATATTGTTAATGAAATTAACAATAATGCTTTTGGGTCAATACAAAATCTTCAGACAGTAGCACTGCAGTTGAAAGAGGTTCCATAAATGTGATCTTAGCCAATCCCCAGCTCCTCTCAACATCCATACTTTGTGATTGTCTTTATGATCATTGGCTGACCAACTTTAAGCCACAGCAACATGCTTTTGTGATGCATTATTTGTGTCTTCTGTTAAAGGATGGTCAGTCACGAACAGTGAGGCAGTTCCAGTTCACTGACTGGCCAGAACAAGGAGTGCCAAAGTCTGGAGAAGGATTTATTGACTTCATAGGCCAAGTGCATAAAACAAAAGAGCAATTTGGTCAGGATGGACCAATTTCTGTTCACTGCAGGTAAGTAAACAAAGCTTAAAAACAAGTTATATGCAGATTTGGGTTTTTTCCAAAGCTGATTACTGATTGTGGTGAACATATATATTTAAACAACATTTCAGAGCTGAACTATCATCAAATGTAATCAAATAGAGGATCTAAAAAGGAAGACAATGAACTGCTTTAATGAAATGGGAACTGTTCTTTGATATTCCATTTATACAGAAATATTTCTTCAGAAATATGTGGAAACACATGATTTTTTTATTTTTAAATGCCTCTAATGCAGTGTAAAAGCAGTCTGGTCAGTACTCACGCAGAAGGCACAGGAAGAGCCTTATCACAGGCTGCTACATCTAATATTTTTTCTACTAGAAACTGAAAGTGAGGCTTTTATTTTGGTGGGAATTATTAGCTGCAAACAAGCTAGTTACACATCAGTGGCACATTAGTAGCAATCAAGATGAGGCAAAAATAAAGGTAGCTATCTCAAGGAAGGATTGGAATGGAGTAGAAAATGGTGTTTAGAAATTTTGCCTGTCAAAGAAATAATTGAGGTTTGAGTTGATGAGTTCTAACTTCAGAACTTAGTGCTCATTTTTGATGTGATGACTTCCCTCAATTCCTTTGCAGTTGATATGCAGATGAAAACAGCTTGCACAGTGGTTATGAATAATCCAGCATGGGCTTTTTAATATTCTTATTTATTTATTTATTTTCTCTACGGTATTCTAGAGTCTACAGCAGATGGCCAAAAATGATACCTTTATCTTTTATCTCTTATTTAATAAATTGTTTTCTCTAAATTCCATTTGGATTTTAGATACTCATTTTTGTAATATTAAATTATTTTTGTAGATTAAATATTACTATTTATATAACAGAGATGCAAAATACTCACACAAGTTGCAAATCCTTACTGCAAGCCAAGTAGTGCCCCAATACCATCATGAAGAAAAATGAATGAATTTACTAGAGCCTAGTAAACAGAGGGAGAGAAATTATCATTTTTCCAAAGTCAGGAGTTGAATTTGTTGAATAAGTTGAATTTTTTATGATCTAATCTGAAAGACAGACAAAATAAATGTATTGGAATACTTGAAACCTGCTTTTCTTGTGTGCATAAAAGTTTTTATGGCCTGCTGAGGAGAATAGCATTGCAGAGCACGGGTTGGGATTCATTACACAAGGGATATAAAGGACAACCCAGATAAGAATAAGCCTTACTCTTCAACATTAATGAGTTTTGAGAGGACAGGCATAATGAGAAGTATTTATGCCTTTATGCAGATAAGAGAGCAAAGTGATATTATTCTTCTAGGTTCTTTGTACCGTGCAGACTTGTCCACTTGTGACAACAGTGAATACTGCTTACAGTACATTATTTATCCCTCCCAAATGGATATAATCTTTCATGGTAGAATTGTGGATTTCTGCCATTGACTTTGCTAGAAACAAAGTCAAATCCAGTGTAACTAATAATGGCTTGGTTTTAAAATGTCTTTATCGGTTTTGTAATGACAATTTAGGGATTGGTATTGCTAATCATCTTTGCCAGTGTAGTCAACTTACATGAATATGAAGTGTTCCTAGCAAATAAGTACGTTTGTTTCTTTCAGGAAGCACAAAATCCTGGATACCTGCACTTGCCTAATCTCTGAGGAATTACTGAAATAATGCTTCCAATTTGTACCATGATGAACTCTACAGTGAATTAAAACTCCCCTAGTGTCACTTCCTTTGGGTCTCCTTCACACTCTACACAATTTTCACAAGCTTGCTTTCTCTGTTACACAGTAAACTCCCACAACCCACAATTCTAAATTTTCTCATTTTCTCTTTCCCTAGCATTTTTACAAATAGGTCAATGTGTTTAATTAAAAAATATCTAACCTCATGAGGCAGATATTTAAAACTACTTAAGAGAGCAAAGGACTGTTCATCTTGGAGGAAAATTTTCTCTTCTACCCATATTAGATATTTATAGTCTTTTTATTCCAGCTTTTAGCTCAAGAGTGGGGGCCATTCCCAGAATGCATTCAAGATGAATTTGTAGTAAAAAAATCTTCTCTCTTACAAAATATCAATACATCCACATAGTTCATTAAAGCATATTTACTTTAGTTTCTAGTCTAAATTATAAATCATTGTGAATCATAATGCATCATGAAGGATTTCTTTAACTTTACTCTAGACATCATAAGCGTTTTTGGATGGTAGTGATTTCAGCGTTAAAGTATGCTTGCCATTTTAAGGGGACCAGGATCAATTTCCTACTGGCTTTTCTCAAGACATTATACCTGATGACCAGTTAGGATTTGCAGGCAGTGAGATCTTTTCATATTAGTGTCTTTTCCTCATTAAGTAGTGTCTCCAGATACTTTCTGATTTTTTAAGTATGCAAGACAAAAAAAAATTTCTTCTTTTTGCTGGAGATTTCTGAGGTTTGGGGGTTTTTTTTAAGTAACAGAGATTTGTCTAATGTATGAGACCAGAAATCCTCAAAGATGTAGGTTTTTGGGGGGGGATATTGTGGAGTTTTTTGTTTTGTTTTTGGTGTTGGTTGGTTGGGGTTTTTTTGTTTTGGTGTATTTTTTATATTTAAATGGCAGAGCAGGGAATAAAGATAATGTAAAATAGTAATCTGCCTTCATTCTAGTAGTCATTTTCTGGGTTACTTAGTTTAGATCACACTGTCATCAGGTCTGTTAATTTCAAACTCATTCCAATGCAGGTTCCAGAATATTTTTGAATTACTATCCATCTAATTTGCTTCGCCAGGTACCTTACACTACAATTGCCTTAGATGTCCAGAATTGGTGTTATCCCATATGGGTAAATCATCACTGACAACATGATACTTTGTCAAGTGGTGTGTGGGTTGTCCTTTGGCTTCAGCAATCTGAAGGCACACAGCCCATGCAAAATTTTTAAATCCAGCTGCATATGTCTAATAGCCCTAGAAGTGTACTGACCTAGACCAAACACTAAAATGCCATCATACTGTTTGAACATTCAATTTCTTCATGGGTTTCATGAATTTGCGGGATTTCTGTCATAGTTCATATAAACATTTGAGAGTTCTTCAGGATGACCCTGTTCATGCTGTTCTATTCATCTGTCTGGTGAATAGGTCTCATAAATATTTAGCTTTTCAAGGTTACCTGGTTGGGGAAAACTTGTAAAATTATTAGCATCAACAGTGAGAAGACAAGGTGCTTAGTTTCCACTCATAGAAGTTCAGACTCAGAAAATCTTTTCTTCTGTGTAGTTACTTCTCTCTTTTGCAAAGGATAATCCTCATGGATAAGTGGTTGTTTAATTTTAAAAGCTGACAGCTATTGGCTCTATTGATGGCAAGAATTTCCATCACATCTTGAGGGTTAAAGCTACTAGCAGAAACCCAGGACAGAACAGAGAGCAAATAGACCATATATACTCAAAGAACTAAGACTAATTTTTAAGACTAATGTAGACAAACATGGTAAATGCATATCAGCACTAGAAAGCAAAGATTCAGACTGCCAGACTTGAATAATACCTGAAATTAGATTTTTCTCTGTCCATTATTTGAATTGGAGTATGTATGAACAAGTTCAATATTAAATCAACTTCCATACTTCTAACTCAAAGTAGAAGGTAAAATAACACAGTGACGATATACAAAACAGGATATATACATGATGAACTAAAGTCAAGCAAGCAGTAAAATGCATTTTGCCTTCATTTTCTCTTGTCAGTTCCAGTGTATGTTATTGGCAATAAATGTTACCATTTGCCTTCACCATGCACTGATTACTATGTATATGGATGAACAAATCAGGTCACTTTGCAAGAAAGACTGGAGAGTCAGGATGTCCTCAGTGGATGTAAAGTTTGCATTCAAAAGAATAACTGCACTCAAGCTAAGTGGTAATTTGCTGTGGAATTTTGCTTAGTGAGCATTTCCCTATATAGAAATTTGTACACATATGGTGTGTTGTAACCACAAAGAATTTGTCAGCCAATTCTTTCAGCATTAACTGTCAATTAACATTTGTTTTTTCCTTTTATTTTATCTTCATTCTCTTCAATAGTGCGGGTGTTGGAAGGACTGGAGTATTCATAACCCTGAGCATTGTGTTAGAAAGAATGAGATATGAAGGTGTTGTAGACATCTTCCAGACTGTCAAAATGTTAAGGACACAGCGGCCAGCCATGGTACAGACAGAGGTGAGCAAAACAGTATCCCTAGGCAGTGGTGGTGGAAAAGAAGTGGTATTTATGCAAGCAAAAAAATGCAGATATAAAGACTGTATAAAGCATGCTTACTGGTATATCTAAAGTCGTATATTGGCCCTGTGACTACAGAGTAAAATCTGTTATAAAGGTATTGCAAGGAGTATTTCCTGTTATTGCAGTAGTTACTGCAAGATGAGGAAGAAAAAAAATCATTTCAATAGTGGATCCTAAATTATAGTAGTTGAGAAAATCCATTTGTGAAGCATCACACATTTTTATTTGATCCCTGTTCCAAGGCAGAAATGTGTGGTAGTAAAGAAGCAAGCAAATTGTTTTTGCAGGTGGATCCACTGATCCTGAAAGCAAGGTCTTGGTTATGTCTTCAGACTGACACTTTATTATTTTCATGTTTTTCTTAACTTTGTGTCACCAAGCAAGTGGCTCTTTGGCCTGAAAATCATAATGGTAAATTCAGCATTCAGGATAACTATAGTATTATAATAGTAGTGAAATAATTTCTATGCTAGTAACTGTGGCATAGAGAAATAAAGAAAGGCTAAGGAAAGGGTATAAACCAGTCACCTGGGCCTGTATGCTTGTAACTCTGTCATGTCATAAAGAATGCTTAAACAATATCATTTAATGTTGTGCTTAATATTTGCCTTAATTTCTGAACAGAAGACGTGGACTAAGTCAGAGCCTATAGGTTAGGAGAACCAACAAGAAGGGCAAAAGAAGGGAAACATTTTAGATCACACATTTATTTAGTATAAATTGATTGACACCGGCCTCTAAATTAGGTCTGTGAAATTTAAAATCATTCCTATTTTCCACAAGGATATTAAACTTGTTCAGTGGAAGCTGGGTAGTTTTACTTTTAAGAAGACAACTTCATAAAAACTTATATGAAAAATACAGATATTTATTTTTAATCTTGTCAGTTAGCCAAGTAAATCACTGTGACCATACTGAAGAGTTAATTCCATTTCTTTTCCATTACCATAATAATTCTGGATAAGCAAAATGAAAAATGACTGCTTTCTGTCATTTTGGCTCCAAGAAATAATATAGTATACAGAAAACTGCTTCTTTGAGCCTACCTGACAAATGCAGGGTTCAGTTTTGCAATATATGCTCCCTCCCCCTGCTTTGACTTTTTTCTGTATGCTACCCTTCATCCCCACGGCCTAAAGCCGAAGTGTTGTGTACACATTTCTTCCAGGATTCTTTGGCAAACAAATCTTTCATTGAGTGTTTTAAACTGGCAGGAAATCTAATCCTTACTAAACAAAGCACTTCCATGTGGGCCACACATATACTTAAAATTCAGGCATATGTATAATGTATTCTGCCACTGTTCTAACTATTACAGCTGCAGAAATGAACTAATAGGAAACACACCACCTCAGTGAAGCAAGTATGTGATTAGTTTTCTGGTCTCCAAAAGAATTTTAATTGTGATTTTACCAACTGCATCCTGTGCAGTTACCACATAACACTATCAGAAAAAAACCCCAGACTTTCCTGGTATTTTTGAGCAATTTTTTTTTTTTTTTTTTTTTTTTTCACTTTTTAACATTTAAGCCAAGAGAGGCAGTTGGAAATAAGTACACAGATGTACCAGTTTAGTGTCATTGTGTAACATAACAAATGTTCATAAGAACTGCTTTGTGGAGGTGAGAATAGCACAAAATGACAAATGTTGAATTCATCAGAGGTATAAGCAAATTTCTCACCATGCTAAGCTTCTTTCTCCTTCCAGGTTTAGGTTGAAATGAAGTCTGTTTTATGTGAGTAAGGTCCTTTAGCTTCATATTTCTCTTTTAGGCCCTTTTCTTGCCACAGGCCAAGGTATCTTCAAACCTCCATCAAAGCCTTTATTACTGTAAGGCTGGCATTCCCTTGCTTTCTTAACATGACTTTTAAACTAACAGTTTTCCATACAGCATTCCATATTAGGGCTATGATGGACCTTTTTACTTAGTGTGTTGTATTAGCTGTAGAATTCACTATATATTTTGCTACTTATTTTCAAATACATGGGGGGAAATCATCCTAGCATGTTCATATCAGAAGAGAGCTTCGTGCTAATATTGTTTTAATCCAGAATAACAGACTGTCAGTAGTGGGTCTGGACAAAAAGAAGCTTCATTCTGTGGAAAATGTAGTTGCATTAAATGAGTGTCTATCTTCATCTGTTTTAACTCAGAATGGTTTTCTGTTGATGTCAGCAAGTGAATATTGCTGAACTGCAGATGCCTCTGCCATATATTTGTTTGTAGCTACAAAATATTCACTATTATTTGGAAGAAACTAGAAACAAACCAACAAGCTGACTTCTTTATGCATTTTTTTTTCTATTTTTCTTTCTCTAGGATCAATACCAGTTCTGCTATCGAGCCGCACTGGAGTATCTGGGCAGCTTTGATCACTATGCAACATAAAAACCCATTGTGGATTTTTATTGCAGGCCCTTTAAGATCCAGAGAGCCGCTTCTGAGCCATATGATGTGCTTTAGAAGTACTTCTTAACTCTTAGCTAAGGAGCAATTTTTGGGGATATATAAAATAAAAAATAATTAAAAAAAAACAACAAAACAAATGAACAAAAATATTGGGGATATATAAAACAGAAAAAAAAACAACAACAAAAAAATACCCCACCCAACAAGAAGTGTTCCATGTGGACCAAGAATTCACAGTTTAATAACCTAACCATAATAAAAGAATTCTGACCACTGAGGCGTCTGAAGGATATCATTTACAGATACCTCAAGGGTTCGACATTGGTTGAAGTAAAAGGGAAGAGGAAATAAATCAGAAAAAGTAATCATCTTATTCAGGATTACGTGCTTTGCAAAGAGGAGTTTTGAGAACTGCAGTTCAGTGCAAGATGTTTGTTGCAAGGTGGGGTTCTGGCTTCTCAAACAAAGCGGACTCTTTACTTCAACATGACCCTTTCCCATCTTACTGCTCATCATAACACTTTAGGGAAAATGTGGGAATGTTTAAAAAGAAAGTCCTTGATTTAGTTTTTTAGTATTGTAAAGATACTGCTGACCTGTGCTTCATTTTTAACTGTGTAAACTTTTTCCTTTTTTTAACAAGAGTTTATCATTCAATGAAGTGAATTAAAGAAAAGGTTGCATAACTGTTAATATTTTTGTTCAAAAATGTAGATTTTTTTTTAAGCTGTAGAACTGTTATCTGTAATATTGTGCTGTAGAAATGTTAGATACTTTGAAAATTTGCACATTTTTGTGCAGTCCTACAGTACCACAGTCTTGTTAGATATTAATTTTGTAGTTTTATTTGGGTTTTTTCCTTTAAAAAATTACTCATTGTTATCAGTTAAATCAAAATGGGGCTTTTTGGTTTCTTTTGGAATCAACAGGGAGGCGCAAAGTATAAAGATGCTGCTAGCACATACACACACACACGCACACATAGGCACATGCACACTCACACCCTCTCTCTTTTATATATATATATATATATATATGTATTACTGTCTACCCTTTTCTGACTCTGTATAGTTGCAAATAATACAGATGGATTCAGATACAGATTCACACACATGCACATAACCATATCAATCCTTATGTACCTGGATTTGTCAAAGCATTGGGGAAGTTTTTCCGCATACTGCAATTGTATCAAACTACAATTTGATCATCTCTGCATTTTTAAGGTTCACAAAGTTCTGTTTCAAAGGGAAGTGAGGAATGCACATCATTGATATTTGAATGCCATCTCTATCCCAAATAATACTTCTATCCACATTTCCACTTGAACACACACACACATGCACACATACAGAGCACACACATGCACACACGCACACGGAGTATGTGATTTAGGCTTCAAGTGAAGTTCAATATTTGTAACACTATAGTGCAATAAGAAATCATATTATTAAATGTAGGAGGTGTGCATGTGGGAAAGGTCAGTGCATATCCCTTTAGGAGGGGAGAATGTTGTAATATACTAGGTATTAAGATGTTTTAAAATTGTATTCAATAGTATATTGTCTATAGTGTGCGCTATATAATTTACATTTATCGTATGTAACAGGGCAAAGCCAAACACACATTGCTCTGTGAAAACGTTTTGTGGCATACAGCATTGTTTGGGGATGCTGGGGTTTATTTTAATTTTACATTTAGAGTGCCTTATATTTGATGCCTGTTTTGAATAGTATTTCTTTAAGTTAGCCTTCATTTGTATTTAGTTTAGTTTGTTTCTATCTCTGTTGTTCTTTTCAAACACTTTAATACATGTACAAAACAATTTTGAAAAATATGCATTTCCAGTTTCTAATTAAGTATGGATGGTAATAAATGATAACCCAAAACACATAGGTAGTCAAGGCCCTTTGTCTTTCCATATTTCTAATAACAGAATAGCCCACAAATTGGAAATCTATTTCTGGCTGGCTTTTCAAACCTACTTTGTCACTGGTTATAGTGTTATCTGTCATTGCCAAGATGTAGCAGCACAGTAGCAGTAGTTGACATCAGCAGTGCTTATGCATCTTCTTCTTCTTCTTTTTTTTTTTTTTTTTTTTTTTTTTTTTTTTTTTCTTTTTTTTTTTTTTTTTTTTTTTTTCTTTTTTCCCTTCAAATTTATTTTGGTCCAAGTCCTGCTCATTCACTTGTGTCAAAAGATTGCTAAAGTTTTGCTTTCAGTGGGAAGGTTCATGTATGGCTAGCAAGACTGAGCCCACATGACATATTGGAGATTGACAGATTTTATTCCAGGAAAAAGGAAAATTCTCTAAACAGCACAAAGTACTTTTTGAGACTCTAGAATGCCATTTACATTCACTTTGGTCACCGTGTGTTCTGCCATTGTCAGTACATCAGCGTCAAAGAATGCTTTCTTTGTGGTTTCAGATAGGAGCATTGCTGTGGCTTCTCAATGAGGTTTCAACATTTTTTGTTCTTCTTCCAATTTTCCCACTCCTATGAGAAAAAAATAATACGAAAGACCAAACTCCAGCAGTTGTATTTGAGCACTTTTGTAATGGAAAAAACCCAAACCAAAAAAAATCAAAACAGAAGAATAAATATATATATATATATATATATGGAATAGAAGAATTATAGAAGGCTACCTCAGAATGAGATTCTCTAACTTACATCTGAACCAGAGGAGAATATGCACTATGCTTCTTTCTCTTCTTCTTTCTTGATTTATACATTGAAATAGTTATTGAAGTGCCAAGTTATGTAGTGTGGTCATGTTCTTCAACTCAAATACAAGAAATCAGAAGTACAAAACAAAGTGTCATTTTGAAAACGTAGACTAAGGAAGGTTCCTGCCCACTGGATCTGTACAAAGATCAGTGCATTTTCCCTAGCAGACTGTCTTGCAAGCTCCAACGAAAATTAGGGAGTAAAAGAAATACAAAAAAGGAGAGCCAATTTGTGAGAAAAACTGTTGTACAACTAAATACTCCTTTCAGGCTTTATGTTTCTTATGATAGCTCTTAGCATCATTGATGTGCATTCCACTTTCTGTATTCTAATATATGCATTATACAATTAATTTAAATTATGAGCATCTTTGTCTACATCCATCATACATTTCCAAGCTTAAAATTGATTTCATCAGCATAACCAGTACGGTGCTATTATTTACGTTTGTATGTGTAGTTATGTCTAATTTTCCAATTAGTTGCAATGGGAAAAAAACCCACAAAATATATAAAAATTATTTATACAGAAGTTTAATTTAGCTCTTTTTTAAAATGTTATTTGAGTGGTTAGATAGTGGAGAAGATGGCTGGGGGAAGGAGTGACCCTCTTAAGGAGATTTGCACTTTCTATATATACCTTTGTACTATGCACTGCCCTATTGATTCTACACCCAATAATAACTTGAACCCATCTGTAAGAAATTGCTTACAAAATCCACTTGTATGTATTTAAAAGACACAGAACATGTAAAAAGGAAAAAAAAAGCAACTGCTTTTTTTTCCTTTTATTCTTTCCCATTTTTCTTTATGTTGCTTTTTCTTTTTTTTTCTTTTTCCTTTTGTTTTTTTTTTTTTTTTTTTTTTTTCTTGGTGCCCTGATACTCCACAGATATCAGAAGGCTACAGGTCTCATTATAACCATCCGTTATGTGGCTTTGCCATTCAAGCTTGGAGTGTCTTTACAAAGATAATAAAAACTTGTGTTCTTTGCTCTTGTTTTGGATGCATAGACTGAAAAACTTTAAAAAATTATCTTGTAAAATGGCTTGTTAAAAAAGATACAATTACCTCTAATTAGTAGTACGCGTAAATGTTTTACAGAATGAAAGGCGTGCTTTTTATTTTCTTACTTCGTTACATTGGTGGCAAAAGAAAGTCTGTATGAAAATCAGTTCTTTGCTGACACAAGTTCCATTTGTTACAGATGAATTCTAATAAAATGTCAGTGTTATGCAGCCCTGGTCTTCTTTCTTAAGCAGTACTTTTGAAATCAAAACTTGTTTGGTCCCTCTTGGTGATAAAGGAGTTTAATTGGAACTCCAAAGCAGTCATTAATCTTCTTAACTAGCTGCTGGACAGTGGAAAATGCATTCTTAGGTTAGCAAATATATATCATCTTCAGCAGCAAGCTTAGAGCCAGCATATGCAAACCCTTTGGCATAAATTCTCATAGCTTCCTGAGCTTAATTGAAATTATCACACTTTACATGCTTTTGGAGTTCCCCTTTGTGCTTTAGAAATGTATAACTACACTGAGAAAATAGATTTCTCTACATTCATAGATGGAACTCAAAGAGGGCAAAATATACACACATCTGAATTGTGACTTTCTAATTCCAGCAGATTTGGCAGCTTCTGGGGTAAATCCAAAGTCACTTGTCAGAATTCAGTTACTGAAATTGTGGCAAGCTGACATGACTTTTGACTGATTTCTGTTATGCACTGTATATGCAGTGAGTGCAAATGTGAGTCTGTGAGGCTAGTATCCAAATACTATGATAGAGTTTTTAAAAACACTGGAAGAGTTTTAGATGAATAAACATACCAGGTATATTGAGGCAAGCTACAAGAGGCATGGCATAGCAATCTACTCAAAGAAAACAAGTCTTGCTCTGTCTGCTTGTTTTGAAAGAAGGCAGGTTCTGTCTCCAAGATTACTTTGTAAGGAAATACAGTCTGTTAGCAATTAGTATTAAGTACATGTTAATAAAGCATTCTCTGTGCTGGAAGGATGTGCAAGACATTAATATTAGGGTGATTTCTAAGAACCTGTATTGTTCTTGGCCTAATTTCCACTTTATAGTGTAAATGTGAAGCCTTGGTATCCTTACAGAGGCTCATTAATGTTTTTCCACTGACTTCTGTGGATTTTGCAATTACTGCATTGCAGGCTGCCTTTGACTTGAACCTTTTTTGCATAGTCTGTGCAAGGTGGTTTAGAGCTATGTGTTATGTAAGGGTTTCTTTAACTATCTGAGTGGCTTTAGATGGTACCCTTTAATGTCAGCATTGACTTCTTTGGAATTTCCTGTTCTGTGCGTCTAGCATGGACCATAATAAAGTGTGAAAATAAGTATTGACAAAAATATTTGGCTGTGTATGGCTTAATAACTTCTAAGTTAATGGGGTTTTAACAAAAGTAGTTCTAATTCCTGATTAATACAGAAAAAATATGTCACTTCAAGATGATTACTGTTCAGAAATGCTGTTAAGAGGTGAAATTAACCCATCTCAAAGCAAAGCAATACCTACAGACCTTCAAACAAAATACATTTACACCTTTTCTATGTTATACAATCACTTGGACCAAATTCCCAGCATCTTTGGTGTACGTTCATGCTAGTATCTCTCCAAATGGGTCTGTCTTGATTCTAGAGTAATAAGGGATTTCCCTCTATAAATTTACTCATTGCCTCCTTCTCCCACTCTGTGCAGACAGAAGTGGGACAGAAGTGAGCTATTGGTAATGTGATAAAGAAAGTACTGAGAAAGTACTGATAAGAAATGTATGAAAAGAAATTGTTCATTAACCAGTGTTCAGAAGGGTTCACTAACAACTGGATCAGTACCTATTCTTCCCTGAAGAATATTATAGCCATCAGTGGTCAAAGAAGGAACAGGGAAAAATCTTTCTAGAAATTGCTGTGTCTTTTTTACTTCAGATGCAAGCATGCCCTTCTTTTCCCCCCTCTTAACCAGTTTTATAAGCAGAATTAAGTTAAATGATTTTTCACAGACTTTGGAATTTTGAGGAAAATAACCAGCAAATTTGCTGATGTGTAAGCCGATATAGCAGTTATAAATCATTTCCTCTTCCATAACACTTAATGTGAAAAAAAAGATGTATCTTGCCCATGGAATTGATGAATTCTGTGAAATAGCTTTGCATTTTGAAGCCTTGAAATATGACAGCTTTAAATAATGAAATTTCAACAACAACATTGGATCAAATTGGCAAAAATGTCCACATAAGATGCAAATTGGTATCAATACTACTTTCACTGTAAAAGAATATCTTTGAAGCAGTTTCAGAAGTTTGAAAGACTGATATTTTTTTCATTCTTTCACTTTGCATGGGGAAATAAAACACTGATAGGGCATGAGGCCATAGCAAATTTTCATGCAAAGACCTGTGGCAGAATTTTATTGCATTTTTTTATTCTTTTATTTTGGTTTGTTTACTTTTTTTACTACATTTTTATTTGTTTATTTTAATTTTTTTTCTTTTTTCTTAAGGATGGACTATTAATGCAGTGCTGCTGCAGCTGTTTGGAAAGTTACTTGATTCAAAATGTAAAGGATTTTAATATCATAGGTATACTAATATTCAAGAGAATTTTCTCTTTACATTGTCCTGTGTTTTCAACAAGTTGGTTCTGTCCTCCAGATCTGCTTATGGAGAGTACCATAGTAGGATGCGAATTTTTTTCTATCACTAATGCAACGAGTCAAGATGGAAGGAAACATCTGCTAACTAACTTTCAGATGAAAGCAGAATGATAACCTGCAAATGAGACATTGCAGTGAATAGAGATCATTTTGCATCTAGACTATAAATAGGATGCTTTTGAACCCAAAATGCTTTCAGTTTGCTTCTGTCAGCAGAAGTCTTAATTATTGTAGTTGGAACAAGGAAACAACCTTTCTTTGCCAATAAAAGTACTTCATTGTATATTCAACAGCCTTATTGGGTACAGAATGTAAATCTTTAAAGTCAAAACTGCCTGGAAATGCCTTTCCTTCTCTCATACATGAAAACAAGAGAACAGAATATAAGATTTTCTTCATTGGAAGAAATTATTTGAAAACACATCAGAGTTTCTGTACTTCTGGTCTTCAAACATCCAGTTTGCTCTTAAAGAGTTGTATGAGCCCAGCATTGTGCTGTAGCAGGCAATTTACAAACACACAGCAAGTTCTTACCTATGCAGTAAAAGAAGAACAAAACATCACCCAGAAGCTCTAGGGAGGATTTACAAGTTCACAAGCCACATAGGCATCATCGCGGACACTAAATACAAACCATCCAGCTTGCACTGCCACTGCAAGGCATTTAGTTCAGGCATTGTGATACTTCAAATTAGGCACATCTAAACCACCAGGAATAGTGACAGATGTTGAGCAGTACATCACTAAATACAGATGTGGCAAAACAGTCATCTTGCACTGGCAACAACAAAACTATGTACTTCTGTTTCATACAGAGAAAATTTTTATCAATGCAACATTTTCTCACTAGTCCACACGTCCAAAGACTATTTTGTGAGCATTTCACACATTCATGCCTCCTGTTTGAATTCTTTGCATTCCATTTTTTCCATAAAAGCTTCTTATTCCATTTTCCTCAAATGCCTATTTATACTTGATCTTTGATTGTTTCCTTCAAAGCTTAGTCCCTCACGGATTTAGAGAACTCCTCTCCAATTTACAGCACCTTGCAGAAAACCAGAAGATTGAGAAAAGTGACAGACTCAAACCCTACATACTCAGGTTAGAGGGAGAAATACATTCAGCCACACTGTAGAATATGGCTACAGAACAGGTCTTATGTAATAAGTAGGCATCTTAACAGCGTATCAGCATGGTGAAGTATATCTCTCTCTTAGATAATGAAGAACTAAATCATGGACTTCTATTTAAATCGAATATAGGTACAGGAAACAATATTCTAAGTGGTATTTGGGGTCATTTGAATTTGGTTCATTGTGGTTTGATGGTTGTAGGGCTTTTTTATAAAAGGCAATATTTATTCAAAATCAGAAGTTGAGGTTTTTTTCAGAAGTCTGTTTTTTTTTGTTTTGTCTGGTGTTGAGTTAGTCTCCTCTATAGCAGCTCTTACAGCTCTTTTGGATTTGTGACTGAAGCAGTGTTGATAACACACCAGTGTTTTACTTAAAGTAAAGCAGTGTTCAGGGTGTTGAGGTCATTGCTCCACCAGCTATTAATCTGGGGGAAACACCAAAAGTTGGTAGAGAACACAACTGGCACAGATGACCAAAGGGAAATCCTATATCAAATAATATTTTATTCATCGATAAAAAAGGGGGTAAAGCAAGAAGAAAGGTAGATGTTAAGAGTTAGGCATTTGTCTTTCTAAATAGCCATTGCATGTGATGCCTTGCTTTCCTGGAAAGGGGTAAATATCTACCTGCTGATGGGAAGCAGGGGATCAATTTCTTTGCTTTCACATGCACCATCTAGTTTGCATATGAAACTGTCTTTATTTCAATCCATTTTTAATTTTGCCTATTTAATTCTCTCCGCATCCCACTGAGGGCTGAAGTGGGCAAATGGCTATGTTGATTTTAACAGCTGCCTAGGATTAACCCACAACATTTGGCTATAGATTGTAATTGACAATTGTAACTTCCAAGGCACACATTGACCAGAAATTTCAGATTATCTTTTTGAGGACACAATTGCAGAGAAACATTTTCTGCAGACTGTGCAGAAGCAGCAGAAAGAAAACAATGGTCAAGCACAGGGGTTACAAAATGGGAAACAGAATGTTATTGTCTAAAAACTAGATAATAAGGTGTGAGGGATAAAAACTGCAATAAAGATATTAACACTATTGACTTTAACTGACTGAAGGCTAATTTTTGCACTATAAGTTCAATTTTTGTACTGTAGAAAAAGTACAAGTCTACAAATAAACCTCACAGAGGAGGACTTTGGAGCTTCAGTCAAGACATTGCTCTTACACATGGTACTCACATGAATAATCACCAGCACTGGTCTATCTGGCTAATTGAAGAATTAATACAAGGTGGAAAGCCTCTTCAAAGAAATGAAAGAGCTACTACCATTTCTGCATGCTAATTCTTAGATCAAATGCATGTACAAATCCATTTAAGATAAGAGGACACATTTTAGGCCTTTTAAAAGTAAGTTTAAAATTATGAATATTTATTTCTTAAATAAATATAAATTAACAATCTAGAAGAAAACAAAGTCCTTTCTTCAAGAAAATATTTTCCTGTTTTGAGCTCCTTCCTAATGGGATTTTAGCTAAGTCATATCAAATAAGTGATATGCCAAATGCAAGATGTTTGGTAAATATCTGATGTTTGGTAATTATTTAGGATGTGTGAAAAAGTTTGTGTAGACTTTTTATGTCTGACTCATTTAACACATGTGCTCTTTAGAAGTAATGGAAAATGAACATCAGGGCTCTGTGCACCGAGATTTGAGAGATTTTTCATCTCTTAAAATTGACAGTACTCAAACTGAAAATTACAGAGATAGAGTGCATTTAGAAATGTTGTTAATTTATTCCTTAGAAATGTTTTGTTACATTACTGTTAAATTACTTGACAATGTCTTCTGAGGACCAGTCTGGACATGCTCCTTTGCCTGATTACAAAATTGTTAAACTAGTAAATAACACTTTGTGTGATTGTGTTAATTTCATAATTGCTAGGAGTAAATTCTGAAAGGGCTAAAAGGCTAATTACCTGCTGAAAGTTGTGTTCTCTTTTGTATACATGATCTGTTCTATGTAAGATTTTACAAGAAAAAAATCTAGGCTTCCTGTATTACAGGTTTTTAAGAGTTTTTCATCAAATGGAATGTTAAAAGCTTAAACATGCTATGAGTGACTTGCAAGTGAATTTGCTCACAGAAGTAACATACAGTTAATTACACACTTGGGTTTTTTGGGTTTGTTTGGTTTGGTTTTTCTTCACAAAAGAAGAGAGAGAGATGTATGTAATAAATTCTGTTGATGACATACACTCTGGGAAGTTGCTGGCATCACTCTAGTATGATTTATATTTCAGCCTTGCCCTCCTTTTAATAGCTCTAAGAGGAAGATTAATGTCAATGTGCTTTGGCTATTTTGACAGAAATTTCCTTTGGGCAAAGATTTTACTTGCCAATAAGCACACACCTTCATCAATCACTATAAAATACAACAAAAGTATTATTTCATGGGATGCTACAGAATCAAATAACATAAATTCAGAATCAACAAGCTCAGACAAATCCTTGAAAAATGAAGAGACAATGAAATTTAATGTCAACACAAACTTCACAAAGTTCTTCCCTCCCTCCTTCATCAATGTAATAAGATATTAAAATTATTATTGAAGCAAGTTAGCTTATCAAAGGGAGGAGACAAGAAAGATAAGTAACAAAAGACAATCTCAGCATGACGACACTAAACAGATTAGGAGAAGCAAAAGAAAAAGATAATGATACTTTTTTTTTCCTTTTGGTACTAGTTAATTTGTGGCTCTCAGTATCTGGCAGAAAAGGAAGCTGGGGAGATCCAGATAACTTGATGGCTTTATGGAAATACTCAGAATGGAGTGGTTTCAAAAAGGTGATGAAAGCTTTTTCCATTGACATGCATGAACATACAGCAAAACAACCTTTTCTAAGAGGAAAGCAGTATCTTCTAGACAAGCAAAAGATGTAAAAAGAACAGATATCAGAACATTTCTCATGAAGCAAAAGCTGAGTGTGTTCTGTTCCTTAAGTGGTATACAATGGCTGCTGAATCACTTACAGATTCCCATGAGTCAGGAAAATTTGAGGAGACTACATCTGAACCAAAAGTATGACCCAACAGACCCACGTGGTGTATCTTCTCCATGGCAGAGCCAAAGGCTCTCATAAACATAAGGTTTCACTCATTATAGAGTTATGACAGGCTTCTCAGCCTCTTCCATGTTATGTATTTGTAGCTAACAGCCCATAATGGCTCTTTCTCTAACAGTCCTATGATATGTTGAGATGTTATTTCTGTGTTGTGCTTGTAAACTCTGCACTATTGGCTTATATATGCACATATCAATTTGTCTACTTGATATTCTAAGTCAACATTTAAATTTCTTCAAGAGTATACTCAATTGCCAGCTCTTTTGGATGCTAGTGTGTTTAACATCTAATGCAACAAAGCACCTCATACTCAAACTGGGAATCCTACAGAGTAATTCTCGAAGTGACTATTCCCATGCTGTTTTCCAGTTCAGTCCAATATTGTAGGTAAGTTCAGAACAAATTTTAAAACTTCATTTGCAATATACAGTGGGAGGTGGAGTGCAGATTTGACAAGTAACACAGATCCCCAGTGGCAAACTTGTAGGTTCCTGAGAATTCTGAGATAGCTGCAACTTATTTTTCCACCATTCTCTTGGCTCAAGTGATGGCAATACTAATTACTAGGCTGTTTCCTAGCAGTAACATAAGGGCCTTTCTACACAAACATAAAAGAGGAAAACCTACCTCATGTTTTCAGAGGAATTTGGGAAATTTCCTCTCAAAGCTTATGCAATTCCTGCAGGAGCATCTGTCCATTCAGGGTATCAGCAAAGCACCTCAGTTGCATTTGCATCTGCCTTGTAGACATCAAACTGATATATTTCAGGGATGTCATAAGTACTGGACTCATGGCTAAGGATTGCAGCAAGTTTCAGGGCACCCAAGAAATTGAGTATTGCTTTTCCCAGATGATATTTAGTCCAGAGATGATTTGAAGCTATATCTCGTTAAAATTATTACTCAGTTTGATTCCAGTAGGACAACTGAAATTTAATTGGAGGCCTGTAGCTAATGATATACTTCAGTCAGTACTGGGTCCAACCCTGTTCAATATCTTTGTTAATGATCTAGCTCATGAGGCAGGATATACCTCCAGCAAGCTTGCTGAGGACACCAGTTGGGAGTAGTGACCATACAGCTGTGATGCTCATCAGAACCTCAGCATTCCAGGGAAGTGGGCTAAGAAGACCCTCATGAAGTTCAACAAGCGGAACTGCTAAGACTTGCACTTGAGAAGGAATGACCTCAGCCATTCATTTGGAAAGTAGTTTACATGAAAGGCCTTGGGGTTCCTGGTGGACACCAGGCTGAACAGGAGCCAGAAATGGGCCCTTGTCACAAGTAATGCTAATGGTATCCTGAGAAGCATTAGAGAAAGGCTTGCCATCAAGTCAAGGGAGGGGATCCTTACCCTCTGTAGTGCTCTGTCCCTTTCTGGGCTCCCCTGTACAGGGGACACATGGACACACTGAGAGCCCAGCAAAGGGCCACACAGATGATGATGCATGGGAGCATCTCTCCTATGAGAAAAAGCTGACAGAACTGGGACTTTTGAGCCTGGAGAAATGAAAGCCCAGAGGGGTCTGACTACTGAAGGGAAGGTGGCACAGGGGATGGAGTCTGGCTCTTCTCAGTGGTTCCCAGAGCCAGGACCAGGGGCAAAGGGGAAAAAATGAAACGGATAATTGAATGTCAGATAATACTTTTTCATGGTAAGATTGACTGAACCTTCGATAGGACTGTATCTAGGTGAGTATCTGCAAGAATGGCAGCCTCTACCACCTCTCTGGGCAACCTGATAGTGGTAATCCTATGTCAGCTGTGGGCTTCAAACAGGTGACATCCATGGGTCTCTTCCAACTGTAACCATTTATATATGAAACATAAAATCCTCATTTTAGAGATGAACCAGAAATTCTCTAAGGTCAAGTTTCTTATCTCACTCAATGTCATTTTTGGTTTTTGAATGTCAAAACTTAAGGCAAACAGAAGAATTTTTATTTAACACACATTTCTGTTTCTCAGTAAATGAGTTTTGACTACCTTCAGTCATATATATACATACATATATTCCTCCACAACTATGTATTTATTTTATATATGTGAGCACAGTAATGGCATTCTTAAAATTTGTTCTCAAAGATGTTCTGTTTATTTTAGATTTTCAGATTTGTGTTATTCATGTTTTTCTTTTGGGTTGGTTGATCTGTTTAAACAGGACATTTTAGCAGCATAATTTTTAACTAGAACACTTATTTAATCCTTTTTACTTGGTTCTGAGAGACATTGTGTTTGCAAAGGAAAATATCTTCTTTTGTCAAACCCTTGACTAAATTTCCCTTGTCAGAAAGCATTTGTGTTTTCCATAATGATTCAGTTGTGAAGTGAGGTTAGTGGAACCAGATAACATGAAGTGGATTATATACTCTCCTTATACATCTGAAAATTTGCCCAGTATTAACATTTCTTTATACATTTCTTGCACAAGTGATGCAGTATTTTTAAGAAAACAACTGAAATAATTTTCTAAATTTTCAGTTTCCCATCTGCCCAGAAGTTTCCATTTTACTTTCTACAGTCCTCCAATATTTTTCTAAAGGGAGAGAGCCTTAAGATTGAAAAAAAAGATAGTTTCTTGTCTCAAGAGCATGAAGAAATGGGGTATACTTCAGCCCTAACCCTAACCCTTTTGTGTCCCTGTTCATGTTCTCATTAGCTGTTTGGTTTCCATAAGAATTGGTGGTTTAGAGGCAGTTTGTTCAGTGGCTCTTTGGCCATTGTCTGGCATTCTGCCTGTGCAGATGAGAGGGAAAATTGAAAGCAATTTCCTTGGAGTTATATTTTCTGCCATAGTTGAAGAACATAGGTTTTTGTATTTGCCTGATTTCAAGCCATGTCCAGAGGCTAAAATCAAGATTAATGCAAGCTGAAGTTTTATGCCTCGTAATTAAAACATCTGCACTGTTTTCTTTCACTGTTGCATGCTTCTGAAAAACAAGTTCCTAGAACAATGTGGATCTGATGTTTTCCAGATTTTGTACGGTGTAGTATTCCTAGCATGGTCTTAATTTAGTGCAACAATTTTATAGATTGATTATGCTTCTTTTCAGTCTTTGTCTTTGTCTTTTTTTTTTTTTTTTTTTTTTTTTTTTAAAGGAGAGAATTAAATATGTATCTCCTACCATTTAAGGAAAATGAATGAAAGAACACACAAGCAGGCTGTTTCTAGGAAGGAAAGAGACTTTTTTGCATGAGATACCTATATTAAAAAGTTCTTACCTTAGCCAAAACAGATTATGTATGTACTTGTGTCCCACAGACCTGAGAACTGTCAAGTTCCAACTGCTGAATGGTAACCTCCAGCTTGGACACAACCTCCAGCAGGCTGCAACAGGGAAGCTTTGGTATGAAATAGGTAGCTAGCTAAAGGACTCTCCACCCTAGTTTCTAATGTTTCTTCATGGAAAAAGAAAGATAATTGTGATTAATTTCCTTCTGAATGTCCTTGCCCTAAACTTTACTTATCTGTAGAAATGGATCCACTTCATGAGCCAGTTAGATGAAATAACATTTTCTGTTTCTTTTACCAGTGGAGTGTACAATAGGACAGGCTTTTTTCTCCCCCACACTGTGGGAATCCAGCAGAGCAAGTGATGCCAGCAGGATGTAAAAGAGACCAACAGACTGTCCAGCTTCACACCAACTCCTGATAAAGTGAAGGGGCAAGTAGTCCTGAGAATGTTTTCCTGACACATGAAGGATAAGAAAGCGGATGGCAGTAGTCAGCATGAATTTACAAAGGAGCAGTATTATTACCAAGGAACTGAAAAGAAAAGAGGTTAAAAGAGAAACTGAAAATACAGACACCTATTTGAATCTAGAGTTTTAATTTACAGTAAATGCACAAAACTGAACAAGAGAAACAGCAACAACAAAAAAGATACACAGGAGTTGCTTGCAATTCTGCACCTCAACCAGACTACAAAAGTTTTTGCTCAATCTGCTGGTTCTTTCTACAGCTATGAAATGTATGAATTCCTTTAGCCACACTTTTCCAGGGTTTGTGTTCTATTTATGTGTCTATTTCCCTTCACCCTCACCTATTGATTCTTAAAACAATTGTATCAAAAATATCTTTATTTTTATAGCACACCTAGCATTTCTGAGGACTCAAAAACATATTCCTGTGTTTTAGAAAGACATGGTCTCCTGGAGTATACCAACATTCTCCAAAAAAGAGACTGCTGTTACATCTGCTGAAAGTAGGACAGCATGCAACGGACAGAAAGTCAGTCAGGATGATGTGGGTGTGTATGTCTGGGTGCTGTTTTGGGGGACTGCAGGCATTTTGTCCTTTTTGACAAGAGGACAGGGACTGCCCTGTGCCAGACACGACACATTCCAGCCAGCTCCAAAGTGAACCCATGCAAGACGCAGCTCCAAAGTGAACCCGTGCAAGACGCAGCTGAGGCCATCAGCCTCACAGCATGGTGAAGCAGGATTTGGTGAAAGTGTGTTTAAGAAAGTGCAAAATGCCAGCCATGAAAGTGAGGAAAAAAAAAATAAACACTTGACATCAACCCTGTAAACAACAAGTCAGTGAAGAAGGAGTTGAGAGGAAGAGGTCCTTCTCTCCAGGTCCCAAAGCAGAGATTCCACTGCACCACTGCTCCATTCTGGAGCAAATATGTACCCTGTAGCCCATGGGTACATATTTGGAGAAGGTATGGAGCAGGTACATATTTCCAGAAGGAAATGCACCTTGTGGAGAACCCATGCTGGAGCAGGAAAAATGTGTGGGGGAAAGTAGCTGGAAAGAAGACTTGTACTGACCCCAAAACTCCATTCCTATCCTCCTGGCCTCCCAGGGTTAGACAAGAGGAAGAGGACTTGTGAGTGAGGGAGAGAAGTTGAGCTGGGGGAAGAAAAGCTGGGAGGAGTAATTGTGAAGGTGGTGGTGGGGGGCGGTTTGTGGGGGTTTTGTTTGTTAGTTTGTTTGTTTTTGTCTTTGTTTGTCACTATCCAAAACAACTTTAATTAGAAATAAATTAAATTAATTTTTCACAGGTTGAATTTCTTTTTCCTGTGGCGGTAATTGGCAAGTAATCTTTTCTTTATCTTGCCTGATGAGCTTTTTCATCTTATTTTCTTTCTCTGCCCTGCTGGAGGAGTAGCAGTGACACATCAGCTAGGTCATTGTCTTGCAGCTGGCCAAGGTCAACCAGCTACGTAGGTTAATGAGGAATATTTGAGTTTTGCAACTCTTTTGAAAGTGCACCATCTCTTATGCCATGTAGATTTTGTAGCAAGCACGAAAAGGTGAGAATCACATGGTATGAAGAACAATACTATGAAGCACATCCTCTTTCCTATCTCTCCAAAGTCTGAGGAAGATTAAGGTCTTTATCTAGTCTCATCTCATTGCACCTTCATCTGAGAAGAGTAATCAACCCAAAGAAACAGAAGAAGGTGCTCAAAAGTCATGATAGCAGAAAATTTCAGAAATGCATTTTCATGCACTCCCTTGCAAATACCTCTTCAGCTCAGAAGTATGCTGACAATAAGGGAATGACAAGCTGTTCTTAAATTCCACTGAGAAGCTTAGAATGCACCTGGAAAAAAGTGAATCTATATAGCATGAGCATGATCAATAGGGGCATGACAGCAGCTTGGTGCCTCAGTAGACACAGAAGATGGGTTGACAGCTTGTAAAAGGTAAGTTTCATGTATTACTTCCACAACCCTCATACTGTATTGTAAAACTATTGCATGTTAGGGTACAAATTAGTCTTTCATCACCCTGTTGCTGGTCTAAGCAGGACATTGGTGAAGGCTTCTGTCAGTGCAGTCATTAAGTATCCATATACATAGAGTGTTATTCATGGGATTAATTCATTTAAGCAACTTAGTTGGCTAAAGCTGTGTGAAATGAATATTCAATTAAATGTGTTTTGGATCTCATTCAGATATTCAAATAAGCTAAACCTTTGGCTTGTTCATTTGTGAAATAAGGTCTTTTATATGGATGTAAAATAGCTTTTCACAATGGTTAAGCTCTGATCTCTGATCCGCATATGTGTAACAACTAGAAGTAGCATAATCCAGGAATTTGAGAAGCTAGCAACAGTATCTGCACTGAACTGCTGCTCCACTGGGACTTTTCACTCTTCCAAAACCACATTAGGCCAGACATGCTTGTCTTGCATGTCTGTACTTCAGGATAATGAAAATGCATCATTGAAACATGGAAGAGTAGTTCCTAGAACACCTGATCTTCCTTTTTCTTTTTGAAATTCTGGAATATGGTCTGTAAACACAGACTGATATTTTTCAGATTTTCAGGGGACTTTTTTTTTCTTATGAATTTCTAATAGCTAACTTCAAACATGCATTTCAGAACTTTTGAAAGCACCAACCTTTTTAAAATTAGATCCTCCCAGGCCTCTTAACCTAGGTTCTTAGTTTAAGCTGAAGATTCACATAATCTCTAGTACAGTGTCAGCTACATAGCCTGAAAAAATATGTGAAGTTTTGGATAAATATGAACAAGAACATGGCTGCATGGTTGAACAAGGGATGGCTATCTGCCTAGATGTCTCATTGTATTAAGAGAAACACATGCTTTCCAGTGCAACATTCAGCAACAACTAAAGAGATGAGCTACTCCACAGAAACAGGTGGGATAGGACTGCATCATTTATTTGGTTTGGGATTTTTTTAATATATCTGGAAAATATGGTCTAGCTGGGAGAGAGACGTCATAGGACAAACTCTACCTGATGACCAATTCAAATATCGATAGTTTCCTGTGTGTTGCATGACTAGAGTATTTCACCAAGTGAAAGGCAAGTTGTGTTGTAAGTGCTGTCATTGACAGGTGACACAGGTGGAAGCAGGTCGAGTGTATCTCTTTCTGTGAGAAATGACAGGCAAGAGTGCTGTTACTTTTGAATTCACTGGAGATGATAAAATACCTGCTTAATAAGGATAGAACTGATGACAGGGCTGAAAATAAAGAAATAAAGGCAACCCATCCCACAAATGCATCAATAAGCATTAAGAAAAAACAAAGAGCATTCTAAATATCTTTTTAATATGCTTGCAGGTTTTTGCACCACATTTCCCCCCCTTTTTCCTTTTTTTGGTTCATTGATTGGGATTTTTTCAGGAGAATCATTGCATACCTTATTTTGAGGATTAAATCCTATTCTTTCATGTCATAAATAGATTTAGAGAGACGAAAGGTGGTATAAAAAAGGGCAAATTTGCTAATTACGATCAAATTCAAATAAGAAAACATGGGAAACCCTAGTCTTTTCAAATGAGGAACAGACACCTAATTGTGTCACAATCAGATGACCAGGATAAAAATCTAAAATAAAAACTTACTCACAAAAAAAGTAACAGAAAAGTGAGAACCAAATTGACAAGACACAGGAAAATAACTTTTCCTCCTTGGGTTTTGTGGTTTTGTTTGTTTGTTTGTTTGTTTTTGTGTCCAAAGTGAAATATCACAGCTTTTTGTTTACCTATTGTTGTGGGGAAGTTCAGGGAAAATAAATAAGTAAGCCTGATTTAAGAAAAGGGTCATTTTTTTACAACCTGAATGGTTTTGGAGACTATTTTTAGACTCTACTTAATTTCTATTTGGTAGAGGCAGGGCGTCCTCCTTATCAAAGGATCCCATTGCCAACAGGAGTAATGAGGGTTAACTGTGCAAGGTGAAGGGTCAGGTGTGATACCTGTGAAGGACATGTCCTGACTGAAGAGGTATGACTGAGACACTACATGTGTGCTGAGTTTCTTTCTCTGCAGGTAATATCTGATAAAGTTTTGAAAGATAAAAAGGATAAAGGCAAGTATACAAATAAGTGATATCACATGATTTTGTGAAAATAATCCATGTGTCTTTCTCTTACTTCCTACAGAATACAACAGAAGTTTTATATATTACTGCAGTTCTGCCTGGCTGAGCTGAGTATTAGAGCCATCTTTAAAAGTTTTCTATCCTTGGAAAAATGTTACTTTAGTTTTATCTGGTTGAAAAATACTCTTATTACTTATTGTGCTGAAACATATTCTGACAAGTCAGATTTCAGATTTTTGTGCTATAGAGCATAGTATAGTTATAGTCTTCTTTGAAGATATTTTTATTTTCTTTAATTTGAAATTTTCTGCCATATGAACTAATAATAATTCTCAATTTCTTTTACCAAGAAAGAAATTAACCCAGGAAAAATGATCATTCGTGCTTCAGTCATGTGATCTAATTCCTTTTTGGATTGACGGTTTACCTATTGCAAAAAAACCATGAATCCAAAGTAAACTAATGAATCTAAACTTAGATTAAGTAAAGGTTAAATAAACTCCTAAAATAAAAGATAAGAATTTACCATTCCTGTGGCCTGACTTATATGACGAACGTTGAAAAAACTGTATGAAACAGGATATGCTAATTTCTGTAAAGCTAGATGAATTGCTTCATAACATCAGAAGCAGAAAGTCTTAGGAAAAATAGTTAAAATGAGATTATAAAAAATGTTTTCTTCAGAGTCAAAATAGGATTTCCCCAGACGGCACAGAAGTTCTAGATCTTTGTTTCACTCTAGCTTTTGCACAGAGTACATCTCTCAAGAGCATCTGCCTTTTGAAGTTGTTAACTCATACATAACTTGAGATTTATGTGTCTGAGCTCACATAGCGGTATTGGTATGCACAGGTTTTTATCCCATCTTTAACATCCAGATGAGGGATCAAGACGTTCTTCAGACTAAGTTTTCCCAAACTAAACCATTCTGCTAGATGCTTACTATGTAGTGTACCCTTCCCCAGCAACATGAGCCCCTCAAAAACAGCAAATTGATCCCTTTCATAAAGCACTCACCTCTTTTTACAGTCCTTGCTTAGCAATTGCAGAAGACCAGTTCTGCTTCCTTGGGTCCTTAAACAGTTCAAACCCATAGCCTCTCACCACCTTCTCTCCACCCAGATTCAAAAAATAGGACTAGATTCCAAGGACAGTTAAGGTGGGAATACTTCTCATTGTCCCTGTGTAATGGCCACTCATAGCCAGAAAATTGTATGAGCCTTTGGGAAGGGGAAAAGCAAAAATTACCAAATTACTTGTCTTGAGGCTTTACAGTTCCAAAAGCTGGCATGGCAATAAGTTTGGAAACACTTGCATTTCATACTTAGCTGTGAAAAGTGTTACTTTCACAAAATTTAAGAGAAACATTTGGGTTCAAGGAGAGCTAAATACCTGGGGATGCAGAGAAGGAATGGACCACATGTGCAGATATGCATCAGAGTTTCCATGTATCACTTCTTAACAGGTGAGAGTCCAGGATTTCTGACGCACTTGTTCTAAAGAAACCATATTTTTTGTGTCCTTTTGCTAGTTCTGACTACTGGAACTGCTCCTGTTTTGCTAAAAGGATAGCTGGGGGAGGGAGAAGGGATGGGTCAGGAGGGGCTGGAATGTCTGGGGACAGTGGTGGGAGTGCAGCAATCACATTAGTGACTGTTCCTGGGGTCCCGGGGCAGTTGTGCTCAGCGTGAGCAGAGCAGAGCAGCTCCCCAAGCTGGACTGCAGAAGAAACACCCCAGTGCCAGCCCCGTGTGGCCACTCAGCATCTATATCCAGAAACAGTGGTATTTCCTGGGCTTTCCAAGGAGCAAGAGTTTTCCAAATAAACCTTTCTGTACATTATTGTGCTTCAGATCCTGGATAAAAACTATTTTAAATATTACGCGTTCTCACCTCAGCTGGATTTTAATGCTGATCTGGAAGAGAAATGAATGGTCTAAACAACTCATTTGCTACTTCTTATTATTAAAATGTCACCGAAACTCTTGATAGAATTAAAATATATCAAAGTAAATACTTTTCTGTATTTGTATTAAATACCCAATTGCAATAAGCCACTTTATGGGCCAGTGAACTGGAAAATGAAATTATTGTATTAATGTGACTTTTTACTTATTACAGGAAAGCAGTGTCATAAAAATGTCAGCATATTGGCTTTTCACACCAGAAAATAAAACCAAAACAAGAAAAATCTGCTGAAGTAGAGTCAAAAGACATTGTTTAACTTTTTTTTTTTTCCCAGCTCTGTCACTTTGTATTTAGTATCTAGAGAGGAAGTGCTTTATGACTGATTAAAATAGCCTTTAAGATGAATGCTGAAGAGAAAGCATGGAGACCCTTCAGCAGATTATTTTTTTGTACACGATGACCATTATTTTCCCAGCCTACCTGGCCTCCAGGGCTCTTTATGGTAAACGTGAATCTACTCTGCCAGTCTCTAGTCTCTCATGCTGTGCACTCAGTTCCCTGTGTGTGCTCCATGTGTACATCCCCTGAAACAGCTAACTGGAAACATACAGCATTTAAATATCTCTGCAAGATAGTTGCAAACCCCAGTGCTCCTGCCTGCCCTGCTCCAGGCTGGGGCAGTGGGATAAATCCAGCTGCCATGGCAAACCCTCACCACTCTTGAGCTTGTATGTCCCAGAAGATTTTTAGTGTTAAAGATGATTTTTACCAAAGTTATTATCATCTTATATCTGTGTGCAGGAAAAATGTGTCTAATCTAATTTTATTTGATATTTGACATAATCCTTCCTAAGCAATAAATTAAAAACATTGGTACTGGTATGAAAAGGGACTCCAGGTTTTAATTTAGATTTGGGTAATCATAATCCTGCCTGCTATAAGAAGTTTTTGTTAATATGAATTTAGTTCTTAAGAGATTTTTTTTTCTTAAAGCCATCTTGCTCATTAAATCTCTTACTAAACCTGATTCAATCAAAACCTAGTATTAAGCACTGCATCAGTGCAGTTCACCACTGATACAATTCCTAAAGCAAATTAATATGATCCACAGAAGAATGGGGAAAATAGTAATGATGTAAGGACACACATTTATTCTGCTGATTATTCAGAATTTAGGAATGTTTTGACAACTGTAGGTAGACCTTTCAGCAATATGTTTTCCTATTCATTCAACATGTTTAATGAACATTAGCAATTGCAGTTATTACTCAACTTCAAAATTTTCTCTCACAGCGTCAAAACCTCTTACTGTGCTTAATAGATCAGAGTAACATTGGAAACTCTTCATCTTTTTTTGTTTTGGGAAATGTTTGGGGTGTTTTTCTCAGAAAGGTAATCACAAGCTGGCAGATACAGCATCTCAGCAATCAGCAAGAACAGTGGTGAATAGCATGCAAATATACTCATGAAATTAGCTTACATAGTAATCTACAAGTGGATAGCTTCAAATAACACTGGCATTGTAAGATTTCTCAACTGCTATATAAAAAATTCACAATAGGAATAAATGTGTCAAATAATATCTTCATAGTGATTTCAGTGGCTTGTTATATATAATGATCTTATTTCTCTGACCTAAATAACACCTCTGATGACATCAGAAAAGACCTCCCAGCAGAAAACCGAACCCAAATTTCAATCATGTCTTTGATAAGTTGGTATTTCTAGGCACTAAACTGAAATATACCACATAAATAAAAGACCAATACTATCTGAATTTTGAGGCAGCAGCCTCTAAACTCTTCTCTTCATAACTGATCATTCCTGCAGATGTTTAAAATATCATAGGTGATTCTTGGAGTTAAGAACCAGAGTTTGGTCAGGTGTCTACATTCTTTCAGTCTGTTCTTGACTGGCTTGGTGAACAGAAAGCTTCTTTCTCACCTGTGCTATGATATTAAGGGTCTAGACAGTTGTGCTCCAGATATGCTCAAAAACATTAGGATAAGCAAGTAGACAAGCAAGACTCTTTTTTTCACATAAAGGAATCATGGAAAGTGGCCAGGGTGCTCCTGGTTTCATGCTAGACTAATAATAATATCAGATTGCCAAACTCCATTGAGAGTTATATATTGATGATCTGCCAAAGACTGTCCAAGAAAATACTGTGCTGGATGGCTAAGGAGATGAGTGTGACTTCCTTCTGGACTGAATGAAAAAACATGGTAGGATTTGGAAGATCCTGTTAATTTGCGTCTTCCCTCACCTGGGATTCTGAAAAACCTGAGGTCCTGATACCAGGTGTACGAGATAGTTTCACAGGAGAAGCTCCATTTAGGCTATATGCAGTTTAATATGAGCAGTTTGGCTATAGCCAGCACATAGTTTATAGCATCAGGAAAGTCTTAGAAAGCAGCACAGGCAGTTTCACAACCTTCTTTATTCTAAAAGGTTTAATACAGCCCCTATGTCTCAGAAAGATATTCCCTAAGTGAAAACTATGTTAGAGATAAACTGAATGTTTGCCTTGCTGCCCCTCTTGCTTCAAGGAGTCTGGGGGATAGAATAGTTTCTTAGTAATTAGGACACTTAGTAGTTAAAGAATAGGTCTGGGATTCTGATTTCCTGAGTTGGTACTTCATACTACAGACTGAATTGAAACAACATTACAGAGTCACCTACAAATAGATATGCATGGTTAGACCCTGAACAAGGAAGATCTGGCCAAGAGAGGTGAAAGTCATCATGACCTGTGGCTACAGCTGAAATGATAAAGCAGAGCTCAGGACTAAAAAGAAGACAGCAAAGCAAAAGTAGGAACACAGTCCTGGATCTCAGGAAAGCAAACTTCAACATTTTCTGCCTGGATAAAATCATGGGATGCAGCCCTGGAAAGAAGACAGGTCTGGGAGACCTTGTAGATATTTGAGGACAACCCCCTCAAGCTTCCAGCAACTAGGGAATCAAGAAAATGAAGCCCACTTGTCAGCCATTCAGGCAAAGGGAAGGGCCATCTCCAGGCCATTACAGGCAATTTAAAAAGGTCCATGGGGAGTGTGAGTGACCTAGAGCATGGTGAACAGGGGTGTGGCACAGCAGCTTGCATGGCAGTTCAAGCAGGCAGGGCAAGCAGGCAGGGTTGCAGCCACACTTCTGGTACTGGATTGTGTTGTGTAATTTTTTTTTTCCCTGGCAATGGTTTTCAAACAACCAAAAACCATTGCTAGTAAAAGTGTACTAACATAAACAGAATGCTCCATGAAGGATAGAAATGTCCAAGCCATTGGCTGCATGGAATTTCTGAGCCTGGTGATAGTATCAGAGGAAAAGACAATTGCAGATGGTGCAAGTAAGTGAATGATCTTCTCTGTCTCATGGCAGAGCATAAGGAAGAAGCAGAAAGACTAAAGAGTATTATGGAAAGTGAAAGGGAAATAGTCTGGTGAACTTACACCCTTTCAGCCCTGAGAAATGCCCACCAGAATTCAAATAAGATCCATGCCTCTTACCATCATGAAGTAGAAGACCTATGTCCTGGTTTGGAGTAAATTAGGGAAGAACCTCCAAAAGGAGTCCCCTAAACCAAACCTCCACCACCCCTTCCCCCCCAGCCCTGGGTTCGGGAAGGAAAATACCTCGGAGGAAAGTGGAAAAACCGGTTTATTGACAAAAATACACTCCCCAACACCAAATAGTGGGAAAAGACGGGTTACTGTGATGAGGAGGGTGCTGACGCGTCTCTGTCTGGCCCGGGTCTTCTCCAACTTCTCAGGTCAGGTCAGGTCCGGAGCCGGTTCAAACCTTGGTGGGGGGGGGGTGGGAAGAGAAAGAAAGGAGGGGAAAAAAACAAACAGAAGCAGCGGGGGGAAGAAAAAACGGCAGCAGGGGCAGCCGGAGAGCAGAGCGAGGCAAAGCGAAGCGAAGAAGGCAAAAGCAGCCGAGCCAGCTGAAGCAAGAGCCGAAAGCAGCCAAGAAGCAAAAAGGAGGCAGGAACTGCAGGCTCCTGCCCAAGAGGGCGGGATTCAGCTGCGAGACATAACAACATATCCAAGATATGGGATGGATATATGGGATAGGAGGCAGCTCAACCCAGAACAACCTAGTAGATGTGAGGGGAATGGAAATAGGTCCCTGCTGGGGTGGTAATAAAAATTCCATCCTGACCCCCATCACCTTCCCAGGTACCACTTCAAAATAGGTATGAGACCCTGGATCCAGAGGTTCAGGCAGAAGATACCAAAGAAAATAATCTGCCTGGCGAGTCTCCCAGTTACACTTAGCCTGTCAGATGGATCAAAACATTTAATATTAAAAGAAAAGAGTACTCATGGTAGGCAACTTCCTTCTGAGGGGAGCAGAGAGCCCTGTATATCAACCAGCCCCATCCCATAGGGAAGTCTGCTGTCTGCCTGGAGCCCAAGTACAGGAAATCATCCAGAAAGTCCCTGAGCTTATCCAGCCCTCTGATTATTACTCCACTGCTGATTATCCAGGCTGTCTATGATGAGGTTTACTAGAAGGGCACTGTTGCAATTAAAAAGGACTTCAAGGCCCTAGGTCAATAGGTTGATATGGCAGGAGCACAGGTGGTGTTCTGCTCAGTCTCTTCAGTAGCAGGGATGAATGATGAAAGTAACAGGAGAACCTACAAGATCAATAAATGGCTTAAGGGCTCATGCCATCAGTCGAATTTTGGGGTATTTGATAGTGGGGCAACTTTTATGGCATGTAGTCTCCCAGAGTCATATAGGCTCCATCTATCTAAAAAGGACAAAAAAGGATTTTAGCCCGTGAGCTGGCAGGGCTGATTGAGAGGACTTTAAACTAGGTTTGAAAGGGGAAGGGGATGCAACCAGGCTCCCCAGAAATGAGTCCAACGGTGGTAAGCCAGAGTCAGGTGAAATCAGCAGCCCAGCTGAAGTGGATGCACACTAATGTACACACCATGGAAAAAAAGATCGAAGTCAAGGTATGGCAGAAAAACTATAGTCACCATCACAGAGACGTGGTGGCACACACATGACTGGAGTGCTGAAATGGGTGGCTACATCTTCAGAAGGGACAGGTGAGGTAGGAGAGGTAGGGGGTACCTCTGTATATTAGGGAGACTCTCAATGCTGTGGAACTTGAGATTAATGATAAGGTTGACCCCCTATGGGTGAGAATAGGTAGGAAGGACAACAAGGCCAACATCCTGGTGGAAGTCTGTTACAGACCAACCAACCAGGATGAAGAAGTGGATGACTTATTCTATAAGCAGCTGGAGGATGTTTCAAGATTACCAATTAAGATTGTTGCTGTGGGAGACTTTAACCTGCCAGATATCTGCTGGGAAGTCAACACGGCAGAGAAGATGCAATCTAGGAGGTTCTTAGACTGTATGGAGGACAACTCATTGACATAGCTGGTGAGAGAACCCACCAAGGGTGAGCTTCTGCTAGACTTGCTGTTTGCAAACAGAGAAGAGCTGGCAGACATGTGGTGGTTGAAGGCATCTGGGATACAGTGACCATGAAATAATAGTGTTCCTAATATTCAGTGAAACAAGGAGGGGCATCAACAAAACTTTCACTCTGGACTTCCAGAGGGTGGACTTCAGCCTATTCAAGAGACTGATTTAGGGAGTACCTTGGGAAACAGCTCTTAACAGCAAAGGGATTAAGGAAGCATGGACATACTTCAAGAAAAAAATCTTGCAGGAGCAAGAAGGTATAGGAGCAGGGAGTCTCTATGTTTTCCAAAAGATGAACCAATGGGAAAGATGACCAGCCTGGATGGGCAAGAAGGTTTTGAAGGAGCTACGGGAAACAAAAAGCGTATATCACCTTTGGAAAGTGGGGCAAGTAAGTCAAGAAATGTTTAGGGATGTTACTAGGTCATGCAGGAAAAAAATTAGAGACAAAAGCCCAATTAGAACTTAATCTGGCCATGTCTGTGAAGGATAATTAAAAAAATAGTTTACTGATACATTAACAGTAAAAGGAGGGCAAGGACAACCTCCACTGGATACAAGACAGAATTTAGTGACTGAAGATGAGGAAAAGGCAGAGGTTCTTATAGTCTTTGGCTCAATTTTCAACAGTAAGGCAGGTCATCCTTAGGACAACTGGCCTCCTGAGCTGGTAGATGGGGGTCAGGGAGCAGCAGAATAAGTCCCCTGGAATCCAGGAGGAAGCAGGTAGAGACCTGTTGAGCCACTTAGATCTCCCATGTCTATGCAACCAGATGGGATCCATCCTAGGGTGATGAGGAAGCTGGCCAAAGAGTTCACCAAGCCACTCTCCATTGTTTGTGATCAGTCCTGGCTCACTGGCTTTCAGATGACTGAAGGCTGACCAGTGTGACACTCATCCACAAAAAGGGCCAGAAGGAGGATCTAGGAAACTACAGGCCAGTCAGCCTCAGCTTGGTGCCTGGCAAGGTTATGGAACAGATTGTCTTGAGTGCCATCACACAGAACCTACAGGATGGCCAAGGGCTCAGACCCAGCCAGAATGGATTTAGGAAGGGCAGGTTCTGCCTGGCCAACCTGATCTCGTTTTATGAGCAGGTGACCTGCCTGGTAGATGTGGGCAAGGCTGTGGATGTTGTCTATTTGGACTTCAGCAAGGCCTTTGACACCATCTCCCACAGCACACTCCTGGAAGAGCTGGCAGCCCACAGCTTGGATAGGAACACTCTTTGCTGGGTTAAGAACTGGCTGTGTGGCCAGGCCCAGAGAGTGGAGGTGAACAGGGGCACACCCAGTAGATGGCTGGTCACTAGTGGTGTCCCCCAGAGATCTGTGTTGGGCCCAATCCTGTTTCACGACTTTATTGATGGTCTAAATGAGGAGATTGAGTTCACCATCAGCAAATTTGAAGATGACAACAAGCTGGGAGCACATGTTGATCTGTTGGAGTGTAGGAGGGCTCTGCAGAAGGACCAGGGCAGGCTGGACTGATGGGTCAAGTCCAACAATATGAAGTTTAGTAAGTCCAAGTGCCAGGTCCTGCACTTTGTCCACAACAACCCCAAGCAGAGCTCTAGGCAGGGGACAGAGTGACCTCCATGGTCTTTTATAACCTCAATGATTCTTTGATTCTGTGAAGAAGCATGCCTACATGAGCAAAAAACTCCTAACTGAATTCAAAAAGGAACCTCACAAGGTATGAAATCAAAGATACATGACCCAAGAGGAGTTGCTACCTGATATTGCAGCAGTAGAACTAGAAATGTTCCTTTGACCTTTCTAGCCAGCTGGCATTGAATCTGGCAAGGGATGTGAAGGGTAACAAGAAAGGCTTCAACATGTCTATGAACAGCAAAAGGAAGACTCAAGAAAATGTGGGACGGCTGTTGAAAGCAGCAGAGAATTGATGAGAAATAAAGAAGCGGTCAAGTTATTTGATGCCTTAGTATTTTAACTTTTATATTTTTCATATATTTGTAATCCTGTAATTCTTTAGTGTATAGTCTAAAATTCATATGCTGTGCTAACCACTGTCTTCCCATTTTGGTCAGAGAAATCAATTCCTCTGTAGGTCTGGGAATCAAGGAACCCTCACTGTCTCAGGCGCTAAGAAATGTAAACAAAAGGGAGTTGCAAGGGACACACATGGGGTGAAATGACTTCATTACCTGAAGCTGTAATTGGAAGATTGCCCCTCAATATGCAAATGGACCAAACTTATAAAAGTATGAAAACATTGTCCATTTTGGGTGTAAGCCTCTGGGTGACTTTGTCTCCCCAAGGTGTACCTGAAGGCCCTTCAATAAATATAACTGCCTTTTATTCCCTTAATTTCATCTGGCCTCTATTTTTAGGTAAACCTGGAAAAGGCATCGGTTTCTGGCAGCTCAGATGGGACAAGGAAGCTTCTGGTAAATCCTCTGGGCTGAGAAAGAGCCAGCTGCTTCCCTCCCCACACCACCGGCAGTTCAGGGGAGCCGTGGCCACAGTCCAGGTGATGTCAGAGCCCAAGGACCCTCCACATCCAGCATAGAGGCACGTGAGTAAGTGAGTTAAAAGCAGTTTTGTTGTTAGCACCTAGGTTTAGTGTTAAGAGATCTCTTAGTTTTGTTTGGTGTGTGGAAGGATCTGAGAGGGTCCAAGGGGAGTTTTCATTTGTTTGTCGTTACCCCTGTTTGCTCCTAAAGTAGGGGGATAACGCCCCCTGAAAGATTGGAGTTTTAGGCAAATTTTGGTCTGAGAGCAGCAACAGCACAGTGAGTTAGGCCCCACAATGCTGGTCCAGAAGCTGTGAGTTTGAGTCCCGTGTGGTTCTTGCTCTCTCTCTCTCTTTGCTTATTCATGTTTGTCTTCAGGTTGGTTCACTTTACTTATTTGGGTTTTTTCCTGTTTGATGAACAATGAGGTGGAACTTCTCATGTGAACATACAATACAAGCATCTTGAGATTCCCCTTTAGGCTTAATAATGAAAAATTGGCAAATATTAACAGGCAAAAATTCATTGCTTTCAAAACCTGAATTGATAAGATTCTCAGAACTAATGTGGCCAACTTGTAACTTAGACAACAACACAGCTTGGCTGAATTTGGTAGCTTAAATGAGGAATTAATATCAAATTTATTTTCAATTTAAGTCTCGCATATGTTTTTGTGGAGAACTTGAGTATGCTAGGCTTTTTATAATTTTATCACTTAAGGAAAAGCTACTAGGACCTATGAAAAACATCATGTGATGCTTTTAAGAAAGAAGAGAAAAAGGGATGAAAAGAAAGAGCCAGTTCTCAGCCCATGTGTGAGGGTCAGGGAGGAGGTGGAAATGGATTCAGTGCCTCTTTGCCTGAGTCTTTACCAGTAAAACTGGCCATAAGGAAATGCAGGACTCAGACACCAGAAGGAAAGTCTGGAACAAAGAAGACTTTCTCTCAGTGCAGTAGCACCAGGCTAGGGAGCACTTAAACGACATACAGCAGCAGTCCATAGCCTCTGGCACTTGGTATCACAAGTGCTGAGGAAGCTGGCTGACATCATTGTGCTGCCACTGTTGATCTTTGGATAGTCTTAGCAACTGGGAGAGGTTGCAGAGAACTGGAAGAGAGGAAAGGACATTCCTATATTCAAGAAGGCCAAAGGAATATCCAGAGAATACAATTCAATGTGTTTTATCTCAATTCTATCTGGAAAACATTTCCAAACCCATGAAAGAAAAGCATAAGATTGGAATTAGACTGCATGGATTTACAAAAGGGAAATAATGGTTATAGAACCTTATAACTTACTATGATGAGGTGAAGTTTCTTCAGCAACTCCTTCAGGAGTGCTGTGGGAGAAAACATCAAAGCCTGTATTGAAGTCCAGGTAGAAACATTTGCCTCAGCCTTTCCCTCATCCACTAGGACGGTCACCTGGTCATAAAAAGAGATCATTATTTTCATTATTGTTTACCATCTTCATTGATAACCCATGTAATGGAAGAGAGTGCACCCTCAGGGAGTTTTAAAATGGTGTAGAACTGGGAAAAGCTGCTCATACATGACATGACTGTGCTGCCATGCAAAGCATTCATGACAGGCTGGAGAGCTAGGCATAGAAAGATGTTAGGTTTAACAAACAGAAGAACAAAATCCTGCCTTAGCAGTAAATAACCACAGTCCCTCATTCAGCTGAGAGGCCACCTTGCAGAAGAGGAGTTTTGCAGAGAAGGACCCTGGGTCCTGGTAGACATCTTGTTACCCATGAACCAGTGGTGCAGCCTCACAACAGAAAAAAGGAGAATAATGTCCTAAGGTGTGCTAGAAAGGGAAATCCCAGTCCTTTCAACAGAAGTGATGCTTCCTTTCTGATCAGTACTGATGAGACCATGTCTGGAATACTATGTATAGTATTCCAAAGTTCAATCAAGACACAGACTTTCACAGAACCTATCTACCCCAGGTCACAAAGATGATCAAATGACTGGAGCATTTGCCATATATGAGGACTGCTGAGAGTGTTTAGCTTGTGGAAAAGTCTCAAGGAGCATCTTATTATTGTGTATAACTATCTGGCAGAAGAGAATGAAGAAAGCAGAATTAAACTTTTTTCAGTGGTGCCAAGAGAACAAAAAGCAATGAGCTTTTTGGTTTTGTTTAAAAAGTTTAAAAATAGTAAATGCAGCGTAAACACAAGGAAACCTTTTTTTTCTAAGAGGTCATCTCAATCTTTGGTGACACAGAAAATCTGACTGGACACAGTCCTGAATAAAATGCTGTAGGTGACCTTGCGTGAGCATGGAGAGTAGAATAGATGATCTTCAGATCCCTTCCAACCTAAATGATTCTGTGATTCTGCTTTTCTATGAACCCAAAATGTTAGTGGTAATTTTGGAGGAAATTATCACCTCATCATGCTGTTCTAAATCAGATAACTGTCCAAATTAACAATTCCTGCTGGTTGAACAAGCCCAATCACTGCTACCTGACTGGCACAAATCACAGCATAAATTTAGAGAATGGAAATGTAATGGAAGCATCCATCAATATTTATTTCCTTTTATGGATACATTGTTCCTTTCACATATATATAATGAAGTGCACACATAAAGCTTTGTTACAGTTCTGACTCTACCCTAATGTGTCGGATTATCTTTTAGTTTTTCAATTATCTTTCTCTGCCCCAGCCACTCAACAAAGATAGTAGCTGCAGAAATTTATCTTCTCCATGGCTGTAACTATAGCAACCCAAACAGTTCATTTGCTGTCTCAAATAATATGCACAACTGTCTCACTAACAATTCAGTGAGGACATTGACAAATTATCTCAGTATTCGGGCAGACATTTAAAATATGCAGATATTTGTCTGAATTTTAATATGACTGACAGATACTCAAATGATAAAGTGTGTGATTATTAAATGAAATGAAAGAAAACTTTTCCCTGAGGATACTTCTCATTAAAGGTTTCAAAATAGAGATTAATATATTTAGTGGCATAGATTCTCTGCTAGAGATAAGAGATATTTTGTTAATATGTTAGAACTTTCTTGTCCTAGACATTGTTTTTTCTTTATTAGCTAATCAGAGAGGGAAGAGAAGCAAAAGAAGGTCTTCTCCCTCTCTATTCTCATCCCCTCCTGTTCTATGCCTTCCCCAATGTAACTGAATATTCAAGGAAAGAAGAGCAGCTTTTGAAAAACTCAACAGAACGTAATTACATGGGAAGAAGCAGCGTGTGGTCCACTGGCATTATCATTAATCTGATATGAAAGCAAGAGAAGTCAGCCTCTTTGCATGTTAAATATTGACCTTCCTGATGAGAATTAGCATGTGACTCTCCCAGAGGAACTGCATGTCAGGTAGAAGCTGAGCACATTTTTACAACAAGGTTCGTTACACACAAAAATAGATACACCAAAGAAACTGTGGGATGTCCATTGCTAGAGGCACCAGATGAGGCTAGAAGCAGTCTAATGGAACTTTGAAATTGTCTCTGTCTTGCATGGGTTTTTTACCAGATGACCTCAAGAGATCTCTTTCAATCCAAATTAGGTTCTAAGTCCATTGCATCCCTTCACATAAGCCTTATGAATTAGGTTAATTAATAAACCTTCAGTCTCTGTACATACATACTGAATTCTTACTAAAGAGACAAAGGTGGAAGACCTTTTCTTCATAACTAGTCCATCTCCAGAATTTCCAAGACCATGAGGTCAGTATTTACTTTTATAATAGCATTGCACTTCAAAAAGAGATTACCTCATTTGTAATGCTTCCTACTCTTTTGACCATTCATTTCTTGCAGGAAGTGTTGAACACTGTCAACATTTCACATGGGCAGCTACCCTTCAACATTGGTCTTGACTGTAGGTGCGAGGTCAAAAGTATCGTTATCTGTGTACCGATCTTCTCCACCAATGGACCCAGATGTCAACTCCTTTTTCCTGGCTTCTCACCTGGCTTTCTGTCAAAAATAACAAGAACAGTCATGTGAGATGAACTTTTCATGCTTAATTTCTTTCCTCATGTATCACTTGCATAACAGTATATTCCATTCAGGTGGAATTTAAACAGTGACTTCCCAAGCTGACAAACAAGATGTTCATGAGGAAAAGGGCTATTTTAACACTGACTGTCAAAGAAATATATACTAGGTGCCCAACAACTTTACTGATGCTAAACAAATAATGAAATAACCCTCCCAAGGGGGGAAAAAACTGAAACCCGTGCAAAAATTATATATTATTTGCCCTCAGGCCCCAAGAAACAAGAGCTCTTTGTTATTCTAAAATTTTGACTGTTATTCTAAAAGTGACTTACATGTTTGCAAAGTTAAAACTGACCAAAAAAATCCCAAAAAGCAAATAAATAAAAGAATAAATACAGAAAAGGAACCTGAACAAACTATTTTCATACTATTTACTGGAAGACCAATGAGGTTCGCAAATGCTAAATATGTTCTTTGTTAAGTAAAAAGCATAATGAAAGAACTGATCCTAAATATTGAAACAAATCAGCTGCTGGCTCCAGAAGGTATTCCTGAGAAGATAATCTCTGCATGATCACAATTAGAAAAAAATTAACTTTTCACAATCACAACTTTATACTTCTGAGAATAATTCTTCAGCAGTGGTTTCCATCTTAATTTACCTTAGTCTTTGGAGCAAGTCAAAGTTCACTGTTTCAATTTTTTTCCTTGCCATAACTGAAAGCTCAGAAGAGCATCTGGAAGGAGAACCTGTTTGTAAGTAGGAAAAATGCATTCTAAAAATTAAACAGAGTTGGTAATTTCAATGAGACTAAATGTTGCCGAGAAGGATGAAGACACATTGAGTCTGCTTCAAGAATCATCAACAAGAAGTCTTTTTTGAGGGAAATCTCTTCAGACAAAACAGTTTCTTGAGCACCAGGAAACAAAATGCATCCCTCATCTCCTGGACAACACCTTGCTTACTGAGTTGCAGGTGTGTTCCTGACATATTTGCCCTTCTGTTTGCCCTTATCCTTGCCTCAGTGGTTTCTGAAGTTATCTATATTTTTGATTGCTTGTATTTCCTAAAGGTACCTGCATTTTTGCTGTTCAGGGATATAAATAAGTCTTAAAAGGTCCGGTTGAACAATCTCTAACCATGCTGCTTTTCTGCCAATAACTTTAAAAAGCAAAGGAAATAAACATGCAGATTTCAAAAATGCTAAGTGTATCCACCACATCAGAAATTTTAACCTAGGTAAGCTATAAAAAGGAGGACTTACATAAATAGAAGTTTCATCAAGCAGTGACAACTAATGAAGTGCTTTGTAGGATGATTGTGTAAACAGGAAGTGAGTAAAAATTAAGTCAGATTATAGAAAAGGGTACTTCTTCCATCACCCAACACTACCAGTGAAGAAGATAATTTCATACTGAAGAGGTATTGTAAGATCCTATTTCCCTTTCTAACAGCTTTTTTTGTGGCCATCTCTTACTTTTCTATATTTTTTCTTCCTGTTACTATGGAGGGGAGGAATCTCACCACTAACCAGAAGTCAGAAAGCCAAGGGGACATTCATTTAATCTTGGAGTTCTCTGTGCCTTAGAGAAATACTTTACTTGATGGGAAAAACTAAAATAGGTTATCAGTACAGAAGACCTGCTATAGGAAAGACACAAGTAAATTTTTTGCAGGGACCATATTCTCCTTACTTTTTACAGGCAGAAATACAGGTTTGGCTTGGAGGTCATAGATGATTCTATAGAATGAGAAGAAAAAGTCTGCTTTTATAGAACAAGAAGAGAAACACTGCACACTGAAGATAGAAGCTAACTTTTTATTTTTATATTTTTAGGTAAAAGTAAAGAAATAAAGTTCTGGAAAATGGATTGCCAGAATGCAAAATGCATTGAGGACACAATCTACTTGCCTTTCCGACAGGCTAGTGAAAACTGATTAGCAGACATAAGCTCACCTCTTTCAGGAGGAATGGTGACAGGGTGTCTGAGAAGGCAAAGGGGATGTACAGGCTTCAGGACTAGCTCTTAGAGAAAGAAGTGTGTCTAAGGCCCTCTAAGCACCTAATACCTCAGCAGGAAAAAGTGGTACATACATAAACAACATCTGGTCTTTTAGCAGGTTTGCTGAGACATATAAGGCAGATACACTGCTGTGTACTTCCCTCTCTTTTCACTGCCACCTTATTTTCTGCATGGCAGATGACAACGCTCTGTACGAATGTGTGTGTAAGCCTTTCTGTGACCTGTGTCCTGAGGAGATGGCTCCTGTTCTCTGAATATACCAAGCAGGGCCTGAGCTCACATTGGGCAGTTACTGAAGCTTAATAGTAGTAAAGCAATAGTCCAAGGGGTCTGGAGAAAGAGTGGAATGAGAAGACATTTAAAGGGCAAGAATGCAACTTGGAATGAAGAGGCAACTTGGGAGTATGTAGTTATATGTATGTTTGTATGTATGTATGTATGTATATTTGCAGGTGTGTCGCAGTTTAGTTACTCTGCTACAGTGGAGGCTTTGGTATTTAGACATACAGCACGACTTCCACTTTACTTTCATGAGTGGGTCGGGCCATGCAACAGACGCAGAGTACCAATATGGTAGACGGTTGCAAAGACGTTTATTAAGTAAAAGGTTCAGTTTATATACTCTCGGGTCTTCTACTACGTCAAACAGGATATTGCCACACTTCCCGGGTTAGTAGTTGGAGTGGAAAAGTACTGGCACATGTTAGTAGAGGGTCTACAATCCTTTCAGGGGTAGCTTATCTTAAGAGGGGGTTGGGGCTTGCTCTTTTTCCTCTCTGTTACAGCCCGAGATCTTCCGCTGTCGCCTGTCCCTATCCAACCACATCTCCCCCCCCCCTCTCTCACAAAAGAACAAGGTAGTTATACATATATATATATATAGATATAGGCACTAAATAAGGTAGAAGGTTAGGATTTAACAAGAGAAAAAGGAGTTTGGAAACCTGAGTAAGTTTTTGCCAGGCAAGTTCAGAGATCTTGTGACTGGCAATTTTAAATTCACAGCATCTCATGTTGGCCTATGAACAGAATGTTAGTCTGATCTAGGCGAGCTTTGACAAATGAGACTATCTTGTTCAGCAGGCATGGTCCGAAGGTAACAGCTAGAAGTAGCATTGCCAATGGGCCTACCAAGGTGGATATTAAAGTGGTTAACCATGGGGATTGGTTAAACCAGGATTCGAACCAGCCTTGCTGAGCTTCCCTATCTTTCTGTCTCTGAGCCAGTCTGTTTCGGAGTTCGGCCATGGAGTCCCTGACGACTCCGGTGTGGTCTGCATAGAAACAGCATTCCTCTTTCAAGGCGGCACACAGGCCTCCCTGCTGCATGAACAGAAGTTCCAGTCCTCGCCTGTTCTGCAGGACCACTTCTGAAAGCGAAGAGACTGACTTCTCCAAGTAGGAAATGGACTTCTCAATCCTCTGCAGGTCCTCATCTATAGTCATTTGTAGCTGAGACAGACCCTGGTGTTGTGTTGCCAGGGCTGAAACACCTGTCGCTGTGCCGGCTGATCCCAAGGCGAGCAACATTGCGATAGTTACACCTGTCAATATCTCTCTTTTGTGGAGCCTGTTGGATTCTTCAAGAAGGCTGTACATTTCTTCGTCTGAGTGGTACAGGACCCTAGGAACAATCAGAACTTGGACACAGAAATCGTTAGAATCATCAAACTTGGGAAGAAATACACACGGACTTACTCCAGACCTCTGACAAACCCACATTGCAGATGTAGCAGGGATTACCCACTTGTTATTCTTTCTGTTAGGCTTTACAACTCTGGTACAGACATTCCCTTTTCGCTCAGCTAGGGTTGCATTACCAAAGCATTTGCCTCGGCCTGTGACTTGACTTAGGGTAATGCCTCTGCGAGGTGTGTCCCATCGGCATTGCTGGGGTGCATCAGCGGCGGAGTAACTGAATGGGGTGTTTAAAGCAACTCCTTCGTAGAAAGGGGGTTGGACATCATAACAAAGCCAACAGGAATTGGTTAGGTTAGGGTTAGATTCGTTCAGGGATAAGAAGGTAGCTTCTAACATACGAAGAATTGGATCGGGATCTGACCTGGCTAATTTGTCCATCTGAAAGACTTTTGTATCACTAGTTGGGATTCTGCTGACACTTGTAGGTGCAGCCTTAGGGTAGGTCATATTTCTCTTTGTCTGCGTGCTTTTAATTATCTTGTTGGGCCCAACCGCTCGGGGTTCTGAGGGTTGAAACCTGGTAATTCGCACGTTCACCCACTTTTTTGACCCTTGAAGGACCACTGTCCATGTTTTACCCACCGTCCAGCTAGGATGATTGGGTTGCAAAACTGTCATGTTATAGTATATGCACTTTCGAACTTTTGGGATTTTATAGCTATACCGATAGGAATTCCCGTGTACAGAGAGAGGTGTTTTACAACCTGCGGGTGCCCAGGTGAACTGCAGGAATTTGTCAGGTTCTTGCGGGTCCCACCCAGGCCCTGACGGCCTGGCGTCTGTTACTATGGTCTCACATCCCCAATGTCCGCAATATCCCCAGCCGGGGTTATTACAATAACTTTTTCCTGCGTTTGAAGCTGGGCACCAATAGGATAGGTATGTGTGTGATGAAAATGGAGAATGGGGGTCTACCTTTGGTTGTCCTGGAAACAAATCGATAATACGGAGCACGAAGGATGGACTGTTTGGTGTGGTGATGTCTCTGAGCACCTTGCCGCTGGTAAGATGTCTCATGACCCACCTGAATGGCTGGTGTGGGTAGAAATCTGAGCTGGCTTGTCCTCTGGCGACAAACCCCAGCAACAAAATCACACAGGCATATCGATGGTGCTTGGATCTCGCCCGCGCGGGTTTCTCTGGTGCTTTCTGACGGCTTGGTGGTGTGTCTCGTTCCTCTGGGAGAGGCATGTACGCGTTACGTGGTCGCCCCACCAGCATGTCCTGCAAACAGAAACTCACAGTTCTCATTAGTCTCATCCTGCTCACTGTGGAGATCAGGTTTGATTGATTTAATAGGACACCACCTGATTTTCCCATCCTTTTTGACAGCTGCATACCCTCGCCCTGTAAGCATTAATCTCCAGCCCCGTTCCCATTCACCCAGCTCATTTTTAATTACAACCTGCGGGCCCTCCTCTAGCGCTCTGGAGGCCCAGTGTTTTTGAATGGGATTATTTGCTTCACTTCCTCTGGGGAATTGATTCAATGCTATCAGTGCGGTTGCCAGTATACGTGCCTGCTCTCCTGAGGGAATGGAATTGTTAAAGCCTTCTGCTTTTGCCAACACCTCTATCTTAGTTTTCAGGGTTTGATTTGCCCGCTCGACTATAGCCTGCCCAGTACTGTTATATGGGATACCTTGCACTAGTGTGATCCCCCATTTGGAGGCAAATTCCTGCACTGGTTTAGAAATAAAATTGGAACCATTATCTGTTTTGATCTGCTTGGGGATACCAAGCCACGCCATGGCTGTCAGCCAGTGCTGGATTGTGGCTTTGGAGTTGGTCTTGGGATGCTGGGTGGCTACAATCGTTCCACTGAACGTGTCCACTGTTACTGCAAGCCATGCTCGAGGCTTCAGCAGCTGACACAAGGTGAAGTCCGACTGCCAGATTTCTGAGGGCTTAAGACCTCTTGGGTTGACTCCACTAGTCCACAGGGGTGACTTCTGGCAGTGAGGGCGGGTAGCCACTACATGTTTGGCATCCGCTGTTGTGATTCCACATCTCTTCGCCAGTGCTTTCGGTCCAATGTGGAGGGATTCGTGCAATTGACGGGCCTCCTGCAGTGTCCAGACCCCTTTCACTGCAGCGTCTGCTTTGTCGTTGCCGATCTGGAAGTAACCTTTGATTGGGTTGTGGCTATTGACGTTGAATGATTGATACAGTGCCCTTTCGTGAGGAGAGTGCTTCTTCTAGCATTAGGGCTGCTGCTGATGTTGAGACACCTGGTCCTGCCATGGCTAGGCAGAGCCTTGCCACGAATATAGAGTCTGTTACGATGTTAAGGTGCTCCTCTTGGAAGAGTCCACAGGCCAGGGCTACTGCTGTAGCTTCCAGCTGCTGCACTGACAGTGTGGGGTCACATGCTTTGATACAATGCCACTGCTCTCCTACCTGCCACACTGCTGTCGCAGTAGAAGTAGTGGAGGAAGCGTCTGTGAAGGCTGTTGGTCCTGGCTGTGGTCTGTCCATAACCTTTGGTGGCAAGTCTATGTCAACTATGGTCAGCAGCTGAGTCCAGGGTGGTCTGGTGGAGTAGGAGATTTATCCTCCAAATCCGATGAGAGCAAGGGCTAGATGCTCCGAGACTGTGGTTGATTCTATGGTCGGTTGCTTGCGAAAAGGAAGGTGGATTCTCGTTGGCTCGGTCCCTAGGTGTCTCAAGGCGAGTTTCCTGCCTTTCATGATGAGGTTAGCGATGCATTCTACTGCTGGGGAAAATGCACGAGCAGGCCTTCCAAGGACCACCCATTGAATCGGTCGGGCCTTTTCAGAAGGTCCTTGGGCCAGTGCTCCCACTCCCCCCTTTTGTGTGAAATGCACATATAAGTCCAGGGGCATCGCTGGGTTCCATCTGGCAAGTGTGCCAGTGGACATCTGCTGTTCGATGAAGTCAAGGGAGCTCGCTGCTTGTGGTGTCAGCTCCTTGGGTTCCCAGGGGTGCTTTCCTTTCAGGAGGTTGTACAGAGGGTCCATGATCTCAGGAGGAATCAGGACGATGTTGCGAAGCCACTGCAGTGATCCTACCAGGCGTTGCACGTCGTGGAGCGTCTTGACATCTCGGTGGACTTTCACCTTAGGAGGTGTCACGTAGGAGCTTGTGATTCCCACTCCTAGGAAGGTGACACAGGGTCCTTTCTTGATCTTCGCGCTCGCAATCTCGAAGCCGTTGGCCTGGAGGATCTCTGTGATCCTGGATACCAGATGATCCACTTGGCTTGCTGATGGTGCTGAGACCAGAATGTCGTCCATGTACTGGATGATGGTGGCTGCCGGGTAGGAGTGTCGGACTGGCATCAGTGCTTTGTCCACGGTGATCTGGCAGATGGTTGGGCTGTCGACCATACCTTGAGGTAGCACTTTCCACTGGAAACGCAGGCTGGGCCAGTTGCCATTTGGGAAAACCACGGAAAAGGCAAATCGTTCCCTGTCCTCAGGATGCAAAGGTATTGAAAAGAAACAGTCTTTAATGTCCAATACTGCACATGGCTGTCCTTCAGGAATAGCTGAGTTCATGGGTAACAGTGTCTGAACTGGGCCTATGGGTCGGATTGTTTTATTCACTTCTCTCAGGTCATGGACTAAGCGATAGCCCTCTCCCGACCTTTTGGGAATTGGAAACACAGGCGTGTTCCATCGACTAACTGTGGCTTCTATATGATCCTTTTGCAGTTCCCTCTCAACCAGTTCTATTAAGGCTGCCAAGCGAGGCTCGCATAAGGGCCACTGCTCAACCCATACAGGGTCTGATGATTTCCAGGTCAATTTGATCGGCAGCAAAGGGTGTAAAGCAGTGGCCCTCATTATAAACTTGTAATCCTGACTCCGAGCATAGCCAGGACATCCCTTCCTATTAAGGGTGGAGAATCCTGCAAAATGTAAGGGTAAATGGCAACTGTTTGTTCTGGCCCCTTTTTTGTGTGGAGTGTTATGACCACCAATTGGGTGCTTTTCCATGCCCTGGATTGTCCCCCCACCCCGTTCACCAGAGGGACTTCTTTTATTTGCCAATGTCTGGGCCAGTGTGATTGAGGAAAAATTGTGCAGTCTGATCCTGTGTCTGCCAAAAACTGAAGCCCTAAAACGTGAGGGTCCTGACTGCCATAGAGCTGACACGTCCCCCACACCCTCAAGGGCTCCTTCCCTACTTTCATGACCAAGGCCACCCAGGGGTTCCGCTCTGGGTTGTCCCCTGTTGACCCTGTGACACTGGCGCAGTTTGTGGTGGTGAGGGGTGCATATTGGCTGCTGGTGGTGGTGCATTGTTCTGCCACTGAATGACTGGCGGGGATGAGATACTGACTGGTTCCTGTATATATATGGGGTATGAAGGCCCCCTGCCCCACTGGGTATTGGGAAGGCTGGGCCATCTCGCAGTGGGAGGAGGCTGAGTATGGCCCGCACGCCCCCTCCCCCTTCCGTTTCCCTGAGGCCTGGATCTGCACTCCTTGGCCATGTGTCCCCTTTTTCCACAATTCCAGCAGGTGGGTCTCTGGCGCTGTTGGGTCGGGGGTGCTGCCACTGGCTGCTGTGCTGGCTGGGGACAGCTTGCTGCTACATGACCTGCTTGGCCGCACCTCAGGCATGCCATGGCATTGGTTATGGTATGAACCGCTGCCTGCATGGGTATTAGGTGTTCTTCCTTTACCACATGCTTGATCATGTCAGCTAAGCTAGCTCCTGCTGGGAGAGACCGCAGAATTTCTTTGGTTACAGTATTACACTGTTGCTTTAGGCAATCTGTCACCACAGGTCCCCTTGCAGCTGCAGGCAGGGTAGATGAATCAATTGCAGCTTGTAATTGATCCACAAAATGTGTAAAACTCTCACTTTCCCCCTGTTTGATCGTTGACCATGGTGTGAGCTTGTCCACTACCCGAGAGGCTGCTCTTATTGCCTCCCTAGCTGCCCTGGTTGTTGCTTTCACCTCCTCTGCTGTGAGGTGTGCGGCTTGGTTTTGGGGCGTGGCCACATCGTCATGTTTGCCAAGCAGCCTGGACAGGGTGGAGCCATGGAGAGGCTGTCCCTGCCCTGAGGCTTGAGCTAGGGCAGCTGCGCACGAATTGGACCACTCCTGCTGATATACAATCAGTCCTGCCCCATCAAAAAACATACGGGTTATTTGTGAGATATCAAAAGGCAGCATATCATCATTGCTAAAAAGACCATCGATCAGTGTGGACACCAGGGCTGAATTAATTCCCTTTTCCTGCACCGCTTTTACCACAATCTGCACTTCTTTTGTACTCAGCGGGGTATAAGTTCGCCTTTGATTCTGCCTGGAACCGGTTACCCTTACCGGGAATGCATGTATCACAGCCGCGGGTTCCCATTCGGCACAGGCTAATTTTATTTTCCCCCAATCGGTTAATTTGCACTGATTTTGTTCCCTTACATTGTTAAAAGCTTTGCTCGGTTTCGCTGTAAACTTTATAAATTCTGTTATCTCCGTTTCCGAATCGGACTCGGAGCTCTCTGTAAAGCTAGCTGCGGAGCTGTAACTCCCTTCCGTGTCGGAAGTGAACTGATGATAAGCTTCCAGTTTGCTATGACTTTTCGTCGGGTTCCGCCCCCGTTCCGCCTTCCGCGGGTGGGTTTGGATGTTCCCTCCGCTTTGAGTCCATTCCGCCTCCCGCGCCCGGCCCCCCCCTTCCGACCGGGGGTGACGCCGGCGCCTTTCGCGGGGGTAGTCCCGCGTTCCCCCCTTTGGCTCGCCCCCTCCCTTAGTAGGTGGCATTGGAGAAGGACCTTGACCGCGTGTTTGCCCCCCCCCGCTCTCCCGCGCGTGCATCGTGTAGGTCGGCGGCTCCGGATTTCCGCCGACCCCCCACGCATGCTCAGTCACGGGGTTTTGCACTTCCGGGTTTCCATCGCCACGTGGCGCCCCCCCCCGCTCCGCGTGGCCGGCGCCATCTTGGCCACATGGCGGGGGGGGGTAGCGGCGATTGGTCGCCCCGCCCCCGCGCCGGACCGTCGGCGCCATATTGGCCATATGGCAGGGGGTGTACGCCCGCCGCGGCGGTGGCCAATCTCTCAGCGTCTCGCGCCTGCCGCGTGAGTTCTTCCCAGACGAACCGCGCATGCTCCTCCGCCCGCCCGCGCCGCGTCTCAGCGGCCGGAGGGGCTGCTGTTTCGGACCCCACCAGGGAGCCGCCGCTCCGCGCGCACGGCGCCGCCGCTGAACCCAGCGAAATGTCGCCGCTCGGACCCTGGACGCGGCTGGGAGGAACGATCGGGGAAACCACGGTTTTTTCGGGGGTGTTCGGAACTGGGGACTCCCGCAGGGGGATTTGGGGTTCTCCCGCGGGCTCCGGGGCTTTTATGCATGCATTTGTGGAGAGGGTTAACTCGTCCGTTTCCCGCATTTCCCCTGGGGTTTCCGCGGCATTATAACCCCCCCCTTTCTCTTCTTGGGCTTCCCCGTAGGGTCCCGCACCCCCTCGGTCCCCTCTCCCCGGCTGCTTAGCCGCGAATAGACACGTTTTTGCAGCGTTCCAAGTTTCCTGTTCTTCCATTGCTTTCCGCAACACTTTTTCAACTTTTCCCCATGATTTTAAAACTTTTCCGCTGCCGGTGGCTTTTGTATCTTCAGCCAGGGCAACTGTATATTTCTCTCACCCCTCTGAATTTAATATATCTATGGGGCGTGAAATTGCGCCTAAATCCGATAACCTTGCAATAGCAAGAAATAAATCTCTTTTGTCCCACGCAATTCCCGAGTGGGTTGCAATCCTACTCACGACCTTCGCTACAGACTCCATGCTGTCCGCGGGGTCCCTGGGGGCGTCCCCCCTTTTTCTTCTCCTCCGCAGAAGATCGGACCGGCCAACTCCTGCCCGCTGTGTCTTTTCCAAGCGTAGTTCCTGTCCTCCGAGTTAATCGTTCCCGGGTTTCGGCACCACTTGTCGCAGTTTAGTTACTCTGCTACAGTGGAGGCTTTGGTATTTAGACATACAGCACGACTTCCACTTTACTTTCATGAGTGGGTCGGGCCATGCAACAGACGCAGAGTACCAATATGGTAGACGGTTGCAAAGACGTTTATTAAGTAAAAGGTTCAGTTTATATACTCTCGGGTCTTCTACTACGTCAAACAGGATATTACCACACTTCCCGGGTTAGTAGTTGGAGTGGAAAAGTACTGGCACATGTTAGTAGAGGGTCTACATTCCTTTCAGGGGTAGCTTATCTTAAGAGGGGGTTGGGGCTTGCTCTTTTTCCTCTCCGTTACAGCCCAAGATCTTCCGCTGTCGCCTGTCCCTATCCAACCACACAGGTGGGACACAGTATCAACAGCAGTTACAGCAATACATCTTTGGTCCAGGACATCCTGATGACATGGCATTGTCCTAAAATATAAAAAACTCTTGTGAGTGTGTTGTTTTCTCACTGTTGCTGCTCCAAGGACTTGCTTAAGATTTATAATTTATTGTTGTATCTTACAGCTTTACCTTACCTCAAGGTATTAGAACTATGCCTAGTTTTACATATCTTGAAATTTCAAATAAATATACAAGAAAGTAGCTCATATGACCACCTACTATGTGTTGGTAAATTCATGCTCTCATCCTATTAGTGGAGAGGCATAGCATTTGGGGAAAGGAAATTCTTTGGTTTTCTAGTTATTCTGAACTTTTTTAGCAGAAATGAATTTTCAATAAATGTGTTTAAATTCCAGCTCATGAGAGAAATTAAGAGGTTCCTCCTAAAACAAATTCTAATTTTATGTGACTGTCAGCTCCAAGATATCATCCTTGAATGGTAAAGGTTGCTTTATCACCTGAAGCTGTATTTCTGAAAATTCTCTGGAATTGCTTTAAGAGTGACAACCACATATATCCCTGTTCTGTTAGAGGTAGAGTATATACAGTTCTATGCAAACAGATCTATATTCTCTAAAAGAGAATATAGAAATATTTTCAGTGAAATCACTGAATAATTTCGACACAATGCCTGGGAACAAACCCTGCATATACAGAGACACAACTGAAGAATATCAATTTCCATGCTTAAACTGAGGTTTGTAATGTCTCTGTTGGATATAGCAGGAGAAGTAAAATCTAAGTAAGAAATTAAAAGAAGATTACACTGTCCCCTCCTAACTCTAATTTTTTGAAATTTTTCCTTGTATAAAATACACTTTGCAGCTGACAATGAATTAATCCATGTGTCTTTTCTTAAAGGTGTAGCATTTTACAATGGTAAAAAAGCATCTGATGAGCTAAAGGAAAGGCTGTTAGAGTCCACTTTGGGTAGCTATATGCATACAAAGTTGGGTAGATTCATGACGCAAAGAAGGATGATAGCCATGAGGATCTGAGGCTTTTTTTTCTTACTTACAACAGTGCCAATGTTCATAACCCTCTCTGCACTGTTCTTTCTTACTCAGTTGGAAACTCTTCAGGACGTCAGTGAGGGTCTTCCTCCATGACATCCATTTTTACCCGTTCCTTCTGATAGACTAATTAAATTGAATTGTTTTGCTTTGAGACATCTTCTCATCCTATCTGCAGTAATTACTTTATCCCTTAGGTTGGAAGCTGTAGGCACTACATTGCAGAGCTCAGGTGTATTTAATTAGTTGAGAGTAGTCAAAATATTGAGGATGTTGTTCTGCAGCTGATACCTCTGGAAAGCTCTTGCAGGTACTAAGTACCATTTAGTGTATTTAGAAGGGTAGAGTAGGCTGCAATTCCTGATGTCAGAAACAGATCTGTATTTGTTTTTAAAGATGTACTTTGAGATAATAATAATTATGTGCTACCATTTTGATCAAGAGATTACTGAAAACTTGAAAACTTACAGGGAAGGCAGGCAGGCAGGAAGGAAGGAAGGAAGGAAGAAAGGAAGGAAGGAAAAAAAAAACTATCTGTGGATAAGCTTCAGATAATCTGTTATCACAATCCATCTCATCAGTCAGCTCTTTTAGTGCAGTGGTTATCTCTTAAGAAAACTGCACTAACTTCTACATAACCCACAAGGCCCTTGTCAGATGCACAGGGGTATGTGATCAGCTCATACGCATCAGTGTTGCCTCACATTTGAGCCATACTTCCAAGCCGGGGCTCTAACTCATACCCAGATACATGCTTTCTGTATCTTTTTTATGATGTTAGTGCCAAATGTACATATAATAACTAACTTCACAGTTACGTTCTCTTTAGACATTTTTCTGAGCTTGGCCCTGGTTCCCTTCATCTGTACTCCTCTTTCCTAACTACCTGTCAGATTTGTCCTAAGCAAGCAGCTAGCATCTTGGCAAAGGGATTGTGAAGAAGTTGTGGTAGGCAGAATTTTTTGCTGCTGAGAGATCCTGTTAGATGATGGTAAGTCATTTTAGGCTTGCGTGACTTTGCTTCTGTGCAAAATAATGTTAACAGCTGGATACCACTAACAAATAGATCTAATGCTGTTGGCTGACAGTGGTGCACTGTCTCCTTTTCTTCATTCTTCAATAATGTGATTGATTGATTGATTTTTAGTGGAGGCTCACTAGGATGCATTCATCTTTTTGACGGTTCTGAGACATGAGGGCATGTTTAAAAATATCAGTATAATTCTACAGTATTATCCAGACATGAGGACAGTGCGAATTAAACGTAATTTGCTCTCCCTTTTATACAATGGCCAGAGCTAATTTCTGCTGTTATGTAGTAGTAGAATTTGGAGCCTAATGACCTAATCTACATCAAGCTTAAAGTATGAAATCAAATAATACATCATTCTCTGTAATATTCTTTAGAGTTGAGGTTTTCACACCATCTCAGTTTTAGATTTAATGGCTTAGCAAACTATAATATAACTAAAATCTATCTACTTTTTATTCAGACTGGTTTATTATTAATATATTGGCTAAAAATATTGTAGGAGCAAGTGAATGGAAAATAAGTATTTTCATTGTGGCACATTTCCATTACCAAATAAATTCTGTGTTATTAGAGTCTTAGAAACATAAACTTATAAAATAAAAGTAGACTACGGAGTTAGTGAGTTATTCAATCCTCATATTTTCTGAAAGATATATTTCTAAATAGCTGGTAGGTGCAAAAGCCCACATGAAAAAATTACTTCTCTATAATAATATTTAAGGCTTACGGAGAAAGCAATAAATATAACACTACTACTATACTCTGCTGCTGATCAAAGAAGACAAAAACAGTTGAAATTATTTTCTATAAGGATTATTATTAATGTAAATTAATTCAGAATTAATTCAGTGTGCTGAATATGGTAAATATACAGAAAGACAAAATGTCCTGTGTACTCACGATAATATCCAATTTACTAAGTCTTTACTGGTAACATGAAATAGATATTGACAACTAAACAACTCACCAACACATACTGAATTTATATACCTACAATAATTCAAGATCTGTAGCAGATCCCAGTACTGATCTTACTGAATCCAATACTTTGACATTCTTACTAATCATACCTGAACTGAGTACAAGACAAAAATATTAGCTAAATATATATTTATTCTTCAATGGCTTTGGGAAAGATTATCATTAACTAAGTTAGATTTTCATGGTTATAAGTAAAATTTTTCATTCAAAAGTAAAAAGAAAATAAATCTAAGGTTATATATTTATAATATCCTTCATATTTAGAGTGAGAATGATGTTTTGATTATATACATTTATTTCTAAAGAACATATTTTAAAATTATTTGAAGCTCATATGTTGAAGGAAGGAATTAACAAAATATGATGGGAAACAGATATCTGACAAAGGTGCAATTCAATTTTACTAAGAAAAAAAAAAGGAATCCTAAAGATCTTTGTTTATATCCTCAATTAAAAAATAAATAGATATTGAAAATTTGCTATAAATATGAAAAATTTTGGCTCAATAAATCATGTGCTGCAATGTCACTTAAAGCAAAATAATGAGTGGATTAAGAACTTGATAAAAACCAGAGATTTATATGTTATGTTCTTAGAGAAAATATCAGCTGGATAGAAGCTTGCCAGGGAAGTTCCCCAGTGGTGGATAGACTAAATTTAGTTTATATTTTAATGCATTTCAAAGAAAAAGAAAAAAAAAAAAAAAAGAAAAAAAAAAAAAAAGAGAATGTTGGTGAAAATTTCTGATGCCAAATATGCTTTAGGCCATAATACTCTAGAATAAAATCAGATATCATGTGTAAAGAATAGATGACCTCAAGCATAAGGGGAAAAAAAGAGAGAGAAATCTCAGTGCTATAAAATGCAAGCTCACAAATTTAGGAATGAGTGATACTCCTTTAAGTTCAAGATCACTTATGAGCTGTTGCAGAAGAGGAGAAAACACCCTTGTACTTTATAAAATTATGTCTCCATGATGATGTAAGAATAAAGAAGAAATACTGGCTGCATATTTACATCAAAGATTTCCAGAGGAAGAGAAGAGCTAGCACCAAAGTAAAGATATAGATCAAACTTTTATTAAGGTCAAACTGTAACTGGTTCAGAGAAGGACCAACTGAGAATTGGAGAATTGGACTTTTTTATTTATGATACTAATGGAGTCCTCTGGGTTAGGTTAGAAAAAAAACACTTTAGAGAGAATATGATTATTGGTGTTAATAAAAGTAGAAGGATCAGGTCAGATAGGTGTGATATTTTTTATTCCTCTTATTGTCTCATACAATAAAGTGAAATAAATTGTAAGAACACCACATAAATGTCATATTATTTAAAAGATTAAGAAAGCTATAATTTTCTTAATATAAAAATGCAAGAAATCATGTCATTCAGTTCGAAGTCAGAAATTCTTAAGACTTTCAAAATTATTATTATTATTCAGATAGGCCTATTCAATCCTCAGGCATAATGCAATCTCCCATATGTTTAGATCAATGGAACCAACAACAGATTTGTGAAGTGTATTGTTGCAGGAAAGGCACATCGGGGGCAATAGTACCCTGCCCAAAGACAATTCATTTACAGGGATGGGCACAGCTTCTTTATCTTCCCACTGCAGTTTTTTCACAAACAGATGAAAGCTACTTTATTATGAAAGGCAATCACCAAATAACGAAAACTATTTTTTCCCAGAGGCAGACTGAGTGTTTCATCAAAGCACAACTTCCACCTGAGGAAATTGATGTCATATGCTCTTATCAGAATCTTAACAGTTGAAATGTAGATCAGCAAATGCACACCACCAAGTAAACTTGTGTGAAGTTTATTTTTCATTCTTCCTTGGTGCACTTGAATCTTGGGCCAACATTTCATTTTCACTTGTTCTAGAAATATATCTGCCACCTTCTGACCACAGACTATGTAATTCCTACAAAAGTGAAGACTTTTGCTTTTGCATCCCTCTCAAGTACAAATTCAACTGGAATTCATTGGTTTCCATCTGAAATTCTGAATCATGGGGCCAGATAGAGTATTTATCTTATATTTATCTTATATTTATCTTATATTTATTTTAAGTGTACTTGTTAGTCTAGACTTACAAAGAAGGATCTATTCTTATCTTCCAGCCATATAACTGTTTAAGTTAGTTTTGAATTTGCAATCATAGTATATCTGATAATAACTTCAAAGCAGACATTCAGAAATGTATCTGTTTTATAGTTCATTACCTTTATTTTGTAGGTGCTCCTGTCCTCAGGCTCATGTTCTGGAAACCAAACTTGTACTGTTTCAGCGAGACAGTGTTGCTCAAGCTATCTTTTAGACAAAGATACTTATTTGATGTTTATTTGCTAAAAAGTGCTGGATTATTTCTTTCTGTTAAATACAGTCCATAGCACATTAAGAAATCAAAATAAATCAAATCTATGAATACATGGCTTATGAGTTTTCTTACTCAGATGTGAGGGGACTGGAAAATCCTTTTTAATTCTTTAGTTTCCTTAATGAATTTATGTGGTCCTTAAAAGTTCAAATCCATCCTCAAAAAATTTAGACTCAATTATTCATATTTATAGAAATAAAACTCTTCTTTTTCAAAAAATATTCTCTAATAGTTTCAAAATGATTTTGAAAATAAGTCAATTCTTTGACATCTGTGGAAAAACTTTCATAAAAATGTAGTGCATCATATAAAACACATAAAAAGTCCTAAGGTAATTAATGTTATTCAATTTAATATGTAAAGTCTGGTAAATAGAAAGCGAATGAATTTGTTTCACCAATTTTTGCTTAGTAACTTTCATGGCTTTGATTTTTGGTTTATATGATGCTTCTAATTACATACAGAATTTACAGACGAAGTTAAAGAGATAAATAACAATGACAGAAATATTAGTTCAAATGTTAGCTTAGGTGAAAAGTCTTGTTTTATCAAAAATTTGAAATAGCTTGAATTATTCTTCTCTCAAGATCAAACTAACATTGCCTGAGTTCTCAGCCTCTATTTTCTACATATAACTGAGCCATGAAATCTCAGAACAGATTGCCATATGTGTTCAGTTTCAGTTTCAGTGTTACGCACTTTATTCCATTTTACTCCTTAAGCACCTCATTCAGTAATTCTATAGGGAAGGGCATGTGAGAGAGAAATACTTTGTTGGAAAGAAACAGTGATGTAACTTAGAAATATATTGTTCCCATACACAGATGGTTATCTTGCTTCTGCCTCCACTTTCAGCGTTTTTTTTAAAAAAAAGATATACGGTGGGGCTTAAGTCTGTGAATTACTTTCCTTCCACAGGGTCATCTCAGCGGATCTCTTTTTCACTTGCCTAATTCATTAGGAAAAGTACTGCATTAATGCTTGTCTCAGTCAGTTAATGCTTCTCTCCAGGGTTTAGAAAGATGTAAATTTTATTATGGACTGATGGCTTCAGCCCTTCAACTTAATTAGGGAAGAAATTCCATCACCAAAAGCTATATTTAATCCACTGCAAAATGAAAGCAGTGTTGCCCTCAATTCTAAGGAGGTTTTTTACTATTTTTGAATAAGGAAATCAAAATCAAAGTTAATTGCAGTTCTGCCTGTGTACTTAAAAATCTTGATCAACTTCATAAATCAAGGAAGCTTCATTCACCTTCAAGCACTGATTCTTAAACTTTGACATTTGAAGTTCTTCTCACAAGGTATTGTTATACTTGGCTATTGAGGGAAGGTATACAAATCTGTTTGCTAATCTGTAGAGCAAGTATATTGCAGTGACAGCTTTTGTTTCTATGCATTTATTTCAGTTGAAAACCATTGCTTGGAATTGCAAGTCTACTGATTTGTCTAATTTATGTAAATACCACGAACATCCATTCTGTTCTCAACTTGCTCACTGATCAAGTCATAAGCAAGAATTGTCACATAATCTGTTATGACTTGAGAATATCTTTCTTCCTTGCTAAAAGACTATCTTCAACTATTGCTAGAGTCTGGTTTGTGAAATCTGATAACATCATTTCTCAGTAGGATGAGAAATTTCTCAGTGCCTGAATTCAGTCAAAATTATGGAATCTGATGGGCCAAACTCAGAATTAAATAATTTGACTCTTGAAAGATTAATAGAAGGAACATGAGCTTTAACCAAAATACAAACAGAATTAGCTGCATGGAAATTCCTCTGAAGAACTGCACTAAGAAACTCTTCAGAAAGAGGTCATGAGGAGTGACAGAAAATTTTTGGCCAAAATACATCTTCCAGCTTTACTCTAGAGCATTCTATTCTAGCATTTTTCAGTCATTTTTGTAAACATTAATAATATTCTTATATGACATACATTATTGTCATAAATTGTGTGGTGATTTGAAAAGGAATGCTTCCCCTCCAAAAAAAATCCAAAAAACCAAACCAAAACAAGAAAAAAGGAACAAAAACAAAGCATGCATGAGGAACAGCATGAATAGCTATGATTTTTTAAATATATATTTTTAATGAAAAAAATTCCAAACCCACTTCTAAATTCTTGTGTGTCTGTTCCAGCTTAGGATATTCTATGATTACATGATTCTAAAAGCAATGTTGTGTACCAGTAAAAACATCCTATATTAAAATTACTTACATGTTCTCTTAAAAATCCTTTTTCTTTGCCTACAAGAAAAAAAAAAAAAAAAGGGTAGAGATTTTACATGTTAGGTTTCTGGCTCAGATGGTTTTCTTTAGAAGAATATTTTTATTCATGTGAAAATTAATGCATATATGCCCATTTCAGCTTCTGTACTTCCTTGACTCTTCTTGTAAAAAAATGGTTCAGCTTTCAGCAGAATGTATGAGCAGATTGTTATTGCTTTTCTTTTATAACAGCAGTGTATTTTGAGAGGTTTTTTTCCTTCTTCCCATGGCAAACAAGAAAAATTCAATAAATTTGAATTTTATTTTCTTTGTCAGTTTGGCAGACAAAACTCAAAATCAACCACATGTATGGTCCTAATTAGCACAGTCTAGGAGAGAAGTATGTGATATCTCGATGAAATCACAAAGGAAATGCAGATACACTGGACTTCGTATTTTTCATTTGAATTTGCTGAATTGAAAGCCCATGTATACCTTTTATAAGACAGGTGTATGCTGTGTGGGTATTATTAAACAGGGGAGTGTTGCCACAGCAAGAAATTTATCTTGTCAAAAAACAAGGAGAAAAACCAACCAACCCCAAAAAAACCCCAAACCATCCAACCAACCAACCAACCAAAACAAAAACAAAACCAAAAACAAACAAACAAACAAATCAAACAAAAACCAACCAACCAACCAAACCAAAAAAAAAAAAAAAAAAAAAAAAAAAGAAACCAAAAAAAAACCAACACCAAAAAATAAAAGAGAGAAGAAAAAGGGAAAATGCCATTGCTTTAATAAGTCATGTTCAGAGTCAAGCTGAACTTGTGTTCCACCCATTAATATTGATCTTTTGTTCTTATAATTAGTCTGCTACTTGATAAATAGGAATAATGACTGTGGCAGGGTCCCACTTCATTTCACAACAGACTTTATGCCAGAATGCAGGCTTGCATAAGTGAAGCTATGCAATATTGATGATTATTAATATCACTTCTGTTTACCTTAATTCTAATGTAATATATATACAGAGAATTTATTTTAAAAGGAAAGGGTATGCATCAGCTACTGTGGGTTCATATATGCTAATGTTACAATTTAAGCATTAAGTTTACTATTTACCTCCACAGTAAGTCTACTTCTTTGAACAGAACCATTATGTTTGCAGCAGTATTGCTACTCCAGCTGCTAATTAACTAAAAAGCATCCTAGCTGACATTACTCTTTAACAGTGCAAATAACCTGATGTCCACCATGAGGGATTATGCTATTTGCAGAAGCTTTCCTACCAAGTAGTTAGAAGTGTTGTTTTTTGCAGTGTTCACTGATCAGATATTTACCTAAGCATTAGTTAACTAAGAATTAACTTTGACCTCTGTTTCCAAAATTAAACCTGCATATTGTGAAAGACTCATGTATCATAAGTACATATAAGAGATGATTAATTTTCTTTCCATAAGTCTTGCTGCTTGGTTATGACTGAGTATATTGTGCCTTTCAAATTTGGGTTCAGGAAGGTTTCATGCTTCATTTGTTTCTAGAAAGAGGAAAAAATATGTCCCCATGCATCTTACTTGAGGTGTCACTGAGGAAGACAAAGCAGTCCATGCAACATGCCAATTGCTCTTTCTCTCAGAATATTCATAAAGCAAAACTGTACATTTTGAGGAGCTGAGATGAAAGTGCCATCTCCACATCCCTGTCACCCATTTTTAATTAGGGACATCTCTGTATCCAAGTCACTCTTTCTAGATTACAACTTAAATTAAGGATAGTTAAAATAAAAACTGCTGATAGATGTCTAATTAATTCTTCAATGATTTACTGACTCATTTCTAGTCAGTCTTGAAATCCTCCACACTTTGTCATCATTCTAAAAATTCTGTGATTCTAGATTCTGTGACCCTAAAGGGAGCAATAAGCAAAACTTTTCAAATGTATAGGACTTATTTTTCTAAATTCTTCAGGTAATAGGGGAAAAAAAAAACCAACAAAAACCAAGGTGGTGACAAGCAATCTAAGTCCTAATCCTCACCATGCCTGTCATCAGTGGTTGGTATACAGGAATGAGTGGTGCTGGGTGAAAAGTGAGTTAATACGCCCCAATATACTGACGTCCAAGTCTCTGTTAATATTTAGAAATGACAAAGGATTTTCATTCAATGACCAATTACCAAGGAATAGAGAAAGACAGAAACTGCCCTTCTTCTGGGAAGTGTTAGAAGTTCTGTCTCTGCAACACTTTGTCAGAATAAGTGCAGGTTTTCAGATAAAATATTGCTTCTAATAAATGATTAATTATAGAATATCTTTTATACACTTTTCCACTCAAAAGAAGGCTGCTGGCAGATTGTTAAAAAAAAGTGCAGAATATTACCTGGTCTTACTAATCTTATTAGTTACCAGGATATTCTTTGCCTGGTAATGCCATAAATTGTCAGAGTATCACCTCTTCAGTGATCTAAGTGCTCAGATAAAACTGGGTAATACAATGAATACTATCCATACTTTTTAATTCTCTTTAATAGTATGTGTTTTTTCCAAAGCTGCTATCAAGCTGATAGTTACATAACCCATCTTTCACTGTATGTGTTTTGAACTGCAAAGAAACATGAGGGTGTTTAAGGAACATGTGTCCTCTGCAAAAGTCAGCTCCATACAGATTTTCATACACTTACTTGTATTTACTTTTATTGGGAAACTTAAGCATCACTTTTTGCAGTATCTGAAGTATCACAGTAGAAGTGTGCCTTGATTTAAAACTATTTGAAAGAGAACACCCTGGAATGCATTGCCTCCCTCTTTAGGTTCAACCAATTCCTTTGCACTAATAAGGAATGCATACAAGTAGTTTTAGGTGAAAAATAACAGTTTACTAACAAGTGCGACAGCAACAGTTAAGAATCAGCAAATAATCACTAGCAAATAATATAAATCTGCTAATTTTCACAGAGTCCCTAGAACAAAGGGACATCCAAAACGCCAGGGGTGCCCCACCACCATGGTGTTCTGCAGATCAGCAAGTAGTTTGAAGGACAGAGGAAAGATGGTGTCAGTCTTTCCACACTGCCCCAGCCAACTCATCTCCCCAACACCAGCTGGCATTCTCCACATCCAGCGGTTAGGGTTCACAGAGGGTCTTCACCTCTCTTGTGGCAGGAGACAGCAGGAGCGGTCAAGGCAAGGAGGCTGCACTGGGGTGACTTGTGGTATTCTCTCCTCAGCTGAGTACCTGACAGGCTGGACTGGCTTGATGGAGTGGAGCCACTTGCTCTCTGCCCAGGATGTTAGAATAGGGTTAATAATTTCTGTTACCACAGAAGCTGGGAATAGAGTATCAGCTTCACTGCAACCAGGTGTTGCTTCCATTGTTCCAACCAAATCAAGTATAACTCTGCCTGGGTAATCGGGATGGGGGGAGAAGGAGAAGATTGGGACGGCTTGTACTTGGAAATGAAGTAGGTCGGGGGAAACTGTACCTAATCATCATAAGATAGATGATCAAATTGTAATAATTGTTAGTAGCTGAACATGATTATTATTTCAAACTAGAATTGTAAAGGAAGATATTTACAAAAATTCATGCTTGGATGTATACAATAGAACAATGTAGGTTTAATGATCAACATAGAGTTATGTAACGGAGGGGTATAATATTGGGGCCTTCTTGGACCCTCGTTGGAGTTGGATTTGGGTTTGTACCCCAGCTCCCAGAGCTCTCATCAATAAAGCACCCACGTAATCAATTCCCTTGATTATGTGTATTCCTCGCTAACAAGGAGACATGCAGGAACCTGTGGAACTCACCCCCAGTCAGCTCAAAACCACTGAGTGCAATCCCTGAAACAAAGGGAAAAAAACAACCAAAAGTAAACTCGAAAAGGCAAAAGCCTCTGCCTGAGGCAAAAAACCCCAAGATGACAGCAAGGCAGAAAGAAGCAAAAGAGCAGGAGCTGCCTGCCAGAGGAGACTTTGAAAGCGCCTGTGGTGCCACCCCAGTCCAGCTTCTCAGCTGCAGGGCTTTAAAGAGACCGTAACCATTTGGGGCACAGGTAGATATGGAACACAGTAACATTTCAGGTTACCCATGACAGAGTCTCAAAGGTGTGTACTTAAACTGTCAGAGAAACAGAGATCAGCATTAAGCATGATTCATTACTGTGCTATTGATGGGAAATGTCTTTTCTTTAGGAAATCAACTCTAATCAGTGTCATCAGAAGTCATGTAGATTAACACAGGCACTACACACTGTCAGTTCAACAGTCAACAGCCATCAGGAGTGCCTAGCTTCCACTTTTAGTGCTGTCAGCAGTCATTCTCACCTGATACTAGTTTGACATCAGGGACAAGTGATGTTTTTAACCTGCTGTGCTCTCCTTAAACAAGTTAAGGTTGGCATGTGTTAGATGAACACTCATATACACTCAGGAATTAGACAGACTTCTAGGACAGACTTCAGTTGATATATATATTTCCTTATATGTGTATGCTCCCTGGAAACTTAAGTTGGTCAGCTGTACAGCATTGTTTGGGCTGCAGATTCACTGATTCTCTCCAGCTTGTCTAAGAAGTTCCAGAATCCTATTGAGTCTATCTATATTAGAGTATCCTAGATACAAGTTGTGTAATTGAAAGAAAACTGGGCAAGAATGCAACTTGTGATGGCAGTCTGTAGATGTATTCCCTTCATCAGATGAACAGTATCATGTTTCACCAACTCTAGGCAGAACTTACCAAGGCAGGGAGAGCAAGATTGACACATATTACTGTGATGCCCATGTTCAAGACAATGTCTCTCTCAGAAGAAAATGAACACAAGAGTTTTGCACAAAGAAGGTAGAAAGGTGAAAAAACATCAGAGGTGACATTATACTCCAAGAGCATTCAGAATTATAGAGTTTAGGAAGCAACCTGAGAATATTTCTGAAGCCTGTTCATCAGTTCCGTGTTGTCTGAGATTTTTGACTCACTCTCCTCTTTTAGCATTTACCTGCTTTTTCTTGACTCACTAGAGCATTTTCTACTGTCTCCCACCCACGTATCAGCTGTGGCAACTGAATAGAGAGTTGCCACAACATGGAGCCCTGTGTCTGCCTGTAGCAGAGGAAAGGAGCACAGGGTGTCATTTGAGGTGCCAGCATTCCATCCAGCATTGTACAATTTCTTCTTTCACAAAAACATCTAGGGGAATAACAAGCTTCATTCATCCCAGACACCAGATTTTCAAATGACTCTAGGAAATGGTTTCTGAAATGGCTCACAAAAGAGTTGCTTTTTATTACTAACTTCACTTTACTATTCACTTCAATCATGACATACAGTTGTGATAGGAAGTATCAATGACCTGCTCTACAGGCAGGAAGAATATTTCTCCTCCAGTGCTAGTAGTTATTACTGCTGGAGGATAACCAGCTGCTGTACAGGCAGTATTTCTGGCATCCAAGGATAGAAAGGATGTCAAATAAGAAGGCTGGCCTGCCACTATTTTATTAAGAAACCTTAATTTGGAATTTTTTTTTTCCTTGAATCCTTGTTAATAAGACTTTAACACACTGGTACAAATTTGTTTTCAGCTGACCCTGCAAAGCTGTACTAGCAATCCCTTATAATATGAGCTTTTGTGCATTCCCCATGGGATTTGACATAACAAGAAAGGCAGAGGTTTCAAGAGTTTGGAATACTGCTTATAGCTTTTATATGACCTCTGGGTCACTGGTTGAAATCTGAAGATACGGCCAAACTTCACAAGTGGTTGTTAGCTTGCCAGCTTACTGCAGTTCTAGTAGTAAGAAGAAGGAAGATATTCATCATTACTGTTCCCAAGCAACAGCATTATTTTATAATGTAACTTATGCAACTTATGTAACATATACTTTATAATGTAACAGTATGAAGAGCTTTCCAGTTTTGAAATCTGGAAAAAATTCTAATTAATTATACCTCCAAAAATCAGAGATCACACCAGTGCATTTTTTTCCCATGGCGGCATTACTTTCCTCTATCAAGTCCATGAAAATACAACTGTGTCAAGGGAAATCTAATCTATCACAACATCTAACCCAGTAACTTGTTAGTTATGCCTTTCTCCATACTACATTAGGCTTGAAATATCCACTCCTCAACTACTGTATTTGGTACAGTGCTTTGATGCAAAATCAAGGAAGGAGAGTACAGAAAGATCTTCCTCATCACAAAATAGTGCATTTATTAATTATAGCAGTAATTACATTAGTCAGTGACAGCTTTTTTTTTTTTTTTTTTTTTTTTTTTTTTCTGTGAAGTACATAGTTTTGTGTGATTTTCAAACTGTTGGTGGGTTTTTTTGTCATAGTATTTAATGGTAGTTATTTTTAAATCCAACATTTCTGATATCCAATACTTTTGGATGCTTACAAAAAGTTTTCTAATCAGAGTGAATAAGCAAGGGTAAGTATCATGTAAGAGACTGTCAGGATCTAGAGGTAAAGTGCACTTGTTTTGCACTCTTTGTCTCTGAATCAAGCAAGCTGTTTGTGCTAAATGACTCTGCAGACATGCAGTAGAAATATATCTTGAAAATTTTATTTAAATTTTGGATATCATGGAGGGAATGTAGGAAAAATAACATCCAGCTTATTCTAACTATTCACAAAAATACTGGATGTAGAGGGGAAAGAAGGTAAAACATCATAAAGCATAGAAAGAACCATAATTGCTAATGAAATATAAATAAATTTATTTATAAATTGAAAAATCCAAGCAGAAGGTACACCTTTTACGATAAATATTTTGGCATTGTGTCTTCCTGCTTTTGCTGTTTATTCTTGGTTTATGGCATATCAGAATTAGAGGATGTACCGTATACATGCATCCTACTTAAAATGATAGAAGATCCCACCTACACACACTCATTGGAATCATTGTGATTCCATCACATTGATGATTCCATTTTAATTTAATTTAATTTTAGTTTAATTTAAATGTAGACTGGAACTATATTATTTTTCAATATTGCCAGGACTCAGTGACAAGAGGAAATAGGTGAATATGAAACTGCACACTTGTCAACTAATTTGCATTTTAAAATAATCAGCATACCTCTGCAATGATAAAGTTTTCCATATGCTAAACTGTGTATGTACTTAATGATTTTTATGTTACAAAAAGTGTATGCCAGCAGAGGAGAGGAGACTTGAAAAAGATCTTTAGGCAGTAGGAAAGTAAGCCTTACAAACAGATTATCAAAACTGGTCAAACTGAAAGAAAAAAAATGAGGCTTTGAGTACACTAAATTTATCAAAGAGGACACAAATAAGTCAAATTTACTAAAAACCCCAACCAACCAATCAACCAACCAACAAAAATCTCCAAACAAATGAAACCAAAAAACCAAAGCACACAACACTCCAAAACCCCTAAAATAAAGTTTTCATTTATAAACAAATTTAGAGTAACACCCAGAGTTAAAAAAACAGAGTAACCAGGTGTCTTTCCAGGCTAAGTGCTGATTTGAGGGAACGAGCATGGAAGGAGGACTTAGTGTTACATAAAATAACGCAGGAAGTCTCTGGAAGAACAAATGAAATTATACACAGTCTATAGCTTATACAGGAAGGTGCTTTTTTGCTTTTGTTTTTGGTGTGGGCTTTTTTATGGTTTTTTAATTTTTTTTCTCTTACTTGAAGGCATAATCTGGGAGGCAGCACAATGCAAAGTCTTCAACTAAATATAAATAGCTACCTTATAGTGATTACTATGTTGCAAGGACTCTGACCTTGTATGAAACTGGCACTATCTGAACATGCACAGATAAATTAGCATCTGCTAGTAGAATTATCTCTCTCAACTTTTCACATACGATGCTATGTCGAATTTCATTTTTCCCTGTCCTTGTGAATCAACTGACAAAGGCCATCAATATCTTGTAGGCCATTCACAAACTTCCTGAGTACCTCTGCTCTCCTAGCTCCTCTAAGTGTCAAGATTATTTAGCATTCTTTAGTCTCTCTTAAAGCATGCTGAAAAACAGAGTAGAAAATTGTGCTTTACTGTTCATCAGGTTTTAGTGTTGCACTGTGGTTTCAAGGATAAATAAATTATATACTCAATCCCTGTCACATGGAAGCTGAGGTGCCATTGAACTAATGGGCATCTTCAGAAAATGACTGTCAATTAAATATGTTATTTTAGACAGTAATAGACATAATTATCTTCTGTGTCTAGAGAGAAAGAATTAGCTCTGAGAGGCCATGATGGATCCATAGAATCAGTCATTAAAGGAAATATTTTACAGTTACTTGACCTGATTACAAAAGATGGTGTTAGAGCAAATGTTGTGTGGCAGCATGTAGCACAAAATAAGCCAATAGCACCAACAGGTTGAATGTCATTTAGAATAAAAAGAATGCTGGAAACTGTAATTAAATTAATGGGATTTAGGAGAACAGAATGAAAAACTATTATAAGATCAGTTCTCCAATATAACAAAGGAAGCTACCATTTATGAAACTACTTAGGACATGTTAGTGTCCTTAGGAAATAGCCTTGAAAGGAAAGATTAAGCAAGGATTTGGATATGAGGATTTTGATACTCTTTGGCCATCCTTATCTCAAAGTACCTCATCCCAATCAGAGCCAGTACACAGATCATCCATCTATTCCAACTGCAGAAATTAGGTATGTGTTTTAATTAACATTCAGGCTGATATAAGCATAAAGAAGTAAGCAAGAAACAAGTACACTTGTAAGCAAGACCAATAGGTATACTTCTGCCACTAATTTTTGGTGGGTGTCTGTGGAATAATATAGTTATATAATAATTCCTGACTGAACAAAGTAGTTAGGGAGGCTGAAAAGCATGGCCACACCATCAGTTTAACCACAAAGATTTTTGCCTCACCATAGAGGATAACTAGTCCTTCATTTTGCCAATTTTATAATCTGACTTTCTCAATTAGGAAGAGGTTAATAGGCTTGTAATAGGGAAAGAAAGGGGAAAACAAAACAACAAAGTATGACTGCAGTTTCTGAGTGGTGTCAAAGCAGAAAGACCAAAGGCAGATGAGCAGAACGGGCCCTTTTGGGGAAATACAGCCTGAGAACTATGTATTTTAGGATCAAGGAAAGCAACCATGCAGGTAAGGAGAGAGATCATGTAACTCTGATGGTGATGAAAACCAAAAAATGCATGTTTCTTTCTCTTTCATTATTTCACTTTATCTTCCTCAGTTTTTTGTGGTGTGATTTGGTTTGATTTGGCTAGGTTTGGGGTGGGGAGATTGGAAGGGTTTTCTGATTTTTTTTGTTTTCAAATTCAGTTTCTCTGATTGGCTGTTATGGGGGCATTTTACTTCAGTCTACTCCAAGAGCTCATTTATGAGCTGATATAATCAGTCAGAAGTGACAGAAATATGGTTAGCAGCCAGACCCAGAAAACTGAGTCTTCTTGCAGTCTTCTGATAAATAGGAAGTGATCCCAATCACCTGGAATCTGGAGGGACTTTGTGGTATGTAGAAATCCATGTACTAAAAATAAAACTGCAGGGCCCTCTGTGTAGAAAGGGCTCTCTTTAAGCTAGTAGTAAGTGTTCCTGGCTTACACAAGCACTGTAGTTAGATTTTATGGAAGTTTTTTCTGTTGACCCGCAAAGTGGAAAGAGTGAATGAGGTCATTGAGTATGTGAGGTGCCACAAAGAGTAGATCAGGAGCACCTTTGGATACCCACTCCCCTTTGGGGTAAATGAGCAGAAGGCCATTTGAGTGGAAGGTTTTGAGATCGAGGGAAAGGCATGAGGTCAGAGTGCAGGGGTGCCTGCTGGGGGCGCCTGTGTTGCCTGTCCGGCCAGCCCTGGCACCACAGCAACACAGTGGTTCTTGGCTTGCCGGGAGTGCAGCTTGGCTATGGCAAAGGAAATGAAAGGAGGGACTCTCGAGGGGTAAATCCAACCGAGTTTATTGGAGGCTCAGGACGTGGAGTCCTCACCCCGGGACACCAGCATCAGAGAGACCACGAGCCCCTCTGTGCTGTGAGTTTTAACAGGGGGTGTGACACAGGGGAGGGTTCAGTCAAGGACCAGTGGGGTACAGTAAGGGTGTGGCTCTTCACATAATAGACATGGGCAACAACCATACAAAACACAATAGGAGGGGAAAGTCTGGATCCTGCCCAATCACTCGATACCTTCCCTGGAATTTTCTGGACACAAGGAGAGGCCCCAGAGTGACAGACAGGACCAGAAGGTTATATAACCAATGATTGACATAAAACCAAACATGGGGTAAACCATACAGGGGGAAACATAGGGGGTTACAGAACAAACAATTATGTAAAATCTTATCGAACAAATCATACAGAAACATGAGCAAAATACACCACCACATCTCCCCCTTATTTTATTATTAAAATGAGGAGAATTGCGGTTGAGGGGCCAAGTACTCTGAGTTAGGGTACAAGTTCCCAAACCATTGCTGGTTAGTGGGCCAGTTCTCAAAGGGGACTGGCCACTGCCCTTCTTCCTCTGGGACGCGGTTTTCTTCGTCCTCCAATTCTCCCGACGCTTCCACCTCTGCTTCTTCTGGTGCCGAGGGGACTGCAGCATGGTTAACGTCAGGGGGTGTGGTGGAAAAAGAAAGCAGTCTATAAATAAGTCTTTTAATTAGTCCAAATGCAATCGAAATGGTAATTGTTATAAACAAAATCAGTAGTCCAGTCTTTATAATTGAGCCAGTCCAGCTGGAAAGATCCCAGTTCCTAAGAATCTGGTCGAACCAGTCTCCTGTCTCCTTTTTAATGGAGCTCACCATGTTCTTGATTTTCGAGATGGAATCATGGATGTTCTCAGCTTTGGATGATAGGTTAAAACAGCAGAGGCCCTCAAACTCCTCACAGGAGTGTTGGTGGAGGAGTAGCAAGTAGTCTATGGCCGCCCTGTTTTGTAGAGTCGCCTGCCGCGTTATTTCCTCATCAGATAGGAGGTCCGATAGAGCAGTGGAGGTTAAATTGGCTTGTTTAGCCACCCAACACTCCAATCGGCTGAATTCTCCCATGGTTTTGGCCACAGAGACCCAGGGCAGAAAAACTGTCACTGCAGTAGCTTTGGCCCTGGACCAGTGGATTATGTCCGAATCACAGTCCGGGTCGAGATTTGCCAGATCATTTTTTTGGACTGTTGCAGGCCTTGAGGAATTTTTGTAAATCCAATCCATAATTTGAGTTTTATTGGGGGTAAACAGCCCCAGCTTGCCAATTGTACAAGGACCTCCGATCAGGCGAAGGGGGATGCCTGGCCATGCCTGGTCTCCACAAATAAGGAAGGCACCTTTGGGTAGGGAGAGGGGTTTATCATTAAGAGTGGACGCCATCTTTACGTGGGCGATTTGATCGCACCACGTTCCAGCGGTGTACACATTCTTAAACTGAAATACATGGGTGAAAGACTTTTCCTGGCCTTTGGGCGGGGTAGATACAAATTGAACACAAAAGAAAGCTTTGGCAGAGCCCAAGAGGTCCAGCTCCTGTAGCCCCTCGGGGGCTGGGTTTAGGCCTGAAACCCAATCGTGCCAAAGGACCAGGGGGTTGGTCACCGGGAGGGTAATTTTCCGGTCGAGGCCGGTTTCAATGAAATTTGGACGGCGACCAATTTCAACAGGTTGTTGTTGGGAACGGTGATGGGAGGCATAAACCGAGGAGGACAAAACAACAGAAGCACGGGCAATACGACTGGGGGCCTTACTGTTGTACTTGCTTTTCCATTGGAGGAGAGCGGGGGGAAGCTCTCCCTCCTGGAAAGGGATCCCCACGAGGCAGGACGACATGGGGTCTTGGGCGGCAGCCAAGGACAAGCAGATGTGGTCCTGTCCTACTGCTTTCGCGAGGGTCTTCCACATATTTGCTTTCGGCTGAGGAACAATCCATAGTTGGGTCAGCCGCAGGAGACTGGCAACGATTGCAGCTCGCAGGAGGTAGGCTGCTCTGGGGGTCCTCATCTGGACTGGTCTCATTATCGCCAACCTAAGGAGAACTTAAGATTAAACACAATTAAAAGGAAGAGCCACACCTGGGGTCAAACGGAAAAGGAACCCTTACTCCGGACAGATCTCCTTTCTCTTCCTTCTCCAGGAGGCCACCGACACCTGGGACACCTGTTTGTCAGAGGCCTTGGGGACGTAGGGCCTCACCCACTTAGAGGGGACCCACTGCAAGCTGGCGGGCGTGGAGACTTAGGCGTACCCGCGCCCCCAGGTAACCAAATCATGCAGTCCCTCCGTTCCCAAGGTCCCCGGGTCCTTGATGAGGACCTTCGGCCTTTCCCGGAGAGCCAGTTGTCCGCTCACCCCAAAGTGCTTAATGATAGGCGAGTTTAGGGAATCAAATGAACAGTTCAAAAAATTTAAAGTAAACAAGGCCCGGGCAAGTCGCACCGAGGGAGGTTTGATTTTAAGAACCTGCTGCTGTTGACATAGGACTCTCTTTAGATTTAAATGAGTCCTTTCCACGATCACTTGGCCTGTCGGGGAGTGGGGGATGCCGGTCTTATGTTCCACACCCCACTGCTGCAGGAAACTGCAGAATTCCCTGGATTTGTATGCAGGGCCATTGTCGGTTTTGAGGGACTTTGGGATGCCCAGGCAGGAGAAAGCCTGAATTAGATGCTTAATAGCATCTGCAGACTTCTCCCCTGTGTGGGCAGAGGCGTAGACAGTGCCTGACAAGGTGTCCACCGAGACGTGCACATACTTCAATTTCCCAAACTGAGGGAAGTGTGTGACGTCTGTCTGCCACACCTCACAGCTGTTGAGTCCCTGGGGATTCACTCCCGCACTCATGGTGGGGAGGGCATGTTTCTGGCAATTGGGACAGGCGGCCACAATCGCCTTGGCCTGGTCTCGGGTGAGGCAGAAACGTCGAACCAGGCCTGGCGCGTTCTGGTGGAAGAGCTGGTGACTGATCTTGGCTTGCTCAAAGATGTTCGGCAGTGGGGCCATTTCGGCAGGAGCAGTGAGAGCATCCGCCCTCCTGTTTCCCTCCGCAATGAACCCAGGCAGATCCGTGTGTGACCTGATGTGCATCACGTAAAATGAGTGCTCTCGGTGGGAGACCAGCTTAACCAATTTTGAGAGCAACTCAAATAACACAATGTTGGGCACCTCCTGCAGAATGGACCTCTCTGCTCTGGACACTACTCCAGCTACATAGGCCGAATCACTTACTAAATTGAATGGTTCAGAGAACCTCTCGAAACCCCTGATGACTGCGGCCAACTCAGCAACTTGAGGTGATCCCTCAACTTCTGCAACATCTGACTCCCACTGCTGAGTTTGAGGGTCTTTCCAAGTCATCACTGACTTGTGGGACCTTCCGGACGCATCTGTAAAAATGATCAAGGCATCCAGAGGCCTTTTACTCTGAACACTCTCTAAAGCCAATTTGAATTGTGCATCCTGATTGAAAATTTTATGGGCAGGCTGATGGATAGAAATTTGTCCCGAGTAGTTGTCCAGTGCAAACTGCAGCGCTTCATTCTCTTGAAGCAGATGTTCCAACATTGCCTTAGCAATTTGGCCCATCTTGACCTAATTGGCACATGAATACACTCAAAATCGCAGCTGGCCAGTTCTCTAAGCCGGACTCTGGCCTTCCGGATTAGATCCGCCATCAGCTCCTGTGGCCGCATCATCCTTTTGGACCTCTGGTGTCTGAGAAAGACCCACTCTATAATCAGAAGAGGATCTTCTCCGCCTCGGTCCTTTTTAGGAATGGTGGCAACTTTCTTGTCCCATTGAAATATCACCCCGTGTAGGTGTGGCAATTGTCCTAATATGATGAATCTGAATGACAGGCCAGGGTCACACCTGCTGGCCTGCCTTGTGGACATGGCTGTCTGGACCCTTTCCAGGGCTTTCCTTGCCTCTGGGGTGAGTGACCTAGGGGAACTCAGCCCCTCTCCCCCTTTCAATAAATTGAAAAGAGGGGCTAGATCTTTGGTGGATAGACCCAGCCAAGGCCTCACCCAGTTTAAAGCTCCACACAGCTGGTGGACATCCGCAAGAGTCGTAATTTTGGTTTTAATGGCCAATTTTTGCAGAACAATGGTCCGCTTACCGATTTCCAGCCCCAAGTACTTCCAGGGCAGCATCTTCTGAATCTTGGACTCCCGCAGTTCGAACCCTGCAGCAACCAGTGCAGTCACTGTCGGGTCAAGCGCGTGGGTCAGCAGGTCATCGGTTGGGGCGCACACGAGCACATCATCCATGTAATGATGGATAATGGCCTCGCGTGCGGCTGCACGGACTGGGGACAGCAGGGAAGAGACATACCACTGGCATATGACTGGGCTGTTTTTCATGCCCTGAGGCAAAACTTTCCAATGGTACCTCTTCCAAGGGGCCTCTCGGTTAATGGTAGGAACCGAGAAGGCAAAGCGTGGGGCATCGTCAGGGTGTAAAGGAATTTGGAAGAAACAATCCTTAATGTCTATAACAGCCAAATTCCAATTTCGGGGTAGCATGGTTGGGGAGGGCATCCCTGGTTGGAGAGAACCCATATTCTCAATAACTTCATTAATTTTCCGGAGGTCGTGGAGGAGGCGCCACCTGGTTTTATCTGATTTTTGAACGACGAACACCGGAGAGTTCCACAGGGAAGTGGTCTCCTCGATGTTGCCCTTCTTGAGCTGCTCCTCCACGAGCTCATTAAGCGCCTTCAATTTCTGGTTCGATAGCGGCCACTGTTCCACCCATACTGGGTCATTTGTTTTCCAATTCAGTTTCTGGATGGGGCGCTTCTCAGTGACCGCAGCCCAAAATTCCTTGGGAGGGTCGGATATGTCAGTTGTGACTCCCCACTGGGCCATCAGGTCTCTCCCCCACAGGGGTGCCTCATAGTCCAAAACAAAAGGATGAAGGGTTGCCAATTGTCCTTTCGGCCCCTCAATTTGTACCATGCTCTTTGATTGTCTGGCCAATTGCAGACCCCCTACACCTTTAACGTGTCCAGCCACTCTTTGCAAGGCCCAATGTGACGGCCACAGTTTTTCTGGTATAATCGTCACATCTGCGCCAGTGTCTAGGAGACCCTCTACAGTGGTGGTCTCCCCACCCACCGTAAGCTTGCATGTTTCTTTGGGTTTATCCTCCCCAATCGCCCTTACCGCGTTCACCTGCGGGGTGGCATCCACATCTGCTGGAATGACCTGGGCGATGATTTGCCCCTTGGGGAGGAAGGTTGGTAGGTTTAGACAGTGCAGCCATAAGACGAAGCGCTCAGGGTCGGATGTTATCAACCCTGGAGCAACTTCTATCTCCTGAGGTGTATGTTTACAATCCCCAATGACGACAAACTTTCCCTCAATACGATGCCATGTACCTTGCCGTTCTCTGGCCACCACAGCGGTGTGCCAATCCCGATCCCGCAGGTGGAGCGGCTCAACAAGGCTCAACCGGAAAGGCTCGTACCGGGAGTCAGTCGTCAAGGTGACGGATGGAGATGGTAATATTAGGTGTCTTGTCCAGTTAGGTGGATCCTGGAGAGGATCTGTGGAAAGAATTGGTATTTTGTCATGTCCTGATTTTTTACCCTTTCCCCCCCCCTCTTTGGCTCGGGCCACCCGATTTTGGTCATCGCTCTGGGTGGTCCCGTGCTCGGCCCCTAGTTTTTTTGATGTATAGGACGGTTGTCGCCATTCCTCCCTTTTCCCTTTTCGTCCCTGAACTTATCGAATTCCCTTTTTAAGGGACATTTCTGGCACCAGTGTCCCCCTTTCCCACACAGCGCGCAAGGCCTGTCAGCAGCTCCCTGGAAGGAGCGCTTCCTTTGGGCCGGAGTGCGTGGGGCTGGTGGAGCATTTGATGGTCCAGCGTCTACGGTGGCAGCGGCAGCAGGTCTCCCTTTCCTCTGCTCTCCTGAAGGGCCTATTAGTGGAACTCTCTGTTCGCAGACTTCCAGCATATCGTCCAGTGTGGGAGGAGGGTTCAGTGGCAGTGTGAGTATCGCTGCTCAACACTTCTCGTTAGCGTTTGCGAATGCCAATTGCTCCAAGACCTCCTCACAAGTTGCCTCTCTGCAGACTTGGATTTCGATGGCCTTTGTGAGATGCTCCACAAATTGTATAAACGGCTCTACAGGGCCCTGGAAAATCTTTGAATGGTGAGGGAGGGGATCCGCGGGCTGCATTTTGAAAAAAGCCCTTTCTGCCGCCTCTGTGATTTTTACAAGGACGGGGGGTGGGATATCTGAGGCCTGCACCCTTGCCTCTGCCCACTGGCCTTCACCGCTCAGATGGTCGAGGGTGAGGTCAACCCCTTTCTTGTCTATTGACGTAGCAGGATCCTCTAATAGACTCAGGAGGGTGTCCTTTAAAATACGTTTCTACGATCTCTCCCAAGCCCTATACTCTGTTGCATTAAGGAGGGATCGGAAAAGGTATTTTAGATCATATGGGACTACTACACTCCCGGTCAGCTGAGCATTCAACACTCCCCTGAAATATGGACTATCCCGTCCATATTCCTTGAGGGCCTTACATATATCCTTCACTACATTAGGCGAGAGGGGCTGCCAGGACGGGGTGGTAGCATTTCCACCTCTTGACCGCCAGTGTGTAACCGGAGCAAGAGATGGGATGGTGTCAGGTCCTGGCCTGAATCTTCCAGTTCCAGCTCATCCTCTTCCGAGCTCCAACCATGGGAACCGGAAGGGGGAGTGTGGGAACCGGAAGGGCGAGCATGGGAACCGGGAGGGGGAGCGTGGGAACCGGAAGGGGGAGCGTGGGAATCGGAAGGTGGGCATGGCCTTGGGCACCCAGGGGAGTGGTTTGGCACCCTGATGACATCACACGAGGGGCCAGTCGATGGGAGGGACGCGAGGGAGAAGACTGCCAAGGAGGAGGAGCCTGGGAGAAGGGTGGAGACAAATTCTGTGAGGTAGGAGGGGCTCCAGAAAGGAAGGGGTTGGTCAGGGAACGAAAGGGGTTATGGGAAGGAGAAGGAGAAAAGGCGGGAAGAGAGGACAGGGAGGAGGACCCTGCCATGCGGCCCCCGCCATTTTGAGAATCAAGGCTGAGGGCGCCATTTTGTGGCAACTCACCCCCCAGCCAAACTAAAACGAACTCGGGGCTTATTCATGGGGTAGGATCGGGGAAGGGAAAAATCCCGAGTAGCCTGGCCAGGGCTACCACAGGAACCCCGAGCAGTCTGGCCAGGACTGCCCGGGTGGGGGGACTTCGGCATTCTAGGGGAGCCAGGGCTGACGGGGGCTCGGCTCCCCGCTGCTCCCTTGAGAATGCCTGCCTTGGAACGAGGGGGTTCAGGGTTAGGAGAGAGAGAAGGGGGATTTGAACTTGAACTAAACCTGGGAGAATTGCAGGTTTGCCCTTTCTCCACTCCTTTTGCTCCTTGTAGAGCACTCTAATTTGCTGAGGCCAAAACAAAAATTTTGCTTCTTTTATGTCCCCTGACTGAGCCAATTAGATGAATTTAGAGCACGCACCATCCCAAAATGGAATGGCGCTTACTAGTTCAGAGGAGGTGTGAGGGAAGTGGAGGAAGAGCAGCCTGACAAACCTTTTCAGTTCTCCCTTTGAAAAATTAACATTGCCAACAGTCAAAATACCCATAACTTTGTACAAAACTCCTTTCTGGGCAGTCGAGAGCCTTGCACCCATCTCGGCTTGATGTTAAAATTGACGGCCCTTCCCAAAGGAAAACTGCTTCAACAAAAATCTTAAACCAAAAAGCAAAACCCTCAAAACACTTAAAACCGAGTCAGGCACCTAAGCCCACGCCCTCAGGGTGTCGGTTGTAACAAAAAACAACGAGAAAGCAACGAGAATTAAACAGACTAAAGCAAAAGAAAATTGCGACCGGAGGGAAGAAACTGCTTAGAGAAGGCAAAAAGGGAAAGGGTCTCCCCCCTTTTCCCTCCCAGGGACCGCGCAGTCTGCCTCCAAAGGCTAAAAGCCTTGAGGCTTCCCAAGCCCTGATTCTATTCCCCGGGGGGGGCTGCACACACTTACCAAAACCTCCGGCACGCAGACAAAAAGGAGCAGTCCTGTGATTCCCTGCTGAGGAAGACTCCTCCGGGTGCAAAAGGAGCTCCCTTCCTCCTCCACCAGGAGTGCACCCAAAGAGGGCTGCTGCGACTGGTGGTGTGTACTGTGCTGCTGGCTCTCTCCGGTCCGGAGCCACTCCGCAGGGTCCCGCAGCTGCAGGGCCAAACTGCGTCAGCCACTACACTGCCACGCTGTCAGAATCACTCCCTGACAGCCCCACGTTGGGGCGCCAGCCTCTGCAGGGGTGCCTGCTGGGGGCTCCTGTGTTGCCTGTCTGGCCAGCCCTGGCACCACAGCAACACAGTGGTCCTTGGCTTGCCGGGAGTGCAGCGTAGCTATGGCGAAGGAAATGAAAGGAGGGACTCTCGAGGGGTAAATCCAACCGAGTTTATTGGAGGCTCAGGACGTGGAGTCCTCACCCCGGGACACCAGCATCAGAGAGACCATGAGCCCCTCTCTGCTGTGAGTTTTAACAGGGGGTGTGACACAGGGGAGGGTTCAGTCAAGGACCAGTGGGGTACAGTAAGGGTGTGGCTCTTCACATAATAGACATGGGCAACAACCATACAAAACACAATAGGAGGGGAAAGTCTGGATCCTGCCCAATCACTCGACACCTTCCCTGGAATTTTCTGGACACAGGGAGAGGCCCCAGAGTGACAGACAGGATCAGGAGGTTATATAACCAATGATTGACATAAAACTGAACATGGGGTAAACCATACAGGGGGAAACATAGGGGGTTACAGAACAAACCATCATGTAAAATCTTATCGAACAAATCATACAGAAACATGAGCAAAATACACCACCACATCAGTGTAGGGTACAGGTGATGTTGGATAGAAACATCAAATGGTTTTTATCAAAGACTGGTTTATTTTATTTCTTCCCTCCAATGTTGGTAACAGAGGCAGTCAACACAGAAGTACATGAAACACTTCATTGATCCTGCTTCAAGACCTTCCAGATAAACTAGGGAAGTCACTGAAGACTCTTGAGGCATTCCTGTGAATTATTTGAGTAACTTCAAGCTATTTGAGTAACTTGACCAGATGCTGCGTCCAAAAGAGGTGAGAAGTATTGCAGACTTTTACTTCTAACAAGCTTTTTTTCCATATGTACGCCAATGGCAACCTATAGTGTGTCAAAAATTACTGGAGAGTCCTGACGGTGTGGGAAGTAAGGGCCCAAGCATTGTGTTCCTCAGTCCTTCTGCTGATGGGAAAGGGTCTATGGAGAAAGACTGTGTATCAGCAATTATTTGCAGAGTTGGTGTCAGCAACAAAACTGCTTTCTATGACTATGGGTACCTCTTCAAGGATCAACACCCACTTGGAAGAGGTGGGGTACACCTCACTAAGCAGGATGAAGGTACCTTTGCCAGTAAGACTGAACCAGTAAAAAAGGATTTAAATTAGGATCTCCAGCAGGAAGGACATCGAGATGTTGAAGAAGGCCACCCACATAATCAAAGAGATTGAGCATCTCTCCTGTGTGGAAAACCTGAGAGAATTTGGATTGTTCAGTGTGGAAAAGAGAAGGGGTGACCTAAGTGCATCCTGCCAGTACCTGAAGGAAACCTACAAGAAAGGAGAGAGGGAAACTTCCTACAAGGGTATGTCCTAGTAAAAACCTAGTAGAAGGACAGGGGGAAGTGGTTTTAAACTAAAAAAGAGTGGGTTTAGATTAAACAGTAAAGAAAAAAACTCTTTACGGTCAGGGTGGTGAGGATCTGGAACAGATTTCCTGAAGAAGTTCTGGATGCCCTATCCCTTAAAATGTTTAAAGACAGATTGGCCAGAGCACTGAGAAGACTGGTCTAGTGAAATGTATCCTCATCCATGGAAAGAGGGTTGGAATCAGATCTCTTTGAAGTCCTTTCCAATCCAAGCTATTCTATGATTCAGACTGGGGAGATGGATAATAAGCCAAATGAGAACTTATGAGTAAGGCTTAAAGAGCAGATCAATAAGGGTGACATAATAGTTATTCTTCAGGAAGAACAAGTAGATGAGTCTAGAATTTTACTTCAAATTCACAGGTCATGCTTTCCACAGGTAAATTCAAGTACCCTAATATCTTCTGAAGAAACACCGGAGCAGAATAAAAAAGCACTGCATTATGTCCCTGAAGAGCATCAACGGCAGTTACCTAAAAGGTAGAGGAGCTAATGAGAAGAGGAACTGTGTTGAACCTTGCACTCACAAACAAGGAATGGCTCACTGAGGGCATGAAGGGCAAAGGCAGCCTTAACTGCAGTGACTCCAAAGTGGTGAAATTCATCTCTAATCCTGAGAGGAGGGAGTGAGGCACAAAAAAAGATCACAGCTCTGGACTTTGTGAGAGTAGCTTTTGACATCTTCAAGGACTGGCTTGAAGAGTCCCATGGAAAATGGTTATGGAGAGGAGTCCAGGAGAGCTCACTGATTTTTCCAGTATCACTTACTTCAGGCTCAGGAATGGTTAACCCCTATCTGTGGGAAATAAAGCAAAAATAACAGAAGGATGCATGGCTGGACAAGTTGCTTCCAAGAAAACATAAAGAAAGAGAGGTGATCTGGGAAGAATAGAAAGAGACACTATCTGAGTGCAGAATTGTGTGGGATTAAAAAAGATAAAGCCTGTCTGGAATAAAACCTAGAGCATTAAGAAACACAAGAAGATTTCTACAGGTATATCAGCTGCAAATGGTCCTCATGGGAACATCTACTGATGAACATGGAAGAGATCTGGGAATAAGGAGTGGATAAAAAACCAAGATACTCGGTGCCTTCTTCAGCTCAGTCTTTATTGGTAAGACAAGCCTGTAACAATTTCCAGGCCCCTGAGACCAGTGGGAAAGCTTGGCCTATTTGAAAGTTTTCCTCAGTTGTAGAAAGATCACACCAGTGAGCATTTAAGCAAGCTGACTTCACACAAGCACACATCCTAATGGCATGTGAACAGCGACTGGGGGAGCTGAGCTATGTAATTGTGAGAATCACACTCAGTCATCTTTGAGAGACTGTGGAGATCAGGAAAGCTTTCTGAGAAATGGAAGAATCAAATGTCCTTTCCTTCAAGAGTAGGATTCAGATCAGTAGTTTAAATTTGGCAGTTACTGTGTTGCTACACCGTAGTTCACTTTGCTCTACCATTTCAGATCTAGATGCCTGTCATTGCCCCCTACTCCTAAAAAAACTTTAAATTATAAAACTGCCCACACAGCCTTTTAGTTGCATTTGCTAGACCTTTTGCTTAGATCACAGGTCGGAAAGGTACCTTTGTCTACTGGACTCACTTTTTTATATTATTTTTAATTTAAACTCTATAAATACCGCATTATTTCCCTGTGCTTTTAAACATCATTCTCATTGAGGTGACAGAAACAAACATCTTTCTGCAAACAACAACTCTGCAGTTGGTATTTTTCCACAGAAATTTTGTCACTGTCAACTTCTCTAGTCCTTGTAATGGTCTGTGTAACGAACTCCTGTATTTTCTGACAGGCAAAACTGCAGTTTTCCAAGTATTAGCAAGGAACAAAAAACTCTTCAATTGTTAATAAATCTATAACATGGAACTTCATCTTTTAAAGTTGATTGTAATTTTTTTGATGAAAATGGAAACAATTTTGCTGACTTCAACTGGTATTAGTTCAGGTCCATGACCCATCTGCTTCCGGTGGTACTTCAAATGCTGTATTTTCTAGTATGGTGTGGGGTTTACTTCAAAAGCTTTTGAAGTATGCTTTGACAAGCAAATGTTGCTTTTATTTATCCTTAAGTTTTCAGAGGACAACATTTTATATGGGTCACACAGTGACAGCAACTTCAACACTGGTAAATCAACCTCTCTCTTTAATTCAGCATAATAATTGAAGCTTTATCTCTTAATGTAGAAAAGCTAGACAGGTGTCATCCATGAGTTCATACAGTGGTGATTATGAACAACAATATCAAGGGAAAAAGGGTTATAGAGGACACAAGGGAAATTTTCCTTATTTAGTTCTTTATATATATATGAGATACAAATCAGTTGGTACTGTATAACTAAGAAAAATCTGCATGTTTCCTTGACACAGTAAATTGTCTTCCAAAGTACTAAATCTAAGATTTTCAGTGGACCTGATCTGATACTGAGTTTATTTGTGGTCATATGTACAGAAAACACAAAGGTCTACTCCGAAGCCTTGGACATAAAACCAACATTCAAATGTATTTTCCTGATTTAATTTTTGAAAGATTAATTGTCTTGCAGATTTAAGCTATGACTTGCAGGTTAGAAGGCATGGTGGCATGGAAGACACCAGGAAAATTTCATCAGACCTTTTTTTAGTAATATATGTTGGAAAGCAATTTGTTCTGGCTTTGGATTGTCATTTCTTGTTCTGGGTGGGTTTGAATCTATATGTATTTAAAGTCCTATTAGAAAGTAGCTAGAACTATCTGGTACCTCTCCTATGAGTTTTGAGGGCACTTTTTTTGTCCTGTTCTTCACTTTAGAAGAGTTTGTGTTTCTGAAGTGTCTTGAAGTTAGTGTCAGCAATATAAAATACTGAAGACAAGAACTTGAGAAAAACTTGAAAATAGGTATCTCTTTTACTAAAGTAGGAATTCTAGCACCAGAAGTAGCCGAGACAAATATCAGAATAGGATACCTAGTGGATAAGATCTTAACACTAATGGTTTTCAAAATTTACAGAGAAAATAGCATTGATCCCAGCAATGTTATACAGCCAATATTTATAGACTTTAGGACACCTAGATGATACTAGACTGAATATAGGTAGCTGAAAGATTTGTTTGGAAAGAAGAGATTACTTGTCAAGGCTGTGACTCACCTGCAAGACAGAATTGTCTCCTTCTAGGAGAGGCAAACACCAGAAGCAGTGTTGGAAGTGTAAAGGTATTGGGTACAAGTGTTTACTGTGAGTTCAGCTGATGTTTCTCAGGATAATCATGAAATGATTGTGTTCAGAATGCAACTGAACATAAACAATCATGTATACCCAAAAATTAGACCTGCCACAAAAGTGCTCCACTTCTAATGCCCTCTGATTTTGTTTGTGTGAGGGAAGATGGAAGAGCTTGGCCTGTGTATAATCTATTTGTAATCCATAAGCATGGAAAGCACTTTGCAACTATTTAAGAGTAAGGTAGGAGCTAAAGCCTACTGTTTTCTTATTTTTATCCTTCAGAAGCTGACACAAGTGACAAAGTATATGGAATATATGGAAGAGAAAAAAGACCTGCCTCTTCTCACTCCAAAAATTCTCTCTGTCCATGTGTAGCATCACAGTGTGTACTTACATTTACCCCCTGAAATGAGGCTAGAGGTGTATCATTTCCTTAGGCAAAATCTGTGGTTCAAATTTAAAACTGGTTTTCCCCTTCATATTATGTATGTAGCCTCCTTCTTCTTTTTTCCTTTTTTTGAATTGTTTTCCAAATGTCATTGAAAATCATCAAAAGATTGCAGAATTCAAAGGGGTAGAACTAATGAAAGCAAGTGAATGAAAAATATTTCCTTGCTTAAGGAAACAGCATACACTGAAGCATCATTAAGAAAGAATAGCCACATAAAGCACAGAAGGTATTAATAATCTAATTTAAAGAAAAAGAAGTCTATCAGCAGTGATACACTCTATCAGACATCAGAGAATGTGTCCACAGTCTAGGAAGTGAAGTTTCATTCATTCATCCAAGTATACAACTAGCTTTCCTAACATAAAATCTGAGCTCTTTCAACCTCAATTCCAACTGTTATGTTCAGAAATATTGTGACTTCAAAAAAACCCCAAAATGCAAAAAACCCCTTTCTTCTCTTCCTTGCAGCTCCCTTAGGTCATAATTGTGATCAAAAAGCATGCAGACCTGTCACCTTTAGTTCACAGCCATGGAAGTAAATGAAGGACTTAGGTTTCATGAGAAGTGGGAAAGGTGAAAATGTTGCCCTTGTGCTGACAGCAGTATATTGTAGCTGAAAAATCTGTAGTCAGTTGTAAAACGTTGTAATGTCGATTACAGTTTGAAGAGGATCTTGACTGATAAATGCAGAAACCTTCATAATCAATGCTACATTACATGTACTTTCAGGTATGTACTTAATATCACAAAGAAGTGAGAGGAGATGGTTCTTTCAAGCCCACATGCATGATTGCATTTAGGAAAGATGAGTTATTCTTCACAGCTGTGTTGCTGTTTCTTTTCTGCAACGGGGTGGCCTGGTTTTTAGGACCGACAGCACAGCGTACACATTGCTTGCATGGTGTCGCCAGGCTTAGTAACAACGCTTACACCAATTTGGTGGATGGTTACAAAAGCCTTTATTATCTCAAACATGCAGTTTATATACTCTGGGGTCTTTCACTACGTCAGAGGGGTCTTGGTACATTTCCTGGGTTAGAAGGGAGAATGGAAAAGTACTGGCACATGTTAGTAGAGCTTACATTCTTGTGGTGATAGCTTATCTTTGGGGGGTTGGAGTGTTCTGCTCTTCCCGTTACAACAGGTATCTTCCGAGTGCCTGTCCCTATCCAACCACACAGCTGCCATCTTGAATTTTCTGGGGAGAGGAATGAAGGACTCCACTTCCTCACCAACCAGAACATCCTTAACAGCCTGAGCTATGTCCACAAAGCACAGTTATTGCGTACTTGTACCGCCATGGAATTTCCATACCTAGGAATTTTATCTTTATCCCTCAGTTTATACATCATTCTAGGGCTTTAGGAATGCAAGTGTCATTCCTGTTTCCACGAATAGTAAAAAGAAGGATCCATGGAACTGCATGGCAGTATACCACACCTCAATAACTAGGAAGGGGATGTGACAAATAATCCCGGTGGGCACCACACTGACCATGGTCAAACTTTATGCCCTTCCCAGAAAGAAGGCCAGCAATCCTGTTGGGTTCATTAGGAAGACCACTGTCTGCAGACCAAAGGACTAGATTCTTGTTCTCTATCCAATCTCTGCCACATCCATGGGCTGTATTAAGATCTGGGCTTCCCAGAGACAAACAGACACACTAAAAAGTGACCAGCAGAGGATCACGAAGATGTTGAAGGGATTGGAGCATTTGTCATGTGGGGGAGGGGGGGGGAGGTAGGATCATTGGGAGAGCTAATCTGGAGAAGAATGGGCTCAGAGAGATCATAAAAATATATAAATATTATATTGGGCGTACCAGACTCTTTTCAGTAGTCTAGTGATGTGAAGAGAGCACAAACTAAAAAAAAAAAAAAAAAAAAAAAAAAAATTAAAAAAAAAAAAAATCCAGAATACCAGTTAAACGTTAAAAAACCCCTTTTTTGATGTGATGGTAGAATCAAACTCAGGCAAAGATTTCCCAGGGTTGAGGAATTCCCCATCCTTGGATATATTCAAACTCGCCTGGACATGTCCCTCCCCAGGCCATCTGCTGTAGCCAACCTGAAAAGCAACAGGAGTGGGCTGTCTCCTGAGATAAGATACAGTGCTGTGGTGCTGTAAATCCACGATGCATATGTGTGTCTTCATGTGTGTTTCTGTGTGTACATATATTCTCAGAAGAACTGCAGCCTTATAGGAACAGTCGATAGCTGTGAAGGGCAAAACAGATCCTGTCTGAAGTGCTATATATCAAACCTGCCCTGGGACTGGCAATGAAGTGAGCAGGAACTTTTAAGTTCGGTTAAAAGGAATTATAAAAGAAAAGTACTGAAACATAAAAGGTTAAGGGCAGCTGCCTTTGAAGAGTTTAGTGCACTCCTTGCCTGCTGGTGTGGTTTAAGAAAATCAGAAGCAAAGGTGTTTCCTTATCTGGAATGATAATGAGAGAAAAGCTGAGCGCTTTGCTAAGCAGAATTGTGGCCTGCATGATAATTTGTCAGTCTCTGACAGCATTATATTGCTTCAAAAGATGCTATGACATCCTCAAACTCAAAATTATGAGAGGATGACAATTCAGTCACAGAGGAAGCCATGGTCTCTCAACTAACTTTAAATAGTTATGAGACAATGTGAGTTTTAATTCTACAGTCATCATAATGTTTAGGTTGAGTTTGGTTTTTTTTTTAGGAAAATAGGTTCATAAGTTGTCAGCAATAGTACACAAGAGTTATATGAGTGAAAGACTTACTATGGATATTTGGAACAGTTGATTTAAAAAATACAGGTTTTTTAAGATATCAGGCAGACTAAAAAAAAATTCAGTCTACTACCATGCCTGGTTTTCCTGCAACACGGATACTGCTAGAACAGCTGTCAAGCAGAAACAAAGTTCCTATGAGTCTAACAAGAATTTTGTTTTAAATCTTTATGATCCTTGGCCTTTAGTTTACAAGCAGCTAAAATACCCACTGTGACTGCTAGAGCTAGGGCAATAGACAGATAAATAAATAGTTTCATAGTTCCCAACAAATAGTTCACTTGGCCCACAGATCATAGTCAGCTTCAGATTTTGAAGGGAAACTAAGAAAATGTGATAGGTGATTTTATCTTCAAATATTTTGATCCTTCCTTTGGAAGAGCTTGATTCAGGAAGTGTCACATTTTATTTATACTGGAGAAGGTGTACTTCTTGCTCCTCTCATGTGAAAGCCTTGGAATGAAACAGAAATCTACTTGGCACATCTGGGTGAAACCCAGACTGAAAAAAAATTGTTTCTACTCTAGAACTGACTTTGCTGCTAGAAAAAATGTGGGCAAAAAAGGAGACCATGGAGCAGATGGATGTTGTTTTCCTTAAAGTGTTAAAGGTCATTTAAGACAAACAAGTTGATGTCAGTGACACAGTGAGAACAAGACAATTAAAGTCAAATGGCCACTGAGCACTCTGTTAAAATCAGAGTTCAATCTGTAGATCTAGAAAGTAACACTGTAAAGTTCTCCCAAAATTATCATGAACAGCCATTAACGCATCACTAAGTATAGCATAAGAAGATTAGTCTGGTTTTGAATATCCTAATCTTTCCAAATCCACACTGCAAACAAAAAGCAGGAATGGGAATTTTCATTTTGTTTGTGTAATATCAAAATTAAAGTGCATGTATGCGGAACTTTTGCTTGAACAGATCTTCTTAGAAAGGGGAGGGTGCAGTGCCAAATTTGTGCAGTGCTCTAAAAAGATTTTTCGGGGAGTGGCTTAAATTAAAAGAATTATAAAACAGTATGAAACGAACATAATGGAAATGGAATGATGTTGACATGCTTTCTCCTCTTCTTCACATCACTGTTATTCAGGACAAATATGACATCTTTTATGGATGTCTTGTCTAATGTATTATCAGTACTTCTAGCAACAGTGAAAAAAATACTAAAACTGCTTAAAAAACTAGTGAAAGTCATACTAGCTCAAAGGATTTTATATAAGCATTACAGCTGCAGTGTGCACTGTGAAAGGGGCTCATGGTTTTTAAAGAATAAGGTCATTGACTAATTTTGTCTATGAAGAAACTGTTTCATGGGTACAGTCAAGAAACTTGAAAGCTGTGTTTATCCTAGCGCACCCTGAATATTCTCTATAAACAGACATATTTCTCATCATTTCCTCTTACCAAAGTAGGAGGTATATTGATTGATGGTAAGAGACATTAGTATATCTTCACCTACTGTGGTATCATGTTCAGTTGAATGCTGATTGATATATTGGACATGTATGATGCCTTCTGACTATGTTTTTCTGTTGATGTCCTTCAGTTCAGGTTAGTGGTGATTTCTTGAAGACTGATTTGTTTTACTTTTTAACTCTTATGTGTTTGCAACATTTGGAAGTCTTTCATGGAAAATGTCTTGAAATAGGTCCAATCATGAGTAATTGATGTAAACTATTAAACAGGTTTCTTTTTTGTTCCACAAGCACTATCCTTAAAAAAAAATAAAATTAGTGCCATACTCAATCATCATTGCTGAAAATGGTACATGCTTTCTGTTAAGACATGCATATTTTCATTTGAAGTACAGTTTAAGATCATTGTACTTTTTAAAATTGTTTGTTTCTGTGTTATACATAAGCAGTGCTTTGCCAAAACCATAAAATAGGAAATACTTCTCATCTCTTTTGTTTAATATTTTCATACTATTACTTCAGTTCTTCTCAGGCGCTATCTGCAGCACAATAATTTCTCTTCTAATATATCTGCACCTCATTTCTTCATTAACAAAACTGATGAGAGTCAAACATGCTTTTCCAGTCTAGAAGGCTTTGTTGTACATTTACAGGAAGTTTATGAATGTGTACACTGACATTTACAAATTGGTAGGTGTTTTTTGTTTTATTTATGAAAATAATACATGTGATGTGCTTACAAATTAAATTAAGTTACTGATGAAATTCCTTTTGACTTAAACTAACTTTCATTGAAGCTTTCATTGTGAAGGTTTCTAGGGCCTTAATTATGGTATATCTGGAACTTATTATATAACAGTGAAGACAGAATAAAAGAAAGAGAAAAAAATAAAATACAGAAATAGAGAAAAATAAAATGAGAGATGCAGAGGTGGGAAGGAAAGGAAGGAGGAAGGAAGGAAGGAAGGAAGGAAGGAAGGAAGGAAGGAAGGAAGGAAGGAAGGAAGGAAGGAAGGAAGGAAGGAAGGAAGGAAAAAAGAAAGAGAACAAGAAAGAGAGAAAGAGAGAAAGAGAGAAATAGAGAAAGAGAGAAATAGAGAAAGAGAGAAAGAGAGAAAGAGAGAGAGAAAGAGAGAGAGAAAGAGAAAGAGAAAGAGAAAGAGAAAGAGAAAGAGAAAGAGAAAGAGAAAGAGAAAGAGAAAGAGAAAGAGAAAGAGAAAGAGAAAGAGAAAGAGAAAGAGAAAGAGAAAGAGAAAGAGAAAGACTGAGGACACCAGGCAAGCGAAAAGGAAAAAAAAGAACTGAAGGAGGAGAGAGGAACTGGAATTCACTGAACTTTTTGCAGGGGCAGACAAAAGAGTTGAGAACTTATGGGTGAGAATTGAGGGACAGATTAATATGGATGACTGTTGAGGGTGTTTACTACAGACCACCTGTAGTAAGGAAGAGGAAGTTTATGAGGCTTTCTGTGAACAGCTGGAATTAGCCTCAGAGTCACATCCCTGTTTCTCCTGAGGGACTTCAACTTCCCTGATATTTATTGGAGGGACAAAATGGCTGGGCATACAAAGTCCAGGAAGTTCCCACAGACCTCTGATGATGCAGACACAAGTAGTGAAAAAGCCAACAAGAAAAGGTGTGTTGCTGGACCTTGTACTAACAAACCAGGAGGGATTGGTTGAAGATATGAAGGTTTGGGGGCAGCCTTTGCCATAGTGACCATGAGATGGTGGAACTCAGGATCCTGCATGGAAACAAAAAAAAACAAACCAGCAAGCAGGACTAGATCCCTAAACTTCTGGAGAGCTAACTTCCACCTCTTCAAAGACCTACATAGAAGAATCCCCTGGAATGGGGATCTAGAAGAGAAAGATGTCCATGAGAGCTGGTCCATATTCTAGCATCACTTCCTCCAAGTTCAACACCAGTGTACTCTCATGAGTAAGAAATCAGGCAAAAGGGGCAGGAGACCTGCATAGGTGAGAAGGGAATTCTAGTAAATCTCAAACACAAGGAAAAAATTTATGGGATGTGGAAAAAGGGACAGGCTACATGGGAGGACTCTAGGAACATCCTCAAAATATACAGGGATTTGACAGGAAAGGCCAAGGCTCACTTGGAATTGAGTCTGGCAAGGGATATCAGGAAAACAAGCAGGGCTTCTACAAGTACATCAGCAGCAAAGGGAGGAATAGGGAAAATGTGAGACCACTGCTGAATCTGTGGGTGCCCTGGTGATGGAAGATACAGAGAAGACAGAAATACTTAATGCCTTCTTTGCCTCTGTCTTTAGTGTTGAGGCTGACTATCATGAATCCCAGCTAAGAGAATTAAGAGAATAAGGCTGGAGAAAGGAAGACTTCCCCTTGGTCATAAAGTTGGGTTCGAGATTGTCTGGACAGACTCAACACCCGTATATCCATGGGCCATGATGCTGAGCATGCTAAAGGAGCTGGCAGATGTTTTTACTAAGCCATTGTCTGTCATCTTTGAAAAGTAATGGCAGATGGGACAGGCACCTGATGACTGGAGGAAAGCTGATGTTACACCCATCCTCAAAAAGGCAAAGAAGGAGGACCCTAGGAATAAACTTTAGAATTGCACTTCTCTCTACAATGAGGTGAAATGTGAGCTGACCCTCCTGATGGCATTTTGTTTGTTCGTTTGGGGGAGGGGGGGTTGTTTGTTTTATTGTTTGTTTGATGTCATCTCCTGGCTCAAGTGCTTTAAAAGACTGCTTCTAAAAGTCACAGAAGCATTTTCATGACAAAGTTGAGTACAACGGAACAATTCCAATACTGAATATTATTTCATATGGAGAGTACTTTAATCTCATCTGCAACTCTTTAATGCTACAATTCTCAGGAAATATCCAGTCTGCTTTGTTGCTCATTTAGAGCTGATATTCGAAGGGCAGATGTTTTTAATCAGTGAAGATTTTTCAGATCATAGAAGTACACGCATGTTAGAAGAGAACAGCTCACGTGAGAAAAGTGAATTAGTGCCTACGGTCTTGTGCTTGTGACAAAGAGCCAGAACTGACTACTGTGATTGGGACACATACAGGCCAAACATGAAATCACTGATAAGAAAATAATACCTTTTTTTTCAATCTGTATAAAGAGATATTGAAAATGCCCAGGATATTGTTTTTATTAAAAGAATAAAAATCTTATGGGGAAAAATTGTGAAAATATTTGTCATTTATTTTGACTAAACCATTTATATCTTCAGTCACCTATGCTGTCACTTTCACTAATCGTTTGAACTGGATGTCAGTCACTTCACAGTGTTAAACAGAATCTGTCAAGCAGTTTTGCACTGCAGCATTATTAACCCCATTTTCAGAATAAGCTTACACTTCTCGTTGCACTGACAACAATAGAAAAGTGTAGAATTCTTTGGTTTAAGAAAACACAAAATTCAAAATACTTTCTTTGGAGGAAGGGAATTAAAAATGGGTACTTTTGGGGGTTCTGAGTCAAAGAATGTTTTAAGATTTGAGGAATAAATATCTGTTGATTGAGGACATCTAGGAAGACAAGGCACATTATATTAGTCAGATGATAAGAAGTGACTCAACAAACAATATCTGTACCACTAAATATTTATCTCAGTAAAGAACCTGATACTCCTAATTTCAAATGTAGAGTTCATGGGGTTAAAAAAGGAATCATGTGGGGGAAAGTTTGTATTTGAGTTTGTAGCATTTCTAAGTGTGCATCCTAATGATCAACGAAGGCCTGGAATTCAAACTTGGTGTTTACAGAAGATGAAAGCATCTTCTAGCAAGCATTACAAATAGATCAGAAAGTAATTTACTAGGGTGAAACTCACTGAACCAAGTTTATTTCTAGGAGAGAGTTAATCAAGCATTTGTATGCATGTACTCTACAGCTACCCTTTATTTTATAGTTTTCTTCTCTCCCTCCTTATGTCTCCTTTTCTAAAAACAGAAAATCTATGAAGTTGATGAACCCACTATTTATGAACTTCTAAACTGAAAGAGAGCCAGGAAAAGTATATATACATGTACATGTATAGTGAAGAGTGTATATATATTAGTGAAGAAGGCCAGGCATCAGATAACCAAAAACAGGACAAAAGATTAAGGCCTATACAAGTAGGCACGAGGAGCTTCAGCATCATTGGGAGATCCTGTGTGCCTGAGGGGACACGTTAAAGGATGAACCTGCAGCCCCTGATTTTAACAGTTTATCCGTGGAGGAGAAGGAGGTGGTAGGAGTGGGAAAAAGATTATATGGATACTCAGGAATACCTACCTTTTTGTCAGCAAACCAGTTGACAGAAGCTCTGATTTTTCAGGAGACTGGTGAGTCCTTTGGAGGGAGAAAGGAAAGGAGGAAAGAAAAGAAAGGAGAAGAGGGAAAGGAGGGTGGGAGGCAAGTAGGAAGGCAGGAAGGCAGGAAGGAAGGAACTTTACAAAAAATATTTTGGTGGTTTGGTGATTTTAAAGAGGAGCTGGTGGCAAGAGAAAAAATGCAAACTAAAAATCTCTCATTTTTTTGGAATGTATATTTGACACAACTTTAGAACTTTCAGAGAATAGTCTGAACTGAGAGATCTCGCAAGAGTTCTAATAACTGAACTTTGTTTCCACACTATCCCACAGGACGAATGTGCAGTGTACTTACCAGGTACATTGTTTTGGAGGATCAGAATTCAGGTCTTGATTCACTCTTTCTAATCTATCTAGAAATTATTCAAAGCACTTTTTTTGTTTCTGAGAGAGGACTCAAGATTCTGAAGGCTGCATTTCTCATGGTGAATAACAAAATACAACATGCTATTTAACTAATCTGGAATATAATTTAAAAAATTGAAGTATTAGCACATCTTTCCAATTTAATATGAAAGGATGTCCACAAAAGCAAAACATTTGCGTGTAAAGAAAAAACTGATATTAGCAGTGAGATCCATCTTTCACATATCTAATATAATTACAATTCTTTCAGTTACACATCCAATGATTGCCTCTTTCCCATATGATCCTCATTTAGCCAGTGATTTATATCAAGCAATTCTCATCTTCAATAACTGAAAGGTAAGATCATACTGTCCTAAGCAGCAGATTCAATCCTTTAGAAATTGTTCATTGCCTTGCAAATGGTACTTTGTGGTCACAAGCATCCTCCATGACACCTGCAGTGTCAGAGCTAGGAGAGTTTAGCTTAGGTTGAAAACATGCTAAAAAGAAAATTAGACATTCTAAAAAACAGGAGTGGACTATGCTTTCAAGCTCCAAAGCTAACTACTTGACCTCTATGCAGCTGACATAGTAGATAGACCAGAAATCTAATTTGGAGATGTGACAATAAGGAGCTACTGTGTTGCCAGGTAAAGGGAAAATGGGAGCAAATAAAAAAATGTTGCCCTTGGTCACATAATGGTGTGACCTTCCTGCCTTCCTGCCTGCCTTCCTGCCTTCTTGCCTTTTGCTTCAATGCAAAGCCCTCCTTTAGGACAGCCTGTTCAAGTTTCTTTTGAAGCTGCTGAGAAGCAGCCACGTTAAAAAAAATTATTAAAAATTAAAGCTAATAGAGTGTTCAGAAAGTCATTCTTTGTCAACTTTGGCCATAAGTTATGGCTTCCCAGCTGAGACAGGCATCTCATAGTGTGAGACTTCATCCTAATTCAAATGATCTGTAGAACTGTATGAGGAAGAAGTCCTTGAAAGCCACAAGGACTTTGTCAGCCACAATTTTTTAGATATTGTTTGCCAATAGCAACAGAACCATGTCTCCTTTCTCTTTTCTCATATGCTCTACATTAGCACATTTTGTTTTACTTGACAAGAAATCACATGGACAAAAATGTTCAAATCTGATTATGAAAATGTCAGGAAATCACAGAATTATTAAAGAGCGCAGGTTGGAAGTGACTCCAAAGTTCATGGAGTCTAAGCTTTCTTAGGACAGGATGGACACCTATTGAATCATCCAGCATCCTGTTGAGGGTGGAAAATCTCAGGAGACAGGGACTCTGACTCATGCCCCTGGGGATCTTTTTCAAATGAAAGATTGTTCTCCCTGTAAAAAAATTCTTTCTTATATTTGATCGCTTTTGTGGTCTTCCTTTGCACCCTTTTCTTCTGTCCATGATTTTCTTGAATTGTGGGGGCCAGAACCAGAAACAATATTCCAAGTGTGGTCTGACAAGCACTGAGAAGATTGGGATGATCTCGTTCCTACCTGTGCTAATAATGTCCATAGGGAATCAGATCAGGATCAGTTCTGTCTTTGTTGCTGCACTAGCACACTGCTGATCTATGTCTATTTAGGTTGTCTACCAGGACATCCCAGCAAGACTGCTCCCCAAACACACAGTCCTAGCATATACCGAGCTCTTTGGTTATGTCACCCCAGGTGCAGGCTTTTCACTTGTCTTTGTTAAACTTCAGACTGTTCTTGATAGCTCACTCTAGCAGCCTGTCTGGCTTTCTTTGCAAGATTGATTCTCCTGGTGATGTGCCCACTTCACCACACAGTCTGGTACAGGTGCCTCCACTCCCATCATCCAAGGCAAAAGCTGAGTGGCATGGGGACCATCTCTGGAGGAACACTGCCAGCCTGAGTGAAAAACACTGATCACCACCCACTGAGTGCAACCTGTTAACATTTCCTACCCATCTTGCAGACTACCCATCCAGTCTGTATACTAACAGATTAGACTTAAAGTCTCTGGAAGATTACTTTTACTTTATTCTCAAGTGTGAAAATCATCTTACAAAGTGGCTTTGCCCTCCTCAGTGGAAACCATTTTAACACTAATCTTTTAATGGGAATTTAAATATTTTATTTCAGGTATGCAGGCAATTCAAAGACCCAAACCCTGAAACTTTGGTTCCTATTTGGAATTTTGTAACACTTACTATGATTTGTGGATTTAAACAAAATACTTTTGTGGGCATATGTCATATATAGTATATAGCATGTATTTTAACATATGTGTGTCAGCTTTGTTTCCTTCTTATGCAGATGTCACCTCTATAAGCTGCTAATACTTAAGAGTCTGTAGATCTTGCCCTTCTGTCCTCTGAAGTATTTCAGATATGCTGTCTGTGTCAGTTCCCAAAAATTGCTTTTGTAAAAGAAAACCTAGCTTAAATATTAACAAAGTAAATGAAGCTGTGATTGTAAAAATACATCTCTGCAGGTGGATGTTTCTACCTATGGCTTGTTAACTGGCAGGAAAAGCCAGGTTGAGGAACTGTGCTGGATGCCTCAATGGAGTTCACTAAAATTTTAGTCCGTCTTAACCACCAGTTGAAAATAATATAGAAGGCTTCTCTCTTGAGTTTTCTCTCTTGAGTTTAAGCATTTTTGATCATTAGATCGAATGATCAGTTCTAGTGAGTAGACCTGTTAATGAACATCTTGCTAAATAAACAATTTATGGGTTTATTTGCCGTGGCTGCAGTAGAAAACCCTTGTGTTTAAACACTGAGGAACAATGTCCAAAATTACTTCTAATTGGATAGATCATCTCATTGGACATTTTCCTTGCCCTTGTCAACATATACTTGCTTCCACAGTCTCATTTGCTTCACCTATCAGGAAAAAAAAAAAGCTAGTTTTCATTAGTAAAATCCATTTTAAGGTCTACAGGAGGTAAATTATTTTTAAAATTAATTTTCTATTTTATTAGTCAGGTTGCATTGTGTCAAAACCATGTTGGAGTCAGTGGCACTTCGTCTGCCCTTGATAATATTGACACAATCACTCTATGTCTCTGTTCAGTATGATACCATTAACCCTCTGAGACTAATAAATATTTTTAAAAAGACAACAGGCAATTTTTAACTAATTACTTTAGAATAAATTCTTACAGTGTGTTTTATTTCTTGCTAGCTTTATTGCTAGACAAAGAGAGTGTAAGCAGCAATTTAATAAATTCATCATATGAAAAGTAGAGGAGAAACACCAGAAATCTGATATGTACATCCTTCCAGAAACTTTGCCCAATGCATTTGACTGCCAGGTACAGTAAAGTAAAAGAGGTCAAGCACAAGTTTGCATAAAGCAATACTGGCTACTTTGGAATACAAATATAATAGTGCAAATATAGTGCAGCTTTTTAATAGCACCTGGATTATTTAGGAGGTCATTAGATTCTCATGTCATACACACAATTTTGAAACTTTACCCTTGCTATCCTGCAGTGTTCCTCCTGGGATTGTCAAATATTTGAGTACAATCCTGACCTGTAATTCAGTATACTAGAAAGTGAGAAAGAACAGAACTAGCTTCCTTTAGGAAATTGGACATTTTCTTTGTAATAGAACCACACTGACAGAGGAAATTGTAATAAGTAAATCAAGCTTCATTTCTACTCTACAGACTTACTAATAAATACATTAGTGAGATCATTAAAACCGTTATTGTAGATACTTTGTCCCTTCATCCTTGCTGAAACTTACGCATTTTTGCATATCAGGTCCATAAAGATATTTCCAAGTTGTTACCTTATAGTACTGTAAACTCAGAGAGATACAGTGTGATGTTGTGAAGCTGAACAGTCTTGGAAGATGTCATCATGAACTTGAAAGGTAGACACTATTTTCCTGACATCACAATAAATTGTAGCTGATAACAAAGGAAAGTAATGAACAGTCATTGAAAATTCTGTATACACTGGGGCAAATCCATGATCTGAGGTCACCTTTGAAATGGAGAGTAGGAATTTGGTGATGGCTTTGTTTCACATTAAATGCCAAACTAATAATGGACTTATAAGCAAATTAATGAAGCAACTAGAGTGGTTATTTATGCTACAAACTTTGATATAGGTCAACCATGAGTATGGTTTGATGACATGATGACAGAATACAGAAAAGATGTGATGACAGAGCTTCAAGGTGAAACTTAGGACATTTTTAGTGCTAAGCAGAAAGAATCATGGGGACAGAACAGTGGATAGTGTATTGGTGTGCATCTGCATACTTGTTTCTCTCTTGAGCTATGTAACAGCTCCTGATCTGCTGCCTCTATGTTTTTCATTTACTGTAAAATGCCACATTTGAAAAATACAGGTATGTCCTTTTTGGACAAAGTCTCTATGAAAGTGTACTGGAAGATAACCCACTGAGGTAGTTCATTTACATCTTTGTTATAGGGAGCCCTACTAAAAAAACAACTGTTTTATAGTATTGTCAAGGGCCAATATTAATTTTAAGTTGTGATGTGTCTCTGTATGTTTCCGTACTTATTGTGCTGAAGTGTCGCTTAGCCAATATTTGCTCTCTATCATAGTGGTATACACATCAAGGGGAAAAAAAGATTACAGATCAGTCAAGGTGACACAGAATATACCACAATGTGTTCCAACTGTTCATGCAAACATTCTCTATGATCTGATTTCCATTCTCAAGTTTTTTTCCATAATGCAAATATGCTCTGAAAAAGACATCTGCTGCCTTTGAACACTTTCATGGCTTGTATCCAGCTTTCATTTGGCATTTCTGTAATGCTAACTTGCTTTCTCTATATTGGTGGTAAAGCATTGTCTATCAAAGTGTTTCTAAAACTGACTCCAAGTTACTTCCAATTCACATGTTCATTCACCTCTTTCTTGTAGATATACTGATGAAGATGACCAGAGCCAAACACAACACTTTATTTTCCTTTCTTTTACAGGTTTATGTTGTTGGGCTACCTGTGTTGAATATGCACTACAAGTACTGAGAAATCGATAGCCTACTTTTAAAATACTAGCAAAGGCATGGTTTATGAAAGTTTGGTCCAATATGAAATTTAAATCCAATTTGTTAGAGGAACAAGCCCAAATCCCTAGTGGATTTTGTAAAATCCAGTGACCAGAAAAAGAAGTATTAGCACCCCATACTTTCTCACGTATTGACATTTTGGTTAATGATTGTATTCATCTCTGTAAAAGGCTGGACTGATGTCACTAATCACTAATTGATTAGAAAATCAACATTTTTCTAAAAAATTGTCAAAAGTGTACCAGATTCTGCAGCCAAAGCACTACAGATTCTTTTCTGCTTCTGATAGTTTGGCTAATAAAAATTATTGAAACCATTACTACTGTGTAAATAATTTTCTATTCTCCCCTTTTTTACCCCCAGTAATATGTGAAGATTGTTAGCATCTTGTAGGCACAGTTAGATTTACAAGGACACAAACATTTTTATCTGAGTCCTTTCAGATCTATCAGCAATTGCCTTTCAGTCTCTGCAACTCTCTAACTTGCAGTTCTCCAATAGAGCTTAGCCATTTCTAAAAACATTTCTAGTTTGCTTTGTAATGTAACCATTACTTTCTCCAGTATTTTCTTACTAGTGTAACACTTGATTTCATTTTTATGGTTTGTTTTCCTGGAACGCACCCAAACCCTTCAAATACAGTCTGGTATGCTGTAAACATGTCAGAATTCACTTCTTCCTGCTTTACAATATTGACTCTACATTTATGCTTGTTACTACTGTCACACCAAGAATTGCTTATTAGCCAAACACCACAGTGTGAAATAAGTGTTTTCTTCTGTTCTCTCTATAGAAGGTGCAGTTCAAGTAAAATTTCCCAGATGCTTGCCTTGCCTTATATGAAAGACCTGATGCTTAACAGGGTTGTGCAGCAGTGATTCTTGGTGAAGTCTCAATGATCTGGGTCCTCCTTTGAAGTATCATAAACAAGCACATTCATAATTATCACACTTCTCTTTACAGTCACTGCACATTCTTGATAAACAGTTGTACTGGCTGTATTTCCAGCAATTACATTCAAACCCAAAATATATTGTGTGAAGAGGGGTTTTGTTCACCATCTGCTACACTCTCTCATGTGTCAGTTGGGCAATTCTAGTGAACTTTTATGCATAACTTACTGCTTTTAGCCATAATTGGACTTCATCATCTTTCTTTGCTCACAGCATTTGGTGTGAGCAGTAGTGTGAAGCACTTATAAGTTAGCCATTAGAGCCTGAAGATGTTCCTTGTTTTTCATAGGGTAGGTATAAACATGACTGTGATGACTTTCCCCACATGTTACAGAACATGTATTCAATTTCTTCTAATAAAAATAGTAAGTTCTTAAAGTTACTGTCCTCTGCTTGTACTTAGGGAATGTTTGGCCACAATGACTTGTCCTGCAATGTATGCAATGGTATTCCTAAAGACACAATAGAATGATTCACACGACAGTTAAACTTAGAAGGTACTTTCAGGTGGCTTCATGGGCAGCTGTAATTTTACTATATTTATTTTCTTGTGTAAAAAAAGAAGGACCCACACACACTTTTTGCCTATAGTGCTCTCAGATTTTTTTTTTGTATGTACTGCAATACATCTGCTTCCAATCAATGAAAAATGCTTTATTTTAAAAAAAAAAAAAATCTGCTTTTTGAACACAGATTTTTTTCTACCGCAGAAAGAAATAATATCACATATTTTCTTCTGGAGCATGTATGTAATGCTTTTATAAACTCTGTCACAGAGTATGTTGGTGATCTGCATGGGCAAAATATTGCTTAGTGACACACAATCAGATATTTATTTCCCAAACACAGTGGATACAGTGAGTGGATTGCAATTCCTCTTCTAAGATTTTTGTTGTAAGACACGCTCAGACATTTCACACTCACATGAACCAGCCACTTCCCAACAGACCAGCACAGCCCAGTGCAGCATGACAGGTCCAGGACACTCAAGCCAACAGCTGGACAAGTGGCTTCTATACATCATGGCTGAAATGCAGGCTTTGCCTTAATACCATGTTGGACACCTGTTGTCATGTGTCCTTAACTGAGGAACTGCTGGTTTTGCTGTTATGTTGCAGGTCAGGTGTCCAGCATGCACTGAGGACATGGCTCAGAGCCAGTTTCTGTGATTCCTCATCTGAGGCCATTTGGGCAGCTGCCACCAGGGGTTTTCTTATCTGTGGTTCCCCTGTTCCATATGTCTTACACAACTGTGAAGCTTGCATTGGTTATGTGACAAGATTTTTTTCTGTTGCTTCTTTGTTTTCCAGCTTATATTTAAATTATCTAATTAGTTAGAGAGGGGAAAATTTTGTCAAAGTTTCCTTTGCCTGAGTCCCCAGGTAGGCTATGCCCCAGCAGATGCAATGTTTTCTTATGTTGTATAAAAGTTTGTTCTGAACTTAATTTTCTTGGTGACAAGCTGTCGTTCATTGCACCCTGCTTTTGTAGTCAGGTGTCAAATTTTATTTATGTACTTTAAATAAAAAGGCCCCTGCATCCAATTTCTATCATCACAATTTCTTAAATGTGTAGAAACTTTCAGTAGATACATGGATATTTAATATGTTTCATATGTCATTTTTATTATAAGTATTTGATTCATGCATACTTTTTCCATATAGGCAAAACCATATTTGTTATACCCTTAGTCAATACAACAATTGCTTTGATTAATTTGATTATTACTTATGCCAATGTTCTCATACAAAACCACAAACCACATTCATGAGCCCAAAACACATGAATTACTAGAAAAAGAATGGAGGATGGGACCATTTCCAATCTTACCTAATTTCAGAACTCAAAAATTGTAGCAGAGCAGATCTGAGTACTTCCATTCATGAATGCATATGAAATATGAACAGACATTTGTCAGCTTGGAGGAAGAATGTGATCATAACTGCAACCAAAAAAGGCCACTTGAGATGTGTAAACTAATCTTTATGATTTGCCAGATTAATTTTTTGCTATTATCTTAATCAGAAAAAGACAGCTTTTTGGTTTTTTATAGTCAATTAAGTGTTTTGTTAATGAATGATTCAACACAAATGTATTTAGTTACTTCTGGTAATGATGTAAAAAGAGTCTGGTGCTTTGAGGGGGGAGAGGATGGGACAAGGTAGTATATTTAAAATATATTTAATAGCCTATACAATATATTACCAGCAAACTCATAAATACCAAATGCACTGTTTGCCTTCACCTATGCTTTATTAATTGCTATACTTTCAGTAACCTTATAAATGTTTCACTGTATCTGAAATATACATTCATTATGCAATAAATGATTGAAGCTCAGTAATGGGTTTTCCTTTAAGCATAATTTATGATTTGCATCGACAGGCTAATACCTGGAAACTGTTTGCTGCTTCTGCCAAAGACTGCATAATTTTTTACCAAAAAATTAAAGGAGAAAAGAAAAGCAAGCTTATGGTTAAACTAAGAAACTGTAGTTTATCCAATGGGCATTATGCCTGAGATCAGTGTTGTGGTTTAGGTTTACTTATCCGAGTCACGGCACCATTTATGTGGTGGTTTTACATTTGCCAAATTTGTTTGCTAACTAAGTGAAAAAGGCAAAAGCAGGCTCAACTTGGAAGGAAAAAATATATTCTATTAACAGATAGATTCTATTAACATACACTAAGAGAGGAAAAATAAGAAAAGAGAAAAAATTAATTTCTAAAACCAACCCCTTCTCTCAGGACAAACTGTTCATTTCCTACAAACAATGTAAAGAGGCAAAACTCAGAACTCCAGGTCAGTACCACTTATAAAACAGTTTTCATCCAGTCTTTGAGAGAGAGAAGTCACTCGTGTGGTTTGGTAACTTTCATACAAAAACAGCCCTCCCGGGGGAACTTCTGCAATTATGGAACTTCCCATATTGTGTAGCCTTTCCCATGACTACATATGGGCCATAGACGTATAGATTGGAGTGGCACTTTTTAAAAATCAGCTGTTTCAAAAAAACAAAGGTTTGTTTTCAACTCAGGGAACAGAGATGGTCTTCTCACTTCTTCACTGGCAGAAGGCTTCTTCTCACCTCTCTCTGTTCAACCTCTCATGGGGATCACAAAAAATCATAGCTGCTAATTCAATATTCACTCAGTTCATCACAGATACCTTTGCTCAAATCCAGAAATCATCTCCCCAATTTATATTGTCCACAATTTAAAAGATTATCCTGTTACCATAATCCGTAGGAAATTTTCAGTCTATAACCAAGGCAAGTCATCATCCTCTACCACTTAAAAGTCACTCTTCCTTCACTGACTTTGAGATCTCCATACTGTCCCTTTACATGTCTCCAATTTGGCCTTTTCTCTCATCTCTGAGAAGGGTTAGAGTTTAAACTCTCAATCTGTGTCAGGAAAGATTTAAAGCCTGCCCAGGCCTGTGGTGGTCAGGTGATCTCTGCCAGGCAGCTACAAATGCCATGCCAGGGTGGTGGAGGGAGGCTGATGGATACGTTCTCTTCCACTCCTCCATGTGATGGCGTGAGCCACTTGCAGCTGCTCTTCGAGGGGCAGTGTAGGGTGGGGGAGGCAGAAATCTCATCCATCCTCTCCCTGGGCCAGGGGTACTAGCAGCCAGGGGCCAGGGCATGGTCTTGCCATGACCAGACCCGATCCCCACCATGGCCCCGACATGCAGCCGGCCCTGCCAAACTGCAGCCCGGCCTCCTCTGCAGAACTGCAGCCATTCCTCCTCTGCACAACTGCAGCCATTCCTCCTCTGCAGAACTGCAGACATTCCTCCTCTGCAGAACTGCAGCCATTCCTCCTCTGCAGAACTGCAGCCATTCCTCCTCTGCAGAACTGCAGCCATTCCTCCTCTGCACAACTGCAGCCATTCCTCCTCTGCAGAACTGCAGCCATTCCTCCTCTGGGGCAGCAGCTCCCGGAGTCCCGCCGTCCCCAGCCACCCTGGGGGCAGCCAGGGCCCAAGCTGGGATCTCCTCAGCTGCCCACGTGTTACACACTCACTGGACAGGGGGAGGAAGAGGAGGTCTCCAACCCAGCTTCAGCTTTTATATGGATACTACCAAAAGTCACTTTCTGTTTTCTGCGTGGTCAGAACTTCATGTGAAATCCAAAACCTGTCCTTTCCAGAGAATTCTAAGGTCTTAGCAGGGAGATACTGTTTCAACCCATGACACTCAGAAAAGTAAGCCTCAAAATCTTGTAGCATGTATTTTGTACAGCTGTTTCTAAGCATCACCGATTTTACAGGTTTCCTGAACAGAGTCCTTTTCCAACCCTCTCACAAAAAAATTGTAAATATAGAGCTGGTGTAAGTGTTCCCAGTGTGCAGTGTGTTCCAACAACTTGAAAGTCTTGTTGACGATTGAAGCAGGAGGAAATGTGTGTGTATAGTTAATAGGGAATATGATTGAAACATGTCATAAAAGTGGTCCATGCTACAATGACAATAAAAATACAGGGTTTTGAAGGCAATTTTCCTATTGAACATAATGTTCATAAGTTCAATCAGAAGAATTTTAGCTCACTGCAAAATTTAGCTATCTTCTTAGAAAATTATGGAATAATATCCAGAAAGATAACTATTAGTGTTAACATAATGAAGAAAAAAAAGAAGCGGAAGAGGAAGGGCAAAAGGGAAGGGTATAAAAATTGCATACATTTAAAATTTAAAGTACATTGAAGAAAAACTAAATTAAGCAACCCTGGAAACTAGGAATAAAAAACACTTCATTTAGCATCCATTCAAAATATTTTAGCTAGCAGAATTCCATATGGGATTTTAAACTGATTTGAGTAATGAGAATGATGCAGAGCAGAGTAAGGAAACAGACCCTCACTGTACCTGCCTATTCCCTGTGTTAGAAAGTGCAGGGCTGACTTTCTGTGCATTGTCCAATGTCTCTGCATGCTCACAAGCAGTTTTTGGATGATGCTCTGTGCTCTCAGGCTCGTTCATGCCAGCTGCCTTCACCATAGTGCTTGATCCCTGGATTACCGGATTACTGATGACAGCAGTAATTTAGCAGACATTTAATCAGATGTCACTGCCTTCCAAGGAAGATGCAGTCAGTTTTAGGATTCTACAGGCCTGCACCAGGTCTTGATTTACGTTATGATACAGAGACATTCTCAGCTTGGTGACTTCATTAAAGGATCATTTATTTCTTGTCTGAATCTTAATAATTGCCTAACCCCCAAATTTCTGAGGTATATCAAGGGTGGGAAGGACAGGCATATGCCTGAGTCCTGCTAACATGCTGTTGCTGTCCCGGTAAAGGATTGCAAACTCTCTTTAGTGAGGAGTAGTCAGATACAGCAGTGGCTGGCAGGCATACCAGTTTTGTGTGGGAGAAGCTTTTAGTAATCCAAATGCCTTATTATTTGCAATTTTTTTTTTTTTTGAACAATGTATAGGAGCTTACCAGGACAACATGCATTTATTACTCTGAAAGGAATTCAGCATCTGTTTTTCCTCACTCACAGTCACTTTGACAACTTTTGCCTTAACTGATTCACTTTAGGCAGATGGAAAATACCAAATATACTTGGCTTGAAAGGAGAATGTTAAAGAATGCTTTTTAATTTAAAAAGTTGTTTCTTTCCATTGCATAAAATGTTTCAGTTCTGACTAAATATGTCTAGATGCCAATCAGACGACAAAAAATTTTTCCTTTTCAGTACCCTGGGTTTTGGCCTTGCAACAGTTTATCCTTAATGATGTGCAGATGGCCAGCTCCTCATCTGGAACAAGTGGCCTCAGAACTCAGAGCTCACTGCTGGTATGGTTCCAGACTGGGCTAATAATAAATAAGTTCTTTTTCTGTGTTATTCATTGTTGGAGCACTTTCATATGTGTGTTAAGCCATCAATGAGAAAGAGGTTCCCATACAGCAGTATTAAGTCCCCAAGTCAAGACCTGTAGCAGTGCCAATACTTTCCTTTAGATTTTTCTATAGTTGCTCTAAACAAAACCTTTCAGACACATACTGCTTCAGATCACATCTAAGAACAGATCCACATGAACATAGACTGAGAAGCTATGCTGTTCTCTATTAGGTGTACAGTACTTACTAGGGTTCTTTTTTGACATTTTTCAGTTCAGTTACTGCATGTAAAAGTGAATCCAGTAATCAGAAAGATGAACAGAAAATACATTTTAAGGATATTGTGGTTTAATTAAGTATTCTGGAGTTTCAGGAAAATTTGGTAAAGCTGAAATGAATTTTCAGATTATTTGTTCTATATGAATCCATGCTTCTACTAAGAGCTTAAGCTGAGAAATTTGAGGCAGTTTTATTCACACTGAACAGCTTGCAAATAGAAAATTTTAAGTAGGCTTGTTCTGTCTGCTGAAGTCAATATTGTAGAAAGAGGGTTTTTTTTCTGGAAACGATTATACCTATACAAATGTCAAGGCTTAATTCTACTTTCAATTCTTTTATATCCAGAAATGACCTGGCATGTCAGGAACTGGTAGGAACTTTTGGCAGTATGTGAAGAAGGCTGTCCTAAGTGAAGGAAATGCAAGTGATTTTTGTTACTTGCAGTTCTTAATGTATATAGTTGTCTAAGAGCTCTTGTAGGGCTTGCTAACTATTTTCATATTTATTAATTATTATCCTGGGTCTGTACCATAAGATGTCTCATATGCTTGTACCTTGTCTTGACACAAATTAAAAAGTCCAAGTTGCCATTTCCTTTACAGAAAGGCAACATATTTTACTGCAATTGCACTTCTGTTACATAAAGCATTATATATATATATATATATATATATATATATACTTTGTTCCTTAACATATTCCTTTAATGAAAGTGAGCAAAATTTTCATGCCCTTATGATTCTGATATTCTGATATGCATTTTGGCACTGCACATTATCTCATGTTTTGTCTGTTCACATACTCTACATCTCCTTTCTCACTTGCAGCTAGAAGCCCAGGACATAGAATATAATCAGTTGCTTCAGGTAGTAGAGTAATCAGGAAGTATAGCCACCAAGTAAAATCTTTACTGGGCAGTATTCCCTCCAGAATGCAATTTGTGGAAAGTGATCAAGGACAAATAGGAAGCCAAGTATCTTCACTCTGACAGCTTCAGCCATAGGATTGAGGCCAGGTGCAGGAAAACAGTTTGGAATTAGAGGTCTTCTCCAACTTATTTCCTTCAGAGTGTGTGACAAGGCAGGATGTTGTACCTGTTCAGAAGCTCTAGCAAAATTCCTGCAGCGGAAGGGCTGAGTGGAAATAAGAGGAACCAAAGTGGCAGGAGTGGCTGAATGAGATGCACCAAAAGGTTCAACTTAGAATTAGGAAAGATATGACATAAAAGCAAAACTACAGAAAAACAGAATGCTTAACATATTTCCCATTCTTGTGTTTGGTTTAGGGGTGAGGGAGTGTTGGGGGGCAGGATATTTTTGCACTTTTTTTGCTGCAAGGGGTGATGAGTTGAAAGGGGAAAAAATAACTGATGGATCTCAGGAAGAATTGCTATGAAGTGCTGAGTTGTCTTTGAAAAGACAAAACTGAGGAGTTGGTGACAGTTACAGCTTTTCAGCACTTTCACTTTTCCAAAACCAAGCAACCAAAGGGAAGTAAAATTCTTCAGCACTTAAAGCTCCTTAAATTGATATTTTAGGATTAATTTCTTTGATTTCTTTCTATTTACATAATTGAACATATTTCATCAGGGGAATCACTACAAGAAAGTTCATGACATCCATTAAATGAGGCATAGCCCATGAAGATGCCTGATTAGACAACTCATGACCACAGAAGGAGGCATTAAAAAACTGTCCAACTGAATGAGATACTTTACTGTGCCGACTTCAATCTACCATTTCTATCAGCCCTAATTATAGTCAGCTAATTCCGTTAGCTTCTTTAATACATTTTAAGATGCATTACTTACAAGCTAAGACCAAGTACTGCCCTTTAATGGAGTTACCATCTTCAGAGCAACCTTTTCATTCTGTGAAGAAAAGAACTATTCATTATTTTTGCCATGATGGAAGTTTGTTGAGTTTTATTTCCTATTATTGGAATATTTTACACCAAAAACCAAATCGCACTTTGTTTACTTAAAAATGTTTGCAATTATTTGCCTGTGCCATCAGAAAAAAAAAATGTGAATAAACCTATGTGAAAAGGAAAGAAATAGCTTGATATTCAGTTCTCAGTGAGGTACAGAAGTCAGTGTAATAAGATATTGTGCTTACTCCATCACACCAAATGGTAGACGAAGCACACCTGTAGGCTGGTTTTAAATGTTAGACTGCTATTCAGAGAACTGATATTCTCCACTGCAGTCAGCAACTTGGCAAACCAGAAAAAAATTTGATAATTTTTCTTTCTTTGGAAAGAGAATAAGAACTAGGAACCATAAAGTAGAAATGAGGCTGAACCAAAAAATCTTTATCTGAGCGTTAGCTCATTTTCTAGAGGAGTTTGAAAACTTTTCTACTAAAAAAAATCCTCAAACCTATATTACCTATAGTATCCTGTGTATCTTTTTATCATACAAGTGTATGACAATTAGATATTATGACTAAACTGTCAGGTAAGAATTGCATTTAGCAAAGTAATGGTACTGTTCTGATGCAATATCTCAAGAGGCAAATCTTGATAAATTAATTCAATACAATACACTATTATTGAAAGCTATGTTTCCTTCAAATATTCTCATGGAAGTCAATACTTGTTAAAAGGTGCATTTTCTACATGGAAGTACATATGTTTCTACTTGACCTTTATAGGCATTGTGTATACTTATGTACAAATTTAAATCTCATACAGGCACCACTCAGATACATAAGCCAAAATGTAGCTTCCACAGTGATGCAAAGTAGGCTTGAACTTAGAAGAAAGAAAGTGAAGAGTGGCTTCCATTTGTGATAAAAATGTGTGTATGGTAGATAAACCTTTTGTATCACGATGTCAGTACTGTGTGTCATGCATCTCTGCAGGCCTGTATAGACAAGTAGTAATATTCTTGAAAGGTATAAACACAGAAGAGAATTACAAGGGGCTTCTATCCTAAAACAAAAGAATCATTACAGCAAAACAGTTTGATGAAGTGTGGGCTGGAAAGTGATGTTATCAACAACTGTGGCAAAACTTTATTGCAGCCAAGAAGATTTCTGGTTCTGAATTTCACATTGCTTTCTGCTTAAATGTACCAAAAAGGTGCAAAACTTAGAAGCTGAATTAGGCTTGAAAACAGTCATTCACAGTTCTCTGTCAAAGCTTTTGAGGCCTTTTCAATGCTGTGTGGCAGTCAAAGTACACAGAAATTCCCATTAAATTATGGGAAAATGGAACCAAAGACCAACCCAGAAAATGAACAGGAGAGGCAGGAAAAGTTTCCAAAGCAAGAAAAGGAGCGTTGAGGACTGAAGGATTTTTCCAAGCAGGCAGTTCCACTGGCCTGTTGCTGTAATCTCAAAGAAAGGATTACTTCCCATTAATTTATTAGAGACTTCACACTGAATTGTTCTGAAGTCCTATGGAGGGCATTGTCTTCCTTCTGCCCAGAGTTGTCATGCAGCAGCACTGGCAAACACTTTAAGGGAAGCCAAATAAGGAAAGGAGAGGAGTCCCTAAAAAGCAGAGTGACACAACAGTAAGTTGCTGAAAAAAAAGAATGGAAGAATGGAGAAGGAAAAATTGGGAAAACAGATATAAGAAAGAGATTTAAGAGAAGAGATATAAAACTGCAGAAATAAAACAAACTGGCAAAAGGGAAGAACATGGAAGCTTTTGCTGGGATAAACCTTTGATCCATAGCCATCTGTAAATAAGTTCCCAAATGTACTTAATTCCTGTAATAAAGCTTTTTAATTTCTTGATGTTGTGCTTACCAGTATACAGGACTGTTCTGGTGCATTTTTGTTTAAGTTCACCTTTATATTAATTTTGTTAAGTTATATTCAATGGTTTGTTCTGTCTACGCTCCTGCCTCCCCCCCCCCCCCCCCAAATGTTCTACCCCTCATGGTTTCCCCCCAGTTACAGTTGTCTGTCAGTCATTTGTTATATAACCCCCGGTTCTGTCTGTCACTCAGGGACCTCTCCCAGCATCCAGAATATCCCAGAGAGAGCGTTGAGTGACTGGACAGGATCCAGGCTTCCCCTTCCCATTATTTTCTGTATGGTTATTGCACCTGTCTATTGTATGTTGAGCCACGCCCTTACTGTACCCCACTGATCTCTGACTGAACCCTCCCCTGTGTTACACCCCCCTTAAAAGTTGTTGCAAGGTCCTATTCAGGGTCTCTCTGAGGCTGGTACCCCGAGGTGAGGACTCCACATCGGAGCCCAATGAACCGCTGTTGGATTTACCCCCTCAAGAGTCCCTCCTTTATTCTCTCTGCCATTGCCACGCTCTGCTTCTGACTAGCCAAGACAGATATTGCTGTGATGTCAGGACTGGCCGGACTCAGCCATATAGGACAGGACACACACAGGACAACCACCTTGCATGTAAATCAAGCAAAGAAATTAGGAGTATTAGTAGAACTGAAAATCAGAACCTTATCATTAGACATCTAACTGTAGCAGAACGAGAAAGAACAATAATGTAGGTAAAGTTGTTACACACAGTTCTTAGTTTGTTCCTGCTCACTTGGTAGTATGGTCACGTTTTCCAAAGCCTGTGCCTGGTGACAAAGCAAGCATTGTGGTGAGGCATCAGCATCCGGAGTCCTCAGCCAAAAGGAGTATGACATGCACATCGATCCCTCCTGGGATCCCTTTGGAGTAGTTTTTTAATGTTTAATAATATCCTTTTATAACTTTCCCTTTTTTAAGGAGCTTGACAATATATATGAATTCACTACATGATGCCTTTAAGTTTGGTTAGTACTATCCATTTCTTTTTTTTTCTTTGCTAAACCATGTATCAGTTTTCTACAGTTCCAGATCTGCATCTCTCTCAGTGACCGTCACCGACTTGCTTAAGCTTTTCTATTCTTCAATGCCAAGGCTGTGCCCCATGTCTTATCATCCCATCACTGTCTATTTTAGTAGTCCTTTATACAGCATTTCATATCTTCACTTATGCCAGCACTTTTCTGTTCTATATCATTGTGTTACATTTGTAAATTTTTAATTTTACACTAAAAAACTACTCATTAGAGTTTATCTGAATAAAATTCAATGGAAAATACTGCTTTCAGTTGCATCAGCCTGTCATCTGACACTTGAAAAATCTGAACACAGCAAGTCTCAGCAAACTCAGCCATTGCAAACTCCATACAAAGCTGGCAGTTTGTTACTGTCAATCACAACACTGTTATGAAGCTGTAAGACCACAGTGTCTTCTGTAATCCTACCTTGTGCTCTGTGATGCCACTGTTCCTGGGCTTCTGCTGTCCATGTATGTATTGGGGAATTGTACAGATGCTATCTGGGTAGCTGGATGAATTAGTCCTTGGAGGGAGATAAATGGAGATTGATAAATATCAAATATTGACATAATTATAACTCATGCAACATCTAGAGAGTGGAAAAAGGCAACTGTTACAGCTCTTTAAATATGATACAGGTATTTTTAAAGTGTTTAGCAATCATGTGGCAAACCTAGTGCTGTTGAATAAGCACCAAGATCCTTGTAGGTTAATGAACAAAGCTGAGGAATTTTTAAACAGTCTGTAGGTCTTGTACTAGCTTTTAAGGATCATTAGGAAAGTGGCCAACACATCCAGCTGCTCTTGCCAAGGACTTCCTCCTGTTGGGCTGATGAAGCCCAAACAGATGTGCCCAGGAACATGGGGTGTCTGTCCTGCCTGAGGGATGCATCTGGTGCTGTCCAATTTGCTGGTTCAGCCAGAGGTGAAGCTGAGCATATATCCCAGGACACACATTGACATGAACATGAATGCATACGGAGGAGGCACACACAGAATGCTGAAACAGCTGCCGCAGGCAAGAGAATGCCTTCAACACCACCCAAAGAAAGGAATCACATAAAACACAAACAGACAGGTGAGTCTCCTCCTTGGGCTGGAAGAGGCAGGATGTCTCTAGCGAAGTGCACGCAAGATACACTCCTAGTTCACAAGCACATACACATTTGCAGGTCTTCAAGTGTTGTCACACCCCCTCTGTTCATCCATTGACTCTGCCTGTGTCCTGGACACACTTTATGGGCTTCTTGCCCTCTGGCTGGTTCAGCTCAGTGCTCTCTAGGAAACTCTTGACATTCACATCTTTGTTCCACGGACACCCCCACACTCACAAGTCCCCTTGCCTAGCTAGTGCAGCCTGATACTTGCTAGTGAATACACCCACACACACATCCTTCCCATGTGTTTACTGGGTTTCGGGAAGATACTGCCACTTGACACTCACCAGCTGGTACAAGACCCATGGGCTGTGACCAGCAGTTGTCTTCCGCTGCCACCACCGAGCATCTCAATGGACTCTTGTCATGTCAATTTCTCCACAGGTGGTTTTTGGGGTGCATACCACTCCTGCTCCAGTGAATGGAGGTTAAAGGCTCCAACTCACTCCAGTTCCTGGATTACAAGACCACTCACTAGAGTAGCTGGCCCCACAGTTCAGAGTTCCTACAACTTCAGCCCAACACCTGAGGTTGGTCCCAAATTTTACTCGCAGAGCTCTTGCCTGTAGCTAGCACTTAGTCCTTGCAGCACATATGGGCAGAGATTGGAGCATGAGATTTTGCAGACATAATTAAGAAAAAATTAGCAAAAACCACAAGAAGATAGAATGGACTGCTGATGAGGTACAGGGCTCAGCCAGAAAAGAGTAGAGTCTTGTCCTGTTTTAAAAGAGTGACCAACCCCTTTTATAACTCTTTTCTGCCTGCCTCCTACAGCTTGTTCTTGTGATTCTCCTTCCTTTGCACATCCCTTCATGGGTTTGCATACCCCAGCCCATGCTCCAGCATCTCTCCTGGTTTGTAATAATATCAGGTGCAAAGTCCAGGCTGATTTTCCCTCAAAGAGCATCTGCAGTTTTCTGCTAGCCCATCACCTGATGTCATGGGTGAGGTTGTCTCTTGTCATTGTCTCCATTTTTGGTTTGTTGGACATGCGTGTGTGTATATTTTATTTCTGGGTTCCCTTTTTTCACTCACTTATCCACCTAGCCATATCCGTGATCATAAAACTGTGTTGGAACAAACATTCTTCTACTCTTACGTGTCCTCATCAGTTACTGTGATTGGGCAGACTTGATGTCTCTCAATGTTTCTTGTTAATCAGGTTTCTGAAGTTTCTTGTTTAAAGTTTCCTCCTTTCCTTATTACCCAGTTTGTCCATAGAAAAGGGCCATTGGCCAGATGCCCTTAAAGAAGCAGTCTCCTGCACACCACAACAATACCTAAAAAACATATCATAAACAAATGGCTGCAAGGGCTGCTGATAAACTGTAAAGTTAGCATTGTCTATATTCAGTGAGGTGGTTGAAGTTCAGCTCCGTGTTTTTTGGTCAACGATGAAGGGAAAATTCAAGTGTCTTCTCTGGTAACATAACAATGAGAACCATTCAAAACAAGTATGGCTATGTGAACTTAAAGAAACTTGAATACAGCTAAAGAAATTCATTAATATTTAATATTTTATATAGTTTAAGCTTGAATTACCCCCTTATATTTACTACTACTGTTTAATTGCTTTTGTCCTACACTAACACCATTGCATTATAGCACCTAAATTTAGTGGTTTCTGTTCCATTGTTTACTTGACAACAATGAGATGATACATCTACGCATGGAAGGAGTTACCATAAAATTCTCTCTCACTCTCTCTCCTTCTTAATCTATGTCTCTTTCTCCCCTCAAGGATCTTACAGGTTTTCAGCTAGATATCCCCCTCTTTTATTAAGAAAATAATTATTATTTTAATCAACCCTGAGGCATGGATTTGAGAAATCCCAACTGATCCTTTATAGTAGATTAAAGAGCATATACTGTATGTTAGAATGCATTCCAAGTAGTATTTTAAAATATATGAGATGGCATTTAGTGAATACTGAACACTGTACCTGTTACCCCTTTGCACATATTTAAACACCACAAATATGGGGAACCTTCAGCATACTCAGAAGATAAAGTAGAAGAACTAGCTTAAACAACAGAATAACAGGGCTAAGGGCACAGATAAAGAGAAGAACACAGACTTTAAGATTATATGTTCCCTTGAAAATGTGCCAAGAAAGCCAAAGCACACATGGGAAAGATAAAGGTGAAGAGGTCGGCCCGGAGACCACTACCACTAAGGACTGAGTGTGCCCAGAAGGGCATGGACTAATTACCATACGAAGCAAGGATGGGAATGAATGGGCAGGATCAGGGAATGAATATGTATGAAGAGGGTCTGTGGAATGTCATGCATATGTAAGGCCTCAGGGAATAAGAAGGAGGACATGTTCCTGGGGGGGGCATGCGTGTCTGGTGAAATCATTCCCCATGCATCTCGATGTCGATAAACACACACCGCTCTAACAACTATTACTAGTTGTGGAGCTCTTTCCGCAGCATTTCAAACCCTATACCGAAATGCGGGCTGTGTGGCTTAGAACTCCTCTAGGCTTTCTAAGTGAATGATTTGCAGAAATAGGACATCTGGGTAATGTACCCATTTTCTCAAATGATTCGGGTTTATCACCTTGTATAATATTCTTTTGAACCGTACCTTCTTATTGTCCTCCAAAAAACTTACCTTATTTTGAAGTTTGTCTTTCCAATTACTGATATGGTCGTTTTTTTGTGACTTGGCTGTAACATCTAGCTCTTAGTTGGAAGACAAGATGGCATTTTATGAAATTATACCTCTCACATTTCTTCGTGATTCATGTAAAACAACTATATAGACCAACACAATGATACTGCCCATTTTCTACTTGGACCGGTCTTATGAGATTGAATCAGAAATCTTTAGGAACTCCTTTAACATAATTTCTAAAGCTGTTTCCATGTGAGTTAGGGTAAAATTTGGATTGCCCTGAATGACACCAGAGATAAAGTAACAGGCTGAATCACTTTTAAGAATTTCTGCATAGTTGAATTTCATGTCTGTAAAGTCTGATCAAAGGCTGACTTGGGCTGCCCAAGAGTTTTCTTACTTCACCAAGCGTATTAGGGCAAGGGATAAAAGGAAAAGTTCACTTCCATTTTTGATATGGATAATTATGAATAAATATTCTCAGTAGACAGTATAGTGACAGTATGCAATATTCATCACTCTACAATTACCTTTCCTTGACTCTCATACTACTTGAGTCCATTGGTCAGATTCCAGAAGGGTGCTACCATGCGGAGGAAAATTATCATGTCCAACTCCCAGTGCTCCTCTCCTAACCTGTGACTTCAGCTATCAATAGTCACTAATTGTAATTATTCAGCTTCCCTATAATAGAGTGGCTGGGCAAGAAGAGCACTGCTCTTCACTGCAACTGAACAACTGATAACAGAAAAGCTAAAATTAGTCCTTTGCTATGTATCACATCCAATTCCCTAGGTTTTAAGCAAAAGGATCCATTTTTTTGGTGTATCCTTTCTTTCTTTTTGAAATTGAAATGGTAGGTTTAGAAGTGGAAATATTAGTAATATATAAAGTACCAAATGACTGACTTTTGTAGAAGGTAGCTTTTGTCCGAAGATCATGTTGGACTTGTGGCTAAAAATCAAAATGAAAGGCCACAGATATAGTGACAAACAAACAGGAAACTGAAGTTGTTTCTTTCTAAAATTGTATTCATAAACATGAATCACCTTTGTAATATTCAGAGAAGGATGTTTTTCTTTGGCTTTAACCTCTTATCTGCAATATTTTCCTCTTATATAAATACTGTTCTGACATATCTTGAACAAGAAAACAGACCTCCAGTACAGTATTATTTCCAAAGGTAGGTTTGTCCACTAACTGTGGACAATTCTTAAATAAAGCTAAGGTGTACACTGAAAGGTAGCTCTTTATATCATGTAGCGAATTGCTACATGATATAAAGAGCTACCTTTCCCCTGAGAAAGGTATGTGGAATTTCTCATCTCTATGGCATAAAATGCAATGAAACTGAGTAAATCCATATTAACTTTTAATCCAAAGTAGTGCCTTTGTACTTGAAATTCTTCTATGTGCAATGACATAATATAGTTAGTAAAAGAAAGCCCTTGGCCAGGAACATTGTTTATAAAAACTGGTAACATTTCTGACAAGAGAACAAAAATCTTATCTAGGGTGGGACATTTCCCAGAACTGTCACAGTGCTGAGAAGAACACCTAGGACACAAAAAAAGTGCTCTCTTTGTTAATAATAATCTTTTATTTCAAGGAGTCACTGAAATCCTAACCAATATTTGCAAGAGAGTCCCTGACAAGTCCCTGTTAGAAAGAGAAGGAAGTCAATAAAAGTAAAGTGTAAGTGTAACATTAATGGCAGGTTCTTGTAGCCATTTTCCCCCAAATTATACCATTCCTATTCAAATACCATCTCGAGAGTCTCAGACAGTGTCAAGTGCAATCATTGTTATTGCAGTTGCCAAGGTAATCAATTGAAATCATAATGAAGGGAACAGAAGGAAATCAATAGACTCTGAAATTACAAATAAAGAGGAGCTATCGTTTAAAAGCATTTGGCTGAAATCTTCCATATTAATGGAGTCAGAAATGGCTGTGTCATTCAGAAGCAGTGTGGTGCATAATTCACTTGAGTGCATTAGAACACCTAAAAGCTATTGCAGCAATTAGTGCTGCCTACCAAGATAGTGTCCACCTTAGAAGCATCACCGAATTGTTTCTTTGGTTCCAATATATTTTCATTAAAATTGTGATTTCTTTTCTCCCTCAAAAAAAAGCAATTGTGATGTAATCTCAATAAACATAACGTCTATCCCAAAATTTGTTGAAAAAGTTCATCTAATGTGTGCTATCTCTTCTGGAGTTTTCTGTCAGTTAAAAGCCCTACCCAGATGCAGCTGCCCCCCAGTAGATTTTATACCCCTTAGATGCCCTAGTGACTGTGTGACATTCATACCTAATGGCAGTGCTCAGCATTTACAGTCCCCTTTTAAACAGAAATGAAACCCATGTCTTCATACACGTTACTAAACACAAATACATGGAGTGTAAATCATTGCATTCTATATGTGGTGAAGCAGGTACTGTCCTTCTCTCTTTGGGCAAGTAGGACAACAGGATTCTGTATTTGGCTCCAGAGAGACAAGCAGGCAAGAATGAAGCGCTGAGTATATGTTTCTAATGTGAGTACTTTACCAACCAAATATTGTTGCACCTTGTAAGGCCCAGTAAATAATTATTCTAGAGGAGAAGCTAAGTGTGATGCAATAGTCTGTTACTGCATTCACTTGGGAAGAAGATGACATGGGTCCCAGCTCATGAACTAACTGGAGCAGGCAATTGAAGTATCCATTGGAGCAAGAAAGCCAGGTCTCAGAGCTAGCCGTTATGCTATGCAGCTATGTCCTTTCCCTCTATCCTTCTGGTGAGAGAGGTGGTGAATATTTAATAGTTTCATGCAAAATGGAAGAGTTTCTAGCAAAAGGTTTGAAAAAAACCCTGTAACATCCTACAGCCTTTTTTTGCTCTTAGGTGTTTCCTGTGCAAAGCAAATTATCATCATGTGAAAAAATTAATAATTTTAATTCTTCTCAAAAGAAGTACTCAAACTACTTAGTTGCTTCTGGAAAGGGAGAAAGACAAGGGTCTTCACTGCAATTTTTCACCTGCATTCAGAAAAAAAAGATTATGGGGGTCAGGTGTTTATGCTTTTAGGCAGTTGCTCTCATCTCATTGAAATGTGATTCAGTCATCTTAAGGAAATTGTTCTTAAAAGTCAGATGGAAGGAATGGGAAGAAAAATTAATAAGGTACTTCCTTCCTGCCTGAAGTACTAATATGTCCAAATACTGAGCTACTGAGATTTTTTTTTTCTCAAAAACATCGATTGGTTTTCACATGGCATTTAATAAAAACCTTTCCATTACTGGTTGCATAACAGCAATTAAAATTCTCATCAAATCCATCTTAACTGTTAATAGTTTTCCACTAGGGAGCATTTTCCTTGGTAAACATCTGCAGTAAAAGGCTATTTAATCTCGGCAAGTGAAAGAGTCAGTAATGCTAATCCATCTCTTCTACTATCTGTTTACACTGAAATCTTGTACAGATCTTGTCTGCTGCAGTAGGTGAGTTAAGGTGCACTTTAGCTTGTTCTGAAAGAAGAAAAAGCCTTTTTCTTTTTTTCTGTCACACCAGCTAAAGTTAGACCTGATCATTGTAAGTCTCTGTGAAGGAGTTCAAAGCACTGTGCTCTGCAGTCCACCAATGCAAACTGCTAACAAAAAGGACATCTGATGGACTGACTTACTTGAATGAGGGCAGTGAAAGAGTACATAGCCATGCAACAAAAATAAAAGTATAAAATAATATAAACTAACCATGCAGTCAGTAACAACAGTTTCTGCCTTTCTGTTTGTATAGATTTATTAACAAAGGAATTAAATGCAGTGTGTTGAAAGCAACAAACCCCCTCCTTTCTATGGAAAGCATTGAACAAGTCATGAAAAATGACTTCGATATCATATGTGAAAAATTGCATGTTGGGTTTTTTCCCATGTCACAATTGTAGTGTCTGGGGTTCCTTTAGCTCTCATTATTCCAAGATCTCTGGGTTGTCACTTTCAGAGTTTTTTGACTAATATTATCAAAACCAAACCTGTAGCAGATTTGAAGATTCCAGCTTGTGCCTTCTAGTATCTCTAGCTTTGCCTTCTGGCATCTGGCTCCAGCTTGGAAGATCTGAATAATTTCTCACTTCCTCTTAATGCTCAGTTCTCACTTACAGAGTATCAAATCTCCCACAACTGCTTTATTTCCTTTTCTCCCTGAGAGGATTTCAGGTTTTATTAATGACAACAGGAGCAGGTCCATCTAAAACAGAGGCCTGAATGCCATTTTTGTTTTAGAGAAAGCTTTGCAAAGGAAGGAAAAGCTACCTTATTAATGTCTAGATAAAAGCTGGGAATAAATCAAATAGATATTTATCCTTTAAATAATGTACTGAATGTTTCTCTACTGTAAAGCCCTTACAGCAGATCAATACTGTTTACACTATTCACTTGCAGCAAGCAGTAAAAGTCTTTCACTTCAACAGTTTCCAGCCATTTAACATTGTTAAAAAGACAGCTAAAACATCAGTTGGGGGCATTTTTTCCTAAACTGAAATGGATCGATTGGCTTTCATGACATTCACTGGAATGATTGTGAACCAGGATTATGAAAGAGGTAATATGGGAGTAAAAAGGGAAAGAAGTCAGTGCACCTCTTCTAAGTTAATGAAATAAATTGCATACCTCTGCTAAGAAGTAAATCTTCTTGGAGGGATTGACTTCTTTATAATACTGTGTTAATAACTACTTCTCAACATGTGTAGTATGGATTGCCTTTTAAATTGATTTCGCTATAAGTATGCAAAAGCAATGGCTCTGAAAGTCTGGTCTGTGACATCTGTCATGCTGAATCAGTTAGGCAACAGCATAAATTTGTGATCAATGCCACTTCAGTGAGAAAACGTATTCATTATCAGCAAACTCTAAAAGAGCTATACATGGTAACTAAATAGAAATTTATTGTTCCAGGCTTTTTGGAGTTAAAAAACAGTGATAACTTAGTTCAGCTAATGAATGCCTTTTTGTGACCTCCAGTCAACAAATCTCAGTTAATACTGTACGGAGAAACAATGGGAATGGTAGGACCATTTTAGCACTTCAGATGAGGAGACTTCTGATTGAATAAAAAAGACCAGACATGAATTTAGCATTTTTCTTAATCAAAACTTTTCTTTTTCCTTGACACTCTTGTCTTTTTTTTATTATTATTTCTTGATTGTTTTCTCTAATGACTGCAATGTGTTTAGAAATAAAAATTAAATATTAGCCTCTAGGTCTTTAACTGTTTTTTTAATACTTCAGCTGTAGGTGACAATATATGGCTTATGACAACAAATCTGAAGCCAAAAAGAAAAGAAAACATGAATAGGTACTCAAAAAGGCTTGTGAGATGCAGATAATTATGCATACCTATAAAGGATCGAATGATAATAAATTAAATGATGTAGACAAATGAAAAACAGAGATATTATATTTACAATTCATACCACAAATCTATTTTTCACCAATTACTATGCAACTTCTGGAAAAAATTGTTTACAATATTGAAATTTGTTTCAGGAAATTTTCCAAGTCAATGAAAATATGCTTGACAGGTAAAGCTGAATTCATCATTCCTTCAATATTCCAAACAGTGAAGCACCTTTTTAAGATCTTAGTTCTTAATTCTTTTTCTGTGAATTCAAGCTAAGAGAGTTGGAGCTGTTTAGACTGGGGAAGAGGAGGTGCTGAGGAAACCTTATAGCACATTCCAGTACCTGAAGAATGACAACATTTCTTGTTGCCTGGAAAAGCAGTTTTCACAGAGTACATAGTGGTAAGGCATGGGAAGATGGTCTTTAACTGAAGGAGAATAGGTTTACATAAGATCATAGAAGAAATTCTTTACTGTCAGGATGGTGAGGCACTGAAAGTTTGCCCCCAGAGAGATTGCAGATTCCAACACTTGAGGTATTCAAAACCAGGCAGGATGCGGCTCTGAGTGACCTGTTCCAGTGTAAGGTGTTGGTGGGGGTAGATCTAGATGATCTTTGTGGTCCCTTCCCACTCAAACCATTCTACGACTATATGATTTTATGATTTATTACTCATTTCCTACATTTTCCACATCTTTCTTAAAGTACAACTATCATCACATTTTGAAGGTATGAATATTTCCTGACAGTAGGGACTGTAGTTCCTAATTTAACTATGGTCTGATTTTCTCCTCCTACAACCTTTCACAGTAGAATGCTCTTCCAAAACCAGGGAAAAGCCAGCTACATAAGAAGGGGTGTCTAAATACCTAACAATCTAAGGTTTCTTCAAATAACAGTTTCCTGATATGCTCAGTGAAATCTAGCTAGTGCACAATGCTCTGTATTTTTGGGAAATCCATAAAGAGAATTATAGTTTTGATATCTTACATCCAATAAACCTCCCTGTTCCTTGTAGGACTCGAGGTTGTTGATGGGGCAGGGGGCTGTCATTGGTACTGCCATTGGCTACAGGCACAAGCTTTGTTTCACATGTATCAGCATTCAGATATCAAAATCACTTTTTACAAACAAATGTTTTCAAACCCCACTAGCTTAGTCCTTGGTGGTATGAGATGAAAATAGGCATGCTATGATGAAAACCATGCGTAAATTATTTTTAGTTTAAATAAGATGGAGATTTTATGGATTTGGGTCAACAGAGATCACACTAAAAATGTTCGCTTCTTTATTCTAATGAGTTTAAAGGATGGCTGCTCTATTTTTCTTCAATCTATTTTTGTCCTGTTAATATGTAAGTACAATATGTTACTGTAGAATAAAGCAAACTGATTTCTGAAAAAAATTAATATAGGAGATGGTCCAAAATTTTTGTTTTAGACTGAGGTTGTCTACAAGAGTAAACATCATAGTATAGAAACAATTGCTTTTCTGAATATAAACCTGATACTTTAGCAAATACATAAGATGTGGCCAAGTCTTTCTCCAGCAGAAACACCAGATTTGCCTCTAGGTAGACACATCTATTCCTCCAGGGAAATGTGAATGTGAATCTAGTCAGACACCAGGGAGAATTTTGCATAACATTTTTGCATTGTAACTTTTTTGCAATAAAGTTTGGAAAGAAAGATATTAGGAACCTCTAAAAAGGTCAAGCCCTGCTCTATCTGTGCTTATCTCTGAAAAATTAATAGTTCCAAAACTCCTAGTGCCTGCCCTTATTATTATTCGTTCACAGTCAGATAATTGTACCTGCGTAGTAAGCGGTCCCTTTCAACTAGAGTAGATGTATTGTAGTGGAAAAGAGGCATTTGGGTGACCTTGGCAATGTGACTCACCCACATGCAGCGACAGAGGCAGAAGAGCAGTGTTTACTTGGTTATCCAGTCATTTTCCTTCTTGAGAATGACACAAGGATGGTCAGAAGAAATCTGTGTTCAGCCCAGCAATGGATCTGCTTCTCAGAAATGCTTCTATGAACTCAGATATTCACCCAACTGCACTCTGGAGCCAACATATCTTCATTTCTGTTCCCCTTCGGCAGGGACACATAACTACAATGTAAATAAGAAAGTACTTTATAGTGTCTCAAGTTTATAGTACTTTTTTTCTCTTAACTTTCTTCTGCAAGGTTAATAGAAGCATAGCGTGTATCACAGTAGCAGTGCAAGTGTTGCTTACTTAACAAATACTTTCTTAGGTGGAGGTGTTCTCATTAAAAACTCCCTGAATAAAAAAAAAAGCGGCTAAAACCTAGCCTTTAAATCCATATGTTTGGCTACAGTACTGAGCAGCTGAATGCCTTATGCAGCACATCAAAAAGTAAAATAATTTCAAATACATAGTAAAGTAATACCAATCAAGACCCCAAATTTCTAAGAGTTACAACTAATATGCAAGGTATATGTTTACATGAAAGAGGAAGAATATATCTCTATGATAATATGCTATTTTTCAGCAAGTGTATAACATATTTTTTAAATGTTCTTTTGCTCTTCTAAGAGCTTCCTTAGGTGTCCCTACCATTATTAGAGACAATGCTTGCACTTTGAAAATATGACTAGGGCAAATATACCCTAAGTATAATAATTTTATTTCACATTTAAGTTGCTAAAAATGCCAGATTGTTTTTCATGGAAATGCCTTTTCAAAAATAGATTGTAAAAATCAAAACATGTCCTTTGTATCAACTTCTTCTAGCTGCCAATAGCTCTTTATTGGGGTAGTCTGTGGGCTGACTGCCTTTTGCAAAAGAAGTTCCTGGAGCAGATATAACTTGAAACAATAAAGTAACCTTTGGGGTTTTTTTCCCTAAAAAGTAAGGCAGTTTCTGTATCCAGTCCAAATTCAACCTGGGTGAATAACATTGTGCCTCCTTTATTCCTTGCTATCTTTTTATTGGTTGACAGGTTCTTTAGTCTTTGTAGAGTATGAGTATACGTATCTGTCTTGGTCCAAGAAGCCATTCTTGGAGGTGTCATTTATTTGTGTATGCCACTCAGCCCCATCACAATAAATATAAAATATAAAAATAAATAAAGTAAAAGCAAATATTAAACATATATTTTAGTTTTTTTTTTAAATTTATATAATTGGGCTTTCAAGAGACTAATTTTTTTGAAAAGGGTGTAGCTAAAATAGGACTGAAGCCTATTCGATCTGGTAAGACCAGCCTAGGGAGCAGAAGGAATGTGTCTTGTTAGAACAGGAGAACCAAAAAAAATTAAGGTCGTACTTCACCAAAAGCTTTGGTCTAGGCTGTTGATTGCTGTATTGACTGCTTATTTTCTATCCTTCTTCAGTATGACAGGTACTATTTTTTCTAATCTGGAGGCAGAATATTTGAGGAATCCTTCCTGCAGTATGGAGTTTTTGCTGTAAAGACTCTTTGGAGAGAGTGCAGTAGCCTGCTTTTATTTCCAGATATGACTGAAACACTCATGTACAGGCACACTCCATCAATTTAACCCAGGCTGATGTATTTTTAACTTGTAATGTGAGACAAACATTAACATAATTATTGGTCTAAACCAATGATTTAACAAAGTTTCATAGTAAATGTGACAATGGTTTAATCAGATTGAGGACCAAGGAGCTCTTAAGTGTTTACTGCATAAAGAAGAGGGTCAGGCAGAACTGTTGGAGACTTTTCTGTTGAGTCATGAGATTCAGAAAGGACCCCATTGCTTTTTAAACTTCTTTCATGAGGGGAGCTCACATGCAGCTGCATCCAGACTTAGTCCCACACGTGAGATGGCTCTTGACAAGGGCAAAATCAATCCTTATTGTTAATCCATATTGCTGAGGTAGGATTTCAAAATTTAGGATCCTACTGTTCACTTTCCAAGGACGTGTTACAAGGAATCTCTTGGCCTTGAGGAGTGACCTTGAGAGGTGTCTCTGCTCAAGGGAGATCCTGCAGGCTGCTGTCCCATGGGAGAGATCAACGAGCCTTGTGCTGTCCTTTGTTTGTGGAGGAGGACGGTTGACTTACACCAGCTGTATTTGGGGTTGGCATGTGTTCAACTAGCCCTTGCCTGTTGAACAAGAATTATGGGCCTTTGCTTCTTGGATCTGCTATTTGTACTGAGGCATGAAAAGAGGTTTAAGGAAGTGTTTTGGAATGGGTGGCACAGGTCCATGAAAAAACTGAAATAGTGACAGACACTTAAAAATTTTTATTTTAACATTAAGTCCAGATATATTAGAATGTTCGAGAGAGGGTTGTTCATGTTTAAGATCTAATAGATACAGCACCCATGCTGAGAAATTGCAAACACCCTATTGCTTTTAGTAAGGGATTCAGGCTGTTGAATATTTTTTTATTAAAAATAGCCATGTAATAAACACTTGGGTACAAATCTGATCAACTATCTGATCAACTATTTAGGGCTTCCCAAAAGTGACACATTTTCTTAATCTCTGCAGTTCAGCTGCTGTTGCTAAGAACATTGCAGAATCAGGGATTTTCTTGTCTGACTTTTAATGGGTGTGAAACTGGAATAATAACTAATAATTGTTGTGGGTGTCACATGGTTAATAATTGTACAATCATTGAAATGTGTAAAATGGAATGAGATAATCGTAACTCTATTAGAATCTTCTATGTAGATGCTTGTATGTTAAATTTCTGTAATACAGTGAGATTCTTTGCTTCTGTGTGTGAATGAAAGTGCAGGACCAGTGCCGTGCGCTGAGAATGAAAGTCCAGAAGAAAAAGCAGATCAAGGGGTTTTCTTTTGAATGCCCATGTCAGTTGTATCCCTCGCATAGTCAGCCGGCAAGAACTAGCCAAATGGCACGAAACAGAGCTTCAAAGAATTATAGTAGCCCTAGAGATTTTGTAGCTAATCACAGATGATTAATGGGGAAGTTACTTTAAAAAACCAACTACCTTTCCTTTTTGATTGCTAATTATTCATGAAAGACTAAGCACAAGAGTACAATGAAGCAGGACAACACATTTTTAAGCACTACAATAAAAGAAAAATTGATCACCTAGTTAGTATGCAAGCAGCTAAGTACAACAGGGTCAGCTGTGCTAATTTGAGAGTCAGATTGGGAGTTCAGCAAAGCCTCTCACTGCCAAATGGTTTATTTCAGAGTTTCAATTAGAGATGGACTGAACAGGTTTGCACATACTCATGTATGTCTCTGATGGGATGCTTGCCCCCTGACATTGTTACCAAACAGAAAACTGGACTATTCCAGAAAGTATAACATCAGGTTTTGTTTTTTTTTTAACGTATGGATGAGTCTTTTTTATGCCTATGAAGACAATATTTCCTGGCTGGTTTGCATCTCATAACGAATATGTGTGAACTTTTTTATTATTTAAACTTCACTCTTTCACATTCTCTAAGAGGGGATTATTCAACAGGGGAAAAAAATCAAAAAGCAAAACAAGAACATAAAGCTCAGGTAAGTATTTAAAAAATTAGATACGTATTTAAACGATGATAAAAGGACAATAAATAAAATCTTCCCCACTGTTTATCTCTTCAGAGTCCAGTATCTTCAGGGCTAGTATTTTGTATAGTTTGTTTCACTCTACCTCGACTCACTAGACAGGCCAAGCTGCTAGATTTGTTGGATTATCTTTCGTAGGGGGTTGGTTTGCTTGGTTGGTTAGTTGGTTGATTTTTTTCCTTTGTTTGGTCCTGATCTTGCTTTCTTTTTTGGTTAGTTGTTTGGATTTTGATTTTTTGTTTTTTGCTTCTTTGGAGGTGTTTTTTGTGGGTTTTTTTGGGTTTTGGTTGGTTTTTTCATTTGTTGTTGTTGTTTTGGGGTCTTTGTTTCTTTTTTTGTTTCATGTAAGAATCCTTAGACCATAAAATCCTGATACTGTTTTATGTGGATGACTTATTACAGGAGTCATCCCTACGCTTCCAAGTTCCTCACAGAGGCAGAGATGCAGTGATTGTCTCAATGGGCTTTTAATCTTGTATTTAACACAAAATAAACAAGGGTCATCTACATGAGAGTAAAGAAAAGAAATAAAAGTACCAAGCTAAAGTTGGGGACCCTTTTGAGAGGTCGGGCTGAGTCACGACTCTCACACTGAGGCTGTGTTCATGTTGCACTGGCGTTTATTGTTTCTCTTTTCATATTTATTCTCTTGTGACTTTATTGACATTACAAGGTACTTAAAAAATGTACACATCTGCTGCCTTAAGGAGGCTTCTGTATGAACACTATAAAACTACATATGAACACCTGTTAGAACCTGGAATACCTTAAGAGAGAGGGGTGAAATTTTTTCTGCACCACAACTTAATTTTTACTACGTCACAGAGGCCCACAGATTCTGCAGGCCAAGGGCCCAGTTTGAAATTGCTCACACCTCATTTTCAAATATTCTGCAACACCAAGCTACATTGTATTCTCAATTCTTCTACCTAGGTTGGAAACAAATTTAGTTCTATTGATTTATAGAGGAAATATCAATCATGTTTCTGTACCAAATCTGCAATTCCTTCAGGGAAAATAATGTAATTTAGCTGTGTAAAGGACACCTACCTAGTTTTATGTTCTGCGAAAGTAACAGGGTATTGACTAGAAGTCCTGTCATTTTAATTGAACGAATAAAACTGGAGGAAGAATCTAAAACAAGGGAGTTATTTCATAGGAAGGGTTTTGAGAGGTTTTTCTCTTCATATGCTCTTACAAAGTCAAAGAAGAAAAAATTAACTGAAGGAACAAAGAGGTTTTGGTAAAAATGGCCTCTGCTGTTCAGGAAGAACATTAGGGCTGGACTAAGGAAAAAAATCCTTTGACTGATGCTGGTTTTGCCAATGCAAAGCAATGAAAAAGAGTGGCATATTTCTGCTCCAAAAGAAAGAGCCTCTCTCAGCTAATCTGCAGTGCTACAGCAGATATATGAGACTTCTCAAACAGCTGATTTTCTCAGAATTTACACAGGAGTGGCAGATCCCATCTATCACCATACCACAAAGCTGTACACCCCAGATGAGACAAGAAAGGTTACAGTTTTAAAAAACATCCAAGGCCATTGTCCTTTCCTTTTCCTGTCCTCAGTTCGTGAAGGGAAAACACCAAGGCTATAAGCTAACACAGAAATTACAAGAAGGAAAACATTTTCAGCAGTCGTTTGCTCCCAATCCCAGATCAATCACTCTGCCTCTTAGCTCAGCAAAAGGGTATCAAAATGAGATTTGAGTGTGACAAAAGTTTAGATGGAAAGAGAAGGTTCCTTAAGAACTTGAGCCCATTAGAAATATAACCAAAGCAAATGCACATGGGTAAATATGTCTGCCTCTTTATTTGTCAGCATTCCTACTTCCCAGACCATAGCAAATGGGGTTACTGTAAGGCCCTCTGGTAACTGAAAGAAGATACCTGCAGTGGAATGTGTGAGTCGCTATTTAACTGTGGAATTCAGCACTGCAGCTGATATTACATTTTATAGGCATTACAGAAGCTTTTGCTGTAAGAAAATAAAAATAGTATGGTAGAAAAACACAGCTGTAATTCTCATCTTGGCAAATCAGAAGTAATTGTCATTTTCTCATTCTGAAAATATATGAATTAGTGTAAATAAAGCCTCATTACAGTTTTACCACTCCTGTTCTTGTTCTTTTCTACCATGTAAGTGATGCAGTACACTGACCAAAAAGGCCTGCTTGACTCTATAAACACATCACTCCTCTCTACTAGTCAGCTTCCTGGAATTGCTAGTTAATTGCTCTCATCTAAATGGATTGCCCCTATTTTTAAGGAAGCATACATGAGATATGTGAAGCAAGGAGCTCACGCCTAGTTTGAATTTCTTACATTGTTTACAGCATAAGAGGTGATTTTGACTTAAAAATCCTAACAAAAATCCCAAACAAACCCACACTCATTTGCAACCCGAATTTGTTATATCACTCTGAGATGAAGTCAGAATACTCTTTACCACTTTGTGTTGTTGGATTCTTGCAATGAAAAAAAAGAAAGTAGAACCTGTTAAAGCCTTAACAGCCTAACACAAATCTCTAAAGACTTTTTCTTGATCTCAGACTTTCGATCAACAAACTTTGCCCTTCTAACTCTCCAATTAAGGGTTTTTCCTTTAATTGTTTAAAAACTTAAAGGAAGTATTACAGATGGGTGTCTGTGTGGACATCAGACAGAAAAACTGAGAATCTGTTGGATACATTAGTAGAAAGTTTACCCACATGGAGAGGGGTTTTGTTGATCTTTATTTGGAATATTTTGGCAGTTTTGTGAAGCCAAAGAGTGACCTTTCTGTACATGAAATAAACTTTTATAGACTAACTCTGTTTTAAGGATGCAGAGGAATCAAGAAGATACTAAATCCACACAGAAAAGAAAGTCTCTGCGTCTCAAGACTGTTGTTTCCATTTTTCACTTAATGTATTTCTTGATCCTTTTGCTTGAGCATTATAACTGGTGTAAAGATGTGGAACAATAGAAAATTAGATTCCCATAGAGTTTAAATAATAGTTCTTATCAAAAACTTTTAAGCAGATCCTTCTATAAAGAGTTGTATTGCATGAGGATTTGGCACTGCAAGGAGTCATGTAGCTGCAATGTGCAATTTGTAAATGATACAGTGTAGTTCAGGAGTGTAGGCTGGTGTATCTTGTTCCTACTCATTCTTTTTCCTGTATTAGCAGAGTCTTGACCTTCTACGTAACTGAGTTATTAGAATTGTTTATAATTAAAGTTATCATTTTCTTACCAAGGATATATAGACAAAATTTCACTTGATGTGCGCTTCTACCTGTCACAGCGCAAAATCTCTTTTGCTATTCTGTTGTTCCCTGCCTCCTCATCCCTGCTCCTTCTCTTGAAGCAAAAGGACTAACGAGGACCACAAGAGAAGGTACATATCTTCATCAGAAAAATATCTTCCTTCAGCAACCTCTACCTGTAAATCAGAGAGAACCTTCTCCCCCTTGAAAACAATTACCTACAAAGGTTATAGTTTCAGCAACTTCTTACATTCCTCAATCCTAGTGTTAAAAAATACACACACACCATACAACAGCGAAACTTTTTTTTGCTTTTACCAGTAAATGCAAATATTTTCTGAGTTATCTTTAAGACAAATCCTTTCAAGTCTGAAATTAAATATTAGAGACACATGGGCAACAGCAAAGCGAATGGGTGATCTTTGCTCTTGCAGTTGTTTTCATCACACCACAGTGCCAAAATATTAACAAAATATTTAACTGTACTCCATTTGTATGATGATGCTTGCTTTTAAGTCTGAGACTTTTTTTTACTATAAGCACCATTTGGTCAAATTAAGTTTCCTAAATTAGCCATGAAACCTGAAATGAAGGCAGGTAATTAATCGGCCCAAATTTCATGAGTTCTAAACAGTTTAAAAACCCCTCCACAATAAATGGAAATGGCAAGTCTTCAACAGCTATAAAAACCACACAAATTCATATATTTAGACACCTTACTGCAGGCATGCAATTGGATCTTTCCCTGGATTTTGGCTCAAACTCCAAAAGTAATACTTAGATGTAAAGTTATGTGGATTAAATAGATGCTTGGGGATTTACAGCAAATAACAGAAGGATTTGGGAGTAGTACTCCATTTCCTCCCACTTGCCTTTGAAATATAGAGTTTACCTTTATATTTGTGATTGCAAAATTCCAATTTCATCTGCGCTAACTGGCTACATTTCTCATTTCCTGTTAGCCGACGTCTGACTGTTGGAAGGATGTGTTTGCTGAATAAAAACAATCACTTTGTGTTCCAGCAGCACTGAAATATACATTTTCAAACAGAAGTTATCTAGTCAATTAAAGGCTATTTTTCCCACCGACTAGCATCACAATTCTTGATGTTCTTACATTTTTACAATCAGAAAAGTATGCTGCTTTTGAGTGCCAATAAGTAAAAGTGTGAATTAAGTAATCTTCAATCTCTGGTTTTGATGAAAAGTATAAGGGATTGCAACCATTTACATGCCAATGCATTCTGTTAAACTTGTCCTTTTATTCTCTTTATTAGTGTTCTTATCTCAACATTTTGAACAAGGCACAAGAGACAAGATACTGAAACAGTGTAAGCTCTTTTCCTTCTTATTCTATTGAAGTTAGTTCTTGAGAACTTTTTTTTTAATCAGTTTGGTAAGATATTACACCTGCAAACTCAAAAGCAAACCAGACAGCAAGAATTCCACATGGATAATTTGTGTTATCCTGGAACATGATGACTACTTGCTATTTGAAATGTCAGTGGGTCAGGGTTTTTTTTAAAAAAAACCCTCACCCCCAGGCATCTGGGTGCTGGGTGGATTGGGCTCTCTTCCTTTGCTTAGGTAGCCTGCTTTTCGTTAGCTTAAGCTAGGTTTTCTTCCTTTCTCTGGCCTTGGAGACTGTGGCAGCAATCCTTTGGTGGCCTTTGGTTTTCTTGAACTAGTTTGGTTTTGGTCCAAGATAAGAGAGGACAATCAACAGGAGAAAAATCAGCCAGGGACCGGCAGGAAGGTGCTGAGGGGCTGCTCCATCTCAGCCTCAGACTTCAGAAAAACCAACCCAGCAAAAGAAAGGACACAAATCCACCAGCTTTATCTGCTGTGAGGATGAGACCAACATCAGATATTCACCGGATTCCCATCTGGTTTTGCCTGAGCTGCTGCATTCGCATGAACATTTTGGTTTTTTTCTTCACTGAGACAGAAGCCAACGCCATTTTTCCCTCCCCCGTCACGTTGCCAGCTAGTGCTTTTTTTTTTTTCTTGCCCTGGAATTTTCTGGTTTTTGATTCCAATGTGGGCATGTGGGGTTGGACAATTCAATATCTAGCATTTATGCTTTTTGTTTTCCCCCATGCCATGTGGGCAGAGTGTTTGTCACACAAACACAGTGTTTGTCAATAAACAATTGTGGGTTTTTATGCTTTCATCCACTACTATCAATCTGTCATTGGCTGAAGAGGATTGTCGTAACCCTTTTTCAGCGGAAACACTCATTCCAGAGCATTTTCTCCTGAACTTGTCTCTAAATCGAGACAGCTTACTGAAAAATACTTTCATAACTTTGTCCTTCATTGGTTTTGATATGGATGCTATAATCTGCAGAAAATATCATTATCCTTAATTTTGTGACACACCTCAGAGTCAAACGACCTTTAAATTCATCACTTTTTTTCACACAGGAGCTGGAAGGTATAAGTTTGACAGATAGGTTTAACAATTAGATAGTCTAAATAAAACACATTTGTTTTAGTTAGTGTTGCACAGAAGTGTAATAAACGCACAATTGATAATACAAATGTATAAAGGTTTCATTAATCCTTTGGTCTAACTTGTGCTTGAGTGCTACTACAACATGATATAACTTCACATATAAAAACAACCAATAGAAAATATTAAGCACAGACGCAACTTTCTTTATACAACAGGTGAAACTACAGTGAAGCTGTAGGAGTAAGATTTTTAGAGGTATTTAGGTGTAAGGATGCTAAAAAAGAAGCAGCAGATTAAATTGCTGGTCTGCAATTCACTACACCTATTCTTGCTAATAGGGAACCACTTGCCTACCTCATAACATAAACTGATGCAGGATAAGAAGAAAGAAATAACAAAGCAGGGCAAATATAGAACTGGTCACATGCAACCTCTCTTGCACAACAGATATGAACAAGCTCTGTAGTATGCTAAGTGTCCAAGCAAAGGACATGGGATGGAGGTTTGTTTTAGATGGTTGCCCTCCCATAGGAAACTGCTTCCTGGTTTTAGAAAATTTTTTTCATTCCCTCACACTGTTATGATCTATTATTAAGAGATGTCTCTGCCTGAATTCAGGTGCAAACAAGACCATAAGCCTAAGTCAATAGTACAGATTTTATTTAGCAGTGAATGTAGGTTGACAGTAAATAAGGTAGAGAAAAAGGCAGAAAGAAACAGTAAAAGAGCAGAAGAAAAACAAGAGACAGAGAGAAATGCATTAAGTAGAAAGATATCACCATGAGATGAATCCCTGTGTCATCCTGTTGGTACTTCTTAACCCTGGTCTTCTTGGTGGTGGGGGTCCCAAAGTCATTCTTCTGGAGGTACCACTTATACAGTCCAAGTCACAGGTATCCATAAGGCACAGATTTTGTTCATGTAACTTGAGATGTCATATATAACCACTTGTTTCTTTTCCCACAGCTTGCCATCATGGAAACTTTTATCCAAGAGCTAACCAGGCCCAGAATTAGCTCCTCCTTGCTATGCCATTTGTTCTTAATTTAAGTTCCTTTTGTGGTGGCTTATCTTCTGAGAACTTCCTTCTTTGGGATGGTGTTTTGCGACTGGTAACTGCATTCTTTAAGTCCTTACACACAGTCACTTATCCTTTGTACTTGGTAGAGCTTCTCTTTCCGTGTGCTGTTAGCTCCTATCTCTCTCCTAAGATGGTTTTGTATCTTCTTTCAGTCTTGATTTTTGTTGCTTTAAACAGCCAGTTATCTTCAGTTTCTAGCCAAAACAGAGAAAAGTCATTCTCTGGGTCTTTCTTATTTCTGTGGCTGACATATTTTGAAGTGTAAATATGTCTTTTCAAATAGAGTTGAACAAAAAATTATCCCACATGATAGTGGTAATGACTCTTTGTAATGGCAAGCATGAATTAATTAATACCTTGCTCTTTGTAATGGAAACCCTCATCTGCCATGTATTTACTTTCTCTACACTGATTGCTCTAAGATGAGATGTTCGACTCTGTCTTCTGCTTCTAACTAGTGTATTAATTTTTTTCCTTTACAGCAAAAGCACAGTAAGAACCAACAGCAGTGCTTTCATTGTACCACTGCATTTTGTTCTGCCCCGGTTACTTTAGTTCTCAGGAGCATTCAGCTTCTTCCATAAGATATTTTGCTATTCAAGCTTTATTTAAATGCCTACTCAATTTATGCCGCCAGCGAACTTTGTTAGTGCATGCCTACTCATGGATTTATCCCACTGAAATATAAATGACAATATTTATGAAGTGGAAGAAGAATCAAGGAATTGAAATATGCTTGGGGAAAAGTATCTGGAATGTGATGAGCTTGCATGGAAATCTCTGCCAAAGTGAACAAAACCCTCTCTGCATCTGATAGCTTTTTTTTTTTTCACTTGTATCTGCCTGGGGACTATATCCAAACATGAGAAGAGTACTTTTATTTATTTTTGTTTATCTTTATTTTCTGTTTATTGACTTTTTTAATATCAGTTATTGCTAATATTGCTAAAATGGATAGCCCCAGAACTTCAGCTCTTTATCTTATATTGCCAAAGTTATACACAGAGAACAGCCAATAGATAGCAAGAGGCAGGGCGGAGGAGTACTAGAGGTGGGAGGGTTTTTGGGTCTGTTTGGGTTTTTTTGGTTTGGTTTGGTTTTGGTTTTGGTTTTTCTTATTTTCAGACTTGCTGTTTGACATTTGGGATTTTTTTAATAAATTCTCCTCCTAGACTTCTTGTTTGTTTCTCTAAAAATTATGTCTGTTGGGTAAGACATACATACTGATTTTGCTTTTAGATTTTATTTCCTATTTTTGGATCTTAACCAAGTTAACCTTTTTTTATATAGGTATAATGTTGCAAGCTTGGCTCCTTTCAGTGAGCTCTCATACATACAACTAATTCCAAGGCAAAATGACTGCACAGACAAGCTCATGGCATTGTAAATATAGAGTAGAAAGAAAAGTACTTTTAAATCCTGAATATTGTCTAGAATGAACATTTTATTAGAATGATATAATTTGGCTTTCAGGGGGGACAGAGGGCATTCTGCCTTGATGTAAATTTCATTCTACTAAGCATATTTTTTTTTCTGTATTTTGTTTACAGGGGAACATTTTAACAGATTTGGCAAGGCAGCTAGAGTTACTGTACTTTCTAAATTCAAATGACATTTAAATAATGCATACTGTTTGGGGTTGAGAGCAAAGCATAAGCAGTCTAATTATTGCCTCTACTATGTTTTAGGTAAGCTCCTAGTAAGAGTGGTTCTATTAAATTTTCAGTCACATCTGCACCTTGTAAAGATTGAATTATTTCATAGTTTTCCAATGTGTTAGTAGTGACTAAGACACAAACCTGCACCTGGCAGTCAGGTTTCTTTTCTCCTTTTGGCATTCTCTTCAGAATTGTGTAGGTTTTTCTGTCATTATTGTCTATTACACTACAAGTGATTAAATAGCCAAAAGTAGGGGATTATCATTTCTTCATGTGCTCTAATGCAGACAAGAGTAACAGGATCTGACGACGTGTGTTTTAAGTAGCACCTCAAAACCAAAAGATAAGATAGAGTGATTAGAAATTCCCCAGATCCATTTTAATCAGATGGAGAATTTACATGAGCTTCTGTGCTCTTTAGAGAGAGGATGATCTCAAGAAGATTTGAAGGAAAATTCCCCTGTTAAAATTGAAAGCCAAGTATGTCAATTAATCAATCCAGTGATGAACTTCATCCATGAAGGTGCTTCATGCTTCATCTTTTTTCAAGGAACCTAGCTGATGCTCATGAGGCAAATATTTCACTCTGTCAACTTATTTCAGATTCAAATAACTGAATGGAATATTGCTTTTGGACCCTTTCCTCAGCAATGTCCAGTCACGTCTGGCAATAAAAAAAGGAAAAATTAGTGAACGTACTTTCATTGTTGAAAAATCAGCAAACTATAGATTTTTTTCAGAAACGAGATCCTAAAAATAAATCAGCATCAACTCACCAAATTTTCTTCTCCTAAAATCTGATTGTTAAGTCTCTGTTCCAGCCCCTCTCAGACTGCAGTAAATTAATGAGTGCTGTCTGTGGCAATCAAAACTCTAAATAGCAGCTTTAATGATCTAAAATATACTTATGGATTTCCTTGATATTTCAGTGCTGAAGCTATTACACTGTTAGAAAACTGTACTTATAAAAGAATTGTCTTCAAATGGTAAGACAGTATATGTGGGTTGTCCTTTAAGTATCAAGGCTGCTTCTCAGATATCTCAGGACCAAAATCCTGGATTAGTCAGGAAATATTTTTCCTGTGTTCAGGCCAGAGGAGTCTGAAATATTCTTCCAGGGAAATAAGTATAAAGTATCTTAGATGCAGATGACTTTTCTTCTCTCTGCAAATATGTATTTGTTGGGAGGAAAATGTAGTGAGGCAGAAATTCCCAATCTGCTGCTTCTGCCTCAGGCTTCTTCATCAGCAATATTTTTTCTCCAGGCCACAAGAGAAAGGTGAGGGGGCCTTTCTCAGTTTGGAAGAAATTATGAAGAAAAACTTTCTTTATCCCTTTCAAGAAAGTAAAGGAACACAGAAGTCCTGGAACTACTCTGTAATTCACAGCATTTGGAATCAGTTTTTTTTTTAAGTTGCACTTTACCCAAAATATGGCCTTTTTACCTTTTTCAGATCAGTAGAGTTCAATTTTTTTTGTGTAGCTATCCCTGGTTTAACATTCATCTGTTTTGCCAGAACAATCTTTGTTAGCGATATCAAGGCAAGTAAGATGTTGCTTGCAGCAAAATGTTGCCTATGTCAATATATTTCCTAAGTCAATGTAACAGCATCAATAGAAAACTTAGTGTGCTAATTTGGCCCACGATAAAATTAATTTTCTTCACAGTAGCTAGTATGGAGCTGTCTTTTATGTTGCTGATGAAAAAAGACTTGATAATATAAAGATGGATTTCTTATTACTGAGTAGTGCTTCCAAGGCATCAAGGCCTTTTCTGCTTTTTGTACTGCCCTGCCATCCAGGAGGCTGAGGGTGCACAAGAAATTGAGAGGGGACACAGCCAGGACAGGTCACCCCAAATGACCACGGGGTATCCCAAAATACATGGCATCATGCTCAGTAAATAAAACTGGGAGAAGAAGAAGGAATTGGGAAATACTTAGAGAGTTTTGGTTCTCCCAATTCACCTTTCTGTGAGATGGAATCCTGGTTTTCTGAGGATGAGTGAGTACCTGCCTGCTCATTGTAATCATGAAATGACCAGGAACAGCTGCTGTCCAAAGTCTTCTTGTTGTTACTTATATTAGTTATTGTTAGTAAAGAACAGAAACTTTCTGTGCTTTGTCTCTTCTCTTGCCTTATGCTAACACCCTCTCTCAGAGCTAAATAAAAATTGCTACTTACTTGTATTTTTCCAAGACAAGAAATCTCTTTTTCCCATAATATTGTGTGACAACCACTTATGCTAGTGGTCTGTCAGTAAACATTTTTTGAAATCTGCTAAGAACATAAAAATCTGGGAAATTGTTCGTCTTTGTATTTCCTCTCAGGCAGAAAAAGTCACTTTTATAGAATAAATTTTTTTGAATTTCCGATCAATTATTTTGAAGCTATGGAAATATTTCATTTTACCTCAACTGTGTCAGTTAATCCTTCCTGACAGAGAATGTGGAAGTAAATATGAATATCTAAAGGTAGCGCTAACTTTATGTCATAGGTAAAGAAAAGCAGATAATTCGTAGAAGGTTGTAATGCTTCGCTGAAGCCAAAGAAGACATAGCGATTTCTATGACATTTTTAGATAAGTGGGACATTTTCAACTGGCTTTGCTTATTTGTGCTGACAATAATATGGCAAAAATTAATTGAGAGACTGTGAAAGACAGTGAGAGAAAGGGTTTCCATAGTTTAAAAAAAAAAAAAAAAGGAATAAAGGAAAAGGAAACTTAAACTTTGTTATAACTAAAAAGAAATCTTTAACACCACTTAAAATTAAGAAAATACTTCAAATTTTGTTACTGTGGTGGTTTAGTATGAATGTGGAAAGTTTTTCCTAAGGAGGTTCTAGCATGGATTGTGATTAACAGCGTGGCTGATGAACAGCGTGGCTGATGAATCTACATCTCTGGAAACACAGTCTTGAATCATAAATCCCAAGTGACTAGTTCCTTTTGCAGCCAGCAGGGAGGTAACTCCCCTCACCTCGTGAGTCGGGGTTTGGGCTGGTCCCCGGGGCCAGGGCTGTCAGACCCTGGAGAGGGCCCTGCCTGTGGGAGAGCAGCTGAGGCTGGCTGTGTCCCCTCTGTCCCCTCCCGGCTCCTCCGATGGGGAGAGGAGGAGGACTGCAGACCAGCAGTCTGGCCCTGCGCCAGGACCACGGTGGCTGTGCTCTGGGCCTTGGTTGCCAGAGCCACTGGTCTGAAAGAGGAGAGACTTTTTAAGAACTTTTCTCCAGAGCTCCAGGGAGCTGATCCAAGTCTGAGGCGCTTTAGATCTGATCAGGGGTGGAGGAGGTTTCGTCCATCAGCGTTCCTGAGCAGCTCCCTCTCCCCCTTCCTCTCCCACCATCACCTGTGGCCTTGAAGTTCCGAGAGTCCACTGAAGAGGAGAAAAAACTCTGGGCAAAGACTTTAACCCTTTTCCCTCCTCCATGGAAGACAGAGTGATTTGAAATGTAGAGAGACAGCATGGAGAAAAAGTCAGTGAAAGAACTGAGAAAGATTATTGGAAGATGGGATAGAGGAAGTGGACATTTCTGACCGGACTTCTCTGGATGTGAATTATGGGGAAATGGACTGGTTTTGTAATATCCTAATGCTGCTTGGGGGAATGCAAGTTCTAGTCAAAGGGTTGTGTGTATTGATACACATTTTAATTGAGAATTTTGATATACATTTTAATTGAGAATTTTGATTAGAATATGTCCCTGGCTCCTGGGAAAAACAAGGAGGTCTCTATTTCTTTTGAGATAGAGGCAAATTTAGAGATAGAAGAGAATTCCTGTTTTGTACTAGAAAAGCATTCTTAAAATGATACCCCAAACATGTGGAAGCCCATAAACAGCATGGAAAATTGTTATATGAGTGAGACTGTACAGAATCTGCAGAATTCCGGGCAGTTGCAGATCTGTGGCCTTGAAAGCCACCAGACCTTTTCTTGTGTTGTGTTCTCCATAACCCTAGAGAGGCTCCTCTCCCAAGGTGATGTAGGATAGTGTTTAGATGGTGGCAACTGACTGAAAATCATAGTTTTCTCTCTGTGGTGAGTGGGAAAGTGAACAGTTTGGACGGGGGGTAGATGTTTGAATGTCTCAGAATGTCTCATTTTTTTCTTTTCTCTTTTTCTTTAGTGTATATTAATAAAATCTATCCATTTTTACTTTTAAGTTGTGCCTGTTTTGCCTTTTTCTCCCAAAGTCTTATCTCCCAGCTGATAAACAAAATTTGACGAATGTGAAACCATGACATAAATGGTGCATTGGCTGAAAAAATGAATTGAAACCATAACAGTTACCATTCCACTATGCAGAATTTTGAAACTCAATGATGCTATGTAAAAATGAGGGGAGACAGGAGAATTGAACCAAAATAATTTGGTTAGGCATTCAAAGGGGTCCTAATAAAACATTTTGATAGTAATGGACCAAACACAAAAGAAAAACTGTACATTTACATTTTCCTTAAAAATAGAAATTAAAATATTCCTGAAAAAAATTTTAATTTTCAATTTTTATTATGGTCAGCAAAAAATTATTCCCTTCATATCTTTTCAGGAAGAATGGATGATTACACAGAGTAAGGTGTTTCAAACATAACAAGAGATATGGATTGAGATTTAATTCTCATATTCAGGATGGAGCAGGAACATAGTAAACTTCCTGTTACATTTGATTTCTTAAAATTATAGTATAATCATATAGTGTCCTTATAGTTAGTATATTCTGTGAAAAATACTCGCTGACGACTTCTGTTCCTAAGAAAATTCTAAGTTTCTAAGAACTTCTTAGGAGTTTGGCTCCACCTATTTGGGATATTTTTGCTGTACAAAATTTAGCAGACAATGTTCCTTGCTGAAAAGAAAAACCCTGATTTATTGAGCTATTTCGCAGAGGATAATTCTGTATTTTTATATTTTCTTTTTAGCCTCATTGTATGGGATCATAAACTGTTGATTCATTCTGGTTTAAATACATATTCAGAAGAGTTTAGAAGAGTGAAATATGTTATTGTGAAAGGTCATAAGTCTATATGTCTCTCTTTCTTTCTGAATCTTTCAAAGTGGACACTGTGTAGATGGTGAATGGAGCTTTTAAAGCAAGGGTCGTTACAATAACACCTTCACTTGGTTCCGAGGAGATTCTTAATCTCTCATGTGGCCAGATGTTTGAAATTCAAATCATCTTCAATTTTATGTGGCCACTCCAGCACATGCAGGATCCATATCTATCAATTACTTCAAATTATGTAGTAGGCATCTGTCAACTGATGCATCCACAGGAAAAGCTTCTACCAATTATTTAAAATGGTTTATGTAATTTGGTTGATTCTGCAGAAAGAGCTGCTAGCTCTAATAGCTTAATTCCCTTGTGGTTTTTGTCAAGACTATTTAATTATAAAAACAGTGCTGATCATTTGGTTACAGACAGCAAAGAGAGTTGTCCAGACTGTCTAAAATGTTATTGCTGGAAGTATCCTTGTTAAAGGCAAGGGCAAACCAGGTTCTTGTTAATAGATCCCTCAGGGTGTATTATTAAGAGTGAAATGACACCAATGATCGGTTGATTGGTGTTTGTAAAAAAAAAATATCTCTCTCTCTCTCTATTTTGTTTTAGAACAATCTGGTTGCAATGGAAAGCAAGAATGTATCATTTTTGCTTATTACTATCTATAATAATATAGCCATATGAAAGTTTAAAAATATCACTTTAAAAATGTACAAGGAAAAGAAAGAGATGTAGTAAGAGTATAAAGAGGTAACCACCTGAGGACCTCGTGACAATGCTTGGTTATTGCAATTTCAGTGTCTTTTGGTCAAAGCAATGGTCACAATTTTGTCCTGCTGGGTGTGGGGAAAGCCCCTGAAACACAATGTCCGATGTCTTAAAATGTGCTTAGGCTCAGTCAGAATACCCGTGTGCCTCCCCTGGGCAGAGGAGGTTTTCACTGCTTTTCAATCACCTTCGGACTGTTGCTGGAAGGCCCCAGAAATGAGTCTGGGTGTGCTTCAAGGGTATTTGATGGTTTATGACAGTTTTGAAGACCTGACTGCTTCACATTGGGGTAAAACCCCATCTGACCTTCCCCAGGGGCAGGAAGGGAGTTTTAAACCTGAGTGAGTTACGTAAGGAGGGGCAATTAGCATGATGGGAAGCACCATCTCCCCTTGCAGGGTTAGAGCCTCTCCCCCAGGCGTGGGGTGGGAACCTGGCCTCCGCAGATGAGCCTGCAGGCTGTGGCCACCCTGCCCAACCCAGATAGAGAAGACTTTCCACACAGCTGCTGAGAATGCCTTTCTTTGTGGATACATTCTTCTCCCTCCAGGCTTGTTTACTTCTCCATAGACCTGAGATAATTGGACAATAATTTACCACTTTTATCTTATCTCAAGTTTCTGACAGGTGGCTTAATTCATGGTCCAGTAACTTACAGTCTGGTTTCCAACAGGAGGCAGATTTGGAAGGGAGTGGGCTTTGTTGGTCGCAGATGAGCAGTTGCTTCTTTCTAGTTTGCTGCAGTCGACAAAAGTAAGTTGGTGATTTTAACAATGTTTAAACCATGAACCATAACATTTCAGTTTCTCACAGTCCTGCACAAATGTGTCAAATGCTTTGTTATGAAACTATAAGGGTGATTAGACTTTCAGTCAACCACTGGGTCTCTTGCCAGTCCACTGCCAGAAGTCAGTCCTATGCAGAAACTAACAGATGATTGATGATTCGTTTGATAGACATCAAACTAATTGATGACTAACTGCAACAGGTATCCACGCAGTTCTAATACCCAGCTTCTCACACTGTGTGACAAGAGGAGGTTGGATAGAGGTGAGAAATGTTTTTAATGTTCTTACTGAGGAAAAGGCTGAATTTAATTATTTTAGGTGAAACAGAAAAATTTGACCAGGCAAGTTCCACCTATCTTTGTGTTATTTATTTTATAGTTCAGATAGGATTCTTTCTTGCAGTCGGAAGCAGGAAACAGTTAGTGGGTATGTGACAACGTAACTATTTCAAGTTTAAAAGTTTCAAGCCATTTCTAGAACTTAGTTTGGTACCTTTTCTTTTCAGTAGGCAAAAAAATGGAGACTGGAAAACAGTAGTAAAGGAGAAAATGCATGGGGACTATTTCTATTGAAACAATTTGCCTACCTTATTCAAAAGGTGTTCAAAATCCTGAGGTAGAAATACAAATCTATAATTATATTCTTTCTTTGCTTAGTGTTCTGAAAGAAAGAATGACGTTTTGGAGGAGGACAAATAAAGCATGGCTTGACAGTGATTAATAGTCACAAAACATAACAGAGAATGGGACTGTGTTTAACCTGATTAAGTATGAAAACATGCATTTAAACACCATCATAAACTAGAGTATCTATACTTTTTTTTTGGGGGGGGGGAGGGGGAGAGGTTTACTTTTAAACAATCAATATTTATTGTTCCAGCTGTGTACATAACATTTTAGTATGTTTTCTTTGCCCAGTAAAAAGTGAAGTGTCTTGTTTTTTATTGCTCTTCACACCCCAATAATTTAGCTGGCTTATAATGGATACTGTTACTTGGATGTTTGAAGCAAGTGCCAATTGACCTGTCACTCCTCTTTCAATTTCTAGATGAAAACAGCGACATGGTACAAAATAAATGTATAACATGAAGAACAGTAAGTAGGTTATTATGGAAAGTTGGAAAATATAGTGATAAGCTCACATGGAGAGCCAAGAGTAACATTTCATATTCTTTGGCAGAGATAGGTAACATCCTTCATTTAGTAATGAAGAGTAGCTATCAGCAATACCTGAAGCTGCTGTAGAAACAAAATCAGTGACTGTGCAAAGAAGCTTAACCTTTGACAAGATCTCTAGTGAGGGTATGAGTTTTGCATGTAGGAAAATGAGGATCTAATATGAAGATCTAGCATGACCTCCCTCTAGCATAGCCAAAAAAGCTCTTGCTTGGCACAGACTTCACATCAACCATACCTTTCATGGGGATCTTCTGGCTTCCAGAAAGTACAGAAAATTACACTGTGAATGAAGTGAAATGGAGAACAACACAACACACAGAGTGGTCTTCTAAAATGGTTCTGTTTGACACTAACTTAGTAAAGTGTAGCATTTTCTATTTTTTTGCGGTCACTAAAAGGAAGCTTGCACCTTCCAAATTTATACAGTACACTGTAAGAGCTCTACAGAGCTGTTTACAGACTATCAAGAAAACCAGGTATTGACCAGCCATGATGCTAGAGAGTGCAGTTCACAAAAACAATTACATCAATAGCCCTTCTTGTCCCTTTTGTTCTCCAGAGAAGTGTGGAAGCTGGGCTGGGTGAAGAGACATCCTCTGCATCTGAGAGAGAGTGAGAGAGAGAGAAGCTGTTGCCATGGTGTGGAACTGCTTTTTCATAAATGTCTCAGTAAGGTCATGCCCTGCTTGATTAATTCCATGAGTTCACATTCATCTACTGCCACACATCCAGCTTATAGCAGATGTTCACAGATACCATTTCATGCTGACTTACAACCCTTCCATTTTTTTCTGTGGCTAATGTATCAGAATTGCTATATTCCGGACATGGAAGTAACCAGTGCAAGTGCTGAAAAGCAGCCTCCCGTCTTTGCATCACAGCAGCCTCAGTCAACAACTAACTGGTAGCAGATTTTGCTTTCCCTGGGTAACCACATATTTTCCCTAGTGCAAATGTATCAGTGTGCCAACTAACTACAATTTTTTCCATGTAATTTTATATGGTTGAAAGCAGCATGCTCTCAAACACAAGAATGACACAATTTCCGAGGAGGTTAGGTATGCTTCCTGTCCAAACACAGGACAATGAATAAAGGTAATTTTTTTATACCTTATACGCTCCTCAACTCTCCATCTCTTACACAAGCATCAGGTTGCCAATAATAAGGGATAATGAAAGTACTAGTAGAATTTGGGTTTGTTGTATGTTTAGGTACAATATAGCCTGTGATGTAATAAGTAGAGGAATACTTGCAGAACAAGAATTTCTGTTGCAGTGTAAGAGAGCAGAGCAGAGATCATTGCAAACGGCAAACTAAAAAAAAAATTATTCTGTTTTTAGATTTTTTCATAAATTTTTGAAACCATATGCTTCTGCCTTATTTATGCAGATTATTGCCATTATGAAAAAAATGAATTTGCCTACATCTTATCCATATTCTTCAATGAAATTCAAGGGCAAAATCCAGGTATATGAATCTGCTCAAATTCAACTAAACAAATGTTCATTCAGTTCCCACTGAGGTGATGAAATAATTTTAAATTGACTGTGTCTGGTAATCACAGCAGGTTAGTAGTACTCTAACGTACTATGGTCTTGACTTAAATATTGTGAAAAATAATGTCGGATAGAAAGATAAAATTATCATTTCAGCTCATGTTTATGCAGATAACATCTTCAAATCCCTTTTGTTATTATGGTTTTTCTTCTACAAAACTAGATTTCTGAAAGTCAAGCTATTTTAATTACAGATAATTTCACCCCTCATTTGAATTATCTTTCCTCTCCCTTAGGCAAAAAGGAATCGTCAGTGGCATGGGTGACCCTGAAATGAAGGTAGACTGACTAGACAGCTCTGAGAAAGAGAGAAGTTTCAATATTAAAACATAGTTATTTTTTGATAAATTTGACAGGGTTGACTGAAGGTATCAATGCCAAGCCTGCAACTGTGGATTACTGCAGCAGTCTGGACACAGTCCTTTCTCCTCCATGGGTTGAATGGCAGGCCAGAAGCCTTTTTTATGTCATTTCTTTGCAGCCCATTGTGTTGCTTGGTAAGAATTAATTCAGGTGATCTGTGTATTTCTAGGATGGAGCTCACAGTGTTCTCCAATGGAAATAAATGCCCCAAACTTGCCCTGTCTACAATGAAAGCTTAGTCTCTTGCTCTGTGTTCATCATTGGAAGTTTTATCGCCTTCAGGAACATAACTCTTGAGACAGGTCTGTTATCCTCAAGGTCATAAACTCTTTCAATAAATAATCATTCTTTCAAAAATATTTCTGAAATTTAGTGAAAGTTGAAGCAAGAGAATTGGCCCAGTCCATCACACACTGAGCTTCTTTTTGTCAGCACATACTCCTAATCACTTATCAATTAATTATGCAGATTGGAGGAGCAGATGACAGAGATTACTCTCAAGGCTGTCTTGTCTCAAGGCCCTATAAAACCAACATTAGTGGATGTCCATGTGTTTTGAATTTTTTTTCTTCTTTTTTTTTACTGCTTCTGGGCAGGGTTTACTTCAGCTGTCAAAAGCCAATGGCTCATAATTATGGTGCATATAATTACAAGGAAAAAGTAATCTCATTGAAAAAAAAAAAAAAAACAGAGAAAAGTCAGATAATTAGAAGTGCAAAAGGATTTTTAATTTAAAACTGATTTTCATGTTCTATTACGCTGTAATCCTTTCCTAGCTGTTCTCGTATGCTTTCAATTATTTTAAGGGTGAAGTGCGTACCTTCTTCCCTGTGCTTCCATTCTTATGCACATCTTTCCTGTATGCAATTGTATCATACCTGCTATTTGTTGTATAAACATAGTGTGATGGGGCAAACTGTTAGCAGGTAGAGCTGTTAAAAGCTTGATCAATGTACAGTCCTTTAGGTATTTTCCTTAACTTACATAACTATATTTAATTATTTCATTTAGAATGTATGCACCATTTTGGTGTGCTATGGTGAGCAGTGTCAAGAGAAGTTCCCTGCAGGAACAGGCGTTTGAGAGTCTCTGAGATCCTACAGGGAAATCAGTGGCATTTTAATCTGAATTAGACATAGTTCCTGCAGAGAAGAATCTGAGTGAGCCTCCAGAAAACTGCTGATTCTTTAAGTAAATAAGACATTTTTATGCTTTGCTATTATAGTACTGGAAAGATTTTCTGATGGAAATTTGCAAATTAATTGTTTGATATAGAAGGTAGTTGTATATTTTTAAATGAAAAAAATGTCAGTTTAAATTCTATATCAGGTTAAATACAAGCAATAGTAAGATTAAAAATTTTTTTATATGTGGTCTTTCGAAGATTAAAGCCAATCCATGCATAATCCCTTGCTGCTAGCCAGAATGCATTTTAAAATGTTCTTTTAATTATCTAAACACTAGGACTTGCACATTGTATAACATCATATGATCTTATCTAAAGTATTATTAATAGATTATTCCACTAGAAAATTCAGGAAAATCCCTCTTTATAATATTCCTGTGTGCTTCGCTCTCTCTCTCTCCTCTATACATTTGAAAATTTGCTTTACTTGTTCATAAAAACAGTATAAACAGAGATATCTCATAAACATGCTTTCTCTGCATGTTCAGAGAAGATCTCAATACCACTACAGAATAAATTCTCACAAACAGGGTTTATTGGGACTTTCTGAATCTTTCTGAATGTAAACGTGGGGGGTTTTTGTGGTTTTGTTTTGTTTGTTTTGGTTTGTTGGGTTTTTTTGGGTTTTTTGGGTTTTTTTTTGGGGGGGGGGGGGGATGGGTTTGTTTTGTTTTTGTTTTTGTTTTACCTGGGGAAGATTGTCATGTGGAAATTGAAAGGTTTTCATAACGGCACAGCTTCTTCTTCTTCACAAACTTTCCAGTTTGGCTTTCATTTGCCCAATTCTTTAGATGCTACAAGTTGAGTTTTTGTGTGTCTTTCGTCAAGATTGTCAGAAAGCCAGGGATCCCAGATGCCCTTTATCCAAGCTCTGGGCAGCTCTACCGTGAGTGCACAAAGTATTGTGTATGTTTTCCACTGATGATGATTCTGTGACAAACCTGCCTTGAATTTCAGCAAGAACTCTTTTTTTCTAACTCTCCTCATGAAATCTGAGATTTTCATCCTTGTGCTGGGTTTCTTTTCCATGAATTAGCACTATTCATTGATCAAAATTAGTTTTTATATTTATCCTGGGGCAGAAATCATTATTTTCCATCAGACTATTTTGAATAGGGTGCTACAATTTAGTTGTTTCTCATCTCTAGGAGTTCTCTGATTTCTCCCTCTTCTTCATGTCCAGAGGAGAGGATCCTGGAAAATACAGATATGTCAGCCTGACCTTGGTGCCTGGCAGGATTATGGAAGAGATCATCTTGAGTGAAATCAGACAGAACATATCAGATGGCCAAGGGATCAGGCACTGCCAGCATGCTCTGAGGAGGGGCAGGTCCTGCCTGACCTAAATCTGGCAGGACCTGCCTGATCTCCTTTTATGAGCAGGTGACCTGCCTGGTAGATGTGGGCAAGGCTGTGGATGTTGTCTATTTGGACTTCAGCAAGGCCTTTGACACCATCTCCCACAGCACACTCCTGGAAGAGCTGGCAGCCCACAGCTTGAATAGGAACACTCTTTGCTGGGTTAAGAACTGGCTGTGTGGCCAGGCCCAGAGAGTGGAGGTGAACAGGGGCACACCCAGTAGGTGGCTGGTCACCAGTGGTGTCCCCCAGGGATCTCTGTTGGGGCCAGTTCTGTCTAATGGCATGACTGATGATCTGGATGAGGGAATCAAATATAACCTCAGTAAATTCATGGACAACACCGGGCAGGGTGGGAGTACTGATCTGCTGGAGGGCAGGAAGGCTCTGCAGAGGGGTCTGGACAGGCTGGATCGATAGACCAAGACCATCCACGAGACTCAGTAAGCTCAAGGACTTCAGCCACAACTTCAGGCAGCCCTACAGGTTGAGAGAAAACTCTCTGGAGGAAATGGACGTGGACAACAGTGCTGGTGACAGCAGCTGAACACGAGCCAGCAAGTGCCCAAGAAGACCAATGGCATCCTGGCCTGTATAAAGAATAAAGTGGCCAGCAGGACCAGGGCAGGGATTGACCCCTCATACTCAGCACTGGTGAGGCCACACCTCAAATCCTGTGTTCACTTCAGGAGCCCTCACTACAAGAAAGATATAGAAGTGCTGGAACAGGTCCAGAGAAGAGCAACAGAGCTGGGTGAAAGGTCTAGAGTATAAGTCCTATGAAAATTGGCTGAGGCAGCTGGGAATGTTTATCCTGGAGAAAAGGAGGCTCAGTGTTGTGGTTTGAAAGTAAACTGAGTGAGAGGCTCCAAGTCAAAAATACAATTTAATGAGAAGAAAAAGGGAAAAAATATAAGATAAAACAAATGCAATAATACAAAAAGATCAGTGACAGAGTCAGAATACAATCTGAGCAGGGTCATGGAAGCAGTCCAGGTGAGGTGGTCTTCCTGAAGCAGTGATCCCATAGAAAGGTAGCTCTGGTTCTCTGGGAATCCAGTGGGTGAGGGCTGCCAGTACTGTTTATATCCAGGTGAGAATGCTTGGCTCCTCCCCCTGGGCAGAGCACCTCACAATGGGATGATGAGTCATACAGGAGGTCCTTGACAGCCCATTAAAGAGAGAAAACTCCCGGAGGAAGTTTTCTACGAGTCATGGGCAAGGCATCCTGAAGGCACCCCAGAGGGAGGGGGGCCTGGGAAGAGCACTGCTCCAACAAATGGATTCCTCAGTTCATGAAGATGGTGATAGAATACATCCTATACTACAGCCCAGAGCACTCAGGAAGGACTTTATCACTCTCTAAAACTGCCTGAAAGGAGGATGTAACCAGATGAGTGTTGCTCTCTCCTCCCAGGCAAGAGAACATAGCCTCAAGCTCTGTCAGGGAAGGTTCAGGTTGGATACCAGGAGCAACATCTTCATGGTAAGGGTTGTTAAACAATTAAATGGACAGCCCAGGGAGATGGTAGAGTCATCCCTGTAGGTGTTTAAGGAACAACTCGGCATGGCACCCAGTGTTATGACTTAATTGGCAAGGTGATGTTTGGACAAAAGTTGAGCCTAAATTACTCCATGATTCTGTAACCCATTTGATGTAACATGAAACTCACTGTTTCTGGTGTCTTGACTTCCTCATTTCTTTTTACATATAATTAACAGTTCAGGTTTATCCCAAGATTTGACTGAGAAAAGAATTTAGGAAATCCTTCTGTACTATCCTTGAGATGAAGAAAGAAAGAGGATTTTTTTTTCCCATGAGAAGGACCCTGATCTTCAAAACTCTTCATCTGTGCTATTATGTTGTGCTGGCATTATGTGCTGGCATGATCTGATTCAGACTTTAGTGGATTTTTCTTGAGGTAGGCTTCTGCTTTTAAGACAAATGAACAACCATTCTTCTTGACCCAGTCAAACGCTTTCTTTACTTTGCATTAACTCCCTATTCGTAAAATAATTTGAAGAAGCTGCTACTTCTATTTCAATACCTTGACTGCAAAAGGGCTAAATGCAACAGTATCAACACATAAAGAGAGGTTCATATGCTGTTCATTTGCCATTATTCTTTTAAAACAAAAGAATTTTTATATAGTTTTTCCAAATGCAGGTGTTCACATATAGTTCCAATCCATTTCATTTAAATGAGTGAATTCAGTTTATATCAATTATCAAGTATCAATTTATCTAACTGTTCTGCAACTAAATCCAAATGAAGGTGCTCTTCTTAATGATAATAGAAATTACTCTGATTCTGTAGCATGTTTTCTTCATGCTTTTTTTTTAATGGTAGACTCTAGCCTGTGTTTGCAAACTCACACAGAGAACCTAAAATTTGAAGACTTGCAATAGAAGAAAATGCAAGGAAAAATGTGTAAATACTTAGAACTCTTTTTATAAAAATCATGTTGATAAACTTTATAATGCTTCAGAAGAACAATATTTTAATTTAGAGCAAAATTGTTAGACTAAGAAAATACATTCTTGCTTTTATGCATATATGTAATCCAGCGAAGTCCTAACATGCAAAAGGATAGAACTGACTTTTCTTTTTGGACAAAATTTTCCAGCCTGCCAATTCTTTCAATAAACCAATAAAATACCGAAGGACAGGGCAAATTTCTTCTATAAAGTAGTAACTTTTTCTCCAACACCAGTTTCTTGATAGGCTTTTAAAAGGACAATTATTATTAGCCGAAGAAGGGGATGTTTAAGAAACTTAGAAGAAGAGCTTGACAAAATAGATGCTGTTAGAGGATGCACTTTACCTATTTTGAAAATTTTCAGTTTTCTATATAAAGGCAGTAAGAAAGGTTTTCTGGAGTGCTGGCAGGGAAAATATGTGCCTATATGCAATTTTTTCTTCTCAGACATTCTCATTCTTTATTAAATAATCAAACTTCTGCCATTCTAGCATCATTAACTGCCCACTTTTTGTGCCAGTGCCATTTGTCAGAGGCTGGGCTTCCTAAAAATATGTCATTTTCTTCCAGGATTGAAGAGCATGGATGTAAACAAATACAATGTTCTGTGACTTTTTGGAGCATTACAGTCAGAGATAAATGCTTACATGCTGTATTCAGGAAATGATGTGTCAACAATCCAGTGTGATTAACCTATTTGGACAAACTAAGAATTGGAGTTCATACAGTTCAATATATGGTTTACTGTTGAATTGACAGTATTGTGTGGAGAGGCTGTCTGTTCTGTTTGATGAGAACTGCTATAAACAAAATCTTAATCCTAAAGAACATGTAATCTAATGTGAAACAAAGAGACCATAAGCTATCATTGCAAACAGCAGGCATGAAGGAGTAAGTGTGGCATGAGCAAATCTGAATAGTTCTGTATAGTTTTGATACAGTCTGAATGAGTTTATTTTCTTTAAATAAATAAATACATAAATAAATAGTTTAATCTCTGTCAGACTGAGCTCACCTAGTAAGATTAGTGACTGATTCCTTGCAGACCATGGATCTATAGTGTATATTTACAGGGACTGAGGGCAGAATGCAAAGTGGTGTGGTGTGCCACAGGAACTAGTACCTGGAAAGAGAAAAGGAGACTTATGAACTGAAGCAGTGTTGCAATCCCCATTGAATACTCAGTCACTCAGGGGCTTACCACCATAGACCCGAAGGGAAAAGCAAAAAAAATTGATTAAACAGAAAGATTATAGTTGTGAAGGGCATTGAAGGTGCAAATGAGACATTTGCATATGATGTTATGGAAAATGAGGAGATAATAAAGACATTCAGATAGGAATAATATAGAGTGACAAGCAAAAAGAATGTTCTTAGGTGATGCATTTTGAAGGGATTGAAAAGTTCCAACTTGCATAATGACATGTTAGTGATGAGCACTTTGAAGGTCAAACAACATTTTTATCTGTGAACCTTCTGATGCCCATGAATTATCCTCAAACCAACAAATTCACCAGGGTTAAAATAAATTTCCTCAAGGTCAGTACACTCTGCAAATAGAATAACATACAGACTTCTTTGACTAATATGATCCCAAATTAGCACATTACGCAATCTATAAGAGACTGCATACCTAATGCACTGGAGGGAAAAACAGATTTAGTTTTTACATGATTAAATAAAGTCAAAATAAAACTGCTTTAGAGGAGTAAATAAATGATTCATTACTTTGTGCCTGTTAATTGTCAAAAGGCCAGGGAGATAATGACTTTGGATCTTTCTGCAAGGACCATCAATGTTTTTGGCAGCTATCTTGTTCAGAGCTCGGCTTTGTTTCAATGGATACATGCGATGGCTGTATTTGTGTGTAGTGCAGCCTGTAGGAGTAGATCTAAAGCACAGAACAGCTGCTGAAGAGGATTTAATGCCCTTGCAACAAGTATACCAGGAAAATTTATTTCAGGCTCCCTGTGTCCCTCCAGGCCTGGTCCAGTGTTTCCATTGTCCACCAGAAACTTGAACAGATTGTGCCTTCTCCTGAACCACCACTTCTGTTTTAGCCATGCCTGAAAGAATCCCAGTTCATGTCTTTTACAATAGCTTGGTGATGTGAACCAGAACACTGAATGATCCAGAGATCTGAGTCAAAAGTGTACCCAAGGTTTATACCAAAGAAGGGCACACACACGTACAGAGATTCATTGAGGTGGATCTAGCCCTCATACCGTGATAGAAACTTTTCTCCCTTCTCTATAGTTCCTACCACCTGCAAAATCTGGATAACACCGTATCTCTTCCATCAAAATGCCTCTAGACACAAGCTGTAGGCAGATCTCCTTGTTCCATTAGAATATGTTATTATTAATTCTAATTTCACCATTCCTGCACATGCTTGATGATGAAATTATTAAGAGAACCTTATAGACACTACTTCAAGCAGAAGCATGATAGACAGCATTATGCTACCAGAACTGGAAATCTGAGTGAAAAAGATTAAGGGGCAATTACTTTTTTTTTTAAACATGAGAATAGTAAGTGAAAGCAACAGTAAGGACATAATTTAAATTTTATGTAGGTATAAAAATGAAATTCGAATTGCAACATTTGTATGAATACAAATATAATCAATTGATAAGTGATGAACATCAATTTCATCCAGATAGTCCCTATCACTGGGTAGTAAGGTGGCACAGAATGGAACACAGGATTAGAGGAAGAATATTCTTTAAAAAGCAATGACAGGATGGGGTTACATGCTTATATTAACTGGATTGTTAATTAATGGAATAAAGAACAATCATACATTTAGGAAAGTATCTATTCTTCATTCCCTGGTAGGACAACATTGTAGAAGCCTCCCTTAGTAGTGTCCTCTTTCTGTCCTTCAGGCTCTGTATCATGTTTTATGTTCCAAGTCCCACTGAATGCTACACTGCTGCTCTGACAGAAGTTCACAGTGCATTATTCATTTTAACAGGCATTGGGAGAACTGAATTAAAATTTGAGGTAGAAGAATTCTTTGAAATGTGTGTCATTTGCTCAGTGTCAGTGGGAAACTGTTGTATCCTGCTGACAGAATTTGGATCTAGAGCAATCAGACAGTGTGGTCCATTTCATCATTTTTTTTATTTTGCTTCTGCCCCTTATAGAATTTTTTTTCTTATTAAGGAAACAAAGCTATCCACAAGGACCTGGTAAGCTCAAAAAGGTGATCTATGAGATCCCCATGAAGTTCAATAAATCCAAGAGCAAGATGCTGTACGTGGGTGGGGGCAACTCCAGACACGGCTACAGACTGGGGAAAGACCTCACTGAGAGTGGTCCTGCAGAGAAGGACTTGGGGGTTCTTCTGGATGAAAAGCTGAACATGAGCTGTTACAAAGGAGGAGAGTGGAATTTTATTATTGAATATTCAATACAAGTGACATCACCAAGTGGGGTAGAGGGGAGGTGTGGTTTCATCTGGAAAGACAAAGGGGCTGGAAACAGAAAAATGTGACTCTCTTTTGGCCAGGGCTGGAGAAGGGATAGGGGCAGGGTCGGGGTCCCTGCTTTGAGAAGGTGTTGCAATGCCTACACCACCAATGATGCTGGCATCCCCCACCATGGTGAGCAGGTGTACCAGCAGCACAATTCCTGACTCAAATGGAAGAGGTTTCCGGGTTTTTGCTTTGCCCCTGTTCTACATGGTTGCAGGATCTGGGGAGGGGCTTAAACTTTGTGAACTCCTTTGCCACATTGTTTCCCTTTGTTCTCTCTCAGCCCTTGAGGTCCAGCACCAGGGCCCTCTGTTATCCTATTTTTGCTGTAGAAGGCCCTGGTAATAAATTGCCTTTTTTTTGGTTAAGCCATTTCTCTCTCTTGTATAATTTTCTTTTTATTGCTGCGTTGTTGCTATTTTCTGTAGTAATTTGTCACTCTAATGAATAATTGCTATGAGGTTTTTTGGGTTTCTCCTCCACTATCAAAAGGGGGTTGTTTGAGCAGTTTTAAGCTCCCCACTGAGTATTTACATCCATCATATGAGTCAACAGTGTGCACTCACAGCCCAGAATGAAAACTGCATGCTGGATTGCACCAAAAGTGCGACCAGCTGGTCAAGAATCATGATTCTGGTGATCTGTTCTCACTTTTGAGACCCCTCCTGGAGTGCTGCATCCAGCTCTGAGGTCCTCAGCACAAGAGATGCAGACCTCTTGGGGCAGGTCCAGAAGAGGGACATGAAGATGATCAGAGGGCTGGACCTCTCCTGTGAAGAAGGGCTGGGAGAGCTGAGGTTGTTCAACCTGGAGAAGGCTTCGAGGCAGACCTTAAGTAGCCCACCGGTATCTAAAGATGAATTAGAAAGAAAGAGGGAGAATGACCCTTTTACAAGGACTGCTAGTGATACAGCAAGGAGAAACAGTTTTAAACTATAAGTTTAGAGCTTTACATTAAGTGTTAGCAAGGAATGCTTTACTCAGAGTGTGATGAGATACTGGAACAGATTGCCCCGGGAAGCTGTGGATGTCCCATCATGGAAGTCTCCAAGGTCAGGTTGAATAGGGCTGTGAGCAACTTGGACTAACGGAAGGTTTCCCTGACCAGAGTAGGAATATTTGACTAGGTTATCTTTAAGGTCTTTTCCAGCGCAGACTATGCTTTGATCCTATCATGGATATCATGAATCCTAAAAATGGATTTCTTTAGTCTGACTTAAAAATTGTGGAAATTCTAGTTCTGTGATTATGTTACTATTCCTTTATATTTTCATGTACACTTCCATAAAAATATTATGATAGTTTATTTTAACGATATGATGAAACCAGACCTATTGTTGCTTTTCTTTCCCTGACAGCCTTTGGTTTCTCCTTGGTACAACATCACGTTATTCCTCCACTGTACAGGCTGTGGTAAACACTGAAAATTCAAATAAAACAGAATAGGATAACAGAAAGAAAAAAAGTAGATTTAATTTTAATCTTCCACTTGTACTCCTTCTCTTTCCACCTTCCATTTTATCGTCTCCTTGCTATTCAGCCATTCTGTCTCTGTTTTTCTGTCATCCCTGTTAATAATCTTCAGCTCATCTCTCTCTCCTTTACACAGCACTGCTTTTTATCTCCTTGGTATTGCTTGATCCCAGCGTTGTAATAAAGCTCATCTTGGCTGATGAATTAAAGCATTAGTACATCTGACTGATGTTTACTTTCAAATAAAGTTATTTCTCCCACTTGCCCTTGCCACCATACCCTCTGCTTTTCCACTTAAATGAGGCTTAGCTTGGTATGGTTCTGCCCTTTCTCTGCAAATGTAAACTGGTAGTTTAAAGATATTCACAGCTTCAGAGTTTTAAGGAAGTTTTAATTTAGCTTTTATTAGGTGCTGGGCAGCATAGTGCCAGACTGTGTACACAGTCAAACAACAAGAGCTCTCTCAGGGGAGTATATTGTTGCAAGCTTCGACATCTATATGCAAATTAGACTTAGCGTATTTGCTATCAGTTACAACAGAAATTTTCCACACAGGCAAGACATTTTTTTCTCTATCTATCTAAAATAATGACAAGCCCTGAAGACAATACTCTGATCTCACCAGATGCAAAAGTTAGAGAAATTGTATTGGGCTTGGGGATATTTCTGAGAGGGAGGCTCTCCTAAAGCAGGGTTATATTACAGTTGCATAATATTGCTGGAAAAAGAAGGGAGAATGATGAAGTCCTGCATCAGCATAGAAAGAAAATTATATAAAAAGAATGTTGCTATTTTTCATGGGGAGAAGGAATCCTATTAAAAAATGTTTCCATAAAATTTCTTAGGAAGGGTCCTAAAAGGCATCAGGTACCCTCCTGTAAAGGCTGTCCTAAACATTTTTTCTGTAGATCTTGTGGATTCCTGGAGCTGAATGCCAGCAAAAGTCACCCATGCTAAACAATGCTTACTTGCCTGGCTTCTCTTGGAAGCAGAGCAGATAACCTGAATTGTAAGGCTTTGGGGGATGTGCCCTCCTCAATTGCTTCAGAAAAGGTAAGTTCAGTTTCAAATGAATAATAATGAATAATAATAAAAAGATAAGTTCAGTTTCAAATAATATCCTTTGATTTCTATGCAACAAATAAACTGAAATTGACATCTCAGACCTCTGTGGAAGCTATCTACATTATCACACTATACGGGGGAACTGCAATGTGGAATAGGCATTGGTCTTTCATACACAATATTAGAGCTAGTTGTTAGTAGAACTGTTTTTGTATTTTTCTTCTTGTTTCCCTATTTTGACAGTGTTTCCAATTTTGGTTGTTTTTTTTTTTTCCTAGCTCTGCTTCTTTATGCAACAGAATAGTCACTGTTTGTTGCAAAATGTAATCACTTTTTTTCACATGGGGCAATGATGCACAAAAATAATTTTAATGATAAATAGATCCCAATTATGAGCAATGCCTCACGAGCAGTTTAAGAAGAAAAAGGTTCCAGAGCTTAAATTCATAAAAGAACAGTGCCTTTAAATACTTGATTCCTGAGGACTGCATCAATGTTTATTTATTGTCCTGAGCAACATCTTAGCATTCTCTCTTAAAGTGAAAGAAAACAATGTCTATTTTACCCACCTTCTTCTTCCTCCCATGTCCCTGCAGATATTGTATATCCAGTCGTGTGTTTCACAGCTTGCTGTAAGCAGGGAATCACCTTCCAATTGGCTCAGAAGAGGAGGCAAGATAGGAGACATAGGAAAAGTATGCAAACATGAAATTTCAGAACTTGAACATTTTGAGGAATAAGGGGATTGCCTCTGGGATGGGACAAGAAGTGGATACAAACATGCCCTCTCTACTGGTCTCTACTGACCAGGAGGTGTGCACTCAGATTCTCTGTTGTGCAATGATGTTGGGTTATAATCACAGGTATATGGATAATTATAGTTCCAGCTTACTTTTAGGACATCTACTTTATCCTTGGCTACAAAATGATCCTGCAAGACACATATTAGACACATGGTATGAAAAGTGCCTTCCTGAACCCATGCTGCAAGATTGAGCCATTCAGTGCACATATAGAATGTAGAGTATAGGGTTAGAGTGTGGGCTCAGACCTTCATTCAAAGCAAAATACAGACCTGCCATGTGTTGTGTTGGCTCCTAAAATGTAATGCCCTACTTTGACAGAAAAATGTTTTGATTGGAATATTTATATTTGTCTATAAATAAACCTATTGGAATAAGAGGCAACTCTGAACTGCCCTGGCTCTGGCTACATATCCAAAGTTTTCCAGTGTTTGGAGATTGTAGAGTGCATGAACTTGAGTGCATCCATCATCAGGAATATATATAGCCATAATGCTTAGCTCCAGATTAAAAGTCTGAAGCTGCAACTTGTGGCTGTTTTTTTTGGGAAGCTTTTTTTTACTCTGCATGGTGTATGATTGACACTGAGTTTTATTTCTAAGTCAGCCTGTCCTTTCAAACAAATCTATGCATTCTAATTGATAGTTATCCACAGACAGTATCAGAATGTAGCTAATTATATGATATTTTATACTTCAAGGCAGCTTTTGGTAACTTCCTGAATCCACTACTGGCCTGCTGAGAATAGCTGGCTCTACTCTATATACAACATCCACTTAGAAACTTCCCCATTCCATGGACAGTTTTTATTCCTGGAAAACCCTAGAGGGATCCATTTTTCCAAGCATCTGTGATCACAATATGGAGTACAAGACCTAAAAACCTCTTGTACATATTAATTTAAACAGTTTAGTTAAGGTACGGTGCTACTGAATTGTGCACAAATCATGTAGTTTCCCTATGCAAGTGTCCATTCTTATCCTGCTGTTTGTCTTTGCTGCCCAAATGGCAACCCCATTTAAATTGGCTGTGGTGCGATGACTTAAAAAACACTTTCTGTTTGTGAAATACACATACACTGCGTCATACGTTAAGCCCTCACTCTGTAGTGCATCTTTGGACGAGAAGGTAAAGTGACATTCACAGTTTTGACTGTGAACAGATTGTTGGCAAAGGAGCGTTAGACCTTGGAACAATTTTATCTGCACTTGCACAGGGAGAAAAAGGAGAGATGGTGTTTTGGGTTCAGAGCAAGGAATGGGTCTGAAGATGCAGCCTTCTGCCAAGCACGGGCACAAGGAGAAACATCTAGGTAGTTAACAAAGGCAGTTGGTGAAAATGTCCTGCTCTTCTGACAGAAACATCCTTTTCAATTCTTGAAACAATATATGAAGATATATTGTCTAAAATATATCTGTCATGATTGTCCTTGTACCCAACAGACAGAAGGAATAACAGTGTGCAGTGAATTTGAGGAAAAGGGTGATATCAGAACCTAATGCCTTATTCAGATTTGTGTAGTTTGTGCAAAAATCTGTTCATTGCATTCTTCAGACAGCAGGCATCTGAGAGAGAGTGAACACAGAAGGAGGGCTGTAGAAGTATCTAAGCACTTATGTAGTCTGCTCAGGATATGTAAGTGCTCTAATATCAGTTCATAATTGTTTTATGGAGCAGCTGAGCCTAGGGAGCAAAACCCAAAAAGTCAAAAAAGAGAACATCCATGCAGAAAAAATATTTTTCTCTTGTTCACAGGTACAGAATAGTAAAACCTAAGCATAGGAGCAATGAAAGTTCACCTCAGAGACTTTAATCAGAGTTGCAAAGGGCTCTGTCATGTCATGTTTGAGAAAGGCTGAACTCTGTGATGCCCTGATTTCAGTCAGATGTTTGCAAAATGCAGATGATGGACAGTGTGAAAGTCTCCTGGAGCAGCTGGCAACTGTCAAAAAGCCATGGATTACACGACTTTTACTATATTTGTTTCCAGAGCAACATCTGGAAAATGGGTGCCCAGACAATAGAGTAGGTAGACTGAGTGGATACAATGTTTCATTTGGAGAATGTTTTTGCTGTTACACAATTCAAATTTAAATGCAAAGTCTAAACTTAAATCCTACTGGCAGAAACAAAAAGAAGCACCTCTTCAGCAGAGCTGGGAGGTATTTTTATCCTTGCTTTCAGAGAAAGCATGATAGCTCTTTTTTTCACTGCTTTTCTCCCTGCCATTTTTCCGTGGTGTTTTGTGAGATTATGTTGATTTCATGTTGTTGTAACACCAGGCACCAGGCACTTGCACAGCTGGACACCCTTTCCCCTCTATCATCTTTATTGTAGTTCACAACAATAAACAGGAGAAGGATTCTGTGCGTAAGTTCAAGGCAGAATTATCTTTCTTTTCCTTGAGCGCCACAGGTAGGAAACTGCATCTGGGGGAGGTAATCTGGCAAAAAAGCAAATGCTGTCATCTACCAAGGTAGGTTGCTGGCTGAGTGCACACAAGTGAATACTGAGAGGCAGAAAGGAGTATTTCCATCATGTTTTTCTCCTTTAAGACAGTTGGGTCTGATTCATATGTTCTGCTACGCTTCTGGAGATGTCAATCCAACAGCATGGGTATGGGGAAGGGGCACCCCAGGAAATCAAAGCAAACTCAATTATCTATCTGCTGACAATGACAAAACCATTTCATTCCTCAGCTCTTCACAGAATGTGAGGGGGGAAAGATTAAAAGCGTGAACATTTTTAATGAGTGCAATTATTGAATCATCAGTCACACAGTCCATCTGCTTCTGAGTGTTCCAGTGACTAGAGAAAGACTAAAATACTGCATTGCCTTTTTGCATTCATATAATCATATAAATATTCTTTAAGAAAAAACTAATCATATTCATATATCATGGCCTTAATTTCAAATAACTTGCAGCTCGCCTTTCACTTACTTCACTTTATTATTCACAAATTTTGAGTTTTGACACCGTGATGGTGGAAATATCTTGGCAGATGCATGGCTAACAGCTAATCCCATGACATTAAATACAGAATCATGTAATATTCAATTCGAGAGATAAACTAATGCAAAATTTATCTCAAAGGTCCCATTTAGTCTGGAGGTTAGTGAGCAGAATAAACTTCCCACTGCAGTAAGAAAAAAAATAGTCTGTGTTGGATTTAAAATTCCTTTCTCACAGTGTTATCAATCCACTTGGTTCATAGATCTGAGTATGAAAGCATGTCAGGAAAGAGCCAAAACTTATTCAATAAAATTTGAAAACCTTTGCAAATAGTCAGGACAGATAGAGGAGGAAAGGTTCAGATAAATGCCTGAACCTGAGAAACAGCGACAGAACTATAAATCTGTTTTGGCTGTGGTATCCTAAAATCTATCCCAGAATGGCAGGGAAAGTAGAGATTTGGATCTGAAACTACTAGGAGGCTTTGCTGTGCGCTAACTTATTATTATGTTGGGATTTGTGCTACAAGCATGAGGTGGAATAAAAAGGATGATTTTGTGCAAGGAATGTTTTCTGGAATTGCAAATAAATGCCACATTCAGCAGAGATGTCCTTTGTCTACCTCTTTTCAGCTTTCCTCTGCAACACCCAGCTGAGAATTGCTCAGATACAGTAATGTGCACAACTATGAGACATATTATTTGAGAAATCTCTGACTTTGCCACAGGCATCAACATCAGAAGATTCTAAGGTCTGAACTCTAAAAATCTTAGTTCATATTGGGCGTTGCAAAAAATATACAGTAGGTATTTTGTGAATAGCACAACAAAACAGACTAACTCTTCTTGTTCCCTTCTTGAATCTGGAAATACCATTTTTTGTAATCCAGCACAGTCTGAAAACAAAGTTTAATCTCAAAGTATGAAAGTCACAGCAACTGATGCAAATTATTTGGCCTAATAATGTAGATATTTTGAATTATGCCTTGAGTCTAGTGTTACAATAATACTAGTATTTCAGCTAAATCCAGGAGGATTTTTTGAGTGGTGGTGAAACCTTATTATGTTTTTTCTTGTGTGATAAGGTGAGCTACTGTTTTAAGTTTCATATTTTATATTTTAAATTTATGTGCACTCCATGAAATAATTATTTATCATATTTCCAGATTGAAAATTTATCTAATCAGCCAAGATCAAAGTAACAAACAATGGGCCATAATGTACTAACAGTATCCAGGTTGTGCCTAATCATTATGCTGCTTACTTTTTACTTTTCTCTGGTTAACGTCTACCCAGAGTCACAGCAAAAATTTTTTGCTGTTACATAAAAAAAACCTAAATAAATTAGTAAGCCCTGAATTGCCAATTTATTCTCATTGTAGGAATGATTTAGATACTGGATTACTTTTCTTTTCAGCTTTAAATATAGGGACTCACTTAACTACATCTCTGTGAAGAAGTATGGTCCATGTTCACAGTTCCATGCTTTAGTAATTTAAAAGCAATCAGTAATCTCTTGCATCTCTAAGAAAGTAATCAGTGACATGTAGGAGATTATTGTAAGAATCCAGTGACTGGTGCTAGATTGATTTGTTTTGGTTGGGGTTTTTTGTTGTTTTCTTTTGTTTGCCTGGGATTTTTGTTTGTCTGTTTTGGGGGGCGTTTTTTGGTTTTTTTGGGTTTTTGTTGTTGTTTGTTGGTTGGTTGGTTTGGTTTGGTTCAGTTTTTTTCAATCCTTCCCCTCAGTTTTGACAGCTATGCTTAATAACTGACAGTAAATGGGGTTTGTGCTGCGTCAGGTGTTCAGGAAAGGGCTCTGGGAAGAGAGATTTGGCTTATCACATGGCAACTGAACATCCTGATCCGGCAGACATTCAGAGCAGTAAATAACATTGCAACAGGGATTTACACCTTTCATTTCAATGATAGCTTTTTCTTGCATGTATATTTAATTTCTAAAGTGCCAATCTTGCTCTTGTAGCTTCCTGAGAACTACCTAGGCAGCTATCTCTTCAGTAAGCAAGGGCAGAAGTCATTTAATGTCTCTTTGTGTATTAATAAATTCATCCTTGGAACAACTATTATTATTTTATACTTGCATACTTGCATCCCATCCACAGATTGGTTAATTGCCTCAAAACAAAAAGCACAGGGATTTTACCTTTAATAAGCTTGAAGACTGGAACACAGATGCAGAAAAAGGAATAAAGAAAAGAATAGATAGAACAAAGTGACACATAATATTCTCTGACAAGGCAAAAACAAAATGGTAAAGCTTGATTTAACTGTTACGGGTTTTTGTAGTCTTCAGGGCAGACTACAGGATGAGACTTTTCAGGATGAATTTGACTGAGATGAACATGGGGCCTTGGCAAATTGTTTTGGGGACACAGTTCAAGGAATTAAAAGCACAGGGAAAAGACAGCAGGAGAGCTGTATGAAGGGATGATTTGGAGGTCTCTGTGATGAAAAAAACAGAGAGAGGAAAAAATGGCAGAATTGTTAAACACCTAAATGCCCAGGAACACGGTCAAAAATTTGAATCCTGCAGAAATCATCTTTAAATGAGAACATAGAAGAATTTCCTATTCTAATAAATAAAACAGGATGTTTTTAACTGAGGGGCCTGAATCTGCTGGAAGTAAAACATGTATGAAGAACACAGCAGAAACTGTCAGGCCAAACCATGCAAACACCTCCTTGTAAAGGGACAAGCACCCTTCTGCCTGATGAGGGGAGACCTGCAGCTGCTGCATTGCTGTTACTCAAGGGGTGAAGGAGAGAGGACAGACACAGAAACGAGTAGCAGATAGTGAAGCTGCTGACACCAAAATGGAGAAGGGAGTGTTCTGAAGAAAGCACACAGAGAAACTGAGTTTCAAGCCACTCTGATTTCAAGATGTCAGCAAACAATTTAAAATGGCATTGAGACAAGAACAACTAGGGGTCTACATTTGTTCAGGGAAGATGAGGCAGAATTAAGAGTCTCTTAATTTAAAATAAAGGGACGCTGAATTCTGCTGTGCAGCTGAAATGAGATACAGTTTTGATAAGAGTGAACTAATTGTTAGTCTAGTGCCACAGACTGGAGTTCAAATATTGTCACAAAATGCATTTAAAAATACTGGTAAAATTTTGCACTGAGATTTAAAGATATTTGGACTAAAATTTGTAAAAGCTCAATAAGGAAAACTAAGGAAGTAAAAACCAAAAGCAAAGCATTGTCTTTCAAAACAGTTGTGGTCAGAAGCAGTAATAGCTGCTTACTAAAACATATGCTTATTTAAGACTGTTCTATGACCTTATGTCTCAGAGCATTGGGCCAAATAGAGGACAGTGATTTACTGAAATATTCTTACTGTGAAACTTGGCCCAAAGAGCTAGAAGACTGAAATACAATACAAACTGTATATGTGAGGCAAGCAATCTACCTTCCATTTGTAAGGAAGGCTAACAAAATTAGAAGGATGACATCCTGACCATATTGTATGCAGTTGCAGACTTCCTGTTGATGAACACAGTATGCAGGAGCTATTAGCAATCACAGGAATCACAGCTAATCTCCTGACTCACCATGATCGCAGGCAGATTTCTGTAGGCTGTCTGGCAAATGCAGACAGCAATAACCTGATGTTAGCTCAGCCTCTTTAATATGACTTCCAGAATTTCTGTTCGACACACCACATTTGGTCCTCACAAGATTGCAGCTCACACTGATTTCAGAACTTAATGTAGTTAACTGCATTGAGGTTTTCCATCAAAATGAGTTTTCAATTTAAAAACACCCTCTTAAACCAAACACCCTCTTAAAAATAACTAATAATCCACAGTTAACTGCTAACTACTTCTGGTAAAAAGCTCGCAAACAATAAAACATTTACAAAGTCAACTTATTTTGTACATAAGTTATCATCTGAAGCACATTCTGGATAGTCATCACTTAAAAATTGTCAGAAGAGCATTTCTACATCATTCTGGGACAAGGCACAATTTTACATGTTTTTAATTTCTGACTTTTCTAAGCCAATGACCTTTTATTAAAACAAGAAACCAGCCACTTACAATCCATACGTAGTGTCTACCAAAGCAGTATATTTGATGATAGAGTAATATTAATGGAAGTGGGTGAGACAGAAGGGAGAAAAACGAGAAAAAGAGGGGACCAAAAAAAAAAAAAAAAAAAAAAAAAAAGTAATGGGTTTTTTGAAAAATAAGAGAAGGAATAGAGAACATTAAAATGTAATTTAATACCTAATCAATTTACTGATTGGATTTTCTGTGAGATTAACTTGGAGTTCCGAATGAATTGCTCTGATCTTGGAAGTTGCTATTATGGCTAGCAAGCACTACAATGAGACTGTAGTAATATGAAAATAATAATATTAATGTCAGAGACTTCAAACTACAATATTTAATTAAATGTGTTCAAGTAACATTATGGTTGGCTGTCAACCCACAAAAGAAAAGAGATTTTGAGGTAAGTCTGCCAGAACATTGTCCTACCATATTCACTTGCTAATGCAATTCAACAGAAATTCCTCCCAGGGTGGCAAAACACTATACAGGAGAATATTCTGCCCTCCAATGAGCACATCTGACTCCTTTCAATTTCCATACCTTTTTCATATGTACTTCTAAAACAATCAATGTAAGTGTCTGAGTATTTCATGCTTTATAAAACAATCCAGATATTGTGATTGTGTGCTTTGGCTGAGGAAAGATGTCAGGCAAAACTGGCTCTTGGGAGGTACCTTGGGAGGCATTTTGATCTTGAGCAATATGCCAAGATCACACCACAAAAAATAAGAGCCAAGCACATCCAGCTGGGATCTGGACACTGCTTCTTCATTTCCAGACTTCTTCTTTGATAGGATGAAGGAAACCTGCTGGCTTACTTTCAATGATGTTAGATAGTACTAAAGCAGGAAGCACAGGACTTGAGTGTACATCCACAGCCATGATGCTGGTGTTGTCGAGATTCTATATCTGCATATAACACTTCAGCTGACTGTATGGTTTGTTCTTCTGTCATACTCCCTGTTTTGTTCACTTTCTTCTTGGGCTTTCATCAAACAACATGCAGCATGATACATCTGTGAGAATGTTATTTTCCCCAGGAGGAATCAGAAGCTACTTGTTCTACAGGGCAGAGGGAGAAAAGATCGGGTAAAGATCCTTTTGATGCCTCTTTTGAACAAAGAGAGGCTGCTATAGCTTGTGCTGCAGGCTGTGTGCACATTGTGGTCTGGTCACCACAATGCTGGGACTCTGCTTGTTGTGAGACCTTCTCTAGTCACAGTAAGAGCAGACTCCCTCTGCCCCATCTCTGAACTTATGACACTCCAGTCACTTTGGCAATTATATGGCCTTCAAGTACATGCAAGCTTTGGATGCACTTTAAAAATACCTAAAATAGCTAGGTTACAAAATAGAGACATTTGCCTCTTTCACTATATTTATTTGCTCTTAAAAACTGCAAACATAAGCATTACATCTATTTACATCAATCAATCTCTAAAAATACAGGAAGACACCCCAGAGTACTACTCCCACTAGTCTGAAATCAGCAAATGAGAGACAAGTTTTTGCCTCTACTGAGCAGTGAGTGCATCCTTTTGGTTCCTAAGGCTGCCCTGAGGGGAATCATCCTTCACAGTATCTGTTGGCCAATAGGAGCAATTTTCCATGAGAAATCACTAGAGGAGACCTCAAAATAATGGGGCAAGGAGTGAAGAGAAAATTTTTCCTGCAGTTAAATTTAGTGCTAGAAAGACAGAAGAAGGAGAAGACAGCCTGAAGATCATGGACCTTTCTCCTGGTATGGCCTCACACACACTGGCAGACTTTCATCAGGTCATTAAACATTGTTTGAATGATTAGCTGACTCTGCAGACTTTGTGATATTATAAAGAAGGTAACTTTTCTGTTTCCTGCAATACAATGGGAAGAAAAGGAAAATGGCTTGGAGGATAGCTGCCAAACTGTGAATAGGAAGAGGAAAGAGATGATTTGCAAATGCAAAGTTTCATAGTACCAAAGCAATTTGGTGATGAATTAATCAATCTGAAGGAAAAAAAAAAAAGAAAAAAAAAGCCAAGATCTTAAGCTGATCTATGAAATGACAAAATGGAGGCAATGCCTGAAATGCATTTGAAAGCAATAAAAAAGGTGAATCACTCATAAGTGGGATTGCTACAATTTTGTTCTCACTCATGCACAGTTCATAAAGTTAATGCTTAGCTAGAATTCTCAAGCTCCTTGTAAGACTCTCGTAATGATATCTGTGTTACAAAAAAGCCATGCTGGCTTTAAGATTCTGCATCTACATGTATCATTTCAACTGACTGTATGGTTTGTTCTTTCTTCTGTCATGCTCCCTGTTTCATCTGCTTACATGTTCGGCTTCCACTGAAGAAAAAGGAGCACAATTCTTTCAGGCAAATGGTATTTTCCCGAGAGACAAATCAGAAGCTACTTGTTCTCTGGGGCAGAGAGAGAAAAGATCTAAAAGATCTGATTTTAAAAATACAGCAACACAAAATCTGTCTAAAAAAAGCAAAGAGTAGGTTGCATCACCAGATGTTAGCCAGTTAAACTTGAGCTCTCCAGGGAAAAACCAAATACAGGTTACACTTTGTCATATTATTGTTTTTATCACAGAATGGAGATGCACTGAAGCCTAATGCATTTAAACAGAATGGCATTCAATGGCCAGTTTCCACATATTTCACATAGTGGCATGTCTGCAAAGGATTGTAATCCTTGCCTATCTCAATCCTTGCCTATCATGCCAGACAGATGTACAAAGAACTTTTGCTTACCAGACACAAATAAATTTGTGCTATCAATGTAAATCTAAGTAATCAATATTTTAATTTGATTCCAAGTGACACGAAGGAATTTTGTAATATTCTGCATTTTTAAAATTGAAATATGAATATATTTTGTGATTAATTTTAAAAATGGAGGCAGCCCAGAATTATTAGAGGTTATAATTTTTCTTTTTTTGAAATTATACTTTTGCAAGCATTTCTCAGAACTACACATACTTACATTCTAAATTTGATACTGAATATTACTGAGTTTTATGGCTATTTTTCATCCTTGTTGATTTCAAAATTTTCTTAAAAGCCTATTTTGTGCTCTGAAGTGTCTCCTGGACCATTGCGTTTTAAATGTTTTGCAACCAGGGAGAGTACAATTGCAATAGGCAGTTTATTTTTATATCTCACAAAACTTACATATTTTTCAGAAATAAGATAGTTTCATTTCTTCACAAGGACTTTTTTACATGCTCCCAAACACAGGTGTGAAAGGGCCAACTTTCTCCCTCAGGTGTAAATACACATATACATATACATATACATATACATATACATATACATATATATATATATACATATACACAGAGAGAGAGAGAGAGAGAGAGAGAGAAAAGGCCTTAAATTTCATTTCGAAAAATGTTTCTCTGTCTAAGTGCAATTTATCCCTACTCTTTTTAAGGCGACTTCTTTTGACATCCCTCAACTTTAGGTGTTGGGTTAGTTACTATTTTAGTCACCTGCTTCTCTTTTTATCCCAGTGGAAGTCTTGGAATTGCAACATCATATTTGCAATAACTGACAGCCATTTCTTCTGTAAGAACATAGTCCTTAATAGTGTAAGTACTTCACCTCTCATGAACAAACTTGAACAGCATGAAAGTCTCACAGTCAGCCTAGGTGTGGTTTGCAATTTTCTTTTGACACTGTAACCTCTGTCCTTAAAGAAGCTGACCTGTTTGGCCTAGGCAATGCAAGGCTCTGATACTTTCAGGTTCAGGTATGTAAGACAGTTAGCTGTAAATCATGGTGTCTGTTCCTACGCTCCCAAGTTGTATGAAATTTGATGTGTTTTATTAATTCTATCCGAGGACATTCAGCATCTTCCTGAATTAAGACCAATACTGTTAATTTGTTCTGTCCATAACCAACATGAACATTTTCACTTGTAGAATCATCCTTCCTTTTGCAATTCGATTGGAAAAGAAATTAATTATGGAAGAAAAAATATGATGAGAGGCTTCTTTTAAAAAGTGTATGTTAAAAAAAAACACTGTGGGAGCTACCAAAAAAAAGCAAAACAACTTTAATGGACATGGTCAGAGATGTATAGAATATGACTAATATAAACTGAAGTGTTTTACGTCCTTACTAAATATAGCATGAACACTGAAGCCTCAGTCACAAGGAGAACTGGATTCAGAACCATGCAGGACAGTACAAAGTACTGTCCATGTAAATAACAGGGCTGGCTAGTGAATATCATCAATATTAAGGGAAAAAATGGGTTAGTGTTGGAAATGTCCCCTATACATCACATTGTTTCCCTTTGGTATTCACAGTCCATGTCTTAGTAAGGCTTCAGCACATCTTAGAATCCTAGGAGTAGACAAGAATTAGTAACATCAAAGACATTGATTTACAATGGTGGAAAACTGGTGAAGCCTTAAAATTGACAAAGTCTGAGCTGACTAAGTGGTTGTCTTTCTTGGCAATGCTGTTTCTGGACTCCTATTATGAATTCAAACACAAAGGCTTTGAATTTCTGAATCTGGAAAATGGTAGAGAGCTGGGAACAATGAACTGTGCAATTTTCTCCTGGTAATGCAAGCAGCAGAGAATTCCAGTTGGGACAAGTCTATAAAAATCCTGCCTGGAATGACACCAAACAGCATCTATTAACTTACCTAATTATTAAAATTCAATCTGCATTAGTGGATGCTGTTTGTTTTCTTTGTGCAGTTCTATTTCCCTGCCTTTGTTGCTCATAACCTTGAAGATTAGTCATATTTTACATATGTACACTGGACATTTATAGGTAATTCCACTTGAAGCTATATATATGAATTGCTTTAAAAAGCTCCCTGACCTCTCTTCTGAAGTAAGATTTTCAGGGCAACTCTGATGACATTATAAAACCTTCCAAAATTCACCTTTGCTCTGTTGCTCGTTTTAACAAACTCTCAATCTGAAAGCTGATTTGAGCTTTTGACTTCTTTTCTTTTAATTTTTTGAGGACAAATAAATGTATGTGCCCTGTGATGCCCTGTGATGCCCTGGTACAATATATATTTGTGATTCATATTTATAAGTGACAAGAACGACTACCAATTCAACATTATTTTATTGTACAAAAAATTAAGTGTGTTTTTTTGCCAATATGTCCTCTCTTGAAGATGTTGCTAGTCCAGGGCAAGTGTGCCCATAATATTTGAGGCTATGCTGATGGAAAACAATATATTGAAGCTTACAGCAAGTTTATAAAGAAAAAGCTTAATATGCTTTGAAAAGGGGTATTTAAAATGACAACAAAAAGTCCATACTTGGGTGACTCTTCAGTGGTATACAAAGGAACAATCTCTACATGATAAACCCCTCAGGACTGTGTATCTGCTTTTTATGTGTATATAAATATACATATAAGCATGTTTGTGTAGACTTGCTCAGTCAGAGCCATGGCTTCTGACATGCTCCTACACAAAAGGATAATACATCGATGTCTGACAGCATCTGTGTGTTCATAGGCTTAAAAGGACAGCTCCTCTCTATTAACCTACACATCTTTTTCCCTCCAGTTAGACACAACTGAGAGGACAGCCCCAGGATGTGAAAGCAATTGTGTAAGAGAAACTTACAGCGACACTTGTTTACCAGAATTCCAAATTTCAAAAGAGATGGCAGCAACAATAGCAGCAACAACAGCAGCAACAGCACTGTTAACAGGAAACCCAGCTGTGCTTTCAACAGCTGGGATATGTTTGATTGGAGCACATTCAATCAGTCAAGAGTGACTGAATCCACTTGCATGGATGATCCTGCTCCTGCAGGTGCACAAGAGACCTGGCCAGAGCTGTAGGGCTGTGTCATGGGTGATCCTTAGGGACAACTCCTAGAGGTTGGCCGTGAGGAAAGCTTCTCTACAATCTTGTTTTGTTTCTCATTCCTTTTGCAAAAGTGAACAAAACCCATTAATCCCTCTGAGGCAGCCTGGAGGAGCAGGCTGGGCATGCTGCCTCTTCACCTGCAGGCAGAGACACCACTCAGGCAACACAGTAGGTTTCTTTCTCCAGCAAGATTCAAGGGGCAAGTGGGTCTACTCCATGACATTTCTGCTTACTCGATGGGAAGAAACAGCACTTCCCAGTATTTTCTTTCTCCTGCATATAGCATAGCCTACTCATCTACTGATAACCCTTCAAGTTCTTTATGAGAAAAAATGAAGTTTCAAAATCAGGCCAGTGTTACCTTGTTTATCTACTCTTATGAGTCAAAATAAATCTAGCTAAAATAAATACTAATCTCATCTTTCCTCCACCAAAAAAAAAAAAAAACAAAAAAAAAACCACAAAAACAAAAACCACCAACACCACCAAAACCAAAACAAACCATAAAGAAACTGCCTCCCCCTCAAAAAACAAACAAACAAAAAACCCAAAACCAAAAAACTCCAACAAAACAACAAAATGCAACCAAAAAAATAAAGCCAACAAAAACCAAAGCAACCAACAACAAGCCAAAACAAGACCAAAAACCCAACAAAACCAAGAACAGCAAATCCCTGAATCTTTTCTCAATGCTGAAACCACCCTTTCTGTCACACTTTCAGTGCATTATTTTTTAGACCATATTTTATTCTGATACATCTGAAACAGGTATCAGAATATTGCACTGAACCTGATATTTGTAATTTCTGATCATTAAACTTACTAAATCCCCCAGTGTTATTTTTGAGAAGTATCTAGTCCATTCTTTATAGAATCTAAAGCAAACATTTGTTCCTCCCTACATGCCCTTTACAATGTCTTCTTTGTGTTTCTCATCCCCTTGACAGTGGAAGTGACTGGTAAGATAGAAAAATAATCGTCTTCAAATTTCATAGCAAACCAGCCAACTATGGTCTTGCACAGCCTTAAGTCACGTGATTTATAAGTAAATACAACTATGTCCTTACATAATTTTCTTAGAGAAATTGCATTTAGTTCAGTTATTTTTGTCTGCCTTTTGTTTATTCTGTGCTTTAGTTTTTTATGAATGTGATAGACCCAGTTCATCCAGAGTCCATAGTTCCAAGTTCTTATCCTCTCTTTCTTGCTAAAATTATTCATGTCTTAGGATTACATGTTTTTCTGTGCCTTGAAAATGGAGATATTTTGCCAGTGGTGGTGTATTTCGCTCAGGTTTCTGTATGATTTGTTCGATAAGATTTTACATAATGGTTTGTTCTGTAACCCCCTATGTTTCCCCCTGTATGGTTTACCCCATGTTCGGTTTTATGTCAATCATTGGTTATATAACCTCCTGGTCCTGTCTGTCACTCTGGGGCCTCTCCCTGTGCCCAGAAATTTCCAGGGAAGGCGTCGAGTGATTGGGCAGGATCCAGACTTTCCCCTCCCATTGTGTTTTGTATGGTTGTTGCACATGTCTATTATGTTAAGAGTCACACCCTCACTGTACCCCACTGGTCCTTGACTGAACCCTCCCCTGTGTCACACCCCCTGTTAAAAGTCACAGCACAGAGGGGCTCGTGGTCTCTCTGAGGCTGGTGTCCCAAGGCGAGGACTCCACGTCCGGAGGCTCCAATAAACTCGGTTGGATTTACCCCTCGAGAGTCCCTCCTTTCATTTCCTTTGCCACAACCACGCTGCACTCCCGGCAAGCCAAGAACCGCTGTGTTGCTGTGGTGCCAGGGCTGGCCGGACAGGCGACACAGGCGCCCCCAGCAGGCACCCCTGCATTTACCTGTGGAAAAAAATGCAATTTGTTACCATAAACTGCACTTGGAATTTATTTGTGATAAATGGATCCGTATAGGCAGAAAACTGACAGAAATATATTGCACAGACAAAGATGTGGAACAATGCTTCAAGAAATATTTAAGGAAAAGAGATGTTTTTCATCATCTTTCATTGCAAATATATTGTAGACCCTCCACCAAAACAAAGAGTAGTAAAAATACCCAGTGGCTTAATCTATAGCTTAAAAATGTTTTTCTTGTTTGGCAGCTGAAGGAATGACAGGAAATTTAACAGTTTACTCTGTGGCTCTAAAAACTAACTCACAGCACTTAAAAGTAAATATTTCTACTAGATACATATTATTTTACTATTGATTGATTGTTAGGACAAAAAAATCTGACTTCAGGATCCAGTGGAAATATTTAAGATAAATCAAGCTGTCATGCCTGTGAAATTAAAATATGTTAGGATTATTAATATGGTGTAATTAATCAATTGGCAATAAACATCCCAGCATCGTCAAATTTGAAAGAAATGTTCTGAATGTTCAGGTTGATTACTATCTCTAGCTACAGTAGATGTTTAGAACAGTTTATTCAGTGCTTAACAATATCTAGCATGTTTAATGTTTAATACCATTTGGAGATGAATAATGAGACAAATCCTACATAACAACAATAAAGTGTCATTGCACATTTATTACTACTGTAAATTAAAATTATAAAGTAACATAGTTTATCTTATAGCTTTACTTTTTAAATGAGAGACTCTTGTAATAATCAATATTTAATTAACTTATATTACTCACAATAACTGCCTCTTAAATATTAGTTAAAAGACTCTTTGAGGAATTTTAAACATTCATTTTTGTGGTTAGGTCAATTTTTCTAGTTTACCACCAAAATTTATCCTTAATCATGCTGAAGGTAACTGGAACTCCAGTTATTTTAATAACATATATATATATATATATACACATATATTAAAATAAACACTGCTTATATTAAAGCAATAGGGTTTTTTTACAAACATTTTATCAAATATTTCATTACTTTTCAGGTAATTACTTTTTACTTTGCATTACTTTTTAATTTGCATTTGTATATATTATTATATAATGTTCTGAAATTTGTTTAGAGTGAATTGAAATAATATGTATTTGTACAGTCCTCAAATAATGAAAAGTATAAGTAGAGGTCTTCACCTCATACATTTTTTATTGAGTTCAGTGAGTACTTACCTAAATGGGACTCTCTGTGGCTGATTCATCATCTTTCTAATGAACAATGTCACTTTAATGGGCAAAGTCCCTGCTGAATAAGTGACACAACTTTGCCAGTCGTAAGCTAAAGAGGAAAGTAAATTTAAAAGATATGCCTAAAAGGCATTCTCAATAGCACAACCATTCTCGGCAAAGGCTGTTTTTCTTAGTTCTTGAGGGATTTGTTACCTAACCAGCAGATGAGATTTGCAGCAGTTCATAGATTTCAGATTAAATTTAAGTCTCAACATCACATAAAACTAAACCCTTGAACTTAAGTTTGCACGATCTATTTGTAATAACCCTGTGAATGCTCTGTATGTCCTTATTGTCCCTAATAATCCTCTCCATGCGTGAACCAAACTTGTAGGGGGAGGCTTTCTTTCATTTGTATGTACCAGCACTACTTGATACTCTGGGACATCTTAGTCTGCAAGATTTGAAAGCATCGTGTTTGAGTTGGTGCAACAGACATTCCAGAGAAAATTTGTTCAAGGCATTTGCTTGAATTTAGAGTTGCTGTCTTTGGTTTTTAAGTTAAAATCTCTCCAAAATTTATTTGTGGCATCTGATAGAATTTGGGGTATATCAAGTTTACAGCCCATCACTGCAATAGAAAAGTGAGTTTTTTGGGCCATTTCCATTAAATTGGAAGCAGGCAAAATCTACAAGGGTCAGCAGAGTTTGAGACACAGGTGTATTAAGGGAAGTAAGAAGGAAACGGAAAGTGCCAAGAAGCTCAGAAAGAGAAGTTGAAAACTGACAGATGAGCACATCAGCATATATAACAAAAATTGTTTCCAGAAAATCAGGAAAGATGCTTGGAGAAGATATTCATGGTGATGTCTGAAACAAGATGAGTTAAGCCTGGTCTGTATTTCACTGAGCCTCCTCCGCCAAGTAGGCTTACACACACAGACACAAATGTCCCCTAGTAGCACAGATTCAATGCTTGGCAGGAAAAATAATTGGCCTTCAATGAGAAAATAAGCAGGTGTCTGTAGTGGCTTGTACAGGATAGGCACAAGGATAGGACAGGGTAGGTGATTTAAAAATATTTTAGATAAGTAGAGGACGCCAATGCAAAACCACAGATGAGAGTGACATTGTTTGCTTTCTCTATTTTGCAGAGCATCATCCTGGACTTACTTAAAGTTTAGAGACAGGATTTAGGAAGATCATAAAAATAAAATTGCTGTCACCGACAGGGGAAAAATGATTACAGTTTTTAATGGTGACAGAAGTTAAGCTTCAGTAAACCACAGGAAAAATATTGGAGCAGCTTCTGAAAGAAAATGTGCTTCATAGCTGGGCTGAGGACAACCTAAATAAATTACAGCTTCAAGCAGTGATGTCACAGTCAGGCACCTAATCCTTAGAAAATATTTCCTAGGATCCCTCTGATGAAAATCCTGCAATTATGTAATTGGTAGAAGTGGGGTTACACAAGACTATCTGTGGCTACCTTCAAAATCAGTTGTGAGCTTTTTTTTTGTGAAGGAAGAACAAGATGACATTTTAGCACCCAATACCATGCAAGAGAATTGCTTTGCACAGGTTCATCTGTATTTTATTACGCTGGGCAATCAGAACTTTGCAAAAGCAAAACTGAAATAAATCTTTCTCAAGTTCATAAGTAGCCCATGGAGTTAACAGGATTGCTCATCTGGGAACTTGCCCCAAACCCTTAATAAAAGAAGCTACTCTTCCAAAAGTCACTGAAGAATGTAACAGAATCACAGGATTTTGCACATGTATTTTTTAAGACTTCCATTCAATATCTACATGAAATCTTCATAAAACAACAGTTTGCAGCACTTTACAGCCTTTCTAAAGAGACATTGACAGCTACAGCAGAAGACTCATTAAGGTGGGGCTGGATAGACGAGGGGAGGACAAAACTCATGGACATAAAGTGACTAAAATTTAAAGAATGTCATTATCTTCCAGCAGAGAAAATCCAATTAATTCCAAAGATGTACATCAAGTATGAAGTGACAAAATACTTACGACAGAGAAACATTTTAAACCAAAAGAAACCTAATAATCATTCCTGACACTATTACTCTATGTAATTGTGACAGAAACAACACACTTGGCAGCTACCCATTAATGGAAGCACCTAAATGACATTAACAATATATGATTAGCTGAAAAGCATGTTTCCTGCTGGGTCAGAAGAGTTTGTTTTGTTCTGTTTGACACAATATTTGAAATTTGTGAATGCTGCAACATACCCTCAGAATTAGCAAAGAGAAAAAACAGTGGAAGAGAAGAGAAGGGTAGAAGAGAAAGCTATTAGAATTTTGCTTTGGTAGAAAATAGATAGGAAACAGGAGGAAAAAAGCAAAATAAGGGAAGGGCTAACCTCTGCAGTCTTTATTCTCATACTAAATGTATGAGAAGATACATAGCATGCCCCTTTCCTTGTCAGCAACTCACACAGACAGACGTCTATATGAACTAAAGTATAAAAATCATTTCACTGCATCTTCCATAACATTCTCTAAGCTGGTTATGTATAAAACACACACAAGCACATAAAGCAAGCTATTAAAATTTTTAAAAGTTTAAAAAAAACAAAAAAGGAAAACACTCATTCTTACTTACTCAGAACAAAGATCACAAAAGCCCAAGAGAACTACAACCTTCATATGATTATTTCCCCTTGCCCCTTCCTCCATCTTTGCTGTGCTGCAAAATTTTAATATCTCATCAAGTATATAGCAGCCATAAACTACTGTCCCTTTTTATGTAGTTTCAGATGCAAAAAGGAGGACATTCTTTATAATGACCTAAACCTATCAAATGAAGAAATAACGCTCTGGGATGATGAACTCTAAATTATGAGTGATTATTTTTAAATTCATTACAACTTTGTTTGACATTTTTATTGCCTTCTTAATTTCTTCCAGCCAAGCCACAAAAGTTATTACTCATTACATAAACAGTGCACCAGTGAGGAAAAAGGCTTTTCCTAGGCTTGTACTCCAGCTGTTTGGCTTCTGATCTAAGATGACTGAAGCAGTTATGAGGATGTCATTGAATCAAACTTCAGCATCAATACCATAAAATTAAAAAGAAATTTGTCATATGTTTTGAACTCCAGAAACCTAATGGATTTCTCAGACATTAAACAATTAAAATGAGTAACAAGAAAAATCTTGGTTCAGTTATTACTGGCTCTGCTTTACAGATGGAGAAAAAATGGAAGGAACTGGGTCACACAGTGTTGTAATATATCAGCAAGACATCAGTCTGTAGCAAGGGCATAGTAGAGATATCTTGACAATAAACACACGAAGTTTGTGGGGTTGGTATGAAATACGGTACATTGTGAGCTATATAATTGCGTACTGCTTTGTAAATATAAATAATGACTTAGGTGAGAAGCTGAAGGGAAGAGTGCTGTCTCACCTTGACAGAGGGCACTGTTGCCAGAGCAGACTGATCTCCATGCCTCAGTGGAGTTCTGCTCAGCTCAGTAGAGAGGGCAGAGCACATCCATCTTCATTTGTTGCAAAAGAAATCCTACTCTTCTGCTCTGACATTTGGATCAGGTACTAAGGTAGATGAAGTCTGAGCTTCACACTTCCCACTTGTCTACACAGAAAAGAATAAATTTGACTGGTGGGAAAAGGATGACAGGAAAGAGTGTAGGGGTGTGATAACATTTGTAGAATTGTGCTCAAGTAAGGTCATGTACTTAGAGCTAGGCTTCCAGGCATTTGTCTGCTGGGATCTCTTACATGACTGACTGAATGTGTTTAGAGGCTTTTTGGCCCTCCTCTGACAAATCAGGTATTGGACATTCTCTGAGGCAGGACATTTATCACATTTGGCAAATCCTGTGTTCCTCTGATCTCTCCCTCTGGTAGGCTTTGCAATTAAGTACCTACAAACAATTTTCAAACTGAAGCCAAGAAAAAATCAAGAAAATGAGAATACTGAAAGAGACAGGAGACCAATTTGGCCATGGAATACATTACTCTTAATAGAGGCACAGTAACTAGTCTAACATAAATATATGTGTGTGTGTGTGTATATATATATATATACACATACATATATATATATGTATTCTTTGGTGAATACATTCATTTTTTCTGACATATTCAACAAAGAAGGAGATGAGTGTTAGGTTTCTTGCCTGTTAGCTTGTTTGCTAGGTTTTTTGTTTGGTTTTGAAAGGAGAATAATATTCTGTGTATTGAATATTTAACTAATATCCATAGCACCATCAACTGGAGAATTTCATCATTAAGAAACCTTTTGTTTTTTTCACTGAGTTAGTGATAGTACCAGCACTGAATAGATTAGTTTGCACTGCTTTTTTCAATGGATTTCTTATTGTGTGGCTAGGTGTCCTCAAGGTCTCTTCACAGGAGGAAAGCATCCTACCCTTGCAAGGAGTTATAGAAAGGGCAGCCTTTGCTACAGCCAGCCCCTCACTTACTCACCCTCCTTCTTAGGGGCAGAAGATGCAAGAAAAGTTTATCTGAGTAACTGCTTGCAACCCTTCTCAGGACTGGGGGTATTTTTTGTTCACATGAAAATGCTTCCAACAGTAACAGCACAGGCGTTCCGCCCGGCAAGTTCAAGCATCTGCCAGCCACACACTGTTACACCTTTTGCTTCATATGCCAAGGTGTGTCTGACAAGAAAGTGGGCAGATAAACTTCCTCAAACTCCTTGCCAATTCCTGATTGCCAGCCCTCATCCAGAAACTCAAGAAGATGGAAGAAGTGGTGAGAGGCTGTCCAGAAAGAAGGTTAATTTATGCCTGTGGCTAAAGGATGTACCCCTCTGCTCACCAGTAGTTCAGCACCATTACAGTATGCGATACCCAGCACTGCTCCCAGGAGATACTTGTGGACTGAAATTCAGCCTCTGGCCTTTGACATGAACTCAGAAATCTTCAGAGGACCACATCAGGAGACACAAAGTAATTTTACTTTTTGAATCTGTAATTTCTGTCAGAAAAAGCAGATACATGAGGTAGTTTTCCTGCTGATTAAATCCACCTTATAAAGTATCAGATTCCCTGTATGCATCTTGAGTACTCAATTTTACTACTTTTAGTCTGTATGTGGCCTGCTTTTAGTAATATGTGATCATTGAGCAACCCATGAAAGGTCAAGGCTCTGCTCTTGAGTGAAATGTTTCTTCAAAGAAATTTTAAGGATCTGAAATATGCTGGAGAAATGACAGACTACAGCAATGAAACACCCTCCTGTGCGTAATGCTGCGGCTAATATTCATTTAAATGAACACCAGCACCATGAATCAGTCTCTTCCTGTCCTCCCCTTTCCTAAGACTGCATCTCTTCAACAACATAAACACTTTCCATAGCCATAGTTCTGCCTCATGTGAGCAAAAAAAACTCAGTAAAAATGGCTTATATTAATCCTTGAAAATTCCATAAACTCTTGTAAAACAGAGGCACTATACAAGTGTCGAAAGATTTAGAAAAATAAACATTTGGTGGGAATATTTGTATTAACTATTTTCTATCCTTGTTTCAGTTATTAACTTTGTTTCCTGTACATCCTTTAAAAAGAACTTTTTGCATTCAGATTGTATCTTATTCTTTCCCTGGGCACTGCACTTGTGGTGGGAATTTGCAGTGATTCATATTGAATTATCAGTTTCTTTAATCACATGCTTTTTCATTTATTTCCTGCTCAGGATGAGATTAACTGTGTTGAAGAGGTGGCCATAATGGAGCTCCAAGGGTCTTTGAGTCTTCCAGAGAGAGGAAAGAAGTCATTCATAAGGATGTAAATATGTATCTATGATGTATTAGGAATTTTTAGGGTCTATGAAATCTCTTTTCAATGACTTCGGATAGGTGTGGCTTGAAGTGATATATGCCCACTTGGTTAGCTGCCTCCTCAACACTGAGCAACTGTGGAAGCCTTTGCATGATCCTGCCACCATAGTTCCAGCCAGAGTTCTGTTTTACTAACATCTGCTGTAGGACTTTGCTGGGCAAGAGGTCTTGTAATATCAGGAGCAGCAAAAGAGTAATCAGAGAATCTTAAGCCTGTCTTTCATGAAAGTTTTTCAAGATGGTGGGGTACAAACATTCAACAGTTTGATGATATTTTTTGTTTTGGATAGTTATAACCATGACTTACTTGCACAGCAACAAATATTTCCAAGTCCAGTGATGGCTAACTATTTATAGTTTCTGAATTCTTCTCAGTGTAAGTATTTTGTAATAGCATTACAAAAAATAAAACAGGTAAATGCCTCTCAAAGACTTCCTGGTAACATATGTCTCACTAAAAAGTTAGGATCTTTTGTTCATAAAGAACAGAAAATTAACTGAATTTGTAGGTACTGAGAAATAATAAGTTCTGGAAGTATATGTATCTAAACCATAAAATCTGCAGAGTCATTTCTCCACAGCTTAGAAGACTTACTCTCACAATCATTATAAAAATGAGCACAAACAAAGTATTTCTATTTCTAATCCTACAAAATATTAGGAAATAGTATATGTTTTTAATTCATTGCCAAATATTAATAAGTCCAAATAACTAATAAATATTGATTCTATTTCTGTGCTGCAAAAAGTATTTGAGAAAGTAGCTGTTTAAAAACTACTGCAGAAGAAATCCTTTTTTTTTTTTTCTCATATACTTGCCAATTCAAAGAGTTAACTCTTGAGACCTTTGCTGAGATTTTTTAAGTAGAGCTTTTCCCAGATAAAAATTGCTCCCAGACAGGGTGAGTTTAGATATTAAGATTCAGTGCAGTAATTGCTCGGTTTCTATAAGTCTTCCATCCATAAAAATAACTCAGCTGTTCTTGGGTTTCTCAGACTGAACAAAAATGTGTATGTTTTGCCTCTGTCTAGAGGCTGCAGATCTTAATACATCTGAACAAATTAGACACACAGAAATGTGCGCTCTCATCTTTCCATTAATACTTTAATGCAGAAGATTGGAACCATACTGCTATATTTTTGAAAAATTAGGAGAATTTTCTGGTTTTTTGTCCTTTATTTCACATGCACAATACAATCTCTGCACCATTTTTAGCCTCCATATTCCAGACGCTTACTAATATGCAACATATCAAACAGACTGTTCTTCTTAAAAGGGGCAACACAGTTGTGGTATATGAAAATTTCTAAAGGACTATACAGAATAAATACAATTTAAAGAGCAGTCAGTTTATTTTGGGTCAAAAGTAATCCAAGGTAGGACACTGTGGAAAAGACAGGAGTGTGGACAGGAAATTGCATTTTGATACCTGCCCAAAAGACTAGATAAATTAATCTGAAATTGCATGAAACTGATGGTCGTTTCATTACATTAAACTGATTTCACTCAGGTTTTTAAGCCAAAGACATGCTCATAATAACTTTCTTGTGACTAAAATTTAAATAATCATCTGCTTTTCCTTCCATCTGAGAAAGGATTTGCTTTCTGCAGGAAGCATTCTGCTCTAGTGGTAGAGATTAGACAGCTCTATTACCCAGGAAGTCCATGGCTGAAAACAGCATGTATCAGTGCAAAACTAGCAATAAATAACCACATCATTTCACAGAGGGCGGAAGGCTGGTGTTGTCAGATAAGTAACAGAAAGTTTTACTTTTTGCTGAAATTATTTGAATAAAAACCCAAAGAGAAATCAAAGCTGCCAAAACAGAATTTTAAGGCACCATTAATAAAATAAAAATACAAAGTTCATGTGTACTTATGCACATCTGCTTGAAGTGCACAAGAAGAAATCCTACAGATCCTGGCAAGATCACAAAACATAGATATACAATATTAATTTTGGAAGATAAACTATGGTAGCAATGATACAGTTTTTCAGTCAGGGAAAAGATTGCCACAAGATCACTATAATAATTTCATTTTTACTTAGTAATCACAGAATGTAAGGCAATTCTTTTCGCTGGAAAGGAAAACAACACACACGCACACCCACACCCCACACACACCCCTAAAAAACAAAACAAAACAAAACAAACAAACAAACAAAAATGCACAAAAAAAAAAAAAAAAAAAAAAACAATAAAAACCACAACACCAGCACCAAAAACCACCCCCAAACCCTGTTTATCAAATATTAAAGTGAAAAATAGACAAAATACAGACCTTTAATACAGGCTGTCTACATGTCAATCATTAAAAAAACCCATTCATTTCATAACCATACTTACAGCATGTGAATAATTTCCTAGAATATTTCAGGTTATATTTGGTGAAAGAAGTGGAAAAAATAATAGAGGGCATGATATTTGGAAAAGATATTTGAAAATTAATGGATGTATTTTGCCAAACCACATTATATAACACAATGTCTTAAAGGTGAAAATGTATTAAAGCTGGAAGCAGATACACTCTGTTTACAGATTCTACAGAACAGCTAAGTCTGCATGATTAATTATTCTATTTTAAATGGTATTTATTTATTTATCTTTTCCTAGTATTTTTTTCTCTATTTTAACTAGTTCACATTTACTATGATTTCCTTCCCTTCTGCACCTGTCCAGCCCTTCCCGTTTCCAACCATATTTTATAGAGAGTATATGCTAATATTAATACACTCCCTGTCAGCAGTGGCCAGAAGGCAAATATTTTTTATCCAGTAACAATAAACTATACTTTTGAAATATAAAATACAAAAAACTCTTTCTTGGGATGCATTTAAAACTGTTTTAATGGCATTAATTCATAAATATCTTCTACAATATCTCAAATCTAAAGAAGACTGAATTAATTTATTTGAAAAAAAATCTAGAATTTATCAGCAATGCCATCCTGCAGAAAAGTTCTTTTCTTTCCTACATGATACGTTTATTGAGTAGCTTGAAACTGTTCTCATGCAATGTAATGGAATCATTTACATGCATAATATTTAATTTCGTTTGGAAATTCACATTAATATTGCTTTTTCTACGAATAGGCTAGCCTTCAAAATGCTATGCTTTAAAATTTTGCATTTTGAAGATACTTATAATGCAAACTGATTCTAAGGAAAAAAGTGCACATATTCTCTGATTTCAAAAATTAAACAGGTGAACATCTGAATTTCACTTTGCCACCCACTTTTTCTTTCTTCCTAGAGAAAAAAAAGAAGTTAGATAGGCCTCCAAGTGAGGCTGAGGGTACATAAATAATGCACAGCTTCTACAGAACATTTATTTGAATTCGGCCATCTAAGAACAGAAGACTTAGGCATAGATAAGGAGGTAATATAAGAGCCTAATGTCTCATAGGCAGAATACATTGAAGTTTAGGTTCAAGGCTTCCAAGAAAGCCTGTACAGAATTCAGTCTCTGTATTAGTCAGGACTGTGAATAGTGTCAGAATATCCAATAGCAAGGCTTGACTTATTTTCCACACACCATATTTAGTATCTACCTTAAATTAGCTGATATTAAAGACTTGCAAGTCTTCCTCAGCTTTGTGCATCAGACACCTAGCAATTCTCACATACAAGCACATAGCAAAGGCAATTACATTTACAAATCTGGGTCCATAAGCTGTGTGTCACTTTCAGTAAAACTGTCTCTTTTGAAATGTGCTAAGCTACCCAAGTCTAATTCAGGTAGTCAGCAAACTGCCTCATCTGCCAGCTAAGGAACATGTCACTGCCAGATATAACCGTGTTCACCATCTTCCTTTCAGATTTGATGCCAGCTGAGCACATAGGTAACACACGTCTGAAAGAAAAAAACCTAGGAGACAAGAACAGGGAGTGGCAGTTTGCATATTCTGATTAAAACAGAGTCTCAATCTCTGGGGTTTGATATTTCAAAAACATTGGATAACAAATGCTTCTCTGCCTATAGTATTCACTAGGTATCTAGTTAAAAATTAAAGCACCTGCAATGGGGAAATTAAAATAATTTCTATATTAACTGAGGCAAAAGTCAGGTTATGATTTAAGAATCATCAAGTATTTTCCCAGAGCAGCCAAAAGCACAATTACTGCACTCTAGGTTAAGAAAAAATATTGTGAACAACTGTTCACCATAGTGGAAAATATTTTTTTAGAAACAATGTTTATCTAGTGATAAACATTGTTTTTAAAAAAATTAATTTCTGGAGTAAAACCCACAACTCTGAAAGCAACCTGTTTGGCAAGAGAATCATGACGAAAAGTGGGGGAAACTGGAAAGGATCAGAAGAAGTATGAGTGCATCCTACAGTCAGGATCAAATAGATACTCCTGATCCTCTGTTATACATAGACCTTTTTATTTTACACTTACCATGATGCAGGATTTGTTGTCATAAGTTCCTCTCTGAACTAGGGAACCTGATTAAAACTCATGAAGAAGCCCTTTATGCTTCACGTTTAATAAATTGTTTTAACAGTGTTAATAAATTAAACTCCCTGGCCTCTCATGGCCATTGCAGTCTGTTCCCTTCCAGGCTCCTTTATACTGCCAAACACTTGTTAAGAGGCTTTTGCATAAAAGAGGCATATATGGTTCATTTCATTAATTCATAAATAGACAAATGTGTTTTTATGCGGGTGAATGCCAAAAATACTGGTCAAGTAGCAAGTCAGTTGTTACATTTTGCAGTCCCAAGAAGCTCTGGGAGATGTGTCTCAGAAGTGGCACCTCGTGGTGCTTCCTTGTAATGCTAATAATGTGGGCAGGATATCCACTCCTCACAGCTCAGACACTGGATTGTCCATGGGGGTCTGCCCTTTCCTGATTGATTTGATCCCCGGTCTCCCAAGGAAGGAGCTGGATGTACCAGCGTTGCTGAGGTGGTGACCTGCTTCACACCATGGCTGCAGACAGGGTCACCCACAGAAGAGATCAGTGAGCCCCCCAAAATGGGGTCAGGAGTTTGCTCAGCTAAATTTTACCATTCTTCTAAACACTTTGAGACAAAAGAATCACAAGAAAATCCCAGCAACAATGCCAGAAATGACATAGTATTAATTATTCTTCTTTACCTACTTGATCATGAGGATGACATAAACTCATTAGTTTCTCCTCAAGACATCTGCATGACCATTTCTAATTTCATTTTGGTCTGAAGTCAGGGTTATCTAAGAGTAACACTTTGTTGCTAAGTTGGTAAGGATTTTTTACAGACTTCAGAACCTTTTCAACCCTTTATCTAGCTTTGTAAGCTTGTTAACATCACTGACAATGACAATAAGCACTACAATGAATGTTAGTCATGACTTGTTTTCTTTTATAATATTTTTTCTTTTTATATATATAATACATGGGTGTGGTTATTGTAGAGGCACAAACTCAGAAATAAGTTAATACATTTGACTGTTAAATATTATTTTTACAGATAAAACATTTTTATGTTCTGATATATTGAAGCCTAAATGTGTAAGCACAATGACAAAAGACATAAATGCCTTAGCTAATGTAAGGACCCAAAATCAAAGGATGCGATTCTCAAAGATTTTTCCTACTGTTCTAAGTTGTTCGTTCAACCAATGTTCCCCTGGACTGCATATCACATAAAAAAGAACTAGATGTAGAAGATTTGTATGCTTAGAAAAAGTCCTGAATATAAAATTCTTTCTGCTGTTATAAACAGGGTAGGTTGGGAAGCATGCAGGACTGATGACCTTCCTGCAGGTCTACACTGCATACTTTCTCTCAGCTTCCTTCTGTGTTCCCTGTGGAGAAGATGCCACATGTATCTTTAATACATCTCCTGGTGCTGTAATAAAACATCCTGTCAGTTAATTTCTCTAATCCTCTAAGCAGGAGGCTTAACAGCTGGAGCTTATCATGTCCTCCTTTTATGCTGATTCAGTGGTCAGCAGAAAATATGATGATTCCCAGATGTTCACACTTGATAGACTCAACAGGCTTGAGAGGAAAAAACATAAA